>NC_046989.1:17666092-18361092 GCF_009769545.1 Cyclopterus lumpus
ATCTCCTAAAGGGTGCGATATTTAAACTTCCAAACATAAAGGTTTTGAAGCCAATTTCAGCTGTCTCAACCTTTTCAAATATAATAATTATCTGTTAACAAATCCCTGAAGTTATTCAAAAGTGAAATAGATATTTGAGAGTGTTTGTAACAGCCAGACAGAAAAGATACCTTGGTGTTTCAGATTGGATGATTACTATGCATTAATGCACCAATAAAATAGAAGAACAATTTAAATGTATGTCTGAAGGCATTCAAAACCAGCAAATGCTGTGTAGGAAATGTATTCCTACTGTAAGATTACAGAGTAAGTGCTGGTGAGAGAGACCAAAGTATGTTTGAATACGTTGAGATCCCCACAGGGTTTATTCAACGTGCCTGTCATTCTTTTGAAACAACCTTTATTCCTTCCTGTTGAGTAAGAGGAAATGCAGACAATGAAACGTGTTTTTATACTGGAAAGGGAGCAAATCTTTGATTCTATAGACAGATGGTGCGGATGACGCGTTCAGTTGACTTACCCTGCATTAATAAAGGTAAAAAAGACATTTAAAAAACATAAAGTGTGTAAAAACAGTGGTAAATTCCTCCAATTCTATTTGAAGGAGCATAATAATTAGTCCAGCTGCTCTCAACCCTTTTTGGCTTGGAAACCTTTTTTTAAGTGAAGCACTTGAGTCACGATGACCCCTCTTGTCTGAATTGTGATCAGTTCAACCAAAGAGTGATGTTCCCTTCTAACACTGTTCCCTTTACATAGCAGAAGCCGGAAGAAGTAAAGCAATACGAAAGCAAATATTAGAGAAGTCAAGACTGTCTTTTCTTTTCTTAATTTCCTTTATCCTCGGGCCAACAGCGAAGCCTCAGCTGTACTTGTGATCAGGCCTGTTTATTGACAGAAAAAAAACCACGGGAACATTTTGCTTGCGGTCGCGGTGACTGCAGGTGAAAGACGGCTGTCAGGATCTACGACGGAACGCACATGTTTGTGCTTTAAGGAGCTGCTGCTGCTGGATGAGCTCAGCATTTTGTTTGCCCACAATATCTTGTGTTGAAGAGGTGGGAGGAGGAAGGGAGGACTTAAAAAGTGGGAGGGAGGTTGGAGTCGACTGGTGTCTGAGCCCAAGAACACGCACACACACACACACACACACACACACACACAGAGACAGAAAAGCAAGCTGCAGCAAGCGCCCAACAGCTTCACCTACTTGCCACTTCTAAATACCCTCCCGCTTTCCTTCTCTTCTTCTCATATACGGCTAAGACGGACACACCCGGCCTGTTTTTGTTGTTGTTGTTTTTTAACGGATACATTTACAGTATTTACAGGGGGAAACAAAAGTTGGACTGGCAGTCCATTGACTGCACAGAGGGCTCGTGGAGAGAGGTGCTCCTCCACGGTTCTAAGACCTCCCAGTTTCCCCACAGTGCCTTGAGAGGGGTTGATCAACCTGGGGAGCTGGTGTCCTCGCCTGCTTCCAATAAACCACCAGCTGCAGGCTGTGGTGCTGAAGAATTTTTGATTTCCTGCGCACACACACACACACTCTCACATGCACGCTTGCACACAAAGCGTTCCCAAAAAGTTTTAAAAAGTGGGCAACTAAAAGCCGAGCAGGCCGCTTACAGAGCTGATCCCAGCCCTGCGTGTGCACTCTGAGGCCCAGGCTTCATGGCACAGTTGAGTGCAATTTGAGTTCTGCACATAAAGTGCGGTTTTGTTTCTGCTCTCGAGTCGTTGCCTGGAACAAAAGAACTGCTTCATGCGTGGGGCTCGTGTGCAAGCCTTAACACACTCCACAATAAATGTGTTGTCTTCTAGTGTCGTCGTTATTATGATGAATTTAAAATAAAAACGTGTCTCGTGTACATTTGGGTGCATACATTACATCTGACCTCTGACCCAAGGAGGTTTAGGGGAAATGTTAGTCTAAAATGTATTTGTATCTCCGTAATGTGGAGGATTTGTCAATCTGAGCACATTAACTGGTAATAAGATTCCAGATTTACGCTCTCAGCTTGGCCTGACCTTTCACAGAGCAATTTCCAGGATGTTTTACGACAATCTTGTTGAAGATGCACAAAAAGTTTCCATTGATGACACAATTGCAGTTTATCTTGAAGGTTTATTTCAGTTGGACATGTGACATTAATACGGTGGGAAATCACTTTGATTCAGTGGGTCACAGCTTTTTTTGTGATGACTCAAAAAGCTCTACCGTTAAGACTGCTTCCCCCCCGGCAAAAGTTTCCATGCAGGTCTGTGCGTTCCTACGTCCCTTCGTGGGAGGCAAGGCCTGGCCTGCGGTTCCTCAAGAGTCATCGAATCGGAACAAAATGTAGAGAAAAGAATATCAAAAGTGGAGGAAATCGAGGCGCATTCTTTGAAAGCGTTTTTGAAAACATTGAAGGAATGGCATGGGAAGGAAGCACGGTGGGCCCTCTCCTTGGGACCGCTGCCGTTTGGCTGTTTCCATCAGGTCGGCAATCTGACACACTGCGAGCTGCACTGCTGAAACCGGTCTCCACGTTACAGCAGAGCAAAGTCGCTGGACCTTCGAACGCTATGCGGCCCGACAAATCCAACCGATTTGATATGCATGTCGCCTCGGGATTTTTTTGGTCTCCTCATCGAGGGGATTCTTCGCGTCCTCCGGGCGTAAATTGCTGTCTAATATATGACTGGACATTAGCTTTGTTGCAGCAATAAGATCGGGAGTCATGCACAGGACTGGATATTGGTCCGTTTTGAGTACTTTCAGCTGTTTGTATGCCGCTCTGTACTACAGTATCTTGTGAATGTGCATGCGTGTCAGTGAATGAACAGGACACAAACGCGCACACAAGCGCGTCCGTAGGCCTGTCAGCGCCCCTCAGCAGCGTCCACAGCCAATTAGTCTCTTTTTTATTTGTTTGAATTGTGCTGGACCAGTTAGACGTTGCGTGCACTGCCTATAGACCGCTTCTCAATGCTGCACAGGATGTTCCTGATTGAAGTCCACATGGATCCCTCCTGTTTCCACAGTATTCAGCATTCACCACATTTGGACCGCCGATTGGCCGAAAGATTCGGCGTGTGCGTGTGTGTGATTTCCCCAGTAATGTGTAGACCCTTTGTTTACACCAGCTTGTTTTGTGTGGGCTATCGCAGCGGCCACAGAGCCAGGTGCTGGGCTGCTATTTCTGCCAAAAGACTCCTTGATCATTTGTACATTTTTATTCAGGTTTTAATTAATTTGGAAGTTTTTAAGGTGCTTTCGCTCTGGCGGAGTGAATGAGCCCATTGATGGAGCATGGCAGGCCTGCTACTTGCAGAAATGAGTGTGGGACTGTGGGTCAATGCTTTGGCATGGCGAATAACAGCCCCAGCAATAGAAGCTTTGTCTCTATCTCTGCTGGCAGGGCAGCGCTGCCCCGGGCCCTGTTCCACCAGCTCCTCCAGGGACTGCAAGGGCTAATCTGCCCCCCTCGGAGCCCTCTCCCCACACACACACATGGGCAGGCTCAAGGCCTATAATTCTGTACAGCGAAGAGGTGTCAACCTTTTTGGTTTTTGAAGCCAGAAAACAATCTAACCACACTGTTGACCTATAACTGGGTCAGCCGCCAAGTAGTGAATTACCTTTCCCACAATGCCTGTAGCTGCCCAGCGTCCCGAGCAGAGCCTGAACGGCGGGCTGTTATCTGGCTCCGGTCCAGTTACGTCTCATCTCGGAATTGTTTAAACACGTAATTGTATTAGGCTCCAAAAGTGGTGTGCGAAGTTGAACACTTTAAAGGCCTCGTTTGGAGACTTAATCTGTTGGGAGTGGGGCTTGGGGCTTTACTGGAGGCGGCAAGATTTGCTCTAAACATGTAATATGAGATATTAATCTGTTCTCCTCAGGTTTGCTTTAAGAGGCTCTCAATGCTGCATTTTGTGCTGCTTTATTGAGAAAAAATATTTATTATGATGGCATAAGTGCAACATTTTAGATTGGCTTGTTTTGTAAAAGACCCCCCAAAACGGCCTCTACTGATCCAGGATAGGCTTGGGGGGGCACAAGGAGTAAACGACACGAAAATGCGAAATACATGCATGCGAATATTTCGAGGGCTTTTATTGTGAAAGGTAAGAACAGAAGGAGTGGATCAGGTCTACGGTGCCTTTTGTCAAGGTTGAAAAGAAAAACAAAGTGCGTCTTCTCTGACTGTGGAGCCTCCCTGTTGTTGTATGCTATAGTGAATGTTTTGAATGCGTCCGTGATCGGTTGATGCCTTTTATTAGCGTAGTATTCCCGTTCTGGTTAAAGTGCTTGCAATAAACAAAACAAAAGACGGATATGAAAAAAAATATTGACATGCACGATAAAGACTACCCCGGTGTTTAAGAGTCTCAGTCCCAATCCAGATGTTGACGAGTTTTCTCTTTCATGTAGGGGGTCTTGATAGTAGCTCAGAAACAAATATATGCATCTCCTTCTTTCCATGGTCCATATCTGAGTTATGCTTGGCTTTACCTTCCTGCTGTCTACTGAGGGCCACTTAGGTTGAGCCAGCTCTCCTATCAGTTAGCCCCCCCTCTGTAGCACAGGTCCTGCTCTCTCTTGAGTTCAGGCTCCTCCTTGCAGCTGACGCCCCACTGTTCAGTAGCCGAACGGCTCCTCCTCCTGTTACCAGCCACAGCTACATCCACTATACAGATGCTCTGTAAGGCCCATTTACGATCTATGAGGGCATTACACATCCTCATGGCTTAGATAAGACAGTAGAGCAGCTGCTCGGATAAATACTTTGTCTTCCTGGTAGAACTCTTGGCCCCCCCCCCGAAACAGTGCGGTCAAAAAGAAAGCGTGTGGGATAACACACAGGCATGGCTGTCATGCACTTAACACTTTCAAGTTCTCAGGACTGTTCTGCCCCGCGGCGCTGCTCTTTTCTTGTCTTGTTTTCTTTGCCTCGGCCCTTAAACGTAGTCGAGTAACTTTTGGGGAGGTGAGCTTGCATCTGGAGGCGTGCCAGATAGAATCCTGGGAACGAGCTTATGTTGTGTTCACCAACAAGTCGAGTACACCTACCAACTAGGGCTGCAACTAACAATTATTTTAATAATCGATTAATCTGTCGATTATTTGTTTGATTAATCGCATTTAAAAAAACAAAACAATTTCCAACCCTTTATTCAGAAAATGCACAGGTAACAGGTACCGTAAATTCCGGACTATAGAGCGCACCTATCTATAGGCCACACCTGCTAATTTTTAAAAGAAATTGTACATAAATAAGATGCACTTGTCTATAAACCGCATGAAAAGGGGGCGTGGCTTGTCTCCCTAAAAACAGTTATTTCCACCATTCACCACGGAATAAATAACCACTAGTTCTGCTTTATACTTGTTGTGGACATCCCATAAACGTCGGAACATCTAACGCCCTCGTGTTTGGGGGGGGGGGGGGGGGGGGGCTTGTCTCTGTAAAAACAGCCGTCCACCACGGGGAAAATAAACAATAGTTCTGGCACAACGCTACGGGTCTCTCCGATGGTCTTTGCTCTACCGGCTTTTTTTTTTTGCCCTGCGCTCAACTCAACTTTTTTTTAAATTTTTATACTCAAACATCTCCGCGTCTTATTGGGTGGCGTAATAATCGCGCGACACAACAAATCGATAATGCAATTCGTTGCCAACTATTTTAATAATCGATTTTATCGATTCGTTGTTGCAGCCCTACTACCAACCTTTTTCTTTTTAAATGTAGCGGTGTCATTCAACAGCTCTGCAATAATCCTACCTTTTGTGAAGGTGATACGGTTCAGTTTTCAGAAACTGTTTTAAGCAAGATTCATTTTTTTTTAAACTTTATTTTAATTTTGGGGGCTGTAAATCGTGGTGTTCTTGAACTTTGTTCTAGTATTTTGGAGACTCAATATCAGAAACGCATCCCAGCATAAATCATAGTATTATTGATCAACAGCCGGTCACAGCAGCAGATCAGTCAGGCAGGTTTTGGCGATTTGCAGTCGAACAGACATCTGTTCAAATATTACCTGATCGTACCTCTCCTGTAATTGTTGATTGATTTTATGGTATTTGAAGAAAAAAAAGATCAGAAAACCAGTGTTAAATAATTCACATCACTGGTAAGCTCTGTGGGTTATTTTAAGTCCTTTTTTCCTATCTGAATGTGGGTGTGGGGGCAGTTAGACATGGCAAAATGGCGTGGGCCACTGAAGGAACGCTTTTCATGTGGCATTAAAGTATAAAATGAAGCGAGCAACAGTGTGTGCAGAAGGTTTGCTGGTAGGCCCTTTGGAAAAGGCATTTTCTCTGGTTGATTCAGGGTTATGAGATAAATACAAACAAATGTCCCACATTCCTGTGTGAGATGGGGGGGGCAAAGCAGTTTTATAGTCTTTGTGCAGTGTCAGAAATAATGTTTGATTCTCAAGGATCAACTGTTCTACAGATCTGCCTTACGTTGAAGCTCAACAGATCTTTACGCAGACCAGCCCCCCCCACCCTGTCCTTAATATGCGAGCGTTGACGTTGAGATGAATTGGAAAAGCTGGTTTTCAGTAGTCAGTCAGAGGTGGTTTCCTCCCTCTGCTGCTCTTTTATTAAGGAGCTCTGTGTGGAGGAGGGCTTCTGAAATGAATGCCATGTATTCTCGCAGAGGATCTGTGAACTTTTGTTTTGAAAGCTCCCCAACCTCAATGAAATCAACAACCTCAAACGTCTGACGGATGTCTTGTAGGGTGGACTTGCAGTGGACCACATTGGCTCCTTCTCTGCCACTTGGACGTTTTTAGTCGTAACAAAACGCAGACGTCTCCAGCTCATATTACTTTGTGAAGATTCCCTTCCGACTAAAGGGAAAATTAGTGTCTGCCTATGCTGTTTTTACAAAAGTCAAATGGAGGGAACTTTCTCATTGGATGCTTTCCTTTTTCTTCTTCTTTTTTTGATTTTAGAAGATGTTCAAGATGAAGGCGGTTTGCTGCCACGACTGACGCCCCAGCGCGCTGAACAGAACGAGCACTCCTGACCTGGCAACATACGAATGGCCCAGGGAAGCCACCAGATTGACATTCAGGTTTTGCATGACCTGTGCCACAAGTTCCCTGAAGTCCCAGAGGGTGTTGTCTCCCAGTGTGTTCTGCAGGTGGGCAAGTTCTAACATCTTGACCCCAGAGGTGTATGGATATTTTTGCAGACACTATCCCGCACTGTACATATATCTTTGTTTATAAGATCTGTTATATGTTATGTGTTCATGTTAAAAATAGATATGTATTTTGCAGATTCAATTCAAATCAGATGTATTTTTTTTTGTTGCTCAAAATCAGAAATGTGTCTCCTGATGTCAATAACAGACTGGGGTCTACTGCTATGTAGTGGTGTAAGGGACCATTGTCGATCCGTGATTTTTTGATGGCGGTTAAAAGGATTTTTGGGACGTTGGCAAAATAAATAAAAATAAAAATTGGTCTGGAGCCTTGTAGACCAGCTGCTATAACAACAAAGGGATCTGGATCGGCCAGTTAGGAATGTTTTTAATTGATGGTAAAATGGCAATGATCAAAAAACTGTATGGATCTTAGCCTTATTGCCTTGTAGGATTCTCATCTGAAACGCTGATATTGCATCATAAACTGATTTCCTCTCCGTCTCTCCTTCAGAACAACAACAATTTAGACGCCTGCTGTGAATACTTGTCCCAGATCAGTCCGGGCTACCTTTACAGCGAGGAAGGAAACCTTGGCTTCTCGGAAGACCCCGGTTTCATCAGGCTTCGCAATCACATGACCCAGCTGAACCTGGGCTTGCAGTCTCAGAATGTGCACGTTGCCCCGGTTCGGGACGACCTGAGAATGAACGGCAGTCGAACTCTGGCCCACAGCCTGAGCGACGGGCCCCTCCAGAAAGGCCAGGCCCCCAACAGTGACTTCTTTCAGCAGGAGCCCCAGTCAGCCCCAGTGCAGGTGCCCTCCAGCATCAATGTGTTCGGTGGGATGGAGCCCACACGAAAACCGCAGCCCCCGCAGCACCTCGGACTCTACCCTCTGGGTGTCAAAGGATCAACTATGGGTGTCCAGCAGGCACCGCGCTTCAACCCCATCACCGTGACGCTAGCACCCCACATCCAGCAGGGCCGCAACACACCCACTTCTTTGCACATACACGGCGGTCCACAGCCGGGCCTTGGCAGCCCACAGGGTAACTCTATCTACATCAGGCCCTATGTCAGCCAGTCTGGTACGAGCCGGCAGAACCAGCAGCAGGGAGGCAGGGCCCAGTACAGCCCCACTTCCCAACCCCAGCAGCAGATCTACCAGATCTCACACCCCTCTTCCTTGTCCGGCTCGTGGTCCGGCCCTCAGCACGCCGCCTCCTCACATACCTCACAGCACCAGACCTTGGGCCACCAGACCTCGCACGTCTACATGCCGATTAGCTCCCCCACGAATCCCCAGGCGCCCTCCATCCTCCCCACTGGAAGCCAGACCTCCTCCTCCGGCGTCTCCTCATGCTCCTCTTCCTCCTCCTCCTCTTCTGTCATGCCCACCTCTCTGTCCACCATCAGCCAGTACAACATCCAGAACATCTCCACTGGCCCGCGGAAGAATCAGATAGAGATCAAACTTGAATCTCCTCAGAGGAGCAACTCTACAACCACGACCGCCGTGCTGCGGACAAGCAGCGGGCCCCGGTCCTCCTCAACGTCCTCCTCCTGCCCTTCTTCTTCTTCCTCCTGTTCAACCGGGGTGGCCACTGTCCCCACCACCCCTCTCTCCATCGGAGGCCCAGGTCTGAGCCGCAGCCAGCCCACTGTTTACATCTCTGCCAGCCCGCCTACTGCTGCTACCGCTCCCTCTGACGAGGCCGTCGTGGCCTCAACCGGCTCTCGCTCTCAACCCAAGTTTTACATTTCTGCCAATGCCTCCAGCGACGACAGTGGGGGTAGGAACCCTCCCACAGTCTACATCTCAGCCAACCCTCCCTTGCAAGGGCCCTCGGGTGCCAGAAACATGGGGGGCCAAGTGAGCATGGGCCCCGCGTACATCCACCACCATCCACCGAAGTCCCGTGCCTCTTTAGGAGCGGGAGGCACGGCTTCGTCCCCGCGCGTGGTGGTGACACAGCCCAACACCAAATACACTTTTAAAATCACAGTGTCCCCCAATAAACCCCCGGCGGTGTCCCCCGGAGTCGTGTCCCCTACGTTTGAGCCCAACAACCTCCTCAGCCTCCCCTCAGACCACCACTTTGTGGAGCCCGACCCCCTCCATCTCTCAGACCCGCTGTCGCCACACAGGGAGAGGCCGAGCGAGCCGCGCAGACTCAGCATGGGCTCTGATGATGCAGCGTACACACAAGGTGAGCAATGCCGAGCATCGGCACACTGATCATAAGTCTTTATGCACGAAGAGAAACAAATGCAGGAGGCCAAATAGAAAAAATAACACCACTTTGCAAAAATACGTTCTCTCAAGCCTGCAAGTTTGCAGATACATTTCTGTCTTGTTAGAGCTGTTTGTTTCACAGTTTATTGGTTGTTTGGCAAATGTCAAGTGGCTTAAGAGTGCACAGTGATGTGCAGTTTTTTTTCCTTTTCTCTACCAACAGTGGGTCAAACTCTTTTTCCATCGCTTCCTGCCAAGACAGTAATGTTACTACAAAGTATACTGTGTGATTTACTAAGTCTCTTTCCATAACATTGACTGTAGTGCATTTCTTGAGCCAAGCTGTGTATACTTGCTGTCACAAATGTTCAGTCGCTGGAGGCAACGCTGCTCTACATGTCCGCCCCTGTGAGGTAGACCAAAGTGAAGGTGACTCACTGCGATGATGTTGGTGTGAGTCGCGGCCTTCGCTCCGTCGACCTCTCAGACTGGTGTGATTCTGTTGTGAGTCAAACGCGTCAGAGTACACTGTCGTTTCCTTTTTTGGGCGTCTGACTATCACGTGTGAGTCACCGGCTTTTGGCTCATGCACGGAGGTGACTACCACCAAGAGGGGTTTCACACCAGGCATGCTGCCTCTGCTGCTGACCCTCATCAGCCCACTTTCCCCCTGACTTTGGCCTGTAGAAAAATACATATTGACACCAAAGCTGTATGTGGTAAAAAAATACACACCTCTTGACTGTTAATTAAATATGAATTGCCGATGGTAACCTACACCAGTCACCATTCATGCCAGGTCTCTAGCAGAATAACATTATTATAATCGCATAATGTTGAGGACCGGGTTCTGGTTGGCAATGTGAAGGCATTTGTTCCAGCAAAGGTTAAAGAAAAACGTTTTTATATCTTCCATAATGTTGCCAGACACCTCTAATAACACTAACAGTCTAGTCTATCAGTGGCTAAAACAAACACTTTTAGTGGACGCACAACGAACGTGAGGAGCATGTTTGGCGGCTGCACCGTTTCCCCTCCATAATGGACCAAATTCCAAAAGTTGTTGTTGTCCCCTTTAGTCACTAAGAAAGAAAAACATGGGGAAAATAGGATCCAGGTTTAATAAATACTCAGGCCAATTTTTAGAATCCAAAACATTCTTTTGATTATGCAAGTCTTTCTGCTGGCCACTGACAAAAACACACGATAAAAGTAGGAGTTGCTGATGTAGAATGAGGCGGGGTCAGGGGTCATATGGATGAGGAAAGAAGAGAGCGGTCACTCATCCATCGCACAGCTTACTTGAAATGATAAAAACATAATTGAATGGGTTTGCGAAGAAGGAAGACGAGGCTTTAAAACAGCATCATTATCACATATTTAATATAACAACATGTTGAAGCCATCAGCCAAACGCCAGGACTATTATAAGGCACATTTACCTCATTGCACTTCGTCACGTTAATGTTCAAGTGTCGGGCTCATGTTGTCATACCGTGTGACTTATATTGAGCAAACGGGTAGCAGTTTAGCTCGAGGATATTATGATGGGAGAACGAGGCTGCGAATAATATGTAATAATAATAATAGTTCCATCCTAATGTCTTCTCCTAACCACTTTTCCGTGACCTCGATGGAAAACGTTGTCCAAAATCACAGGATGTATTCAATTTGTCCATAGTGTACAATTACACAGCTTGATGGGTGGATGTTATTGAAGGCCTATTAGATACTACTGGGTTGTGTCACTCAGTTAGGAAGTTGTCAAGTGGCATGTGTTGTGGAGCAAGAGAGTGAGAAAGTGTTGTTCGTCATCGAAAGTCTGCGTGGGAGGGGTTGCGACCTGTCAAACGGATTCAGGAACTAAGGTGAATTATGGGAAGCGCGCTGTAGAGACTTGAGCAGAACATGTGCACGGTGGAAAAAAGGGTCTGCATTAAACATCTGATCTTCCCACAATATGTGATGAAACGCAGGCAGTGGAATCTGATGTAGTTCCCCCGTTCCTCCTCACGCAAAGTTGTTTTTTATGCCCAGAACCGGTTTGACTGGGGTATGGAGGATAATTGCTGTTAACATACGATACTGACACATTTTCAAAGTGATCTTTATACCCAGTTTGGATTTGCAGTTTTTAGTTACGAGAAATTTCTCCTCCATATAATCTTTGAATTTGCACCCTCTCGTGATTGCGTGTCATGCAAAATGTATGTGTACGTGTTCTCACTCGCTGTATGCCAGTGAATAAATGATTTAATTAATTAATTAATGCAGTAACGCAGAGGAGACAGTGATGTGAATGATTTAACGTGTGTGTGTGTGTGTGTGTGTGTTCTGCAGCGTTGTTGGTACATCAGAAGGCCCGGATGGAGAGGCTGTGGCACGAGCTGGAGCTGAAGAAGAAGAAGCTGGAGAAGCTAAAAGAGGAGGTCAACGAGATGGAGAACGACCTGACCAGGAGACGGCTGGAGAGATCCAACTCGGCCTCCCAAATTCCTTCTGTAAGCTTCATTCAGGGATTGTTTTTAAAGATGCATATTTGATGGTTTTTGCTCCCCCCGTACGTAATGCTACTAAGGTTGCTGTTTTATAGTATGGGCCTTAATCAGCCAGTTGCCCAATTCTAATGTTAAAAACTGATATTTATTGTTTACAGTAATCATCAGCTTCAGAGTTTGGTGCTCATATTTCCCAGCTATCACCAGCCAGAATGTAGAAAAGTTGGGACATTTGAAGGGGAAAATATCAAGGAATTCAAACCAACATCTTTCATTGGCAACTCAATCATTTAAAAAATTATTTTATTAGCAGCCATCAGAGAGATGTTCTTCATAACTGCAAACAGATGCTCCCCTGGTTATTACTGACAGTTAAAAGCTGAGCAGACAAAACAAAACGATCTTTGTCACGTTGCCATTCTTGGTCCCTGCTCGTGGCACATCAACACACCCTGACACTCTGTTGATTACAGGGTCTGTTTATGATTTGGCTGATGTAGTTCCATATTTTTCCGACGTGGCTTCACAGTTCCCCCTGGAGCTGCGCGGCACGTCCCGCAGCTGCGACGGCGTGCGTTCAAAAGAAACCGTAAAAGTTAATACGCCTTCATATTTATCGGCGGCACAACGTTAAGATTTGCAGCTGTGAGTTTGGTGAAAACCTCTCGGGTTCAGTGCCGCTCTGAGCTTTATTTGTCGAGTCATCTGTTTCTATCGGCTGTTAAAGTTTGGGTCAACGGGAGGAGAGGAGAGGAGAGGAGAGGAGAGGAGAGGAGAGGAGAGGAGAGGAGAGGAGAGGAGAGGAGAGGAGGCTGCGGAAGGTCAATTGGCTGGTGTGTGTGTGTGTGTGTGTGTGTGTGTGTGTGTGTGTGTGTGTGTGTGTGTGTGTGTGTGTGTGTGTGTGTGTGTGTGTGTGTGTGTGTGTGTGTGTGTGTGTGTGTGTGTGTGTGTGTGTGTGTGTGTGTGTGTGTGTGTGTGTGTGTGTGTGTGTGTGTGTGTGTGTGTGTGTGTGTGTGTGTGTGTGTGTGTGTGTGTGTGTGTGTGTGTGTGTGTGTGTCAGTCAGCTGATCCCCTCTCACTGTCTCATTCTTTTCCAGATTGAGGAAATGAAGCAGTTGCGATGCAAAAACAGGTCCCTGCAGATCGACATTGACTGCCTCACAAAAGAAATTGATCTCCTTCAAACCAGAGGTACGATTCCCTCTCCGATACATAATCATTGATATTCTCCCCTAAATAAGGTGAACAGTAAGTCCATTTTTGATCCGGGGCCCGCAGCTGCTCACATCCTCTCTGCACACACACACACACACACACACACACTTAAGGTACTGCCATTGTGCTGTTAACGACCAGTTCTTCCTGAATTGCATCCTGTCGCTGGTCGGCAACAAGGGATTTATTGGCCCCCTGGTAGCACTCCACCGGTGACAGAAACCGAGCCGCCGACCAGCAGCTTCACACAGGTGAAGGGGAGCCAAGAATGAATAGACCTGCTGGTTCCTGAGATTTAATGTCAGACATAAACCGTGGCCAGTTATGATGTCAAGTCACAAGCGGTTTAATTGTTTGATCTCCGCCAGGTGTAAGCCTGTGTGGAGGTCATGCTTTCTGTCCTGTGTGTGTCTGTCTGTCCACGGCTAATCTCACTTACAAATGGATTTTTATTTTGTCCTCTTTTATTACCGTGTGCTCAAGAACCTCTCGTGTTTTTGAAAACCCTATGTTATTCAATGTTTCATGCTGTCATTGACTGCTGACTCTTCAGTAGCCTAACCAGCTTGTTGCAAGTGATCAACAAACTGTACAGAAAGGGCATTTTCAGCAATCGACTCGGCTGAAACCAACCTGCCGAGTCTGAAATACCAAACATTAGGCACTAGATGAAATTAATAAATCCCACCATCTCGACTGTAAGTGAGCCAGGAGGGACAACTGAGTGAGATTGGCCTCCTCATCGTTTGGGAGGGGAGAAGGAGACTCACCTAGCGGGGGTGGTGTTGGAGACACAGCTGAAGTGGTATTTGTTTCAAGCAGTGCTCAACACTTTAATGAATCCAGCATGTCACTGGTCGCTTGGCCATCCGTTCTCTCCCTTTCAAATTTTAAGAGACCCATCGAATTGACCATTTGTGTGACTGGGTCTCGACGGGAGATTACGGTTATGTGTGGTTCCAACTCTTGAGTTTATAGATGTTTCAGATACTGTTGGATAATGTCAATCTTTCTTTTCTCTCCATCTGTTTACAGGACCACACTTTAATCTTAGTGCAATCCATAATTTTTATGACAACATGGGATTCCTTGGTCCTGTCCCACCAAAACCCAAAGGTACTTTATCTATTGGTAAGTTTAGAGGAGGCGGCATGGTCATTTCTGGACACTTTCCTTAAATGTACTTATTTTGGAATTACTACAATAGTATTGTCGCCTGTTATAATCTCTATCTATCGAGATATATATATATTTATATATATATATTTATTGATATTGTTACCTTATGGGCTGAAGATCAGGCCAGGCATAAGGTCATTTGTAATATCCATTTTTCATTCTTTCATTAATATATGTTTTGCATGACTTAATTTTTCAGACTGTACTTACTGACTTAAATGGGGTGTTGCACGTTTCAATTATCGTCGACAAATTCTTTATGAATGAGAAATGCAAATTCTCACCTTACATGAGCTCAAGAACCGAACCAGTTAACTTTAATTTCTTTCGTTTTCGTTTTCTTCTTCTTTTAAACTGTTGAGACGCGATGTCGTCTATTATTTTTTTTTAATAAACAACCCCAAAACTAGTCTCCAAAACAAAACACTGTTTCCGACTTTAAGGAACACCTTGACATTTCAGTAACTCACCGTTTTCTTTTTATCTTAATTGGGGTGATGAATTGCTATATTCATGTTCCCATCAGCTGTTGAATACAGAGTGAACGACCCCCCCCCCCCCCCCCCCCCCCAACCAGCTGTGAGAGTAGCTGAAGATGCATCTGCACAATGAGAGATGCATTCGCACAGATCAATCGGATTGTTTTCCTTTTTAGATGTTGTCAATCAAAGCATTACAATCGGCTCAATATATTGATTATGACTGACTGACTACTGATTTCTTCTGCTCCTCCCCCTCCGACCTGCTCTGTAATCTCTCTTTCTTTTCACCCATCCATCCGCCTACCCCTCATCCGCTCATCCCTCCCTTACTCCCTGCTCGGCTCCATCACTGCCGGGGTCAGACGGGAGAGGATGTAGATATAATGTGACCTCTGAGCTCCTGATGGAGCCCTCCTCTGGTCCTTCCCCTCCTTCCCCACTTGGTTGGTATCTCTGTCCTCTCTCCTCTCATTTCATTCTTCCTCCCTTTCACCATTGTCTTCATCAAGCTACACGGCCCTGTACTACGGAGCGAGTTCAAGAAAAGAAAGCTATCTATTGGTCCGCTGCTTGGGGTTGTATATTCTTGAACACAACTTGCTCTGGAGCGGGTTAGTTGTGTAGCATTAGGTTACCATGGCGATCTGAAAGTTACCACCAAATCCTGCTCCGTAATACAGGGTCCTGGTGTTAGGACACATTGTTTTCAGTATGATGATATTTTCTAGATGCCTAGAATCAATTCCGTATTCCCGCCATGCCTCAAAAGAACTTAATATATGTAGCTGTTTATCCTTTTAATGCCAAGTGGCCAGTAATCAGATGACTGCAGTGCATTTTGACACTTTTCGTGGATAAATTGCACACTTCTTCTCCTCCTGTGTCCTGACCTTCTTCTCCTTCTCCTTCTCCTTCTTCTTCTTCTTCTTCTTCTTCTTCTTCTTCTTCTTCTTCTTCTTCTTCTTCTTCTTCTTCTTCTTCTTCTTCTTCTTCTTCTTCTTCTTCTTCTTCTTCTTCTTCTTCTTCTTCTTCTTCTTCTTCTTCTTCTTCTTCTTCTTCTTCTTCTTCTTCTTCTTCTTCTTCACAGACCCGGGCAGTAAGATTGTGAAGCCCATCGCAGACCAGGAGGAGGACGAGGGGATGCAGTGGAACTGCACCGCCTGCACCTTCCTCAATCACCCCGCCCTCAACCGCTGTGAACAGTGTGATTATCCGCGGCACTTCTGAGCCAACGAGGCTGCGCCACGCCGCCGCTGCCCGCCAGTCCAGAGTAGAAAGAAAAAAAGGGCCTCTCTGTTTCTTCTGTTTCGCTAGTTGTATGAAAACCCCAGGGCGGAGGGGTGGGTGTGCGTCGTCGTCACCGAGCATCAGTCGTCCCGTTTGGTTTCTTTCTCCCCTCCTCTCTAAGATGTGTTAGAATGCTGTCGACTGAAGGCTTGGCTGGACGATGCACGTGTTTTTCCACAAAGGCTGGCGTAGTCGGACGATGCCTCCCTCACCTTAGAGACTCGGATGCCACGGGGTCGAGTCTGCTCGACGGGCGACACTTTCCTCCTGGGGATACCTCGCTGCTGCCACTTACAGTATTACGAGTGTGGCCCTGCAGTGTGACGGCACACACACACACGCGCAACATGCAACACACACACACACACACACAGACACACACACACACACAGGTGCAAATGTGCCTTTTGCTGATTACATATTTTGTTGTTGTTTTTCTTCCTCTGCGGTGGCATGAGCGGGGAATTGGGAACTGTGTTCAGCCACTGCTCTCCACCTGAAGGGAAAAACTAACAGACTAATCGTGGAACTTTTTTAAGTTTGTTTGCTGTTTCTAGAGGATGTCAAAAGGGGGAACCAGCAGTGTCGCTGCCACTCAAACGAGCCTCTTGTACCCCCCGCCCCCCCGCTTCAGTATCCCCTTTTCTGTCTCCTCAGCCATGAGTTAATGAAAAATAAACTAAGTTGCATGCTTTGTGTACAGTACACGGAGGCACAAACTCCCCTCGAGCTTTTTACTGTACATAATGTTAGAATGTGCCTTGAAAGCCTTCTTCCTCACACTATGAATCACTTGTATTTCCTGTAAGTATAGCTTTATAGACTTTATTAACTTTTTTTTTTTGTCTTGTTTTGTTTCCCTCTTTTAAACAAATAAGCACCGTGCTCCCCTTTTTCTTTCTTTTTTTAAGCTTTTTGACTTGATTTCTGTGAGAGTTGAAGCCTTGCAGAAGGAGAGGAGCAAAGCAGTTAAACCCCCTCGCGGTCATCATGAAGCTACGTCTGACCCGGTCGCTCACTGCTTGTGTAATTGCTGAGCTGCCTGTGTACGATCTGCAGATGCAGCAAAAAGGAAGATGATGGAGTCTTTTTTTTCTTCTTCTTTTTTTCAGGACGTCAAATATGTTGGGACTGTCGGAGGGGGGCGGGAGGGAAGGGGGTCATAATGCAAAATTACAAACTGCCTTCTTATCTGACAACTGGAATGTAGGTTTAATGTTTCGGGGACAACTTCACCTCAGTGCAAAGAGACACTCATTTTCCAGAACAATCAGGGTGTTACTGCAGATCCATGGAATGTCGGATGGAGCTAAAGGTCTCCATGTCGCTGTGCACCTGAATCGGGGTTTTTTTCTTCTGGAGCACAAAGTGAACATGTTTCGGTTTAAAGTGGACCTATGATGTGGAGATATTCATATGGGTCCCATTGCCTTTATATACAACCGGTCACAATAGTTACAACATCATGGAAGCTGTCCACTTTGTATACTCTTATTTGTATTTGGCTCATTTCATCCTCCTAAGCTTTTATTGATGAGGGTGTTTCTAAAGTTTACTTATTGTCATTACCTTACTTTAACTGTGGAGTAGTTACTGTTTTTTTCTTTTTTTTCTTTCCACACTTGTGAAAAACGTTGCCTTGCGTCAGTGCCTTAGAACTATCGAATTTGTATTGATTATCTATTCTGTCACATCCGAGTGCCATTTTTAAAACCGAAATTTTAGTATTGTTTAAACCCATTTAAAAGTAGAAGATGGATTATTGTCTCTTAAGCACTTACGTCATAGTTTTTTCCTCTTTTTTGTTTTTCCAATCCAAAGAAACCAGTTTTCAGCTTTATCTGCACCTTGGTGTGAAGAGGCAGTTTATTCATGTTTTATTAAGTCGAAAAAAATAATTTGGATATCTAAAGTGTTTCTTTGATTTTAGCTGGGAAAACTGTCTTTGTAACAGATAAGTTATTTGTAAAAATAATTAAAAAAATCTATTCTGAGTTTTTTGGTTTGTCTTTGTGATGCTGTTGATTTTATCCACTAGATGGCAGAAGAGACCCACCTAGGTTTGAGTAGAGCCAGCTCGTCTCAATCTATATATCTATCTAGATATACATACCACCATCTTAATGTTCCCAAATTCTTACAGTAGCATAGTGTGTTTTAAAGGGCCTCGTAGTAATTGAGCAAACATTTTGCAACATCGTAGCAGAAAACCTGCAGCTGGAACTAATTATTAACAATGGCATTTAGGTTTTATTAAATTGCAGGGCTCTAGTATTGCGTCTTATTGGGATTCTTCATAGAATTGTACAATTGTTAATTTTTATTAACAGTATTTGTTTAGTTTTGCTACTGTTTTGCCAAATAAAAAAACTGGCACTCGTACCACGTGGAAACAGCGCAGGTTCAAGCTCCCAGAATCCTCCCCGGCCCCATCGTGCTGTCACAGAAATGTCTGTTGAATCAACGTTTGACCTTCAATTAATGTTAAAGCTACTACAAGGAACTTTCATTTTGTGTTAAATTTGGCGGCCCCTGTGGACAACAGTGGTAGTGTTTCCTAGAACTAGCATCCCCCTTTAGAAAACGTATTTTTCCTGCAGCCGGGTCTGACGGTCTGTCTGGCTTAGTCCTGGTTCTGGTTCTCCCGGGCCTCCCTCCCCTCTAGAGGGGCCCGCCATACGGCCTGGACATCCAGCAGTGTGGCTTCTAGCGCGGACCAGAGAACCGTGGAGCTCTGCTACTCATAGTAGTCTGCAGCAACAAAAACAAATTTCTTTTAACTAGAGGTCGACCAATAGAGGATTTTTAGAGGCTGGCATAGTCATGACAGTTGGCAGATAGCCGGCCGATCAACAGCTGATAGCGGTGAATTCAAGATGACTTTTGTGGGCAGACATAAACTGACGTCATGTGTTTGGAGTTTCTATATTCACCTTTCCCAGTCAAGTATTATCACAAAATGCTCCATTAATATGTGGAGACTTTTAAACAAAGGTTTCTTCGCTTGTTTTCTCATCGTGTGCATAATGGAGTGTGTGTCATGTGAAACTGAATATAAAGTGTCAACATGTTACAGGGCTCAGACCCAGTTCTCATCCCAGACAGCCACAGATCTGTCATGTCCACATCAGATCAGGACTAGTTAAATGCATACTGCAGTTTGAATATTTACATTACAGCAGAAGTAGTAGTTTTGAAGCATGATATACTGTATTTACATGATATTAAACTTGACATGCATTGACACATACACTTACTAGTATACATCTAACATAGTATGTCATGAAAGTCAAACAAAATGCCAGTAATGGCATTGTGTGGCATGAACATTTCCTAGTAGAAATAGATTTTTTTAAAGGTCATAGTATCGTATTTAAAAAAGAAATGATTAAAAGTCATACTATAGTACGTAAAAATAAATCATATTTTGTTTAAAAAAGGCCATAGTATAGTAAGTAAACAAATTGCATTCTATGGCATGACAATAAAAAATGTTTTGCTGTCGGAAAAAAGTAATAGTAGTATATATATGTCGGGGGGGGAGAAAAAGTCATAGTATATTGAGACAAGTATAGTATGTTTTAAAAAGTCAAAGTATGTGTGTTTTAAAAAGTCAAAGTATGTGTTTTGAATGTCCATTGGTCTGTCGGTCCCAACAACCTCAAGAACCATCCAATACTTAACGAAAAGTCCGGGTTTATTAACATATCTGTTTTCATTTCATCTCATGCCAGTCCAACACATTTGCAGGCATTCGGCCCTAACCGCTGCTGCATCAGCACAAAGGATTGGACTGCAGAGTTCTACCCAGCAGAGAGCCGGTTTAGATCAGTTAAACCGTCTTTGGATTTGAAGATTGACGAAGACACGAGGAGAGCGATTTGAGTGCTTTTATTTCACAGGGACAGCAAAACGATAGAATTCATATAAAAACAAGTCAAAGGCTTATTTATTTACACAAGTGCAGAACACGACAATAGAGTTCCTCACTTTGAGGCTACTTGAGAAAACAACACATGCTGCTTTAATAAACCATTTTCGCTGCTACAATAGGTAGCATGTATGAAGCGTAGTGCATTGCACTTTTATATTAAAGAAATAGCATTTGGCCTGCTACAAATTGAGTCACTTTTAATGCTGAAAATACAGGGAGAGTTTGGAATGCGTCCAAGCTCCAGTGATAATCAAGAGAACGAAAAAACATTCTCTTTTCTTTTTTTTTCAGTTTTCACTTTGCTTCTGGGATGAGAACTCCGGTGTGGACTCAGTTTGAGTCAGAACTAATAATAAAAAAGCGCCTTTCTAATCTAGAAGGAGATGTGACTGGTCCTGTCGCTCTGGATAAGAGAAATCAGTTCGGTCATGTCTGAGGTGTGTGGGTAAGCATTCATGACCTGCTCCACTGTGCTCTGAGGGAAGAGGGTGCTCAGCTGGCTCCTCAGGCCCTTCCTTTGCTCCCCCGACGGGTTCTTGGCTCGGCCCTGCACCCACGGGTCCCTTGGCAAGCTGTGGCTTTGTCTGTGATAGGGCTGCCTCCAGCACTCCTTCTCTGAGAAGCGGCCAGGATGTGCCCCGTTATGTGGAGGCAGAGCAGGGCAGGAGGCCCATGTCGACTGATGCTGGTGGCCCATCCTCGTCTCCTGGTGGCCACACCTGCACTGGCTGCAGGCGAGGCGTTCGCATGGCAACGAGCCGTTTTGATGAGGGTAGTAACCCCCCCCACCCAGGCAGGGCCTCTGGGTGTTCCCGCCGAAGGACCCTGAGAGGGAGTAGTCGTCGTGGCTCAGGCCGTAGCTGGCCACGCCGCTGCTGAAGCTGTGTGGAGGACGCTCCAAGCTGTAGGAAACATCCTGGATGTAGAGCCTGGACATGGAGCTCTCCATGGAGCCGAAGGCCTCGTCCTCTTCCGGGCTTGGGCAGAGGCGGAGGCTCGTGTTGGGTTGGCTTCTCGGGCTGCCGGCGTCCCTGTGATAGATGAACTGCTCGCTGGGCGAAGCCCTGTGGGACTGATCCTCTAAGATCAGGGGCGGAGGGGTGGACGAAGTGTACCTGAGCTCCGGCTGATACGCAGCAGGGCGGCAGTGCGTGTCCGGCAAGCTCGGTTTGGAAGAGAAGTTCTTGGCTTTGTCTCTCAGCGCCCTCAGCTCATCGGCCACTGACAGCTGCGATTGGTTGGCCCGCTCCGGGTGGTAGAACTTGCACTTGACTCCGTAAGTACACTTCTTTCCTGATAGAAAGAAACAAGAGGTTATTTACGGGCTCCACACACGGCACCATTGGTTTTGTTATTTGCCTGAATGCTTATTCCCAAAGAATGTTACAACCTCTAACCTAAAATAATGTTTACGTTGAAATCAGTTGGAGCACAGCTGCTATTTCTCTAAATCTCCGATCTGTCGGGACTTTAATACTTCCTCTATGGGACGAAAAAACATTTCCGTCTTGTGAAATCTTTTCTAAACCCCCGAAAAAAAACAAAAAGAAATCCACACTTGATAATGCTCCCATGAACAGTGAATAGCTCTGATTAGCATGCAGTTTGCTTCAGATATCCATGTTGCCTAAAGGTTGACTCCCGATGGCTTTAATCCCTGACTTTCACTCTAACGTCACCAAAAGGGTCACTGTCCAATGAATAATATCCTGGAGTGGCACACCATTTTTCTACATTTGTTTGTTCCCAGGCGATGTCTGCTCAATACGTCTTATATGTTTGGCTCAGTTTTTATGACCAACTTCAGATAGAATCACCTTCCCATCAGCCTCGGATGAACTCATTGCAACATTTGCATTTAGCTTAAGGCGGAGCTGCTAGCGTGGCTAGCAGCTGAAACCACGGCTTCACATGCAATGGAATGTAAAATGCATTGCTGGCTGTCATTGTCATCGGTTTTAATCCCCCCCACCCCCCACACCCAGGAGAGTACAAGGAAGTCTACCCTGAGCTAGAGTTCTTGTGTTGGGTGAAGCAGAAGAGTAAGACCAACCGTAGGGACAGTGCTGCAGCTTGTTCTCCGGGGTCCACGACTTCTTTCGCAGAAAATCATCAATGGTGGGACCATTTCTCCCCAGAGGATCGTCGGGAGGCATAAACCTGCACCAGCACGGGACACACAGTCAGGGTCAGCCGGCGTCAGTCACGTGTGGTGTAAGTTTGGTGCAGGAAGGGGAGACGTATGCACAGCGGTCTTAGAGTCGCCATCAGGCTTACTTGTCATTAGCGAAGGTGTACATCAGCAGCCGCTCCTCGATGAACTTCTTCCACTGGGGATTCTCCGTCTGCAGGTCGCGGTAGTTGTCGTTGGACACGATGATGCCGTCCGAGTCGACGGCCAGCTTGATGATGTAGCGGTCGTCGTAGCACACCACCCTCTTACCGTTCACGCAGCGCGACGGCGTGTACACCAGTATCTTCCTCCTCTCCAGCTCATGGAGGACATGTTGATCTGGGAAAAATGAATCAAATAAATGTTTAAAAAGTCTGAAATGCTTCATGTATGAAGGAGTCCCCGCATGCATCCCTTTAGGCGGGGAACTCTAACTGCTCTGGTGCTGGGCGAACGGCTCCCATGGATAATGGATGAAGGTGCACCTGTACCTATCATTACATTACATTACATTACATTACATGTCATTTAGCTGACGCTTTTATCCAAAGCGACTTACAATCATGTTACATTCATACACTGTAGACACAACTACAGGGAACAATTCAGGGTTAAGTGTCTTGCTCAAGGACACATCGACTAGGGCGGGGATTGAACCGCCAACCCCCTGATTGAAAGACAGACCTGCTAACCACTGACCCACAGTCGGGGTGGCGCTGCATTTCAAATGAGCAGCCAACGTGCTCGCTGTTGAGGTGAGCTGCACGTGGCGGGCCGAATGAGCTTTTATCTTTATCTCAGTATCCTCGTGATAGTGAGCTTTACACTGCGACCATAAAAGGGTTGAAACTGCACTTGGCACCGAGGACGCTTCCTTGTAGTCTGACGATGTGGCTCGCTTTCAGAAGAGAAGACGTTTGTAGCCAACTTGCTCAGACATGAACACAATACTGGATTTCTGTTTTGGTAGTTCCACTTCCTTATTGTTTGATAAGTCAACCGTGATAAGTTCACAACTTGTTTTTCACCTGCGAACGATCGGGCTGCCAAACAGAGCGAAGATAACATGCCAGAGGGGCACAAGACATGCCAGAACAGTTAGGAATATGAGAGTTCTTCTTATTTCCTTGATTTCGTCGATAAGTAATCCGAGCTCATATCTCCCGCTCATGTCAACACTGTCTCAATATTGTGAAAGATACTCAGTCTTGTGTCGTTGTGCTGTCTACGTTTACTTCCGATTATTCAAATGAATTGGATCACTTGGCTGCAGCGAACTGGTGATATCGTGGGCCGACAGTAGTCATGATCCGCATAACAGTGAATTTGTCCTTCATAAGTCTTTGAGTCAGACTGGTTTTCTTCAAAACACCCTTCATATAAGTTTAATGTAGTAACACACTGTATGTCATAACCTCTGATGGTGAGATTACAGCTGGGTCACCATTGCAATTACTGAACCGTGGGAGCAGGTGAACTCAAGTGGAAGCTAATAAATATTTATTGTAATCACTGTGTGTGTGCTGCGAAAGAGGAATATCACCCGAGCGATTTGGATTTCAGCTTCATGTTTTCAATTTTTTTTTACCGGGCCGGCGACCTCTGCTTCCATCAACCTTGTTTACAGCTGTTTTCAGTCAAAACACTGACGTTCACTCAGGATGTTCCTGTCCTACGTGAAACCAAGAGCTGATGACACCATGTCACTAACATTATGCCCATAGCTTAAGTAACATGAAAAGCGGGTTTATTTTAAAGGCCAATGTTTTTTTTTCTAACCCGAACCAACTAGTTTTGTTGCTGAAACCTGACCGCCGTCACTTTCATGCCCAAGTCTCTGAACACGATGACGTTTAGCAGCTAAAAGAGACAAATCCAAGAGTTGTTGGAGACCAAAACCAGAGCTAAAAAAGGAGAGCCAATATTTGAGTTATTACTGGACTGAAACACGGGTCAAATGAATGGTAGTGTTGCTTTGTGTACTGGATGTGTAAATAGATTTTTTTTATGCCAACATGTTTGCCAAAAGGACTCTTTATATGTTTGTTTCTCTGCCCCCCAAATGTCCCAAAATCCAATTATTGCATCTTTAAAATGGAAGTGAAATCAATTATGTATTACTTGAAGAAGCCAGATGGAGAGCTGCTTGCTGTTGGAGAAGGTTTGTGCTCTCAGGGCACCTTCGAAGTTCGAAGTTCCCTGATGGCGCCTGATGGATTCTGGGTAATGACTCCCACACTATGAATATGTTGCTGGCGCAGATGAACTGAGTCTGTGACACTCTGTAACAAAGCTAAGATCTGCATGAAAAGGCTTGATAATCAAATCTGACGCTACTACAGAGACAGTAAACTTTCATAAGTGGCATAAGATTCTAGTGTCAGTTGGTGCCACCATAAACGAGGCTCAGTCCGTCCTGATTGCCAGTGCTTGAATACGACGGTTATTGTGTTTGTTTGTTTTCGACACAACTTCCTCAACCAGGTTCTCGTGCCACCACATAACACAACCACATTCAGCCTATTGTCTATAGACCACCTGCAGCTGTTTCAATACAATATGGGCATCCCGATCGGGTGAGGTCAGCCTGAAGGCAAAGAATGTGCACACAACCCGGACCAAACGGGGCAAAAAGCGAACAACAGCAACATGGGAGTTCTCACAGGCGAATGGCATTTCCCTTTCTGACGGACCTCACCACTGAATCAGAGGGACCGGGCGGCGCCGCCTCGGCCCAGTCAGGTGACCTCACCTGTGATGGGCGCCTCGGGCCGCGGCTGCTCTTTCCTCCACAGGGGAACGAACACGGTGATGTCTCGCAGCCCTTTGTCCCAGAACCAGCTCACCGCCAGCTGGAGGCCCTGGCACGAAAACACCTTCTTGTCGCCATGGCTACAAAGACACAGAATCCAGAGTCAACAATAAAACAACTTCTTCTTTTTGTGTTCACGCACACCCCTCTTCTTCCTTTTTCAGGAAGTAGATGTGTCGCAAGGCACAGTTCTCTAAAACCCTAACCCAATAGGCTCTCTTATTAGAAAATAAAGTCTTATTGTGAATTATAGTGCCTTACAAAGCACGGTTCTTCAGACAAAAAAAGAAAAACATTATATTTGGCAGCATAACTTGGTGTCATCAAATCTAAACCCTGACACATTTTAGAAACAATAAGCGAGAGGTACAGATGAGAGATTATGAGTGGAAAAACAAGACTAGTGTTTATTTTTATCCTGAAACATGCCACAAGTGTGTATTCAATGGAATTTAACTTGAAAGTCCCCCCACCCAAAAAAAACCAAAGTGCGACCTGACTGTAACGTGCTGAAAAACTACTGCTGAAGTCAACGGGGCTGTTTTGCCTGCCAGAGAAAGCAAAAAGCTGCGTGTGTGCGTTTGAGCGACTGGGGTTCCCCTTCTCTCCGTCAGCAGGAAGTGGTGGTGAGGCCCTTTTGAGTACAACAGGCACCAAAGGCGAGGCTCGGCGTGAGTTAATTTTTTGGGAATCTGAATACAGGTCTATCTTGCATAACTGTATTGGCGTGTGGTAAAACCGACTTTGAATGACGTTTCCTCTGTCGTTTCTCCGTGCAGCCCGAGGCTCTTCCTCAAACCTCGTGCCTGTCAGAGAGTCACGGGTTTGGCAGACTCGTTGTACGTGTCGTTGCTCGGACGGGTTGAGACAATAAAACCAGTGGAGACGCGTGTCGGGAGCAGGCTTGGTACCAACTGTCCGACATTCATAAGGTTCCTGAATATGTAATTGTTTTGTTGCCAGTTGTGGGCAACAGGTTGCAAACGCTGGTTTGTTGAGTCATGGGAAATGTAGAAGCCACAAGAGGGGCTTAAAGTCGGTTCCATCTCAACCTTTAAAAAAACAAAACAAAAAACAGGTAGGAGACAGTGAATGTTTCTCAGCAGACCAGGACTGGCTCACTTTGAAGAGGCTCGGACAGGGAAGTGGAGCCCGATGACACACACACACACACACACACACACACACACACACACACACACACACACACACACACACACACACACACACACACACACACACACACACACACACACACACACACACACACACACACACACACACACACACACACACACACACAACACACACACACACACACACACACACACACACACACACACACACACACACACACACACACACACACACACACACACACACACACACGCCTTGCCTGGGAACAGAGGTGTTACAGTAAACACCCTCTCCCTCTTCTTCCTCTTTAATCTCACCTCGTGTCCTTACAGGAATATGAGTGGTGGAAACATTGCTCTTCTGTTTCCCCTTTTGAATTTACAGCGTGCCCTTGGCCTACTTGACTCGTTGTTTGTTTGAGCAAATGTGGACTCAGGACTTCCTCGTCCCCCATGTGGGTCAGGTAGAAGTTGGAAAGGGCGAGATTGAGAGAGTGTCGTCTAAACGGCTCGGATTGTGACAGATTGCGTCACCTTTAACTGGGCCGCTCGGTGTGACGTGGTGTCGAAGCGAGTACACAGAGGGAGGAGAAGAAGAAAGAAGAAGCGGATGTGCTGCGATCAAGTCTGTGACGTGAAACACGAATTGACACAAATAGGGACGCCGTCATGTGAAACTCGTTTTCAACACTAAAATAGTGCAGTTGTATTTTTGTTGTATTCAATTACGCAAATTAATGATCATCTGGGCTATTTTAAAGTGTCACACTTGAGGAAAGTTTTTCTTTTTTTCTCCAGGAAGTAAAGAAAAAAGGAAAGAATGTTTTCTCTCTTTGTCAGCGAGACAGCGGCTAAAAGAAACTAATTTCACTTAAATACCGTACTCAAGCACACTTCTGAGATACTACTACTTCATCTTACTTTATACTTGTACTCGGGCACATTTGTTTTACAACTACAGTTGAAGATTCAGATTTCGCAAATCTCGATAAACCTCTAAACTATGTACAATGTATCAATATAGATTCCATTACATGTAAAGTAATATCTTTCAAATATAATAAGGCATCGCTTATTTAATACTATTCTGATAATGATAAAAAATACAACGCTCTTAGAAAAGCCTTACCAATACCTTTGCTACTTTAAGTACATTTTTCTTCTGTAGTTTTACTAAAAGTACTGTAGGCTACTAGTAAAATTACATCAGATTTTACAAAGTGGTATTTTGTTTTAAACACTTTCAATGAAGATATATAGTTAAAGACAGGTTCTAAGTGGACTCACCTCATGGCCACGTTGCTTCCATCGATAACCACTGGTCTGAAGCCAGCGACGGGCTCTCTGTCCGATCCGGGTCTGGGTAGACTGGGACCAGGGCTGCAGCCCCTCGACACCAGCTTGGGGCTGTTGGGGACACTTTCTTTGCCGCTGCGAGTGTGGCAGGTCTTGATGAGCTCTTCCAGAATGTCGTTGGTCTGGGCGTCGTGGTGCAGGTTCTCCAGCACCCGCAGGATGTCACTGTGCGAGTACCCCAACTTGAGAAACCGCTCCACCTTGGCGTGCTGCTGCATCTGGTGGTCCATAGCGGACGCTGATCCAGAACACGTGCTTCCTCTCCTCTGCCCTGGTCTGGCTGGGAGACTCTTCCTCTCCCTTATTGGTCCTATGAGGCTGGTCCGGCTGGGGGACTCTATCTTGCCTCCTCACTTGTCAGCGTCTCCGTGGCATGTGTGTATGTGTGTCTGTTTTTTTTAGAGCAGGTGTCACAAAAAAAGAGGATGGAGGCAGAGTCAAATTCTCTGTCACTGCAATCACAGGAAATGGGGGGTGGGGGGGGGGGTCTGGTTATCACAACGTCATGACTTCCAACACAAGCGCAAACGACGGCTGACGTCACGATGATGCGGGCCCGAGAACTATTAATGGCACGAGCCTCACCTCATTCCACACACTCTTGCTTTTTATTGCTCGTTCTGGACCCCCCCAGGCAAAGAGTGCATCTTGAGGGCCAAAGAGACCGGTGGTGACTCAACCCGCTTCTCCCTCTTTACGAGTGGAACAAACCAAAGACATCTCCCTCCGAGGCGTTTCTTCTTTGCGAGTCCTGACACTCGAAGTATGAAACTAAATATGTTTTGGTTTTGAAACCGAACCCCTCTCCTCTCTTCTCCGATGTGAACCCACATTCTCCTGCTGCTAAGTGACAGTTCAGTCTAATCAACAAGCTCACGAAAAGGATTCATTGCCTCGCAAACTCCAGCAACCTTTGCTCTTTGCAGCCCCCCTCACAATCTATAACACAACAAGTCGCGACCAGACCGCCGACAGTTCCAACATCACGAACACCGGAGCTGCATTAGCTTCACGGCTCAAACGGGCTGGTTCTGTACTTACACATTCAGCAGGTGGTGGATCGGAGCCCCTCTTTCTGTGTGTGTGTGTGTGTGTGTGTGTGTGTGTGTGATTGAGAAAGCGCACTCAGTCCCTCGCGGCTCTCTGAGGAGCAGAGCTGTGTGTGTGAAGCTGCTCTTCACCGAGGAAGTGACTACTCGCTGCTGAGAAAAAAAAAAACAGCAAGGAAGAGAACACTGTGAATTAGTGACTACTTCCTCATCAGGGCTGATCTGGGAGCCCGAGAGCTTTATTTTAACCTGCTTTTTTGGAGCTCTTTGTGTGTGCGTGTGCGTGCGTGTGTGTTGCGGTGAAAAATAAATGCTGACTGTGACAAAGCAGTATAGAACCTGACAGCAAGAAATCGTTTGTACACTTTAGTTTTTGTGCAGATTTGACAGAAAGGACGTGTTGACTAGTGGCCTTTAGAGGAGGGGGATACCACTCTCATACTTGTGCTATTAGAAATAATATTTGATCAAGAGGGAACCTCCTGTACAAAACATAACACAAGAGATCAGCAGTGACGCTCACAAAAACCACAGGAAGTCGCAGCAACCGGACAAGAGGTCAAAGACGTCCCATCTCGTCAAAGGTCACCAGGACGTCTGGATGGGGGCACCCTTTGATAATATTCACAACGTCTGTGATTGTTTTTCGTGACAATCTTTTTATGTTGCTGCTGTTATTTTGGCTAATCTCAAAACCCCGAACTGGGTCAGAGTACATCAGAACTGCCTCCTGGTTGGGAGAGCTGCTGGAATCCAAGCAGAGACGGTGCTCACGCACATGTACGAGATCCCAGATAACCTACAATATGCCCACAAAGACCGACACAAGCGGGGACATCATGGGGAGGAAAGGAGAGGGAAATATGAAGAGGACTAGAGACCATCTGATCACACTAGTCGGGGGCCAAACTGGGCCCCTTGCTCAGACCTTATCATGACAAGATCACGTTGAACTAATTTGTCCACTGAGAGCCATACCTGGCAAAGTACACACACACACAGGAAAGTAATTACTCACAATGAAACAGCATTTTGATGCTGCCTCTATTACCGATGTTTGCCCAATCTGGATGTTGCCGATGCACAATAATAACCTGTGTGTGTATGTGAAGGCACATGGGAGGGGTAGGAAAAGAATGGTTGATGAAATTGCTGATTGGAATTAATACGTACGGTACAGCATGAGTTGGCAATTAGAGACGGTACAAAAGGTGTTTCAGTAAGAACAAGGAAATAATGTGCTGAGCATGACGACAGTGGCAGGCTGCAGCAACATATCGCTGCCATGGCAAACTAAATACAAAAAAAGGTTGAACAACAAATCACTTTATCTTGTTGAATCAAAGATACCATTCTCTTGTCAAACACTACTGACATACCTCGTAAAAATAAAAAGTCATTTTTATGTTGCTAAACTAAATTGGCACATTACAAGAAACTTTTCTTGTTGTGACATAAGTTGTCATATTTTTATTTTATAGCATCAAAGCTCCTCCATTGGAGCGAGGAAAGAATCCAGGCAAACAAGACACTGCTGCCTGAATCCTTTAGAAACGATGACTGTTCCATTTAACATGGAAATATCTTGATTGAACTGTGAGAGTATTTCTTTGAGCCAAGTGAAGTGTGTCCCACGTTCATGGTCCTGGTAGGATGACTTGTCATACATCTTGGTGATCTTCTGACCTTTTCCTTCAGCACCACCAGCTGGTCATTGAATATTTCAACTTGTTGAGCGGGACATCGTAGACAAACATTCACGGTCCGAATAGATTTGGTGACATTTCCCTTCAGCCTCAGCTAGACTTTGTGTTCAGTGCTAAATTAACAAATGGTGCAAAGAAAGAGAGAAACGTATGCCATCAGGCTGTGCGGACACGGTGAACCTGCTAAACCAGCTCTTAAACTTATAGATACTTCCCGAGAAATACTTGCAGTATAGTCAGCAGTATTTGATCACAGCCGGAGTGTTGCCGTGGAAACCAGCTGCCTCTGCCAGCACCAGTTTGCCCGATATCAGCCTGTCGGGGTGGGCGGCTCCTACAGTGAATCATTTTAAAGAGACATTGCAACACTTTTCTCTCCACTCAGCTGAGTGTTTTCATAAAGAGTTGGTTATCGCCGTTTCAAATCGGGAGTGCCTTCTACGTGCTGCACGGCCTCATCACACACATTCCATGAGGAGAATCTGAGGCATTTAACAGAGACCAGAACAACCCGCACAGCCACCGATACGCTCTCTTACACATCATACTGGGAAAGTAACAAAGCTACTAAAATTATGTTTGTGCAATTTTGAGGTTACATTCCAGTCCCAATAATCCTTTTGTCGAATGAGCGTGTTCACAATTATACTTAAGTAAAAAAAACATTTTATGTTTCACTAAACAGAGGAATTTCTGTAGTTGCTTTTGTTATACGCTATTAAGGCTGTGGTCAAACCTATTCACTAGAAAGGGAGAAAAAAAACAGCAGTGTATGACTGCATCATCTATAACATATACACATATCAAATATGTGACGTAAATATGACTGTTATGGAAAGACCATATATGATATTCTGTGTGCAATAAACATAAATGATCAATTATACTTGAATGCTTTTAGTGCTCTCAGTTGAACCGTATTCAGGTCTTCACGGACACCTCGCCGTCTGCGGCGCACTTGAACCCCATACCTGAAAACTATTTTTAAAAGCTTTCTCCAATCATGCTTCCACTGATTGTGTTCCTTTTTATTCCAACGGAGACCCTTCGGAGGCTTTTACTATAGCTCGTAGTGAAAAACACAATTGATGCTCTTGTCCTTCTCTCTGAAGAGCTCAGAATCAAATCAGACAAGATCAATGCGAGTCCCTTCCAACTGATCCATGCCTCCTATACTGTACACACATACACACACACTAACACTAACAAAGTGTGTGTGCATGAACACTTTGTCTTTGATAGGAATTTGAAGTGACAGCGTGCTGTAAAACTCTTCCACTCAGCTACAACAACAGTTTAGCTTCTTGTATTCTTCACGCTAATGTACAGATGGCGTGACTAAGTGAGCGCGGCAGCAGAGAAATCACACGTTGATGGAACGACTCTTTGCTCTGTAAGCAGACCCCCCCTCAGCTGTTAACACAATGGAGCGATTCTAAATATAACTTTGATCCTTTGTGCTCAGCATTGACTTCACAGGTCTGAAGCTGCAGGAGAAACCTGTCAAAAGGAAGAGCTCCGCAGCATGGGCTCTGGGACTTTGTAGCGTAGGAAGTGGCCCGGGGAAGTCTGACAGCGGTTCCACCCGGGGGAGTGACGCTGTGCAACCCCTTTGCTTTTTTGCACGGTGCTCAAAGGCGGCCACCTTTCAGAAGCAGTTTACCTCCACAATACTTATTTCCATTCTCACACACACACACACACACTCAACGGTGACTGTGCTCATGGTGAGGTGTACTGGGGAGCACAGACATAATTCAAGTTCATGCTTGCATCCACAGTCCGATATTGCCCAATTGAAGCTGACTCATCATGGATCAGTTCTTGGAATGCTTTAAGCATCATGTCACACATGTTTTCTGGGAACCGAGCCGACATGTTTGTCAGTGGACTTCTTTAGAACTGGACTGCAAGTGAATGCGTTGCCAGTTGACAGAACGCAAGGGTTGAACTAAAACAGGGCATTCCATCAGAAAGCGTTTTGAATGTGAGATCAGTTAAAATAAATACAAATCTAGTTTATAAGATGACTTTTGTTGTATTTTTTAACTTGTCTTACACCTTAACATTCCTCGAACCACGTTGGCTTTTGAGTTTGTGGAATGAGAGGTTGGGATGTTGCAGCACCCAGATCTACGAGGTGAATCCCCTCAATGTTTTGGAGACAGACATTTTCCATGCCCACATTTATTAGAAACTAAAGTCAAAGGGTGTGATATTAATCACCTCCTACTTTAGTTCTAAACTGATCAGTGTGGAAAGTGGAAGTACCGTAAATACCAAGAGGGGGAATATAAATGACATTAACAGATTAACTAAAAGTAAAAGGTTATATAACCGCAGTGCAGGAATACTGTCACACGTCCTGGACTCAACACTTTACTTAAAGGACTCTATTCTCCAAGAACACTGCAGACGGCACTCGCTAAACGGGTTGCAGTGTCGTCCCCCGGGCAACTCCCCACCGCCGCCCTGCGTCCAATAAAAGGTGCTCTACTGCTGTGTAAATTATTAATGAAAAGAAAAAAGAAAAGTCACATTTTGGGGGATTCTTTTTAATATAGATTTAAAAAAGAAGTTTGCAAACACTTGTTTTTGTTCTTCAAGACAATGTGACAATAACTCAAAATGATGTCAAAGAAAGCCAGTAGTGAATATTTAGATACCATATAATTCATGCTGAATGTGGGTGACCTCTCTGTGGCTCCCTCACCTGTACCTACTCCTCTCTTTCTCATTGGACCTCTTGGAGGAGCTGCTGCGGCTCCGGTCCTTGTGGCCGTGGCCCCTATCGCGGCCCTCCTTCCCATGTGGGTGCTGGGATTTGCTGTGTTTGTGGTCCCGGTCTCTGGAGCGGGAACGTGAGCGTGAGCGGGATTGAGAGCGCTGGCGTCCCGTCTTTCGGTCTCGCCGGTTGTCCCTGTCGTCCTGGAAATGTCACAGTGACACCGTCAGTGGTGGAATGTAACGGAGTACAAGTTCAAGGCTTGTACTCGAGTATTTACCATTTATTCTACTCTATACTTCTTTCCATCCCATTCCTGGGAAAACCACGTTTTCAGCACGCTCCAGATGTGCTGACGGTGATTGTCTGCGACAAACTGAAGGATGAAGTTTTAACCTTCTATTTCCAATGTAACATTTGAAGAAGTGCTTTGTAACGGCAACGCGTTGCCAGCTTGTTGGCTGCATTATTAACACCGGAAACCTGTCCCTCTTTCGAGTCACACATTTCCATGCAAAGCTTCCAGTTTCTTGTTACCAATGCTGGGGATGTTACTCTGTTCTTATTGCACAGTTGTGTTCTCCTTGTATACAACAGACCACACAATCAGTTTGTAAAGAAGACAATCTACAACCTGTTTATATCACCTGACTGAACCCAACCAAGTTTTTGTGGCAGGTGATTAACTTTAGAAAGGATTTGATGTGATACTAAATCTTAATGTACAGATAATATGAGGGGAATGAGCATCGGCAACCTATTAGTTAAGCTCTTTCTATGCAGTTTCAAACCACTAAGGGACCAGTTGAAAGGGGATCTGTACTTCCTGGAAACAAAGCATGTATATATACACATGTGTGTATGTATGTATGTATGTATGTATGTATGTATGTATGTATGTATGTATATATATATATATATATATATATACACACACATTCATACTGCAGAGTATGGTAGTATAGGATCTCACTGTGCGTGCTCGAAGGATTCGGTTTACCGAGCTCCATTTACATCGGCTGCTGTTCCAAGTGTGTGGCGTTTACTCAACAATGATCAGAATAAGTAAACCTGCTCTTTGGAAAGAGGCTGTGGTCCATCGGTCAACAACCTGGTTACTGCACGCTTACAATTAACTAACTCTTTGCTCAAATGGTGGAAATGATTGATGGTAGGCTCATTTTTAACTAGAGAAAATGTTGATTCATTTGTGACTTAACAGATGTAAAAAGGATTTTCCTTGCAGCTTCCTTGTTGTCTTTACAAAACCACTGAGCATTTGAATCAGAAATTAAAAATGAAAAAAATTGATACAGTCACTAGCCTCCTCCTATTGCCAACACTTGACTGGCCTGCCTTTTAGTTGAGTTTTTCCTGGTTTGACATGTTCGACATCACGAACACACGGGAAAACAGAGTTAATGTAGAAAGCTGCACGGGGGAATGCATTGAAATGTCACCGTGGTTACTCGTTCTTTTCTATGTTTCTTATTCAGCCTCTCTTCAATGGACGGAATTTGTGCCACTGCCGATCGGAGCTTGAGCCAAAAAATACCCCAAACTACTGCAGAATTATTTCTCCCAGGAACGAATGAGTCAGATTTGATCCTTTCCCACTGAAGACAAAAGCCAGATGTTAGTGGGTGGTTTTTTTTGTCCAGTGGGAAAGGGGCTTTGGTCAGTTAGTAAGAGTAAAGACACCGTTGACCTTTGTGAAGGAGAAACATTTGGCTAAATAGTTTTGTTTTCTCATTGGACCTCTGCTGCGTTGCTGTTGTTTACACCATTAGTTAGCACCGTTAGCTTCTAGCTGTCGGCTCAGTTATGGGCAGGCTATAGATGTGCTCTGAATTTTGAAATCAGCCCCTTTAATAATGCATATATGTAATGAACACAATCAAAACGCCCGTCCCAGGCAGGTATCTGGACTTGTGTGCTACACCCTACCAATATAACCAAAGAAAGAGTTAACACAATACTGCAATATTGTTGCGTTGGCTTGAGGATGGATACCTTGTGCTTTCTGGACTTCCTGCTGTCCTCATCATCTGAATGATGATGATGCCTCTTCTCCTTGTGCTTCTTCTCAGAGGGCCGGTGGCTCGCCGCTTCCTCTTCCTCCTCAATTATCAGGTCGTACTTGGAACTATCGGGAAAGTTATGGAAATCTCCCGGAGGTTGAGAAATCAAATGTCCAACACACCAGTTCGAATAGCGCACACTGCTCCGTTATGACAGGAAGTGGAAAACTAAATCCCTGCCTATTAACACACAAGGATACTCTTGTTTTGGCTTCACTTGATCCTTGAGGGCAAGTTTGGTTCGGTTCTCCACGTCCTTCTCGTAGGCATTGAAGTCATCTTTAGTATACTTCCCACCTAGGAAACAGAGAAGGCTATAAATCACAGTGTCAGATTTGACTCAAAGCTGCATATGGAGGATATGTGGATTAGAGTTAACATGTTCACCCTTCAGAACAAAAAGAGAAACATTCATAACAGGCTTCAGTACCTTTGCCCTTCCATTTGATCTTTGAGACCGACTGGCTGAAGTCTACGTGAATGCGGCGATCGTCGATGAGCACGTTGTCCATTTTGAAATAGGCCTTTTCACAATTTTCTTGCTTTGGAGACAGAAAGCATAATTTAAAAAAAAAAAGAAGCAGTAATAGAGGAAGTGTAATGAATTTAAATGTCACGTTCTGGAGAAACAGATGATGTATTAATGTTATCAACAAATGGCATACTATAAATGGGTAGTAAGAGTAATAAAACCAAATATACAATGTTCCGACTAATAGACATCTTTATGAGAGCTCAAACTAATAACTATTTCCATTATCAATTTATCTGCTGATTATTGTCTTGATAACTGTTTAAAACAATGTTTTAGAAACTTTCCTAAACTGAGACAAATTAGAACACTGACCCCCATTTAATATGATTTTGACCCAGGGTGCCCTATCTAACAGATTATTTGCTGTTACATGCTAAGTTATACAACTTGTGTGAAACCCATGACCAATATGCAGTCATACATGTTGTCATTGTGTTACTTATGGATGGAAATAGTCAAAAATAAACAATTCCCCTTTTGCTGGGGAGCCACTGGAACCCGCTCAAGGACCCTTGGAAACCAGTTTTAGTTTTCTTTACGACACTGGATTTAACAAAGGGCTACTGGCAGATTCCTCTGTCGCCAGAGTCCAGGGAAAAGACGGCCTTTGCCACTCCGTATGGGTTATACCAATTCACCACCCTTCCCTTTGGGTTGTTTGGGGCCCCAGCCACGTTTCAACGCCTCATGGACCGGGTGCTGCGTCCGCACGCTGCATATGCGGCCGCCTACTTGGATGATGTGATCATTCACAGCACCACCTGGGCGGAGCATGTGCAGCGGGTGGGCGCGGTGCTGGAGTCCCTGAGGCAGGCGGGGCTCACTGCCAACCCAGGGAAGTGTGCAGTTGGACGGAGGGAGGTACGGTATCTGGGGTACCACTTGGGCGGCGGGCAGGTGGGCCCACAGGTGGACAAGACTGCCGCTTATCGCAGCCTGCCTGCGACCCAAGACTAAAAAAGAGGTGAGGCAGTTTTTGGGGCTGGCGGGTTACTATAGGCGGTTCATCCCAAATTTTGCAGATTTGACCAGCCCCTTGACCGACCTGACCCGGAAAGGTGCCTCAGATCCGGTCCAGTGGACGGAGCGGTGCCAGTTGGTGTTTGAGAAGGTAAAGCAAGCTCTCTGTGGGGAACCGCTCCTCCACACCCCTAACTTCTCTCTTCCCTTTACTCTGCAGACTAATGCGTCGAACAGAGGGCCGTTTTGTCCCAGCAGGTGGAGGGGGTTGACCGCCCGGTCCTGTACATCAGCCTCAAACTGTCGGAGAGGGAGGCCAGGTACAGCACGGTGGAGAAGGAGTGCTTGGCCATCCGGTGGGCGGTCGACTCCCTACGCTACTACCTCCTGGGACGCTCATTCACCCTCTGTTCGGACCACGCTCCGCTCCAGTGGCTCCATCGCATGAAGGATACTAACGCCCGGATCACTCTGTGGTATCTGGCTTTGCAGCCTTTTAATTTCAAAGTGATCCATAGGCCGGGGACGCAGATGGTTGTGGCCGACTTCCTCTCCCGCTCTCACGGGGGGGGGGGAGGTTAGGCCGGATGGCACCCTGGCCTAAGTCGGGCGGTGGAGGTATGTGGTGGCGGGGCGTGTTTAGGCTCAGCTGCATGGGGGAATTGGGGGAGTGCGCTCAGGGAACGGTACCAGGTGGAGGCCTAATTGGCCTCAGCTGGGTCTAATGATTTGCTTTCTCTATAAAATGGCAGTAGGACGGAAGGAGAGGAGATGGACGTTGCCATGACGGGAGCAGGAAGATGGTCACAGGAGGGCGCTCAGGGGCAAGGCCGAGAGCACGACTGTCTCCCAAAGAATAAAGATCCGTAAACTAGTTTGAGTCTTCTGTGTCTCTGTGCTAGGGGGGAGGGAGGGTAACACGGACCCGTTACAATCGCGTTTCAACATAAAAAACTAAACTTGTGTCGCGCTGCAAACAAACTTCCTTGTCGCATTCTTCTGCCCAAACATAACATTTACAAACCAGGAACACATGAACAATTCCAAAGGAAAACAAGCGGAGCATTTTCCTGCAAATGAATTTATCGGAGGATAGAAAATGGCAGGAAAAACATTTCTGAAGAATTCTCTTGGTATCTGCCTTCAGATATCCAAGAACAAGCAAGGTCTTCATTGACTGTTTATAGAGGGCGCTCAGAAAACACACTGATAGATAATTCAGGACTACTTACTTAAACTATTAATCTTTCATAATCATATTATCATTTAGAAGAATTTGTACTATTTGATAACATTATTTCACTATATCACTGCATGTCATGTCACTGGTGGAAGTCGGTATATCTCCAACAACCTCCCCGGCGCCCTCTAGTAGTTTAAATGTTCACTGCACTTCACGTCCAGCACTATGGTGCACGATACTGTTGCCATGCCTTATTTAAAAAGGGTTGAAGGTGTTCAGAGAAATGAAGCCAAGGTCACATTGTTACTCCCACGCTGGACAGCTGGGGCGACAATGTACCAAGCTCTCGTACAGCTTCTACAGCTCTAGAATATTGCTTCTCTATCGTAATGACTCCAGCAGCCCATGTGATGATTAGCAACACGTCATAAAAGCAACAAACAATGGAGTTCATGACTGACTTCCAGTATTCACTTCCTGCAGGGGTTTTCTCCTTATGTCACTTTCACCAGGAGATATACTACTCCTGTCCTCATAAATACGTCATTGTGTCTTAAACACCAATAACAAGTGACTTAAAAAGGGGAGCTCCCTGAATAAAAGAATTAATGAAAATCACATGTATGTATATTTACCTCAATACATCACTACACGAAGTACATATTGTAAGTCTATGCAATATAGTTCATGAGGGTCTTGTTAAGTCACCCTCATTGCACATACTCTCATAGTTTAACAGTTTGGGAACTACGCTTGCTTCCTTTCTTTCAGAGAGTGAAATAAGGAGATTCAGTGTCACTCTAGTGGCATCACACACAGTTGGCGAATACAGGCACAAGATTCTGTTGTGTCACAATGTGTGCAAAGACCTGGCAACCCGTGACAACAACACTCGGTAACCGGGCCTTGCAGTTATCCGCCAAGTAATTGTTGCGGCGCGCAACACATTAAACCACAAATGGCTGCTTTGATGAATCCGTCTGTTCAAACAAACAGGACACATGTTTCCAAGCATTTTCTTTCACTCCGGACAAGCTAGGTTAACCAAGTTCGGACTCCAGGTCTACACTTAACACCCAGAAATTAGATTAATATTCTATGAATATAATATATCTCTCTCTCTCTCTCTTTTCGATGGGGAACTGAAGCCGTTATCTTTGCTACAGTCCAAGCCACAAGACTTTAATGACACATACAGGAGTTTTTACCTGGCTGAGTTGCCGGTCTGCCACTGCAATGATCGATTAGTTAGTTTGTGTTTTAGTGTGACTTTCGGATCCAAACTAACGTGGGTTCACAGCAGTACATTGTTTAGCTTCTGTAATAGTTTCCTTGTCTGCTTCTCCAAACTTGAATACATATAGGGAATACCGAGAAGCTACAGAATGATACAAAAATAAAAAAAGGACTCGCCTTGAAACTGTTAACACTTCTACACACGCATGTAGACCGCACAAAAGTGCACATACGCAGTAGTCATTTGATATCGTCCATCACGTAGAAACACAAGATGCTCACCTTATCAAACTCAATGAAAGCGTAACACAGGGAATCTCCACTTTTCCAGTCTCTGATGATCTCACAGCTACACACAACGGAGCAACATGAGACAAGTTTCAGACACACACGCACAATTTCCACATGCACAAATCCAGTATAAACATTTTGATCATAAAACTTGGATGTTTGCAGTGTCACCTTTTTATGGTCCCAAAGCGAGAAAAGATGATTTCCAGGTCCTCATCCGTGGTCACTGGATTCAGTTTGCACACAAACAGCACGTTCTCTGGAGGCCTCATGTCTGCATCAGGCAGGTCACCCACCTGGAGGAATATACGACAACAGAGAGTGTATAAACGTCTCAGACGGCACCGTTGGTACATCTTCAGTTGCCTCTTCTTCTCACCATCTCCAGCAGGATGGCCTGAGTCTTGGCTTCCTTCTCCTTCAACCTCTCGTCCAACTCCTCCGCTGCTTTCCCATCCGTATCGTCGATCACTTCGTCCGCTCCGATTCGGCCGCTCTGCACAGAAACAGCTGTCGTTATTGAGGCAATAGATACTGTTTGTACATTTGCTGTATCCATTTTGTCATGTTTCTCCCTCCAGATAAGGTTTCTGGTTTCAGGTCTCGAAATTTGTTAGCGGGTTATCTTAAGTCAAGACAGTGTTGGCTTTATATTTTTGTCTGAGGGGAAAAAGAAAAGTAAGAACTTCCCTTAAAGAATCAACAGGATCACTGAACTCACATCTAGCTGCTCTTTGGTGGGCTCCGGCGATCCATCAGGCACTGGCAAATCAGGAGGGTCATCAAAAGGGTCCTCCAGGATCACCGTGTGGTTTACCCTGTAACAAAATGACATTCTCATCTCATGACTGGAAAAATGCACGCTCTGAGGTTTTTATTTCTAAATAATACATGCATTTTTGGACAGATGGGATGCTACTCCATGGACTGTATAGGCGGATTATCTGTAACGGTTTGTGTATTTGTGGCATACCGTCACGGTGCGGGGCAAACGGTGCAGTGCATGATGGGAATGGAAACGCATCCTGCATGCGAAATCATTGCATTTAGTAATTTCAGTTTCATAGCACTGAAGATGCTGTTCAGTTTCATGGCCTTTTTTACCTTTTTGGAAAGGGTTTGTTCAGTGTTATACAGAAGAGTTTCTTATTTTTATAATGAAAAGAAATTTCTAAAGTTTCCAGTGGGTAAAATGCACCCTCATTTTGAAAAGATTTTGATCATTTTCACCAAATTTGCACTACTGTCTGTTCAAAATAGATGAAAATAAACTGAACGGTGTCTTTTATACATGAACCAGACAGTGACTTCTGTGACCAGTTTGAACTCTAGTTCACCTGATATCCTGAAATGGGACAAAGTCCTTGTCCACGAAGGTCTCATTGATTTTGTCCAAGACTTCCATGCCTTCCGTCACTTCACCAAACACAGTGTGGACTCCATTCAGGTAGTCCAAGTTCTCACCCATGGTTATAAGGAACTGAGGACAGGAATGAAAGATTACATACATCAACATACACAGCAGGGAGCGTTTGATCTGTAAGTTTAATATGACTCCCACTGAAAAAGCAGTAACTCTTTTGCATTCTACAACTAATCATCTGATTTATACGATAAATGATATTCAAGTACATTTTTTCAACTTAGCTGATCAAGGCATTTAATGTTGCTTTTTGCAACTTGCGTGACTGCAGATCTTATTCACCTGGGAACCATGCTGATTGTTTCCATTGTTCACCATGGACACTGTCCCCTTCTTCCTGTGTTTGATGCGTGGTGCTTTCTCCACATCAAAAAAGCGGGCCTGGTCCCCATAGATTTTGCTAATTATCACACACAGGAGAGAAAAAAGTGTGTCAGTGTTCAACTTGCGGTTTAAAAAAAATGTCAACATTAAACCGTGACGGTGAGGATGACTGACCTGTAGATAGATTCTCCACCACGTCCTGTCCCAGTGGGATCTCCGGTCTGCACAATGAAGTCTCTCTGAAGAGGAGACAAACACGGTGTTACAGCATCTCACACAGCGTCCACCTTCAAAGCCGGACCGATAAATTAGGTGTCTTCACCAGAGCCTGATCATTAACACAAGATACACTACACGTTACTTTTGAGATAAAACTGTCCATTGCTTTGTTAAGATCTCACACTTGGATGAATTTTAGAATGTTGTGACAATATGATCACAAAGAGGCATTATATACTAAACAATATCGAAATTTCCCCCCAGCAATCTAAGGGGTGAGCACTATGTAAATGTAAATAAGGTGTATATAAGAGATAGCCATTGCAACATTGGCTGGTATTATTTTTGGATTACTGATAAAAGGAACCTGAGCACTCCCACGTCCACTTGCTCTGGAGACCCAGTGTGTGTCCTCACTGCACACTGAACGTGTCTAGTCAAGAAGCCAAGGACAGCAGTCATAGACTCTCTCGCTTGTCATCAGAGTTCAGTGAACAAGAGCGGCAACAATATTATAGCAAGTTGTGTTGCAGCATTGTTTGGATTTGCAAAAATGTATCTACATTGGAAGCTGTTACTTTATGGCGCTAGGTCTGTGCTTTTTCAATCGTGGTAGGGCACAATAGCGCCCTCCTACGGCGAGTTTGCGCCACGGTTCACCCGACATCCAAACCTTTGTTGCACAAGTCTGCAAGGAACGGTTAAGTTGTACCTGGACATTGTGGATGAGGCAGTAGTTGTAGTACTTTATCTTGCATAGTTTCAGGAAGTTTAGGCAAGCTGCGAAATAAAATAAAAAAGAGCACAGAGGTTAAACCGACAGTCATTTCAACGACAGTGAAACACAGGCAAATCACTACGCACACGTCGCGTCTAATCACGTAAATGAAGGAATGAGGGGTTTATTTCGGTTGTGTTGTTCTTTCCGGTTTACTGGTTGCTAATGTGAATGGTAAATAGGCAAATGAATAGACGCAGGCAAGCTAACAGCCTTAGCTAGCATACTGTATACTACGCAGCACCCGGTCAACGGAGGGCGTTAACTCAATCAGCAACCGGCTCACGAGACGAGCTTCCATCACGTGCGTATAACTTCATATTCTTACTTTTGGGCCTTTCTTCTGTGAACAAATCAATGACAATATCGCCCAACGTCGTTTCAAGGAGCACCGCCATGCTGACGTCCTCGGTCTCGCGAGGGAAGAGTGTTTTTGGAAATCTCCTCGCGCGTGCGCAGCTCACACGTCTCGCTCAATGTTTTTGTTTTAACGAACGCTGTCGTCTGTCTGTTATCGCAAAATGGAAACGACAGGTCTAACGTTAACGATAGCAATGAGCGTCATCTCGCTTCTTTTTGCCTCGGCGACGTGCACGGAGTCTTCGCCCAGGCAACTGAATACGGTAAAGTGTCAACAGCAGCGTACTGAGCCAAACCCGGTGATGTTGACGTTAGCATCGCGTTAGCTAAGCGCCCACCCCGGTCGTCCATTGTGTCGCTAACCTCACGTCTGCTTGTCTCCTCTCTTTAATTATTGATCTCCAGGAAAACATCCTGATCAACGTGACGGCGGGGACGCTCGCGGATACGCAGCTGCACGATTCCAACAACCTGCAGGTATACGGTAACGTCACAAGACAACTTTTGTAACGGAGACGAAGGTACAGAGGTGGGTAATTTTTTCAATCGTATGTATTTTTTCCTCAGATCAATTTGAACATATCGGTGGGCGAAGAGCAGGTGCTGGTCAATGACATCCCGGTAGAGCTGTCGGGGGTCACCAGGTTCAACTGTCAAGCACTTCTCTGTGGGTTTTCCTCGCATCACACGTGACCAATCCAAGTACCAAACTATAATAACAGAAACCAGAAGAAAGTACGAATCTAACCCTTCAGAATATACGTTGATCGCTTATTATGAAGGAATTATTCCGTGGGGCCATTCAATTGTAATTGCTTTAAAATGTGAGACAAATTGCAGAATCAGTACAATACATGAATCAGTAATGGACTTTAAGCATATTGTGAAGCCTATTTTGTTCCTCTTTTACTGTAGATTGTTGCCCCACACATCTTTATTAAAAAATATACTTAAATTCTATCTGTCGCACTTTAACAACCCCTGCTGTCCTTTCGAGGGTGGCAACTAATATTGGAAAATATTCCCATCACAAGCAATCCGTCTGACAAAAACAATACCTGTTTTACTTGATGAAGGACTTGACATTTAGTTCATAATCAGAAATGTCACAGACACAAGGTTATTGCTGTTGAATTGATGGAAGTTAAAAATGTAAAGTGTTGGAGGAATGGCACAAGCGCGTACATTGAATTCTATTTTTCCAGTAGACGGCATCAATGGAAGCAGTGAGTTTGAGTCTGGGGACTTGGTGTCCACGGTCACTCGGGTGATGGTGAGCCAGAACCGGCTGTACAGCGACTCAGAGGAGGTGGTGGCTCTGCAGGTGTTCAGTGAAGTGATCGAGATGGAGGGCAAAGAGGTAAATATCTATTGATCATGTTAATTAGAGAGACTATACTCTGAACCTTGTTTGTTTTGTTTTACCTCGAAACGTGCAACTTTACAAATTATATAAATCTTTTTAGAACTGATGAATTTGTAACTTTAGCATTCAGATATGACTTCACACCCTTTGGGTTTGTATCCTGTAGGTCCAGCAGCCTGACATGTGTGAGGTAAAAATCCTGATGAGCCCAGATTTCCAGAAGCTGGCTCAGTTTACGAACATCTACCCCATTGGACACAGCGAGATCTTCAGGGTTCCCAGGGAGAACGACGTAGTGGTCACAGATCCGCCAAATCCCAGAAAAGGTATGAAAACCCGTCGCCTTTTCTGAGCCTCGTTATTATTGTAATGCAGATACTCTATACTAGTAGTTTAGTGTGTGCACTCTCAAACTTTCCCGCGCTTTGTAAAATTAAAAAAAATCAGACGAAGAGCAGCTGATGTCCCAGACCACCAGCCAGTACCCCCTGAAGCACACAGAGACCACGCAGGAGGAGATTGCAGCACCGGGAAAGCTCCCAGAGACTCCGCTTCGCATGGACCCTGACCTGCTGTACGATGTCAGATACGACGATGAGTTTGATGTCAGGGAGCCGAGCCAGCCGGACCAGATTCAGATGGAAACTCCGCCCAAAGAATCCATATCCTCTTACTCTGTAAGCCAAGTCTGACGCCAGACCTAGTTGATGATGTACGGTGTGTACGGCCCCAGAGCGGTCTAGCCGTTTTACGTTGGTAGTAGGTGTGTTATGAGGTAGAGGGTGGGAGGCCGTTGGGGGGGGGCAGGGTCTTTTGAAACATAACTGGGAAAGTAAACATCCAATATTTATTCTAGCCATGACTTGTAGCGGCGATCACCCGCTTCATTGTATGTAGGAGCCAAGGTAAGTTTGCCAGAGCTCACAGTAGTGGCCCTTAAATGCATGGATTTGTACATGTACTAGATCTCACATTCCCAAAAAGACTTAATACCCCACGCCGCACTTTTCTAGCCGTTTTTCATCTTGAGCCAGCTAACACAGCGCGTGGAATTCCAGTGAGAAGGCAGAATGCTGCTTTTTAAACAACACAACCTCCCCATAAACTCTGTTGTTTTGGTTTGTTTTCTGGCCTTTGCATGCAGTACTGGTCGAGTCCTTGCGCCGGCAAGGAAAATGCTCACGACTGCATCCTCTCCTCAGGCTATGTGTCAGTGGGTGGAGGGAGTGAGGGAGCGTCTGAGGCGCTTCAGCTCCGAGTCGCTGCCTCTTTTCTTCCTGGTGATGTGGGTGGTGGTGATCGGCGTCGTCGGGTCAGCGGTCATTGTCAAGATCTTGGACATGTTCTTCCCGACCTGTGAACACAAGTGAGTTTGTGTCGTGGGGATTATGAGAGGGCAAATAATCTGCTGGAAGGTGTACTTAAGCGTTTCATCGGAGACCAAGCTGACCGTTCTTACTTAATAATAATAATAATAATAATAATAATCTTCAAAATGCTGAACCTTTTGTCTCCTTCTTCTTTTTTTCTTTCTTTTTTTACAGGCACATTTTTCACCTCAACCCTGTCACTCTCATGCGGGAGGACGAGAAGCACACTCTGCTGGAGAGCATAGAATTAGAGGCAGAAGAAGAGGAGGAGGAAGTGAAGAAGCCTTGAATGAAAATTGACTTGGCCAGCTCCTTTTTAGTTTCAGTTTGTTCTTATTTGTTCTTTAACCTTGGTTACTGTCTTACATTTTCAGCATTTGTCGCTAGCTTGTATTCAAATTTGTGAACCAGCTGGTTTTGTTTTCACCTCGGTTAAGCCCTTTGAGCACAATCGCCTTGGAGTGGGAGCGGGCCACCAAACAGATTTAGCCTCAAATTTAGTTCAAATTTAGAGAAAGTGAGGGATTCACAGCACCGACGTTGTGATGTTGGCCGTGGAGGTTGGATTGTTGGGCATGTGCACATGTGTAGATGAGGTGGCCGCCAGGCTGAACGCGCACTTCTTTGCTATTGGTTGATGCTGCGACATCGCCCGGTCACAGATGCCGAAGTCGCACAAGATGCAAATTCTGCGCATGTCTGATTGGTCAGATAGAATATATGGAAAGCCCCCTTCTATCAAGTCACAAATTACTACTTTGTAACTTGGCTTTTGAAATAACATGTTTGTATTTTACTAAAAACGACCTAAGTCATTATGTGCTTTACCTTTTCAACATGCCGTAGCAACGGGGTTCACCCTTCCAAATTTGCCTTCATTATTGTTTTAATATGTAAAGCAAGAAGCCAATGTCATGTGTACGTTGAAGGCTTTGAAGTTAAAGGAATAGTTCAACCATTTGGAGAGGACCCACATTGGCTTGTTGATTGATGCCAACGTTATGTCACACAGCTAGCTTGCGTGTTATATCTTGTGCGTGTAACTTGTGCAAAAGTGTAAAAAGGATTACGTGCTAAACTATTTCTGACGCTCTCAGAGACGAAGTCAGGAGCTTTGACCTTTGCATCAGACACTGAGCAAGAAGGGAAATGGGCGCACGTTCCTCAAATGTCAAGCTATTCCTTTTAAGCACAGACGAGACATCCTTAAAAAGTGCTCGGAAAAAGAAAAACAATTGACAGGCTTAAAGGAGACTGACAACATAAGCAGATATGAGAACTGTAGGTTCAACAAATTAATATGAACAAACTGGACATTTCAGGGGCCGCACCCAATACGTTTGAGTCTGTGTTCACTGAAAAGATGTTCTCGATGTAGCAGCTCTGTACAGGTCACACGTTCTCACACTATGCTTTCTCTCCAAAAAATACACCACACTGCTGAATGTGAAGAAAACTAAGAAAATGCACTGAATGATGAGTTTACTCAATCCATTGTTTAATGGGAGGCAGGCGATGCCTCCTGTCTGAAGAATAGACATTACATTTGAATCTGTTGCTGCAGATGGCCCGGATGAAGTAAAGTAATATTTAACCTAAATGGTTAAAAAGATGCCGCTTACTGTCTGGAAATGTTATTACAAATCATGTGTCTGCACATTCAGCGAGACCTCTTTTAAGCACTGAATGTCAATACTGAAAAAAAACACCTCCCTTTAAGGCCTGTTTTCCACTATTGAGGATCATATATTGATTGTTTCTTCACAGTGCCACTGTGACTATCAGTTGCGGGGGTGGGGAGGGAGGGGCTTAGCAATTTGATTTTCTTAGGTTGTGTTGATGTGGGGTTTCCTGTTAAACATTGGAGCGGGAAAGGGAGGTTGTTCAGATTGTCTATGCACTCCAAGTGCTGACTGGACCGATGTAAAACGGCGTGTGCACAAGACATTACCACAAATTCAGTGTGTAAATTACTGTTAAAGGAATAGAATCTGCACTTAGTTTTGACTTTTAGAGTGAAAACTGGACTTGACTGCATGTATGGTTTTTATTTTTGTATTTTTGTTGGAGATTATGGGCAAAACATGACATGTGTGAGGGGCCATGGAGGTGGGCACAAGGCTAATTATGGGTTGAAAAAAGTGTTTTGTGTTATTTAATTTTATTCTTTTCTTTAAAAACACCCGTAAAATGTCCGCTAGTACGGAATAGTATTAGAGCCAATAAATCGTAAAAGAAGTAAAAATGTTCAGAATGAAGTCAAAATGTTTGCATAAATACTATTTTGATTTATTCTCACATTTTCAATTTGTATGCTTGATATTTCGACCAAATTCTCCAAATGGTATTTTGAATTCATGCTTAACATTTTGACTTTATTCCCTCCCTCCCTCCTCATACCTGGCCCTAATACTCCTCCGTAGCTCACTGAGGTTGTGAACATGTCTCCCAGGGGCAGAATGCATGATGTACTGCGTTAGCAAAAAGGTGCATGTGTAGTCTAGCTAGTGAATGCAGTTTGCTGTTCTAGCAGCAAGGTCGACAGCAAAACTGAGAAGCTGCATGACGACTCAAAGCCGCTCAACCTGTGTTGGGTTCAGCCTCAAATTCCAAATTGAGTAATTCAATACTACAAAGATGACACAAAGTTAGCCTTCAAGGCAAACCATGTCGGGCATGAATCCAGATATGTTGCTGAAGAATAAAATAACAAACGTATAGTTTGATTTGCTCCTTGTTTAAATGGGGTAGACCCCAGTGTGTTACTATTGAGACATTTATGTGCATACATTGTATGAATTACAGCTGGACTGTGTATTTGGGTCTATAATCCTGCTGATTAAATGCTTTCCTTATGACCATCAAGCCTTCGTCTTGTGTGATTACTGTGGTTGCACAGGCTAAGAGAGCACACTGAACACTCGCTGCATTGTTCTGTACCCGGATCGGGAGTATATTAGATGAGGACTTTGGATTTGAGTGAGCTGCCGAATTTCCTCTTCCGGTTCTGGATCTTCAAAGTTGCACGCTCTCAGTTTTGGTAAATTTGACATTACAGACGCACTGAGATACTTGTATGTATTAGATTTGACATGCAGGTAATGCTTTTAAAAAGCCATTTTGTGCCTTTGTTGGACAGGATACAGAGGAGATCTGACAGGATGTCATGTAATAAAGATCACTTTTTTAAAGGAATAGCTGCAAATATAATCGCCACCATCATTAACATTTATAGATACTGTATATTACCCATCGGCAACATCTTAAAACTCACGGCCCACATATGATTGTAAGGGTTTGACTTGTAACACATTACAATGCAAACTTTCTGAAGCCAACACAAACTTAGACTTATTTGTTTCGCTAATGTTCAGCTGGCTCACGTCTGCACTACACAACAAAGCCCTCCACCAGGCCTCAGTATTCCTCCTCCTGTTGTCCAGATATGATGGTCTGGTGCTCCCTAATCCAGGACACAGAGTTCACCTGCATGGCCCTGATCTATATCTCCCAACGACAGAGGCTGTATGGTGTTCAGAAGACTGGAGAAATCAAAGAGCAGGATCCTCTCTGTGCTCCTGAGCCTCGTCCAGGTGGCAATTAGACCGGATAGCATCGACCGCTCCAGCCTCTTCCTGTAATAGTCAAACTGCAGGGTCCTGAGGTGGTAGACCAGTATCAGTCTCTCAAGGGTTTTTATTACGTGGGACGTCGGAGCCACTGGACTAGTCTTCGGGTTTCCTAAGCCCACTTGTTACACTGGAGCCCAACGTGGGTTCCCCCTTAAAATGTTCCACTCGAGCAGTCTCGGGACGATACTCGTTAGTATCTTTCATGCGGTGGAGCCACTGGAGCGGAGCGTGGTCCGAACAGAGGGTGAATGAGCGCCCCAGGAGGTATTAGCGCAGGGAGTCGACCACCCATCGGATGGCCAGGCACTCCTTCTCCACCGTGCTGTACTCCCACTTGAAGCAAATCTCAAGGACTGAAAAGCTGGTTCACGCGTTTGTTACTTCTAGACTGGATTACTGCAACTCCTTATTATCAGGCTGCTCTAATAAGTCTCGTAAGTCCCTCCAGTTAATCCAGAATGCTGCAGCTTGTGTACTAACAAAAACTAAGAAAAGGGATCACATTACTCCTGTATTAGCTGCTCTGCACTGGCTCCCTGTAAAATCAAGAATCACATTTAAAATTCTAGTCGATGTGTCCTTGAGCAAGACACTTAACCCTGAATTGTTCCCTGTAGCTGTTCTACAGTGTATGAATGTAACATGATTGTAAGTCACTTTGGATAAAAGCTTCAGCTAAATGACATGTAATGATCGCCCCGCCCGCACCCCCCTCCTCTCTACCTCCTGGTTCATGGATTGTGGAGGTCCATTCATACATTGTCATATTCATTGAATGCATTTATGTAACTCTGTAATGCTGTTCATTCTGTACACATGACATCTATTGCTTCTGTCCAACCGGGGAGAGGGATCCTCCAAGTTTTTCCTGATCCGATGTGAGGTCTTAGGACAGGGATGTCGTATGTGTACAGATTGTAAAGCCCTCTGAGGCAAATTTGTAATTTGTGATATTGGGCTATACAAAATTAACTGAATTGAAAGCCCCCCTTTGTCCTTGGCGGTCAGCACTACCTAATGTTTGGCCTCAACACGGCCCCTCAAAGACATTATCACAAATTTAAGAATCTGACCTTAGCGTGGATGTTTTTTTCTTCCTTTTGTTAATGAGAACAGCGAATGCAAGCCTCCCTCCCTCTCAAGTTAGAAATCGGTCTCCTCAGTATCTACGGTTCAACAGTGGCTCAGAATTGAAAGTGAATATTTGAGCATGTCCTCCGAGTGTAGTCTCCCCCCCAGCAAACATAACGCAAGACAATGTTAATATCTATAATCCATAACTTTATTCATAGAAATATCTTTGTTAGTTTCATCTCCAAAAATGTGAAAGAACCCACACACGTAAAATCAAGTGCGTTAAAAGAAAGGAAAACACCCATTACTATAATGTACAGTAAGGTGCCACTTTTAAAGAGCATGTATTTACCTTAAATATAAACCTACTTTTCAATATCGCCTGACTGATACGGAAAAGTACACTGCCACAACCTGTCACACCAACTCAACACTAGTTACACATTTGGGATCTTGGTGTTTAGCAGGACCCAAACTCTTCGATCCACTTTTCATACTTCTCCAGGTCAGTGGCGGATACGGATTTGGACACTTTCCTCAGAGCGGACTCAAAGTCCTCCATGGTGGTGGGCATGTGCATCTCGTCCCGGGAGATATTACGGATCTCCTCTGGCGTGAGGCCCTCGATTCTCCGCCTCATGGCCATCAGAGAGGCGTCCCTGTAGCAAAGCAACAACGGTTTCAGCAGAGTCTTTTTCGTCTTCTTTTAAATCACACAAATGACTAAAGTTACTACAATAATCCTTTCAACCTTTGCATTTATTGTGCTCTTAAATGCAATCTCAAGAGAAAGGAGTATGGCATGCAACTGTGTTTATATGGTATGACCCAGTATGTCACTGGTGGACACCCCACCCTTATTGCGTTTCATCCATTGCACAACATATCATATTCTTTGCATACATTTGTTGTTTCATCTCCGTTTGAAAACAGAAACTACCATAAAAATCAACATTAGAACTGAAGGATGGGAACCAGCTAAGGTGGCTGACCTGCACACGTTGGTAATGTCGGCTCCTGAGTAACCCTCCAACTGCTCTGCAATCCTGTCCAAGTTCACATTGCTGGCCAGCTCCAGCTCCGTCAGGTTGATCCTGAGCAGCTCCACTCGCCCTTCGGCTGAGAACGATAATGCAACAGTAAGCATAGTATATGTATAGTATATGTGGCAGGCTGCTCACAGCCTACCACATATACATCAACCAGGAAACGTATAAAAAAGGCCCACTCAGACTACCGACAGGGCAATACAGACAACTGCTCAATTGTCCCTGGAAATACTTTCAGCCTTTGGTTTGTTGTCAGAATATTAACTTTGAATTACGCATACGACTCTGGTAGCAACCTGTCAATCACATACCCTGCTTTATAATCTATTTGACTTGGACAATAGTTTACTAAATGAACATCATGCTGTATTGAAGAAGACTTGATACAAGAGATTGAGACCATCAACTTATGTTTACTGAGGGAATAAATCAAGAGAAGTTATCTCATAGACTTCTATACAATCAGACTTCTTTTTGCAACGAGGAGTCGCCCCCTGATGGACATTAGAAAGAATGCACGTTTAAGGCACTTCTGCATTGGTTGGAGCCTGGGAATATGCATCACTGAAGCACAACATTAGCAATAATGATCAGGGCATATGGTCCTGCATTAGAAATCGATCTTGAGGCCCTGTTTTTTAAAGGGGCCCTTTGTCAAAAACTCACACGTTGCACTCCTAAACTGTTCCGTTTTTTTATATTTAAAATACCAGAAACTGGCATACAACAAACTTCACTCCAGGTAGTAATTATTGCTGCCTAAGGTTATTGGTGCTCAAAACTAAATATAATTAAGCTGTGTGCACTGTACTGTACAGAAAACAAGGAATGCAAGGGAGGGGGGCCCCACAGGGCCTCTCAAACTGGTTAATCTGGTAGGAGCCCACATTATGCAGTTAATAAGGCTGCAATTAACGACATTATGAGAAGTGTTTCTGTTTGAACCCGTGTAGTCTGTGTGCTAGTTGTTGAACATTAAAAGTTGTCAGGTCACATAAGTCGGCAGCAACTTGGGTCACTATCTTTTTATTCATTTATTTTTTATGGTGAGGCTTATAGAGGCAGCACTGTCAAAAAGTAAAAAAAGAAAAGAGTACTTGAAGGCAGAGGGATGTAGATCCTTTTCTCCAGACGTCTTCTCAGAGCCTCGTCGATGTCCCACGGGAAGTTGGTGGCAGCCAGCACCATCACCATCTTTGATGGATCATCGTTTTCTGACGCTCCACCAACACCTACACAAAAGTCACAATAATGGAAAAAAGCTTCTTTGAACCATGATAGACTTACAGCCTTTCTAAGAGCGAATATAAGAAGAGTAGCAAGTGTTACTATTGTGGTTGCGTTATGTCATAGTCATCATACCATCCATCTGCACCAGTAGCTCTGCTTTGACTCTCCGGCTGGCCTCGTGTTCCTCTGAAGTCCCTCTACGGCTGCACATGGAGTCAATTTCATCGATGAAGATCGTAGTGGGAGCGTAAAAACGAGCCTGACCGGGAACACAACACATTATCAATATACAAATGTCAAATAAAGTAGAATTGAATGCGAGAACAGATGCCCAATTCATATTAGGTCTGTAGAATTTGCTTTACCTAATCATAAACCCCATCCAACATTTTAAAAAGGTGCATTAGTCAACTTTTGACCACTAAAGGCAGAAAGAGTCACAGAAGAAATGCTTTCTAGATACTTTGCTTTCTTCACCAGTCACCTGTTACGAACTTGCTTTGAGAATCCTAGAGAAACATGACATGTCCTATACCGAAAGACTCACCATTTCAAAGAGAAGACGAACAAGCTTCTCAGACTCCCCTCTGTACTTGGAGGTGAGAGTGGACGAGGAGACGTTGAAGAATGTGGTTCTGCACTCAGTGGCAACTGCTTTGGCCAAAAGGGTTTTCCCAGTGCCAGGAGGTCCCACCATAAGTATTCCCTAAAGTAAAAAAAAAAAAAAAGGTTTAGTGAGATAGAGATAGAGATATGCCATATATATATATATATATATATATATATATATATATATATATATATATATATATATATATATCCATTTTCTATACCGCTTATCCTCATTAAGGTCGCGGGGGCGCTGGAGCCTATCCCAGCTGACATAGGGCGAAGGCAGGGGACACCCTGGACAGGCCGCCAGTCCATCGAGGGCAATATATATATATATACATATACATATACACACACACACACACACACACACACACATATACATATACACAGCTCGGTTCCCGTGGCCGCAGGAAATTCAGGATTCAATGAGTTAAAGTTTAACAATATGGCAAAGATAATACTCATGTAGCGTTCACGATCGTGGGGCCAGAAAGGAGCGCCAGACCGGGGCTGTCTCGAGTCTCCAGACCAGTAGAACCATGTCTCCCCAGAACAAATGCTCAGTCGTTAGTATGGTCATGCAAATGAATTCACACCTAAAGGTTAGTTCTATTGGTCAGTTCAAAGGAATGCCACAGTTCTGTTCGCTAAGCCAATTGATAAACTGGCGAGGTCAAAGCTCACACTTCCGGTCAAGGACAGGAAAAACCCCTTCAGAATAAAACCCACTATCCTGCCTTCAGAATAAAACACATTAGGTTTCAATCGGCATCCATTTTAACTATTGTCTAAACAATAAAACATTCATTCATGCTCATGCATCATACAGTTAATCATTACATTTGTCATTAAAACAGAATAATAAAACAGTGATCCTCTCTTATGTTTCATAATACATTCCTCCAGAATATTCCTCAGAATATCCCAAATTAATTATCATATCTTTCTTTATGTATTAATTTAAAACATAAACTTCTTATTAACATGTGCAAGTGCATATAAAATCCACTACAACCCAACAATATCAATATCAATATCAATATCAATATATATATATATATACATATATATATACACACACACATATACATACACACACACATATACATACACACACACGCACACACACACACACATACATCAAAACAAATACAACTAAAATCTCTTTAAATAGCACCTTCCATGGTCTTCGTATGCCTTTGAAAAAAGCTGGCATCCACATCGGCAACACGACCGCTTCCTTCAGGAGTTTCTTTGCATCTTCCAGGTCTGCAATGTTGTCCCTAAGAAACAGATTGGACAGAGATTACAACGGGTGGGTAATCTGTCCACAAGAAACAGAGTGGACAGAGATTACGACGGGTGGGTACTAGGAAGGCCGGGGATTTAATGCCCTTGTGTATGGGTTAATAACATTAATGTCATATACTGTATACATACACATATATTTATACATAACATCACCCGTAGGCTCACACAGCTCGGTGACTTTCACCGACTACGTCTAGATAAGTGGATGAAAATCCTCTTTATTCGCATCCATTCGTCTGTGCATTGACTTTCATGGAATATACTCGCAACGCATCAGTGTTGGGAAAATGTATCGGCTACTTTTAAGTGCCTCATTCTTTAAATGTGCCTGCTGGCAGTCGGCGTATCCAATGAGATCTAAAATAACCATCTCAACTCTTTCAGAACAAGTAGATAATATATATGTGTATATTCATGCATGTAGAGATGACCATATATAACCTTTATTGCATTTACACGGACATGGCCAGCGAACATAATGAACACATCCATGAGATTCTTAAGTGCTAAATAAACTTTACGAGCACCACGGCATACAGCAGCTTTCCCGATGTTCTGCATCGCCGACACTATAGAACAATGTACCACAAGGCTCTGCAAACAGTCTGTGAGACAGTCAATGCCCGGCTGCGGCGTTTCGTGTTGAATGTATGGCTCCAGAAGGTCTGTAAGAATGGATAGCGCTCGTATAGGAAGTCATCATCACGTGATAACGGATCTTGGTAATCTTGAAGAACTCTCTCCCTATAAAACGTTAATCTAACTAATATCGCTCCTTCATCAATGAGGAATGAGCTGCCACTTTCTTCAGGTGGATTATCCAGCTAGACTGAATGAGCCTACGCTGGAGCAGGTTAACATTTTTAGATGTGTTGCTATGGTGATTTTGCCAAACTTGGTTCGAGGAAACGAAAACCCTGGTTTGTGTAATCTCATCTGGAAAATTATTTATATTATTATATTATTATAACGTCCAGGCACGAGAAATAGGGCCTAGGAGTCTTCAGGTTGAGGTTGTGTTGAAAACAATTGTGTGTTTTTCTTTCAGTGAAATCCCAAACAGCATTGAAGAACACACACCTAATCTCAACACTACAGACACACGCACGCCTAATCTCAACACTACAGACACACAAACACACGCACGCCTAATCTCAACACTACGGGATATTATTAGGATTATTGTGCAAGAGGGCACAACGCACCAGACGTGATCTCATGGGGAGCAGATGCAAACAAAATGGAGGCTGACATGGTTCAACAACTTGGGGTAGTAATTCAGAGCTTTTAAGGTGATACGTTTGAAATGATGATATAATGAGCTTATACTTGTTTTAACTATACAATCCTGACATTTGTTTAATGTCTTTTCGCTGCCATTTATTGGACATTTGCCAAACTGCTAGTTAGAAAATAGCACAACACATTTGAACCTAGAAAAGCAACAGCTGCTAAATATTAGGTTTCAACTCTAGCCTTAGCCTACGGTATTAATAATGACTTTAGTAGTCTAATTAAACTTGCTGCTCTCAGAAGTTGAAAATTGCACTCCTTCCAATTGCGACCAAGACTGGAAGCAGGAGTCAACTGCTATGACAGCTAACAAGCACATGACACCCACAACTCTTATGAACACGTACCACTTCACATTTGGATTCTGAGATATAATATCTCTCTCCAAAGCATCCACAAGGTCTTTATCATATCCTGTCCCGTCAAACTTCTTCACTTCTTTCTCCTGGACATCTGCCTTGTTCTGGAGGGCAGACAAATAAAACATTATTGCTCTTCTGTTCCCATAGAGTTTGGTTTCTTTCAGACAAAAACAAAATAAAAACTGCAATTACAGGCTTGGTGTGGCTTTAAGGAAGCTGACTGTTTAAAACAACAATGCAAATAGATGTTCCTAAATATATATTATGCGATATAATAAGGGCGAAGGTGGTGTGACGAAACCACCGACACGTTGCTCACCTTGTCATCCTTTGCTTTGCCAGCGGCCTCCTTCGACTCCTTCTCCTTCTTCTCTTTGCCTTTGGATGGTTTGCCTCTGTCCCCATTGGCCCCACGGGGGGAGTGCCTCTGCTGGGCCCTCACAGCCACGCTCAGCCTGTTGTTGGGAGGTTTGCTGTCTTTATAGGGGTTAGCTGGCTGTCTGACGGGACACGGTGAATGTCTGCAGAAAAGAGAAGCCAACAACAACCAATTTCCCACTGATTCCAAACAATTATATGACTTATATTATCGGGTTTATTCATGCTAGGTTGCACTTATAAGTGATGCAATTAGCTTAGTCCAAGGCAATAAAAAGCATTATCAGTTTAAAATCCAAATAATAAAAAAGGTTTGAAGCCTTAAAAAAGGGAAGAAAACCAGAACAAACAAAGAGGCATTATGAGGTTTACAGGCCACCTTTCTAGGGGCAGAGCAGGAACAATCATGGTCCCACATTCACTAATCTCAATCATATGACTACATGAAAGCTATTGTGAACAGACAAATAGCTTATCACAACTCTGTGCTCTGCAAAGGAATACCGCTGCTCCACGTGCACAGGCCTTGCTTCACAATCATCATGGTTACTGGGTTTAGTGGGCATTGTGTGGTGTTGAAAGTTCTCCAGAGTCGACATTATGTCCTGAACTTGTCGATTCTCTTTGGTGATTTCCTGCCACAACTGAGACGCAAACACAAGATTGCACATCAGAAAAATTACACATTTTTGGGATATTATCTGTTCAGCCAGAATTTGTTTGATTGGACAAGCATGCATGCACATACAAGGAATTGGGGGGGGTTATGCCATATTTACCTGCTGCCATCTCTGCTGAAAACTGCTGTCCCGCACGGTGTACATGTACTTCTTGATTTGTTCCAGCAACCCGTCGTAAAGAACGCTGGCCGAGCTATAGTTTCCCAGCAAGGCGTATTCGCGGGCCAGCTTCACGTTCTCGGTGATCTCTCGTATACTCATGGTGCTGCGGGAGTACAGACAGCAAGTCCATGCATTAAGGTTATTGTAGCTACTTTGACAAACATTTGATTGTTTAAAAAAAAAAAAAAAAAAACATTTTAATGGTCACATCAGGAAGCATAGGGTGTGTTATACAAATGGCTCAGAAATGTAGGGTTTATACGTTGATACATTCCGACAAGATGAACAAACTACACCAGTGCCGTCTCATAAAGCCAACATAGAGCGAATGTGATCAGACTGAGATTTAGTCCAGCAATCACGACGGAAATCTAGAAAGGGATCTCTTTGAGGCCTGCATGGACAGGAGGAATGATTAAAAGTAACCAATAACACTTTAAATGTGCACATGGTGTCCAAAACCTTTGGTGTTCAAGACAAAAAGTATATATTTTGTCTCAAGATCAATATTGGTGGAATACTAATGCAGATAAGACATTAGACAACAGTGTTTATCACTTTCAATACAAAACCCTGTGTTTCCACGATCAGTTTCTCATCGAGTCAGAGCAGGCCACTGACTCGATTCGTACTGCCGTGGGAATCCTCAATGCATAATAATGCCTTTATTCATCACTATACACCAGGCATCAGATAGCGATAGAGAGAGTATATGTATCATCTAAATGTGTAACAACGAAACTCTTTAAGTACCCTCTTGTTAATGTTATTTGAACTTTCAAGCTGTGCTGCTGTCAGATCATCCCGTCAGATCATCCCGTCAAAGGAAACAGGCATCAACACTCGCAGTGTTAGTCCTTTGAAGACATTTCCTACCGCATCCAGTAAACTATAAACTCAGCCTGGCTATTGTCCCGCAGTTTAAATTGTTGCTCTTGGGATTATCCGCTGCTCACGTTATGCCCGACCGAAACACACCCGTTTGTTTGTGTGGATAACCGCGACACACAAGTCTGACGTACCAGATGTTCGCAGTTCAAATAAGTGGCCATTAGCTTCTCTGTTTATGTCGGAGGAACACGTAACAACCGCAAAGTGACTGAACTACAACTGCTAAGTTAGCGTCACGTTATCTGTTAACGTCACGAGCAACATCCTTCACTTCAGACAAAACGTAAAAGAACACCGCTAAAGTTTGTATTTACAATTGATTGTTATGAGCAAAGAATCGTACAAAAACTGGTTTGTAATGGGTTTATACTCAACTTGTCAGATGTACACACGCAGTCCTCGCAGTGGCAAGTAAAGGGAGTTTACGTAGACGAAGAGAACTTCTTCTTCTTCTTCTTCTTTTTGGGCTTTTATGGCGGATGGCATCCAACAAAATGTGCATTACCGCCACCTACTGTACTGGGTATGGACCAGACGTTTGTAGTTCAGTTTACATCACGGAAGTCAGCGAAGGCGCACGGAACAAAAGAAACTCTTGAGCCAACTGGGGTGGAGTAAAGATTTGCACTTTCGCTCATGAACTTCAAAATAAAACCGAGTTGCTTTCAAATATGAAGACAAACGTGACAATTCGATAACAACGTGCAGGACAGGAGTAACGTTAAAGAAGTGAAAGCCTCATATGGAACTTGGACGTGAACAACATAGGGAACTGACAAAAATGCAGCCTTTTAGTCAGTTTTCAGCATTCCCAGAATATTATACCAGAGGGGTTCAACTCCAGTGTGGCCATCAATTAGAATAACACCGTATTATTATTATTATCATCATTGTTAATATATATATATATATATATATATATATATATATATATATATATATATATATATGACACTTGCACTGCCTCAGTGGGCTAATGGCACTCCATTCAACCAATAATAGTGTGACATTCAACAACCATCCCTCCCGTGCCCTTGAGCAGCTGTTAGGTTGTTTGCTAGTGTTAGCTTGACACAGTTGGGTAGCTTTGTATTTTCTTCGGGTGTTTGCTACCTCAAACCTTGTTCCTTTTCTATAAATATCGTGGTTTACTGGGGGGCCCTGTCTTAAAAAATATTAACTTTGATTAAAGGAGTAAAGAGCAGAGGCCTCAAACTTGTAGGTGCTGACTCTCATCCCAACCGCTTCACACTTAGGAAAATCGTATATAATGGATTATTAATTTCATATAATACTATGTTGCTAGTAATGAATCATGTAGTCTGGCAATAAAAAATGTCACAGTTAAGTGTAAATGTTGCATCCAGCCAGGCACGTGCGTAAAAGTCATCTTCCGCAGTTTCCGTAGTGTAGTGGTTATCATGTTCGCTTAGGGTGGAAACACTGTTCTTTGTTCTTTCTTACACATACAAATCTTGACTGAGTGGAATGTTCAGTAAACTGCGTGTGTGTGCAGTGTGTGCAGTGTGTGCTGAAAATGATTGACTATTAATATTGTCAATCATTTCATTCTGCTGTGTAGTGACATCACTGAGGATTTTGACTCTTGTCCCACTAGCGGCTAGTAGAAATATATAATATATAAATATATAAATTAAATGCATTATTATTATTATTATCGTCATCATCCTCATCATCTGCCAGACAACGACAGCCTTTGGAAAGAGAAAGGTCTTTAACCCAAAGTGCTGTTGACCGACACAACTGGGACCATGAATTCTTATTCCACATGAAGATGACTTGTCTCATGTTGACCATGTTCTGGTCATGTTTGTCTTTTGGTGTTATACCTATTGTCCTAGTGACTATGCATTTATTCCAGTCATGATCAGGGTACGTATCAGTCTTTGTTTTCTTATATGGATGAAAACATATACATGTGAAACTGCTGTGTTACTAACACCTGATTGCATGTGTTTGATGTGTGTCATGTTGCTTCCCCTGCATAGGTTAATTCCTAGGGACTATTAACCCATTCCAACATAAACACATGTGTATGAATGAAGTATATTCTTTATATACTAATGTTAGAAACAGTCTGTTTTCTTTGGATTTGGCTGATAAAAGAAGGTGAAGTAAAGATACTTGAGAACCTGCCTTTACTAACAGTAGTTTGTTTGTGTATTGCCAAAATATAATCCCTGTCAGAGGCACATTCCAGGAGGAGGGTTATTACTTCCACCAGGCGCAGTGGGTCACTGGAACACACGTTTCCCCAGAGTGTCACGGGTATAGCCGCAGGAACAGGACCCAAATGCCAACAACGTCAAAAAAGCAACTTTATTCTTTACTTGAAGGATTATTCCAGCAGAAGAATCAAAAACAAAACGACTTACACACAGGATCTCACCAGGACGAACTGACAAAGGGGAATGACACAAACAGGGTTTAAATACACAGGGATGGTGCAGGTGATTGGACACAGGAGGAAACAATCAGGGACATGGCAGACAATCACAGGGACAGGAAGTGCAGGGAAACAGAGGACACAAGAGACGGGGACTTCAAAATAAAACAGGAAACAAGACACACAACTGCAGATCCTGACACAGAGCTGTTTCAAGTTCAGGGGATGACTGTGGCACGGTGGACTTGAAGCAGCCAGGTGACCATCTCCAAGCTGATCCTGCAGTTAATGGCCCTGCTGATTAACTAATAATAGTCAGTCATTTCATTCTGCTGTGTAGTGACATCACTGGGGATTTTAACTCTTGTCCTACTTTCGGCTAGCAGAAAACTCCCCGTCAAGGAATCAACCCTGGTCTTTAGCGCAGAATGAAGACATATCACAGATTAAACTGAAGTTATAGATTAGATTTTTTCTCATTCACCACTTAATTACAATTAAAAAAATTCCACTGTAGGTCTGAAAAAAATTAATAAAAAATCTTTCTTCATTTCTAAAAAGATTAGTCTTTTCTGTTAATTCCCTCAATAACCTTTATTATGGATACAATTAAAGTCTGAAAGATTCAACACTTTTTGTAGCAGAATATGTAGGTCAGTGGCATCTATGAAGTCCCACGGGATACCCAAGTATAATAAGTAATTGACAACACTACCCGAACAGTATAAGCTCAATTCACATCCGGTCCTTTCACTCCTTTGATCTGGAAAGAGTGAACTTTGTTTGTAGTCACAGTCACAGCTGAATGAAGCACCCTTCTTTAAGTAAGTACAAAACATCAGAGTGGAGGACTACAAATCCTCAGGGACTGACAAGGTCACGTGAACGTAGGTGACATTCCCAAGATGGATAGGTTGTAATCTTCAGTCATACATCTAGGTCCCTTGAATGTGTGACCTCACCTCCCTGGAGTCAGAGTTTGGATAGCTAACCATGACAACATGGAAAAGAGTCAGCCTAACATTGTAAGAAAGCGAGATTGGTTAGTCGGTACTTTATGATGATGACTTGGCACATGACAGTTGGGTGCGGTTTCAGTGGTGAGCATTCAGCTTTTTCAGTGTAAATATTGCAGAAATAAAGGTGTGTCTGTAATTCAAAATTAAAGTAATATTCAGAAATCTATATATCGTGCTCTTCGAGGGTGTAATTTCTGTCTTACTAAAGTTACTGTTATGTGATTATTTTTTCGGCTTCTTTTTGCTAATCTTTCAGTTATTTAATCTTAAACTATAATACTATAGCAGTACTACAGTGCACAACTTAACTTTTAAGTGAAAGTCCTGCATTCCCAAGTAAACAAGTAAAAAATGATCAGCATCAAAATATACTTAAAGTACCAAAAGTAAAAGTTGTCATTATACAGGGTGAATCATTTCAGATTAATATATATTAGTGATTCTTGAATAGATGCATACATGTGTTCATCACTTTAATGTTGCAGCCCTAGACTGTATATAGGTTGCAGCTTGTGAAAGTGGAGCTACTTTCAATTACTTTGAATACTGCAGGGTAGTTTCACTAATACATAATAGTGTGTTTTAATTTAGTAAATAGTGGAGTAGAAGTAAAGAGTAGCACACAATGGAAATACTCAAGTACCTCAAAATTGTACTTTGGTCAAGTAATTGCATGGATGTTAGATTCCACTGCTGGTAACTCAAACTGATGACATTTTTAAATGTTTGTGAGTTTGTATATATGTCTTTATGGTATGTAAATGTCGAATACACTCCTTGTCTTTGCTCCCTCCCGATGTATTAATGTAGATTAATGCAGCAATCTGTCTAATCCAAAACACACATGTCTACAAACTAATATTGATTTAATTAAACCAAGATAAACGGCCCCTCTTTACTTTTAACCTAGATTTCTTTTAAATCTCCTTTACTTGTGTCGGTCTATTTTCATTGAAAGACACAACACCTAGAGGTTTTCGTCAATTCCTGATTATAGAATTTTACTTTTAAACAACTATTAAAAGTCTTTCTTGAAAACAATATAAATATATATATATATATATATATATATATATATATATGATTTTATGTTCTATATTTTTGTTGTGTTTTTGTTTTTACCACAAAAAATCTGAAACCCCACTTTAATAAGGCCTGGTTGACACTCGTTAAGGCGGCTCTGAGTACTGCGTCACTCTTATCTCATCCAATCAGCGAGCTACGTGTATCACGCTGAGGGTTCACAGGTCAGGGGTTGCCAACGAAAGAGGAAGATGGCGGACCGAGCTGCAGGCAACGATGAAACAGGTTTAGCAGGCAGATAATACTTAAATAGAAAAGCGCATGTACGGCACATTCCGACCACTGTCCTTTAAGGCTCTTACAAGGAACAAGGACACTAATGGCGCTGCTTTACGGCTTGTTATGGCGGCTACTGCTGGTTCTGGTCCACGTCAACAGAGCACTCGTAGTCTGGCTCCGTGTCCGGCTTCGGAGCTGGAAGGGGCGGCTGTGGGAGCGGGCGGTGGCTGGTCTGCTGCTGCCAGTAGCCCTGGCCGGGTTCCCGGACCACCAGAAAAAGTTGGATCAAAACCCCGATGCCAACGCTAACCCGGTGACTGGAAACCGCACTGCAGGTCGCCGATCACGGTGGCTGTCTGACGGAAGGTCTCTGGAGAAACTGCCGGTCCACATCGGCCTGTTGGTGACGGAAGAAGAACCTAGCTATACGGACATCGCAAACCTTGTGGTCTGGTGTATGGCTGTCGGCATTTCTTACGTCAGCGTTTATGATAATCACGGTAAACAACTCAACCTTTCCCGTCCGTCTCTCTTTGGGATTCTACGGACCAAATATAGGCACAGCTCTTTCCCCCCCAACAATCTATTGAACGTAACTTCTGCCAACGGACGTGCTCTCTCTAAAATTCATGTTATTAAATGTTATCAAAGCTGGCGGGGGGGGGGGGGGGGGGCATTTTGTCGTGTCAATTAACCCTCTGAAACTGTCTAAATATGCAAACGCTTGCTTATCTGGAATGTGACCCGGAGGGCTCTGATGTACGGGGTGTGCTGTCACCAAATAGACTCCATGACCGGGATTCCCCCCCCTTATTTCTGTAAGTCATGTGACCATAGAAGTTATATTGGTTTGTTCCACTTGATGTGCCTCTGTTGTATTAAAAAGAAAAAATAGTTGAGCTGCAGAAACTCTGCTCATTTCGTGGTCTGAGTTGAAACAACATAGGAGGCTTTTTTTTTTACATTTTTAGGTTCATCATGTGACCCAGTGTGACTCATTCCAGCCTCCTGTAGAGGTCCACAGTACAGATGCAAGGCCACGTTGTCAGGTCACAATCCCAGTTTAGCTCACAAACTGTTCACAAGCTGTGTTCCAGACTGGGATCCATCAGCTGCGCTCGGACGGAACCGACTGATTCCTCCCAAAAGCAAAGTCATCCTGCTTGAAAAGAGCTGAAGTTTAGAATTTGACGACATGACGCAAATTGGTCATGTAAAGCCCTGCTTTACTACTTTCGACATTTACATATGTCTATTCCCTTCTCCTGCATGCTCACTCCTGTGAATTAAGTCAGACTCCTGTGTAACATTACCCTGTTTCTGTCTCTTCTGTTCAACTGATGCATCTCTCTTTTAGGGGCACTGTCTCGATCATGTGAAAAATGACTCCCTCATTTCATTCTGGATAGACTGATGTCCTTATCCTCATCGGTCTCTTCACTCAGGTGTTTTTCGCAAGAACAACTCCCACCTGCTGGAGGAGATCGTCAGGCAGCAGCAGGACTTGCTGGGTGCAGAAGGATCCAAATGCAATGTGGAGTTCCTGAGCCATGGCAGTGACAAACGGCAGCACCACGGTAAATGCTTAGCACAACTGGCTCCGCCATCACAGTCAACTGTTTACATGCACTTCTGTGTGATTGGGTTTTTCACGATTCCTTGAATGTCACGTAAAGAAGAAATCTGGTCTCCCTAGTCACGGTAGGGCATTAAGGGATGATTTATCTGCCATGTACACGCGTAAGGGGTTTTCTAATCCGCTCTTTACAAATATGATAAGTAACAATGGAGCGGCTGGAATGAAAGAATAGATCACTACGGGGAGCGATACAGCCCTGTGTTTAAAAATAACTCCAACGTCCGACTAACTGAAAGCAACCCAAAGTAGCCTCTAGAAGTGACACTACTTGTATTGCATCACTCACAGTAGGGCATAGTTGATATTCATAAATATACATTTTAAATGCAATAGGCCATAACCTTGTTATCTGTTAACGTGGCTGCATTATATTCCCTTTTGCAACAGAGTAAGAATTAACCCTTTTGGCTTGGTTCATCAATCTAGTGAAGTAATGGCTGTTGGACTTCCTCACACATGTTCCAACAGTGTGTCACCGTAGCGACTGTGATATTCGCTTCATGCTCAGCGTGTGAGAGATTCGCTGCTGCTCAGCCGTGTGGTTGACCTGTCATTGCACTGGCTGCCACCGGGTCTTTTTCATTCCACACAGATGGATGGAGCGTTGAGACAACTTTACAGTGCAAAGTGCAAGCTTGAATAAACTGGCAGACATAATGAAGTTACATTGATATCGCCTCCTCAGAACACTTTGGATGAAATGACCCCAAAGCCCCTCAGATCTTTCTATTTGAACAAACGACTCTGTTTTGAAAGTAAAGGAGAAGACTGTTGATTACGGAGAACAGCAGTTTCAGTTTTCAGTTTATTTCCCCTGTCCCCTGTCATTCTATTGGATGAATAATACGACAGGATTGCATTCCGCTCAGGGTTTTTTGGCCCAGTCCCAAAGTCCCCACCTGAGGCCTTATGCCCTGAACCCTCAGGGACTTAACTGACATCTCTAGTAGATGGTCGTCATTGTTACCTCGGAGACACCAAAACATTATGTGGCAGGGCTACTGTGATTGACAGGTTGCTGCCGCTTCCAGAGCCGTATGGTGTCTCTACTACGCCACTCTTCCACATTCCAAATATGGTCACTTCTGGTTACTGTTAGCAAATACTGAAGATGGTAACGTAAAACTCAAGGCTATAAAGTGGATGTCTACAAAGCAATGGGGGATGTCATATGATTAAAACTTATGTTTTTTTTTTTTTTAACCTACCTTCTTAAATCCTTAATGTTATTGTTACACCAGGCTTTGTGCTGTCCTCCTTTACCTCATTTTTTTATATATATATATATATATATATATATATATATATATATATATATATATATATATATATTTTTTTTTTTTTTGTTACCCCTGGACACCATGTATTATTCGTCAAAACAGTAATTCCCTCAGGCGAAGTCTGCAGAAATGTGGACTCACAGAAAGTGTGCATAAATAACTAAAAAAGGCTGCAACAGAGCCCGCAAAACAGCCTTAAACATTGCGGGAAGGCACCTCAAATTTCACGTGTGGGAATAAGGGGCCCTTGACTAGTTTTCTAGGGATATTCTTCTCGGACACAAAAGCCAGAAACTGACGCAGTCAGCTAGCCTATTAAAAACCCACATCCACAGGTTTTTATCTCTCACTAGTTTAGTACAATGAAGTGCTCCAACAGAATATTAGAGTTGTATTGTGGAGGTCAAATTCACCAATGCAGTTATTAAATCAAAAATTCTGCAACACGCTAGAACTGGGGAAAGTTTGTGTCCATCAGGCAAGGTACCTGCCACCATGCCCATTGACTTTCTTTGATATTTGAATGTCTCAGTCATGTGGTGTCACAGTCTCTTCCCCACGAACCCATCAAATGGAATGTAGCTTCCACAATGGTGATGTCCTCTGCTGTGGAGCAGGTTCTTCTCACCATGCTGGCAGTTTGTAGGTTCTTACTCCTGCTGTTGCTCAACCGATGGTGGGCTCAACATGAGAACTTCATGAGATCTAAACCAAAAAATGTGTACACATTTTTTGTCAGCAAAATAAGTTTAAAGAACAAAATGGTGGCTAACCTTGTTTTGTTAGCTTTCCAATGATCGGGGAACCATACATTTATTTTTGTCTGTCTTTAGGAAGGTAGTGTTAATATTTTTTAAAAACCACAGCGTGGTATTGTGACCCATAGGCCACAATACCAACATAACAATAGTATAGCCATTACTAATGGAAATAAAAACCCTGAATTGAATCATGATCTTAGAAGTGGCTATAGAAAGTCAAATTTACCTGCATTGTGTGTCATTTTTAAATATATGTTTGCCCTTGTGTATAATATTATACTTCTCTTTCTGTACAAATCAAATTCCAAAGTGTTATTATAGTTTCACCGATTTGGTCACCTGGAGCCAGTAAAGCTATTGGCTCGGCAAATAATGGTTTCATAGAGAAGAAACACCACGCTGTGGTTTTTTAAAATATTAACACAATTTATTTCCCTCAAGAAAGTGGAATGCACCCAGGGAGCTCCAGGATCCGCGTTGGTCCGTTTCGCTTTTAAAGATGCAGCTTTATTGGCATGGATGTTGCAACAACAATATTGCCAAAGCACCAAGACATCCATCCATCCATCCATTTTCAATACCGCTTATCCTCATTAGGGTCGCGGGGGCGCTGGAGCCTATCCCAGCTGACATAGGGCGAAGGCAGGGGACACCCTGGACAGGCCGCCAGTCCATCGAGGGCAGCACCAAGACATATCAACACAAAAAAAGTGTGTGTGTGTTGCGTTGCGTTGCATGAAAGGACATATGGTGCAACAAGGTGGGCTGTGTTTCCTTCTCCTAGGAGGATTCTTAGTTGAGAAGATTCTCTGAAACCAGAGACCTGGGAGCTGAGCCGGTCCAATAAAGTCCGTATTTTTTTTCTCTGTATATTTATCACATTTTAGGAGGAAGTGCATCTCTGTCTCAACCTCACCTGTCGAACAGTGACCACATATTCGGTTTTCTTTTGGTTGCCAAGATTTCTTCTGTCGGCCTTTTTTTGATTGCCAATTGGTGGTCACTGAGCCTGTACCTGGATCTGTCTGTCTGTGGTGGTCACTGAGCCTGTACTTGGTCAGGATCTGTCTCTGCTTCTTACCCCTGACTGAAGGATACCTCCTTCTGTTTCATGGATTGGAGTTCCATTCATACATTGTCATATTCATGTAATGTGTTTATGTAACTCTGTAATGCTGTTCATTCTGTACACATGACATCTATTGCTTCTGTCCATCCGGGGAGAGGGATCCTCCTCTGTTGCTCTCCTGAAGGTTTCTTCCCTTTTTTCCCTGTCAAAGGTTATTTTTGGGGAGTTTTTCCTGATCCGATGTGAGGTCCTGGGACAGGGATGTCGTATGTGTACAGATTGTAAAGCCCTCTGAGGCAAATTTGTAATTTGTGATATTGGGCTATACAAAATAAACTGAATTGAATTGAATTGACAGAAAAGAGATATTCTGCCAATTCATAGTCTCTTTTTAGGGCCAGATAACATTCTAATCTAATTTGACTAAGTTTCTTTTTTCCAATGTTCCAAATATGTATCTTTGCTTTTCTTTATAATTGCGTTTACTGGTATTTGTAAAGCAGTGTTGGTGTGAGACTGGTCTGGGTTTTGCTGTGTTAGTCTCAGCACCAACTGACTCAGGAGACTCTTTTCTGGGTTCAGCTTTTGGCTCTGGAGGGCTTTAAAATGGAGGGTGTCTTGTGAACTTATTTTGAAGGTGATTCCAAAATTGAGTGCTTGTTTGTTGTTTATTATAAGGAGATATCTGCCTAATTCTGCCCTACATGCATTTGTTGGTGTTTTTCTTTGAACATTTAGGATCGTTCTGCAGAATTCTGCATGTAGGGCTTCTGTGGGGTGTTTGTCCCATCTAGTGTAGCTATGGTGACTGAGTGGACACCAAACTTCACTACCATACAGCGCAATGGGCTTGATCACATAATCAAAAATCTTACACCAGATTTTGATTGGAATTTGGATATTATAACATTTTCTTTTAATTGCATAGAGGGCTCTTCTGGGCTTTTCTTTTAGTGCATTCAATGCCAGGCTGAAACTCCCTGAGGCTGTAATAGTCAGACCCAGATAGGTGTAACTCATGGTGTGTTCTATGGTGGTACTTCCTAGAGTAAAATAGTGTTTGTTTTCCTGTCATCTGGGCCTTTTTTGGAAGATCATGATGTTTGTCTTAAGATTTACTGCTAGGGCCCAGTTCTGACAGTAGTCCTCCAGGAGGTCTAGCTGTTGTTGGAGTCCCTGCTCTGTGGGAGGCAACAGATGTTGAAAAGTGTCGGACTCAGATTGCAGCCTTGAAGAACGCCTCTTCTCTGGGCGAAGAAATCAGTGTGTCTTTCTCCTATTTTTACAGCACACTTATTGTTCAAATACATAGATTTTATAATGTCATAAACTTTTCCTCCAATGCCAGATTGCAGAAGTCTGTAATATAGTCTTTTTTATGCCAAATTGAATCAAATGCTTTCTTAAAATCAATAAAACAAGCATATCTTTCCATTTGTTTGGTGTTTCTGAATGAGCGTGTGAAGGGTATAAATGTGATCGGCGGTGCTTTGGAAGAAAGCCAATTTGAGTTTTACTAAGGATGTTGTGTTGGTCCAGATAATCTAAGATTCTGTTATTTATAATACTGCAAAATAACTTCCCCAGGCAACTGCTAATGCAGATTCCACAGTAGTTATTGGGGTCTAATTTATCTCCACATTTATAAATTGGAGAAATAAGCCGCTGACACCAGATGTCAGGAAAGCAGCCTGAATCCAGGACTATGTTAAACAACTTGAGCACGGCACTTTGCATTGCAGGAGTGCTGTTTTTAAGCATTTCATTTTTGATCTTGTCTGGACCACAAGCTTTTTTTAGTTTTGCTACATTTTATTTTCCCCCATCAATTCTTCCAAAGTGATTTGGAAGTCAAGAGGGTTCTCATTGGTTTTAATTGTCAATTAATTGTCAAAATCTCTCTCTCTCACTCACTCACACACACTCTCACTCTCACTCTCTCTCTCTCACTCACTCACTCACTCACTCACTCACTCTCACACACACACACAGTGGTGTCCTGCAGCCCCACAGTGAAGGTGCTGTCTCCAGAGGATGGGAAGCAGAGCATTGTCCAGGCAGCGCAGCAGCTCTGTCGCTCCGTGGAGAACAAAGAAAGGAGCTCCAAAGACATCAGCGTCTCCATGCTGGACGTACTGCTAAGAGGTGTGTGTGTTTAAAGATCCTCAGACCTTTTTTACATTACATGCACCTTTTTTTTTCTTCTATTCATTTGGCTAGTGTCTTTCGCAATTAATGCGTCTCGTGCTTGGGAAGCAAATGGTCAGGCATGTCTCAGCGTTCTCTTTTTGCTATTACTTTCTTGACATCAAAACAGTGCCTCATTACGCAGCAACATACACACGAAACAAATGAACTCTCCATGATCGTCACACGCTCGTAGTCTGAGGGAAACAACAGCCGGTACACAGCTGCGTTGATTAGAAAAAAGTGACGATGGGCCGTGTATCAATATGCGTTCTCGTGGACTCGTGAAATGTCGTCAGTCGCGGTACTTGTTCCAATTCAAAGTCCGCTTCTCGCCATGCACCGTCCAAATGCCCGGATGTGACTTGATCCGCCCATTTCACCGAGGATGCATACTCTGGAGAGCCAATATCCCAGAATGCATTTCGCACCAGTGACAGGGAACTATGGCGGAGGAGAAAATAGTCACGGAATGTAATTTTAGGATGTTTTCAGACGAGAAGTTAGTTGTTTAAGCATCTGTGGTCGGTTTGTCGAGATTCAGCCGACTAAGTGTGTGTGTGTGTGTGTGTGTGTGTGTGTGTGTGTGTGTGATAAACGGCCATGGTCTGTGCTTTACAGTTTTCATTGAAGCTGTTTACTTGATGTGGAAAGACGCTCGATTTTTATGTTGCCAAATTGAATATGTAACAGGGAAACGCAAAGCCACTCCTAGTTCCAGGGGGAGACTTTGTTCTGGACCGTGCTTTACTGAAGGGAAGGAGCTGGGACCGCCCCACAATTCCTTGCGGCAAACCCACGTCAATAACATCCACCGTTGTGTCATAATTATGTAGCCATCATGTAAGTGGAGTCATATGTCTGAGTAACGCAGTTGTCGTTTATGAATTCTCCTTCTCATCTTACCTCGACCTCGCAACGTTTTCCATCGGGGTTAAGGAAAAGTGGTTTTGGACGACATAGGATTTATCGTTTTATTTTTGAAAATTGGTCTTTTTGTGTGAATCTCATTGGAAAATTGTTTCAGAATCCAAGAACGTCCCGGACCCTGAGCTGGTGGTGAAGTTTGGTCCCGTGGACAGCACGCTGGGCTTCCTCCCCTGGCACATCCGACTCACTGAGTTCATGTAAGCTGCTGTCTTTCGATTTGTGTCAAATTAATATATATCAATGACAGAGACACTGGGTTTTATAAATTAGACCTGACTTTTGCATAACGGAGGAGAAGATTACGGTTTTAATATTCTATTTTGTCATAAAGCTACTTCAAGGAACTTTTGCCATTTTGTGCGCTCCCTGTGGACCAAAGCGGTAGTGTTTGCGAGCACTGGAGTCCCTTTTTAAGAAAAGCTCTCATTTGTCTGCAGCATGGAGTGACCAAAAATCACAAGTTACAAATTTGACTTGAGTGCTTTCCAATCTGGACGCATACGACATCCTCTGTCCCGGGACCTCACATCGGCACAGGAAAAACTCCCCCCAAAAAAACGTTAAAAAGAAAAGTGAAAAAACCTTAGAGAGCAACAAAGGAGGATCCTTCTATCAGGGTGGACAGAAGTGCAACATAACAAGCACATTTCATGCATATGACAGAAATTATGAATAAAATCAACTACACTACAACAAAATTAACAACTACTAAAAAAAACGGCAACAGTGGATATAGAAGAACAATGATAATAAAAGAAGTAATGTTATCGGTAATACTAAGGCGACTAATTATTATAATAAGGATAGTAGCAATGGGTGTGAGGCAGGACCACAGTCCAGATATAACCAGGATCCATGGACACCTGTGAGGAGAGAAAGCACAAAGACTCCGTTGAAGAAGTAGAGTTATTAATGTGCATTACTGGGCCATTAATTCATCCAGAAGAGGAGAGAGGAGCTCAGTGTTTCCTAAGATGTCCCCCAGCAGTATAGGCTTATTATATAGGGGCTAGACCAGGGCAAACCTGAGCCAGTCCTAACTATAAGCGCTATTAAAGAGGAAATTCTTAAGTCTACTCTTATATGTGGCAAGTGTGTCATTCTTCTCACTGACAGTCTTGTTCACTTATGTAGGTCAAACAGTATCAGTATTCATTTGATACAGTTCCACAACCAGTTAAAAATTCCTTATAGTAACTGTAATATAACAAAAAGTAACAACATGAAGAGTAGATGAAACTGTTTAGCTCTCGGTACGGGTGTGTTATTGTCCTCTCTGGATGTGTTCACCTCTGTACAGTTTGACATGTTTTAAAGTGTGTGTGTGTGTGTGTGTGTGTCCTGCTCTGTGTCCTCAGCTCGCTGCCCTCTCACAGAAACGTGTCCTATGAGGACCTGTTGAGCGTCCTGCAGCGGTTCGGTTCTTGTCAGCAGCGGCTGGGCCATTGATGCGCCTCCCCTCCCCCGCCACCCGTGCCAGGCTCCTCAAACAAAAAAGAGGGTTGGTGAGTGCACACAGTCAAGAGGAGAGTGAATGAGCCCTCCACGATTCGCTGTGTCCCTCGCTGCTCCTCTGTGCCCAACTCTGTCCGTCTCCTGGATCTTTTAACAGACTCAAAGGACAAGCTCGGAGACCAGCCAGCTCACTTCCTGCCACCAGCTCTTGTCTCATAATAACACCGCATTCCAGGACTTCTGGAAGCCGAGGGGAAAATAGCACATCGGAGACGGAGACACACACGGACATAAGAGGACTGTCTGCACAGACTCCGTGTTCCACAAAACCCTGTTCTGTTTTCCCCTCCAACCCCTCTTTGGCTCACTGTTTGCCATTCAGTCTCCAGCTGCTGTTTTCTGCTCGCAGACTTAGAAAATGACTCGCCTTCACTCGGCGGATGACAAAAGAAGAAACAAGGCTTTGTGCCCGTCTTCGAGAGGCACCCCGGAGGGAAATCCAGCTGCGTCTCGGAGAGGGTATCTCGACTGCCCAACCAAACATGAGGCCACAAAGCGGAAGTTGAGCTTGGGGACAGCGGTTAATGATGTGTAAATATGAGAAATTCATATGGCTCTGTGTTTGTTGTCCCGGTGGCCTCCAGTTTGCAGTTGTGTGTTCATGCTTAGTATTACTTCGGATACATAACCGAGGTTTGTCAAGGCTCCTGTTAGACTGTCCACGTTCTGAAATAAAGAAAATGCACTGGCTGCCTTCAGTCCAATTCTATGTCACTTTAAAAGGAGTCCCTGACGAAACTCCCCCCATATTCAATAATGACTCACTCAACACAGTTCCGTATTTGGGTCTCATAATGTGAGGATAAGCGGTGTATAGCCACCTCAAGTTCAGACCATGTTGTCACGTTTCTATTATCACGCCCAGCTATCCTCACAGATTTGACAAACGTTACCATCATTGATATTAACGGTTGCACTCTCTTCAGTTAATATCTGGAAACATGGTGACATCACTGAGGAGCAGGTTGCAAAGAAACGCGAGCAGTGGAAACGATCCGACGGGAAGAAAACGACCCTTCAGTTTGGACAAACTCATTTGGAGGAGAAATAAACCGGTATTAACATGCCAGTTACCAGGGGTGGGATACAACTATAGACTTGTCAAACACAAATTATAAGAATAATAAGAACTGTTTCACTGATGCTTTTTGTGTTGTGACAAAATGTTTGCTGTGGAAAAAGATAAAATGTTCCTCTAGTTCAGGAAAAAACGCTGGCAAATATTTACTTGCAGTTTTTCTTTATGCCCCCTGCATGGAAAAAAAATGTTTTTGGGATGTCGGGCCGTCCGTTCCATTCTTGTGAACGTGATATTTCAGAAACGCATGGAGGGAACTTTCTTTCCAAAGATTAACTGATTAAAACTTCTAAGTCAAAGGTTAAGGTCACTGTGACCTCACGTCGATCCCCTTCTTGTGAACATAATTTGACACAAATGTCCACCTAGGCCAAACGGTCAAGTTTTTAGAATTTGGTGGTATAAAGGGTTTTTTGGGCCATAATTCAAGAACTCGTGCTAATTGTGACATTTTCAACATCTGTGATGACATTTTGTGATGAGCTTACATCTGGTTGTTTATTTGCACAAAGGAAATAAATGAGAAACAAGTTCATGCTCTAGATGCTTGGCTCCTTCACTTCATGGTTTCTTGTTGATAGAATGCTTACACTGATCTGCTAAAAATGTGAGAGCTTTTGGTGTCATTTTGAGTTCTCAGCATTCATACAGGGATTTTTTATTTTTTTATTACCCCCCAATAAAACCACAATGCGCTGCAGCCCCAAAATGTGTTTTTCTTTCAGTACTGGTCATCACAGGTGAAGTTCGTACAACATACAAGTAAGTTCAAACACGTTATGACACAGTAAGAAAGATGCTCAAACTTTGACCTTGTAGGAATGCCTTACTCCGCCTCTTCTGCAGAGGGGATGTGGAGCGGAGGCCCCTTGGCATTACCGTTCTTTGACTGTGGTACATTAAAGGAGCAATTTAAGCGAATCCATTCATCAACTGAATCCTTTCCCACGTACCTTCCATTTAGTGCACAACAGCGTCTCAATCTCGACTGAGATCGATACCATTTTACGAAATGGTTCTTCTCTTGTCGTAGGACAGTTCTGGGCCACTGTGTGCTTATTCAATTTCAATTCAGTTTATTTTATATAGCCCAATATCACAAATTACAAAGTTGCCTCAGAGGGCTTTACAATCTGTACACATACGACATCCATGTCCCAGGACCTCACAACTGAACTGGGAACACTAGTTCCCAGTTCATATTGTTTATTAGAATGTGTATATGAATCGGTTGCTCTATCTTTACTTCTTCACTTATCTTTACTTTGGATTTTTAGTTTTCACTTATTTGTTACATGATCTATGAATTAATTCCATACAATGTGATAAATCATAGAACACAAATAAACAATATACAGACATCAACAAGCTCTTGACTGGGTAAGTGGAGGAGAAATGGCGTGGTGCGAATGCGGACTCTGCAATTCTAAAACTCAGACTTTGGCCCTGTTCCTCACCAAACTAATCACGACACTAATAATAATATTTACATCGAATTGATATAGCGCTTTTCAAAACGCACAGACGCTTTGCATAAGGCATAGACATACATAATCTCTTCTCGCCTCCTTCTCTGCGTCCATCTCTGCAGCCAAATGTCTGTTCTACCAATCCAGAATCGAATCCTCTTTATCTAACCCTAAAAAGCTCTTCTCAATTTTTTCAAACCTCCTTGACCCCCCGGGTCCCCCCCCTCCCTCCACCCTTCTACCAAGCCACTTTGTTGACTACTTTACAAAAAAGATAGACGACATACGCTCTTCATTTACTAATCCATCTTCCATAACTACACCTCCAGTAACTTCACCTTCTTCCCCCTTGTTTTCCTCTTTTATCCCCCTGTCTCCTAATCAAGTTCTTACCTTGGTAACCTCTGCCCGCCCAACCACCTGCCCCCTTGACCCCATCCCTTCTCACATTCTCCAGTCCATTGCTCCGGACCTTCTTCCCTTTCTCACCCATCTTATTAACACCTCCCTCTCTACCGGCTGTTTCCCTAACTCTCTGAAGGAGGCAAGAGTCAACCCTCTCCTGAAGAAACCCACTCTCGACCCATCTGAAGTCAACAACTACAGACCTGTCTCTCTCCTCCCCTTCCTTTCCAAAACTCTAGAGTGAGCTATCTTTAACCAAGTCTCCTCCTTTCTTCACAGTAACAACCTTCTAGACCCCCACCAGTCTGGATTCAAGACAGGCCACTCAACAGAGACTGCCCTCCTTACTATCTCTGAGCAGCTTCACACTGCTAGAGCAGCCTCTCTCTCCTCTGTCCTCATCCTTCTAGACCTTTCCGCTGCCTTTGACACAGTGAACCACCAGATCCTCATGTCCTCCCTCCAGGACCTGGGTATCTCAGGCACCGCGCTCTCACTCTTCTCATCCTACCTCACCGACCGCTCTTACCGGGTAACCTGGAGAGGATCTGTGTCTGAGCCTTGTCCTCTGACTACTGGGGTCCCTCAGGGTTCAGTCCTTGGTCCTCTTCTCTTCTCTCTGTACACCAACTCTCTTGGCTCTGTCATTCGCTCGCATGGCTTCACCTACCACAGCTATGCTGACGACACCCAACTGATCCTCTCGTTTCCCCAATCCGAAACACAGGTAGCAGCACGAATCTCTGCCTGTCTGACCGACATCTCTCAGTGGATGTCCGCTCACCACCTGAAAATAAACCCGGACAAGACTGAACTTCTCCTCCTTCCAAGAAAAGGCTCTCCCACCCACGACCTAACTATTAACTTCAACAACTCATTGCTGGCTCCGACTCCGACTGCCAGGAACCTCGGAGTGACGCTCGACAGTCAACTCTCCCTGACTGCCAACATTACAGCGACAACACGCTCCTGTAGGTACATGCTGTACAACATCAGGAGAATACGACCCCTTCTCACTCAGAAGGCGGCACAGGTTCTGGTCCAGGCTCTGGTCATCTCACGGCTGGACTATTGCAACTCCCTCCTGGCAGGTCTACCTGCTAATACCATTCGACCTCTACAGCTCATCCAGAATGCAGCTGCTCGACTGGTCTTCAACCTACCAAAATTTACCCACACTACTCCGCTCCTCCGCGACCTTCACTGGTTACCGGTGGCCGCCCGCATCCGCTTCAAAACATTGGTACTTGCGTACCGTGCTGCGAACAGATCGGGTCCGGTCTACATCCAGGACATGGTCAAACCGTACACCCCAGCCCGTTCACTTCACTCGGCTTCTGCCAATTGGCTTGTAGCTCCTTCACTTCGAGCTAAACACTCAACAAAATCCCGACTGTTTGCTGTGCTGGCTCCTCATTGGTGGAACAAGCTCCCCATTGACATCAGGACAGCAGAAACTCTCTACATCTTCCGTCGCAAACTAAAAACACATCTTTTTCGACTATACCTTGAATAGGGAGGGTAGAGCCGTAGTAGCACTTAAAATGTCCCTTACCGATAGCACTTTGTTGTTTAGCACTTTAGTAGCACTTAAATGGCACTTACGGATAGTATTCTGTAGTTTAACGTTATTGAAGAAATTGTACTTGCTTGATTCTTGTTGTTCTGAGTTTGGACTCATGGTTTTATGCACTTATTGTAAGTCGCTTTGGATAAAAGCGTCAGCTAAATGACATGTAATGTAATGTAACATAACTAAACTAATTAGAAAGACAAAGAGCAAACAAACAAACAGATAGAACATTTCAGGTAAAAAAAAAAGAAAACTTGAGAAGCTAAGAGGAACAACATGGAGCAGGGAGTCGTCTATCTCGTTGGTACCAGCCGGCCAGCGAGAGACTGTCGGCTAGCCAGCCAACGTTAGTTGTCCAGATTGTCCAGATGGCAGCGGTGGAGAGTATCCAGCAGGGAGTCGGCTGGCTCGTTGGTAGCCATATCATTATAATTATAATTATATTACCATATAATAATTCTAATAATATTCTAATAATATTCTAATATATGGTAATTATATTACCATATAATATATAATATATATAATCCAATTATAAATCACACGCCGTGACGTCATCGGAAGGCAGTTTTTTCGGTGACGTTGACACACATCCTGATGTATGACGTCTTCCTCCTGTGAGGGTGTCTGGCTGAAAAGGGACGCCCCCTTGTGGTGCGACGAGCTCTCTCTCCGCGCGTGAAGCGCAGGACGCGGTGCTGAGTCCCCGACAGTTTAGTCCAGAGGGGAGGCGCGTCCGTGCGGCAGGTCGGGTCCACCTGAACAACTCCATCGTTTGTGTGTGTGTTATTGTGTGTGAACCGCAACAACGGAGACCGGGATGGTTCCGCTGAGGTGAGCCTGCTCCACGTCCCCCCGTCCCCACCTCTTCCTCCTCCTCCCCTCCTCCGGTCCTCCCCGGAGCAGAATGCACTAATCTCCGGTCAGTCTGGGGGACACACAAAAGGATGATGTCTGTCGTCTCAACTGTGGAGAGCGTTCCCAGAGGTACGGGCACCCCGGCGCCGAGCCTTTACCAGAGGATAAGGAGGGTCTTAACCAGGTAAGATGATGATGATGATGATGATGATGATGGTGAAGGCGAGCATCCCTCTTTCTTTTGTTTTGCATTCACCCCACGTTCAGCAGGGGCTCATCATGCGGACACCTTTTGTTTCAACCTGTAATATCATATCTAGTCCGCCGCTGCAAGAAGAAACAGCAGCATGTCCTGCAACAGATGTGTCTGTTCATGCGTGTCTGTGCGTGCGTCTGCGTTTTTTAAGCGTGTTTGACGTGCTCCGTGCACCTCCAGGGTGTTGCCGGTCCGGTGCCCGCTGGCTGCCGCGAGTGGGTTCTTGGTGCTGCACGATGGGCTGCTGTGCTGCCCCTGCATGTCTACATGCCTCACTCTCACTGTGTTGCAAACTCCCGTTTGTATGTCTCATGCACTCAGACACACACACGCACACACACTCCTCGCCTCACACCAGTGGCGTAAATGTAGACGTTGCAATGGCACTGGGGACAGTGGGGTGGTCGGGGCATTTAGCCATGGGTTGGATGCAAATACATTATCAATTTAGCTATTTGCTATATTTTTCCCTTCCCCGTCATGGTTTTTATTCTCTTTCTTTTTTGGGGGGTTAGGGGGGGAGTATTAATATGTGACTAAAATATAATCCTTATTCTACTAATGCTAAAAATCTAAATAATCTAATAATCTAAAAATGTACTATACAAACGATTTACTAATACTTAAATTAAATGAATAGTATCACATTTTCTGAGTTATTTAGTCACAGCAGATAAGGAATGCTTTGGTATAGATCTGATAAAAGTGTTAATAATAACAATAATAGTATTAATAAGATGCGTGCCTCACTGTGTGGAAGTGAGTGGGATCATTCTTCTATGTGTAAGCAATCAGCATCAGATTTGACTTTGACATTGCTTTCCTAAGTTTGTAAATCAAATGCAACACTAAATATAGAAATCTAAATTGACTTAATTGTTACCTATTAAAATAATCGTATCCGATACCAAATCGGCCTGTTGTCTCTGATTCCCGATTTTAGCTATTCGAGTCTGTATCAGTATCGGTATCTCTATTACAGACGGGCAATGATGAATATATGAATACAATGTCAAGTCTCGGTTTGATAATGTGAGGATAAGTGATCCGTCTGTGTGTGCGTGTGTGTGCATGGTGATGTTCTTGCTGCCGCCATGACACAGAGGGATGTTATTGTAATAAATCCTTTATCGAAAGTAGGCTGAGCAGGCTCAAACAAGCACATGTCAGGCAAGGGAACGGAATACTAACACTTTTTTTAAAGAGATATTCACCACTATATTTAAACATCTCAGTCACAGTTAACCAGGCAGTAGAGGCTGCACAGAAAACTCAAAGGTTCCAGTCAGAACTATCCAGCAAGAAAGAGTTGCAGCTCTTTATTAGCTGCTGTGAAGGCCAACAATGATCTAATTAATCAGGCCCAAATTTCATTTTTGCAGTGTGCTGCCCTTTAACTTTTGCAGACAGAAGCTCACAGCTATTTAAGCCCTTTGGTGGAACTTTGGGTTGCCAAAAAGCAAGATGGCGATGGCAAAAATGCCTAACTCAAGACTCCAAAACCGCAGTCCATAAACCAATGGATGACATCATGATGACTCCATCCACTTTTTATATACAGTCTATGGTCCCACTGCTACAGAGAGCACATGCTCGACCAACCTGGACAGCGCACAGATGGAAAAGAAATACGTCGCCTGGTCTGACAAATCAAGTTACGTGTCCTTTTGGGCCGAGGTGGAATGGGAAACCCTAGCGTGAAGGCAACAGACATTTGCAGCATGTGAAATCCCAATTAATGGGACACTGACGACCTTTTGCCCATGCATCCTCCCCTCTGCAGGGACCTGCTGGTGACCCTCGCCCTGGGTCAGGCCCTGTCCTTGTTAATCTGTGCCATCAGTCTGACCAGCAAGTACCTGGCTGATGACTTCCATGCCAACACGCCGGTGTTCCAGAGCTTTCTCAACTACATCCTGCTGTTTCTGGTCTACACCACCACACTGGCAGTCAGGCAAGGTATGGTACGGCTAGAAACTGAGATGTGTGTGTGTGTTTGGTACTGATGTAAATGCTGTCAGTATGCTGAAATTAGGAGCGGGTAACACCCCGTTAGTTCCCGTCTTGTACCAAGTAACACCGGGGCCAGAATCACCAATATTAATCACAGATTATTATTGTTAAAAGCTTTGAGTCGATGCACACAGCAGCAGCAGAAAGTGACTCACGGAGTGACGCAAAACTTGACACCCAACTAGACACACACTTTGATGCTATTCAACATGTGTTTACTTTTTTTTGGACAATAATTATAATTCATCAACGAACAAAGTGCGATTAATATGCTCTCGTCACTCCTCTAGAAGCGTTTAGCAGCCTGATGGTTTTGAAGCTAAAAACGATCATAGGGCAGAAGATATTCTACAAAAAGCATATTCATGTTGGGGAATCAGATGGGCTCTTGTGGGGCTATTGGTTTCTTTAAGACCTCCTTTAGGTTGCCACTCTCTCTCTCTCTCTCTCTCTCTCTCTGTCGTACCAGGGGAAGGGAACCTGCTGGCCATCCTGAAGCAGCGCTGGTGGAAATACATGATTCTGGGTTTAATAGACATCGAGGCCAACTATCTGGTGCTCAAAGCTTACCAGTACACTACTCTCTCCAGTGTACAGGTGAGTGTGTGTGTGTGTGTGTGTGTGTTTGTAAAACTTTTGTCAAAGTCTGACCAAATAACCACAACGATATCTGCGTTACAAAGTCTGAGGTTGGGGCTTCAAAAACATGGAAGGGGTCTGAAAAAAACAGATGCAATTGGATTGGATTATGGAAAATGTAGGTTCCAATGTCTTTGGAGCCATACCAATATCACAGATATCATTTTGGCCGTATCTGTCCACCACCCTGGTCCAGATGGAAATATCACAACAAATATTGAAAATATTGCTATGAAATTTGGTAGACATTCATGAAGGAACCTGCCCGCCTGGTGGTTAGGGGTAGGGTCAGGGTTAGAGGTGAATGATTGTTTTTGATTTATATAATAGTTGGGGCTTAAAAGGTTTAATTCCTCTTGTTGCTCTACATCGCTCAGCTATTTCGTTTCCCCTGTGAAATATGTCACAGTACAGAAGTTAAAGACGCTCTGACTTCTGTTTCTTCCTGGCTGGATATTTGGGCCTAAACCTAAAAGACGCCACCTTAAATTCAAAACCACACCTTAATAAATCCAACAGACAAACCTCTTTGATCAGAATCCAGGTGTGCTGTGGGTCTCGTTGTACCTGTGCAGTCCTCCAGTATGGGTGAGAGGTTTACAGGGATAGTAGAAAGGCCTGGCTCAAACCACTCACTCGAACCTTGGTGGAAGGGCTGCTGTGGCAGAGAGTCCATTGTTGAACGGTGATTTCCCAGCCCACTGCTGCTGTTGTTTACTCGTCACCAGTCCGAAGTGACAAACCATGTCTGTATCTGTTTGTCTCTGTGTGTCCGTCCTTCCGCTCAGCTGTTGGACTGTTTTGTCATCCCAGTGGTCCTGCTGCTGTCCTGGTTCTTTCTTTTGGTGAGGTACAAGGCCGTCCACTTTGTCGGGGCAGGATTGTGTCTGCTGGGTGTGGGATGCATGGTTGGAGCTGACGTCCTGCTTGGTCGACACCAAGGCCTTGGTGAGTGCCCCCAGCGTGTTCCTGAACATGCACGGCACGCCAGAGTGAGAGCACATGTGGAGGATGCCAGGTTTGTTGGTCTTGCAGCCTTGCTTACCCCATCTTCGCTCACCCTCATCAGAAGAGCAGAAGCTGTTCGGGGACCTCTTGGTCCTGGGTGGAGCAACGCTCTACGGGATCTCCAACATCTGTGAGGAGTTCATTGTGAAGAACCTGAGCCGTGTGGAGTTCCTTGGCATGATGGGACTCTTCGGATCCTTCTTCAGCGGCATCCAGTTGTGAGTTTGTGTGTGTGTTGGGCAGAGATACACCTCATGACAGCTGGGCAGTGGTGGAAAGTAAAGTTAGTTACTTTTGTGTTAGTTAGTTAGTTACTTATACGACAACATGGAGCATGGAAATGGCCATCATAGTTTCTCTGTGTTTGTGCTCTGTTGCAGGGCCATCATGGAACACAAGGAGCTGCTGAAGGTATCCTGGAACTGGCAGATAGGTGAGAATGCACATGCACCCAGAAGTAGTTAGTAAGTAAGTAACATGTAATGACAGTACCTGGTCAAAATAATTTGCTCCCTCTGTGTGTCTGCAGGTTTTCTGTACATTGGTTTCAGTGCCTTTATGTTCGGCCTGTACAGCTTCATGCCGTTGGTGATTAAGAGAACAAGTGCCACCTCAGTCAATCTCTCTCTGCTCACCGCCGACCTGTACAGCTTCTTCTGTGGCCTCTTCCTATTTCATTACAAGGTAAGTGCAAACAACCAGGAAGCATTTATTTGGCAATAGGCACGTCCAATAACGCCCAGACACCCGGATCTTCGACCAAAGTATCAAGCAATGCAGGTGCCAGGTTTTGACGAAGAAGAAGAATGTGTGGAACAAAGACGACAATAACCTCATTCTGGTGCATCCATTTTGATCTTTATTCGAAATTGTGACTCTCACAGTATTACAGGAGTACATTCTGTAGTAACAGTAACACTTGTGACAGAACCTATTCCTTGTTGTCTAGAGCAGCGGTCCCCAACCTTTTTTTGTGCCACGGACCGGTTTTGTAGAAGACAATATTTTCCCGAACCGGCCGTCACAGTGTGGGCGATAAATATGACATCATAAATATGACGTATCATGTGACCTTTTGACATGTGTCAAGCGGCTCAGATGCACAGACAGATGTATTCTGTGATTTTTCAAAAATAAAACATCTTTCTAACCTTGATAATCAATCAAAAAAAAGGACCCACGTGGTTGGGGACCACTGGTCTAGGGAGTCTCTGGACAGGACAGTCCCTATAATATTATACTGAAAAATATCATGACATGACGGTTTAGAGCTGTCATAGAAAGGCTATTAAAGGGTTAACAAAGTCAACAAAGACAAGTTGACGGCTAATGTGTGATCAATGTCAAATTTTAAAATGGCACCATGTCTCTCTTTGGGAGCCCACTCATTTAGAGAAGAGACTTAGAGAACTGGGGCCTTATCACAGAAACGTATCATCTCAGTTTAGGATGACATTGAAGATTTTGTTTATTACAGAAACATCACTCTGTAATACCAAAAAATCCTATCTTAACTCAGGATAGGACGCGTCCTACCTCAGGAATTTCCTACGTTAGGAATCCTAAACGATGTTCTCTTATATTTAAACATCATCCGTAAGACATGCTAAAGGAAGATAATAACTGCATACACTAAAGAGGAGTGGACCTAGAATAAATCCCTGAGGGACACCAAGGTCACGTCTCCATGCCATTGATCCTTACCCACTGATGTATAGGAAGACAACAGGATTTAAACCAGCATAAAGCAGAAGTGTATAAATACAGCGCCTATAAGACTGTTTTTGTGTTGCAGTTCTCGTGCCTCTATTTGCTGTCGTTCTTCATCATTATCTTGGGGCTGGTCCTTTACGCCACCTCGTCCACCTACGTTGCTCAGGACCCACGAGTCTACAAGCAGTTCAGGAACACAGGCGGCCAGCCGGCCACCGACCAGCCTCCGCTCAGTGCTGGAGTCCTGGAGCCCTCTGTCACCTACACCAGCCTGGGACCCGAGGCGGGGGACGAGATTCCCGTATGCGTCGCCTAACATCTGGGAGGGAGTATTGTCTGTCAGGCTGGTGAATCCTTGCCCAAAGTTGTATACAGAGAAATATGTTGGCCGTAACCCGGTCTCCTGAGGTGATCAGCCAGGTAGGTCCTGCTTATCATTTAATGGCCTGTATTGGAGAACAAAGTCTCCAGCCACTCAGTGACTAAGTTAAGACAAATACATGTATCTGAGAAATGAATGAGCAGAATTTCGTCAAAACAAATAGCAAAGTGAGTGAAACTGTTGATCAAAGACTGAGTAGACAGTAGTGACTGATTATTCATGTAAATAGCTGGTATTGTACTTTTACTGTATTTAATCTGCTTTCTTTTTTACATCTGTCAAGAATGTTTGTGCTTCACACGTGTATATGTTAACGCTGTATTAATTTAATTTCTTATTAACTGATTGGAATCTACCGTGTTTATAAACCTGCTCACATTCAGTGACGAGCTCAGTGAGTGATACGCAGACTTGAGTCAGTTAGGCACAAGTGGGGAACGAACACATGAATGGCAGTTCATAAAATCCATTTAGCGTCTTTGTATCCCACAAATTAACACTGGTATGTAAATATACTGGATCAGCTACTGATATTTTATAGGCTGGTACAAATGCATTTAGTCTTATCATATCTAAGTTTGACTACTTGTACACCAAAAATAGCATTCAGTAGACTGTTTTCCTGGAAGCAGCATTTAGAAATTTATCTTGACCAATATAATTTGCAGGAAATACATTTAATGAACTGATAAAAAAAGATCTATATATAAAAAATAGAGAGTTTATTTTGGGGTCTGGTCAGGTGGTGGGGTGGGTTCTTGCATTTGGGAAATATGGATTTGATTTGATTATCTGCATTTCCACTGAGGTGTCTTATGCTCTAATTGAAAATGTGCATAGCACATATATAGGTGAATGGAAGTAAAATTGGAAGTCAATTTCACACAATTATTTACATGATTCAAAGTTGGAGCACTTCTACTGCTTAAATGAAACTCTCCCGTTTAAAGCATCAGCAAAATAAAAGGAAACGGGGAACACAGAACGGGGGAAAACACTTCCAAAACCACTCAATGGCTCTATTAGACCTTTCCTGGTAAACACCCAAGTCTTCCAAAATTCCACAGCTCCTGTTTGTTTTGTTGGTCTCCAATCCAAAACTTGAGATGACCCTGATGACATCACTATGATGTAATATGATGTATTTTTCTCAGACTTGGAAAAGCTTCTCCCGAGCCACAGAAGACATAATTAAGCTAACCATGACGAGGAATGAACTATAGCAAACTGCTGTGTTCCTGTGAGGTTTGATATACTGGCATTGTATTAAACCATAATCCTTACCAAAACTGCTGTTAGCCAGCTGAAAATTTAGAAGACATGAGATGTTTAGTTCAGTTCTTATTGTTTTTGCCATTTCACTGTGGAAGGCCAATCTGAAATCACTGCCGAGAACTGAACCGTGTTTCCACGTATGGTGCATTGTTAGATGTATTAACATCCGTGTGAATGTGGCCTTAGTGTTGGTTTGTACGGAACAGAGTGCTGAGATGCCCTATGCCACTCAAATCCAACTGACTGGTTCTTCTTACTGCTCAGTGTGCACACAAGAGAGGGAACGTGTGCTCCAATCTTCAAAGCATTGTTTGATTCCTTTTTTATTTGTCTGTTTTTCCTATTTAAGTCAGAATTCTGGTTGAAACGTTGGAAGCAATATATTTTCCTGTAGATTCACAGGAGAGACATCACAGGGTTACTGAACAGACCGAAGATAAGGCTGTGCAGTTGGTTTGGTTTGCTTCTTTGTTCACATCATGACTGTATATAATCTTCTGTCTGGATTATTTACAAGATACTTTCTAGATGCTCCTCTTTCATTGGCCTTTTGTATCCTGTTTGATGTAGTGCATCACAGTTGCTGTCTACAATGTGCTTACAATAATGTTACTTATTGTAAAATAAAGCATCTTTGTCAGAACGGCCAGTCCCAAACGCTTTGTGTGCAGTGTCAAATGTTAACAATGTACTTTTGAACAGTTGAATTTGCCAATCTCAACCGGAAGAACAGTCTAAATGTTAGAATATTTGGTCTAAAGGTGTTGCTGAATGAAATTTTCTCATCATCCAAGTGTGGAAGATCTCTGATGACCTCTGGAAGGAGTTATACCAGACAGTGAAAGAAAGTTTGATGGACAACTAAAGGTAAGCTACATATGGTCTCTCCAGCTATTGTCTCCACTCCAGCTTTCTTGCGTCAGTGGGCCCCAGGTGGACGCCCCAGAATGTCATATAGAATGATGGTCCAGAAGTTCAAAGACCAGTTATTTTTGCTATTTCACATAATTAATTTTAAATACTTCCCAAATGTATTCATGTAACACAGAGATAAGGGTTTTGTGCAAAGAAGTCACGTGAAACCTACAATATACTTGTTGTATTGCTGTTTAAGGGAGGGGCCCCCACTCACTGCACAGACTGAATACATGCTCAGGATGTGGGTAAAGACTGAGAGGAGTGTACTGCCTGCAGTCGTCCTGTGGGGGGCAGCAAAGCTACCGGACCTTTTATGTAAAGTAGAAGAAGAAGAAGAAGAACAAGCAGCAGTCCAAGGGAGTGCATCATCCATCTTCTGGGAGAGCACGAAAGCACCAGCCATCTAACGACCGACTAGAAAAAACATCGGCCATCATGGGCGCCGTTTTGGGATTGTGCTCCATGGCGAGCTGGGTAAGTTGTTTTTTCATGTATTCACCGTTGACAGTGAAAGCAGTGGCCGTGTCATCGCTGTTATTCGCTGCTCGCACTTCAAAGCTGTCATGACTGCGCAATAACGCAGACGGCAGCAGGCCGTTGCGGACTGAATACATAAACACGACATGGCGACTCATCGTCCAGTAGCGGTTATATCGCGTTAACACGAAGCCAGAGTTCACAATGTCAGCGGTGTGCTGGCTCCTGTTATAAGCTAACTGTGGGGCTAAGTCACTCGCCTTTGTTTGGAGCCCAGCGAACAGTAACCCAACGGTAAATAACCACAACAAAAAATAAATAATAAACACGTCGAGCTCGACATTACGGGCTCGACGGACCCGCTCTGTTGTTGCTGAGCGGGTCGAAGTGTATTCGCTGCTTTGATATCGGGGAGCGTTGTAAACAAACATGTCGGGTCTGTTGCGACACTGCGGCCCCACGTAAACAAGGGGGTCAGGTATCGGCTTATTGCGACAGAGAGAGAGAGAGAGAGAGAGAGAGAGAGAGAGAGAGAGAGTAATCGCATGCTGGGTTTTGTGTGCAGATCCCGTGCTTGTGCGGCAGCGCCCCCTGCTTGCTGTCTCGATGCTGCCCCAGTGGAAATAACTCTACAGTGACCCGCCTCATCTACGCCTTCTTCCTGCTGCTGGGAGTGGGTATCGCCTGTATCATGTTGATGCCCGGCATGGAGGGTCAGCTCAAGAAGGTATGACACGTTAATAGCATATGGACAACTTCTCAGTGCTGGACGCCTCTCATATTTGTCTCATGTGCTTAAACGTGGTGGTCAGTAGGTGCTTTATTGTGCAGGAGCATTTATGTTTATTTAGTTACAGGCGTGTTGATTAATGCATCTAATTCAATTCAATTCAGTTTATTTTGTATAGCCCAATATCACAAATTACAAATTTGCCTCAGAGGGCTTTACAATCTGTACACATACGACATCCCTGTCCCAGGACCTCACATCGGATCAGGAAAAACTCCCCAAAAATAACCTTTCACAGGGAAAAAAGGGAAGAAACCTTCAGGACAGCAACAGAGGAGGATCTCTCTCCCCGGATGGACAGATGCAATATATGTCATGTGTACAGAATGAACAGCATTACAAAGTTACATAAACACATTACATGAATATGACAATGTATGAATGGAACTCCAATCCATGAAACAGAAGGAGGTAGAGAGGAGGGTGGGTGGCGCGCATCAGCTGGGCCAACGCGGGAGGCCGGCTCACCAGGCATCAGACACCGCCAGGTCCAATGGACCCTATGAGACGTTAAGTCACAAAGACTCTGGGGAGGAAGCAGAGTTAATAAGGTGCAATGGAGAGATGTAAATGCATCCATAAGGAGAGAGAGAAGAGGAGATAGGTGCTCAGTGTATCCTAAAACATCCCCCAGCAGCCTATAAGCCTACAGCAGCATATCAAGGGGCTCGACCAGGGCAAACCTGATTCAGCCCTAATTATAAGCACTATTAAAGAGGAAAGTCTTAAGTCTATTCTTGAATGAGATGACTGTGTCTGCCTCCCGGACTGAAAGTGGAAGCTGGTTCCATAAAAGAAGAGCTTGATAACTGAAGGCTCTTGCTCCCATCTTACTTTTTAGCACTCTAGGAACCACAAGTAGCCCTGCATTTAGTGTACTCTAGTGGGGCAATATGGTACTACAAGCTCCTTAAGATATGATGGTGCATCACCAATTAAGGCTTTGTAGGTGAGGAGAACAATTTTAAATGTGATTCTTGATTTTACAGGGAGCCAGTGCAGAGCAGCTAATACAGGAGTAATGTGATCTATTTTCTTAGTTTGTGTTAGTACACAAGCTGCAGCATTCTGGATCAACTGGAGGGACTTAAGAGACTTATTGGAGCAGCTTGATAATAAGGAGTTGCAGTAATCTAGTCTGGAAGTAACAAATGCGTGAACATCTGTGTTCACGTAGCTTTGTGTGAGAGGCCAAACCTTGTATAATAGAAAAAAATGAATATGTGCAGAACTGTTTCACACACGCACATAAAGGATCCACCTGAAGACACTATGATGAAGGCCAACATGGTCAGAGCTCCATTCTCACTGTTGTGCTGACATTCCTGAGATAGGACCGTTTTTTTAACTTAAAGGTATAGTACAGCAAAGATGATACAAAATTAATTGTATATGCAACTCGTGGTGTAATTTGTTCATTTGCCACCTCAATGGACCTGTTTGAAAGGTTATTCTGGGTTGAGCTGTCCTCGACCAAAGAAAGTCTTAGCGAAGAATCGCATTAAAGCACCACTTTACCATCTTAAAAATAATCCATTTAGCAAGAAGCATTAAAAAAAAAATGATTGAAGAAATCTTGGTCTACTAAGACCAAAATAACCGTGAGTAACAACGAAAACACAAGCTGGCGTAGTTAATTCGCTAAATAAATGGGCTTCAAAGTGAAATTGGTTGCACATGAAGAAAAAAAGAAAGAGCTCAGGTCACAAACACAAAGAATAACTCTGAGAATAATAATTAATGGTGATGCATAATAAATAATTTGTGATTATTATTCCATATTTTATGGGCTTTTTGGGATTCTTGGTGTAATGCATATATAATATTAATAACAAAAAGCTGCCTTTTGAATATGGATTTTTAGTAAAAGTTTTGAGGCATTTGAGCAGCTTTTTTTGTGGTGTGTTGTACGCCAGCCTTCTGATCTAAAGTCTGTGGTCTGGCATAAAATGGCTCCCCGGGTTCCAGCGTCATGGTTTCCGTCCCGTGTGCCGCTGTAGATTCCTGGTTTCTGTGAAGGGGGCTCGGGCTCGTCCATCCCAGGCGTAGAGGGCCACGTGAACTGCGACGTGCTGGTCGGCTACAAGGCCGTGTACCGCGTCTGCTTTGGCATGGCCCTGTTCTTCCTGCTCTTCTCTCTGCTCATGATCAAGGTCAAGAGCAGCCATGACCCCCGGGCTGCGCTGCACAACGGGTGAGTCGACGTCCACCCACCTGTCTGTTGGGACAGATCGTTTCAGCGCTAAACTGTGTTGAGTTGAGTTCTGCAGTTTTTGCCTGAGACTGATGTTAAAAACCTCTCTCACTTCCAGGTTTTGGTTCTTTAAGTTTGCTGCAGCTGCTGGCATCACTATCGGATCCTTCTTCATCTCGGAAGGCTCCTTCACTACTGGTAACCTTTCTTCTCCATCATCGTCTTCCTCTTCTCAAGTGAAACGTAGCATTCTACTGTCTGTACAAGGGTTCAATCCCAGGAATCCATTCTTCACTGTTTCCTGGTTGGTACCGGGGAAGAACTAGTTCCGTTCTAGACATCAACCAAGAAGGCTGATACATTTAAAATATAGAATCCTACGTTTGTCCCTCTGTGACGGTACATCACGACTGCAGATATCAGTTCTTATAGGGATTAGTCTGCGTATGACATCATAAGTGATGAATAATGGTCCTACACAAACATTTGAAATAAAACAACTCTATCTATCCAGTGCTGTCTAAAACCATGCATCTCTACAATGTCATGAACAAAGAAAAAGAGCCTTGAGTTCTGTGGGTTCTTAAATGGTTCTTTTGTTAGCTCAAAGGCCAGGATCAGATCGGTGTAGCACCCTGACAGCCACTCTACGTCTTCCACAGTGTGGTTCTACATCGGCATGGCCGGAGCCTTCTGCTTCATCCTCATCCAGCTGGTTTTGCTCATCGACTTCGCCCACTCCTGGAATGAGTCCTGGGTGGAGAAGATGGAAGAGGGCAACTCCCGCTGCTGGTATGCAGGTATGGTGACCGTGGTATTGGGATGATTTATGTCATAGAGAAAAACTTGATTATTGACAACCTGTTAAAAAGCAACTCTCATGGAGACAAAAAAAGAAGCAATTTTTTACTGTGACGTATGACATGCAAAAATAAGTCTGGAGTAGTCTGTATTCCCTTAAGACATGTATTTATTGTTGTGGGGAAGAGAAGCCATGAAGAGATTAGAGACAGTAATGATAACATGTTCATGCATACACACAGAAGACGGATTCAGATTGTTCTGTAGCCTTCAGGTTTTTAATAGCCTGTCTTGTGTCGACAGCTCTGCTGTCGGTCACCGCAGTGAACTACCTGCTGTCTCTGGTGTCTCTGGTCATGTTCTACGTCTACTACACCCACTCCGAGGGTTGCACCGAAAACAAGGTCTTCATCAGCATCAACATGCTCCTGTGCGTGGCGGCCTCCGTCCTGTCCATCCTGCCTCCGATCCAGGTTCTCTCTCACATTCATGCCTGTGACCTAAAGCCAGAATAAGTCATGCGCTATTCCCCTACGTTATTTTGACTTTTCTAGTTGCTCTTGGATTGATTTTCCTACTAATGCCTGCTGCTCTCTATGTGAAGGAGTCCCAGCCCCGGTCTGGCCTTCTGCAGTCCTCCCTGGTCACCCTGTACACCATGTATCTGACCTGGTCTGCCATGACCAACGAGCCTGGTAGGATTTCATGCTTTTCCATGTTGCTTTCACCTCGCACTGGGAGTTCTGAAGTTTGTAGTAAAACAAACCTCTCTAACTGAGGGAAATTTGGTGTCTCTTCTCCGCTACCTCGCCAATAGAAACAGTGTTTCTCTAATGCATAATGTTTAACAAGTCATATTACTGAAATAAGCTAACGATAAGCTTCTTCCTTCGGTGCATTCTTTCTACTGACCCATCAGTCGGCGATTCCTCTGGTAGCATTTACTTCTCACTTGATTTATTTCCTCAGTAAACATTGTAAACTTGAGTTTATGGTCTCAATCTCTAGTTTCAAGTCACTACATCACTCCTCCGCAATTTTAATATGGTAACCTCTGTTCATTGGTTACGAAAGCAACAACATGGCAATGGCCGTAATCCAAGATGGCGCCTAAATAAAGCCTTTTGTGTTGCAAATGGCCTGCAGTTACCTTTTCCTTCTCACAGATAGGAAATGCAACCCGAGCCTTCTGGGTATTATCGGGCTGAACAGCACCAGTCCTGCCGGCCAGGACCACGTGGTTCAGTGGTGGGATGCCCAGGGCATTGTGGGATTGATCCTCTTCCTCATGTGTGTCCTCTACTCCAGGTGAGGAACAGTTTAATAAGCCTGAACGGCGTGTGTGTCTAAGAAGGCAGCCGATGTCTCAATGTCCTCTCTCACTCCTCCTGTGTGTCCACCAGCATTCGGAACTCGTCCAACGCCCAGGTGAACAAACTGACTCTGACCAGCGACGAGTCGGCCCTGATCGAGGACGGGCCGACGGCTGACGGCTTTGAGGAGGGCAGCGGCGCCAACCGAGCCGTGGACAACGAGAAGGACGGCGTCACCTACTCCTACTCCTTCTTCCACTTCATGCTCTTCCTGGCGTCGCTCTACATCATGATGACGCTCACCAACTGGTACAGGTAGGCAACGCGTTCGCCAGCGCAACAGTGGTGAGAGACAGGAAGACGGATCCTTGCAAGAGGCCCTTTGCCTCTGAGCATTTCTTAAAAACGTTGAGTCGCTGCCATCCTGTGGTTTACCAGGATTGATCGGTTCCGTATGTGTGTGTGTGTGTGTGTGTGTATATATATATATATATATATATATATATATATATATATATATATATGTATATATATAAAAATGTGTGTTGCTAGTCAAACGGATACTAGAAAGGTGTATTTAATTTTACAGACTAATAGCCGCAGTGCATAAATCTTTCAGTTATTGTGCTTCCTCCCCCCTGCAGCCCTGACTCCCACTACCAGGCCATGACCAGCAAGTGGCCGTCGGTGTGGGTGAAGATCTCCTCCAGCTGGATCTGCATCGCCCTCTACGTGTGGACACTGGTGGCTCCGCTGGTCCTGGTCAACAGAGACTTTGACTGAAAACGGCAGCGCCGTCCCACCGTTCCAGACAAACAAATCCATGCTCTGCTTCACCTGTGTTTTTGTTTCAGCTAAGTCAGTTTAAAAAAAAAAAAAAATAATAATCACTAGCTCGCTAGCCTCACCCCGTCAGTTCCAGCTGCAGCAGAGGGGCCTGAGGGCTGTTTCAGGACTGTTTGGTTAAGGGGGGGCCGCGGGCTCGCGGCTGATGTTCCCGCTACAGCTCTGGCTGCAGCCTGGTTCCTCTGCTGCAACGTCATTGTGAATCCTCAGCAGCCTGTTGTAGTGGTCTCCCCCCCTCCCCCCCCGTGCTGTTTGCCATTGTAAATATGTCCCGTGTATTTCTTGCGATGATTTTAGTTTTCTTTCTATAAACAGAGCTGCATGCTTTTTCTTATAATAAAAAAAAACTAACGTATTTGACATGAACAGTGGCTGTAACTGAAGCTTGTGTGAGGACGATGACTGACAGCGGCCGACTACGCCGACGGCAGTATTGCAGGTGGAAGCGCACGTGGGAATTAAGTGCTTAGCTTGCGCCAGATGGGTTCAGTTGTGTATGAGCAGGACTCCAGTGGTGGCACAGACAGTGTGTGTGTGTTCTACCAGCTGTGCGTGTCCTCTGCAGCATACACGATAAAAGGCATTCCTGTTTTTGGGTTGCTTCCGATTTGAAGTTTTAACTTTAAATGTCAAATTGCAAACTTCTGGATCATTTGGTAGCATTTTAGCATGTAGTTTCTCACACACGCCCTGTGTTTTGTGTGCATTTGTATGATTACCCAAACCTGTGCTTTGATCCCAATGTTTTAGTTTTTTTTTCTCTCCACATTTAAAAGTATACTGTAACTCGTTTAATAAAACAGAGGTAAAAGAGGGCGAGTGTGCTTTGTTCCTTCCCTCCATGCTGCTGGGTCGTTTGGACAAAGAGATGGAGCTGATTTTAAAATCAATCCCTCGACCAACAGTCTCAGCTGTTGCTATAACGACCTCATCACGGTTTCTGTCAAGTTACACTTCACACTCCATAAGCTACCTTCAAACCCTCGCTTCATCCGCTAGGAATAGTACAATATGTCCACTACGTAGATAAACTGTCATTTTATGAGATGGCTTATTTAACCAGTTCCAGTTACGTGGGCAAATAAATAAATGGTTCTCATGAAAAATTGTAATGTGTAGATCTGTCATTGATTATGCTTATATTTCATGAAGGATGCATCAGAGGAAACTTCTTTGGCATTGTTCTGATTTACCTCAGTTGGTCCTATTTTGGGCCTGTCAAGTTGGGTAGACAGGCCCAACCTTTTTTTTCAATATTCTATAAAATGACTTAAAACTATACTTTGCTTTTTTCTTTCAACATACTGATTAACTTTTTTCAACACTCACATTTAATTTAACTTTTTTTCGACATACTATATGAATTGTGATTTTTTTTAATTTCATGCTATACTAGTTCTTTTTTATGAGGTACTTTAGAATTACTTTTTAAATGACATCCTATACTATGACCCTCCCGATGAGACCGATGAACACTGGCATTCGCTTTATTTTAAATGCAAGGCTTGCAACAATAACAGACAGCTCATGGCCGGTGGACCGGTCACGTGACCAAACTACAACCAGTATCAGATCTAAAGTGTGGAGCCACCAGAAGACGTGTGCGCTTCCAGATCAGCGAACAGAGACATTTTCAAAAGTATATACAAAAAGGTTCAACAGGTCCTTACAGGCTGGTGAAGGTGCCGCCTCGCTGACCTTGTAGAAGCGATGTTTCACTGATAATGAGGAGACTCCCAGTCAGAGTGCCATGACTAGCAAACCATGTCATTGTTTACATTTGAGAGCATTGCATTTAAATCCATGACTTGACTGTTTTCATAAAGTACTCATCACTTTTCAGACACAGGGCGGTGAGTTTACCCTTTTGACCCGTGATCTGTTTCCGCTCACTGCATCTAAAGGCTGATGGGGATAACCTCTTCCGTGTTCCCACGATAACGGGCAGCGGGGGCTCTGCACGTGGCACCGTGTAAGCAAAACTATTCGCCTAAATGTGGAAATATGGGTGTTTATGACAGCTCGAGGAAGTGTTCCGGGGATATAAGAACCATGTGGAGGAGACATTTAGAGTCAAAACATTTATTAAGTCATTTGTCATGGGTGTTTGTCACACCATTGCCGTTTTTATTTTCTATGTCAGATTACAATGTTTGGTTTTGGCACTTACATTCCCATCATGCTTTATTTAGCAGTGTACACAGGAAGTATGATGTTTGCCAACAAGTCCAGATGTTCCGACAACAACAGTAAGATTGCTCTTAGAAGCAGTCTGGTGATTATGATCTGAAGATATGAGGAAGGAACATCTGTTGAAATGTGTGGACACATTCAGATTTGTCTACACAGTATGTGTATGACGTCTGTCATGACACGAGTTATGACTCACAGATTACATCTTTTAGGTTCAAAGTTTTAAAAACCTGCCAGAGGTTGTTAAACTAATACTTATATTTGATGAGAACGTGGCTTATTTTTAGTTTCTCAATTGTTATCATAAACGCAAAAGTCTTAAATGTAAAAATGTGTACATGGGACAGTCTGCAGCTATTCCTCCACCGGCCTGGTGCCTCCTTCAGTTCCGTTACTGCTTCTCAATGTGCACACCCAGGAGAGGGGGAGGGAATATTAACACCCAATGCCAGTACTGGCTGTATGCTGTGATGAACCGATGACCCGCTCATACCAGTTCCCGCTCACACCCTGTCCAGCCCGGTGGCGTCGCTCTCTGCTCCGGCGGGACTCAGTTCACACAGGTAGAAGAGCGTCTCGGCGCTGGCCTCCGCCTCCGCCTCAGTGAGAGGCTCCAGGCGGAGCAGGGAGCTGTGGGTTGACTGTTTAGGCTCGGGGCCGGTGTCCAGCAGCTCCATGGGCGGCTCGGCCTCCACAGAAGCACCATAGATCGAAGAGGGCGGGAGGTGGGTGGTGTAGGAGCCAGTGCTGCTGCTGCTGCTGCTGCTGGGACCCAGATCCAGGTCTGGGTGAGTAATGCAGCTATCGAGGATGGCCAGTAGGGGGCAAGAGGTGTACTGGATCAACTGCTTATCTGAAAAGAACATTTAAATAAAAATCAGCGGATCTTTCTAAATGCAATTACTTTCTTTGATCGTGAAAACTATTCATTATTTGTCCTTCAGAGAAGACCTCGAATGTTTATGCATAGAAATGAGCCTGCATATTGGTGGGTCTCTACGGTGATTCAGGGAAACAACCGAAGGGAAGACCCAAAAATAAATGTTTTCCATTGGCACAGTCCTAAAAGTGCCAGTGCAGCCACAGCATTTAGGCTTTTTGCTTCCAAATTTATTGTGTCAATCAGTGGTGTCCCCCAACAAGGATTATCATTTCAAAATGGAAGTTTGATAGGTGAACACTATTTATTTATTTATATACGTTTTTTTGTAATGGCGAACTTGACCTACATTATGATGAGGACTTATTACAGAGGATATGGAGTGTTGGGATTGAGCGAGAGCCGTCAACGGCTTTATTTCCACACTGCTAATTTACACAACCCGTGTGCAGGAGATGAAGAGGTGCTCCGTAAGGTGTGCAGAGAGTGTGGCGCACTGGAGACGCTCTGATTGGTCAGTTTGTCTCTTTTCCTAGTGAATAAACCATTATAACTAATGTATATAAATATATATGAATTAGTGAATGAATTGGTACATGGTGATAAATGCACAGTATTAGGAGATATTATTGGAAAAATACAGACGCTCTGCAATTCCTTAATGCGTTCTGATTTTAATCTTGGATTTCAGATAATTTCATCATCTGCGGTGGCGTTGGTAGTCTGGCTCCTCTGGGAGTGCGATGACGAGATAACACTGATAAAATATTGAGCAGAATCCGACAACGCTGCTGGTTTGAACGTTTGAGATACGGCGGATCTATAAGTTACATCATACTTATAAATTATTCCAGAAAGGAAGTGTGCCAGAGTTCCCGTGTGTCTCAACGTTTCCAAAACAGGGTGCACATTCTCCCGTCAAAGTTAGTTTTTATAGGGCACAACTTTTCTCGTTCAGGGAAGTCGTGAGTGTATCCTGCACTCACCTGTGCTGCCGTCCTCTGTCCTGCCGCGGTTTAGCTGGGCCGTGTTCTCTTTGGAGGACACACCCTCCTGAAAAAGAGAGGTAATGATAAATACGAGAAAACTAGCTTCAACATAAAAATAGGTGGATTGAAGTACACATTTCAATAACATTTGACATGGCCTTATGTACATTGAGTTATTTGTCAGTGAAATCCTTCCATGCGTCTCCAGCGGCTGTAAAGAGATCCCTCACCAACAGTAACGGAATCCAGAGTTAAAATACTGGAGGAACTGACACACAGCGCTGAAATAAAAGATTGAATGCGTTGTTGATCGTGGGAATTGTCTTTTGTGTGCGAGTGATGTCATTTTACCTCAAAGGGATCAAAGTCCATGCCAAACTTTTTCCCGTAAAGCATGGCCTGGAAGTCCTCCAGACTGCAGTCGATGCTGTCCAGATAGTCCATCAGCTCCATCCTGACAACACGCAGACACAAAGTACCATGTTCCACTTTCTTGTTATTATAAACATGTATCCTATGTTAAAGTAGTACCAGTGGACATTCTTTATTATACGTTGGTTATAGTTACTTAGTCTAAAAAAAAATAAAAATAGTTGGAAGCCAAGGAATCTGCCTCCAAATTCCCGTGGCGTCTCACAACCATCAGATAGGACCCTCAGAACCTTGGCTATCAAATAACACCGACTACATCCTGAACCAACGCTTCACATTGCTTACACAGGATCAGAGATGCAGAACACAGATAACTGAGTGAATGTACACATGACTATTTAGTGTACCGTCTTATATGTATCTATACATTAAATGCCCATGGACGATTTAGCATTGTAAAATTGAAATGTAGTTGTGAATCTCAACAGGTTTGTGCAGATCCTTTTGAGGCTGTTGTGTGCCCATCCGTTGTGTGCCCATCCATTGTGTGTCAAATAGAAATTTACAAGAAAAAAGCCCAGTGCTCTCCAGTAGGTGGCAGAAATGCAACATTTGTGGACGCCAATGGCTGTTAAACCAAACAGAAGAAGAAAAGACGCTGTGGCGAGTAAACATGCTCAAAAACCCATCCATCGATACTTCCTGACTCTGTTGCCGTTATACAGCACAAATGCTGTTAAATTGTAATGTTCACTAAATTACGACTGTTCATAAGAGATAAAGTGTGAATAAAAAACATCTTCATCCATGCTAAAAAAAAGGTGCATAATCCCCCTCCAAAAAAAAATGTATTTTACAAGGCTGCCAAATGTTCAATTAATTTCAGAGCGAGATTATGTTTCTGTGAGAATTATGATCACGGTTGGCACCTACTTGCCGAGCAGGTTGATGTTCTGAGATATTGCTCCGTTCTCGTTCAGTATGGAGTCCATCATCTTGACGGGGTCCTCCAGACTCAGGGCGAATGCTTTATTGAGCTGCAGGGCGCTGCTGGTCGCCTCACTGCTGTCGTCTGCTGCTGCTGCTGACGCCCCCGCCTCCGTCTGTCTGACGTCATCTGTGCTCACGTCCGTCTCATCCGGCAGCAATGCACAGCTGTCCAGCTCGACTTCCACGATGTCTATGTCACTGTGGGAGGACGTTTTCATTGAGATACTGCTGGCTATTTAATATAGTCTGGCAATTCCTTTAAAGTCAACTCATTTAAAGTTTTGTAGTGACGGACATGCTCGATTAGTCCATCAAACAAACATTGATGTCGACATGGAAGTTCATCAATCTCCCCCCCCCCCCCCCAAAAGTTTGAAAGCAGGAGAACGGTGTGAATGTCGCATGATGATTCACGGCTAAATAGTCTTACCCTTGCTCGTGGTCCCTGGGTGACCCCTCTGACATCTCACCGTCACTATCGGTCAAGTCACAAATGATAACGTCATCCGATACCTCGGAGCCCTTCATGCCACTCAGACTGTTGACAGGCGACTAAACAGGTAAACAGTCAAAACCTGCACATTTATAAACACGTTTCCTTTTCAAAACCATCCATTTCAAAAAATTAAATAAAATGTTAAAACACGTCGGCCTAAAAAGTCAAATGCGAGGACAAGATGATCATATCAGGAGCGCCCATGTTTATGTTGTTATGTTATGCCGCTATTTACTGACCTGGCCCACGCACGCTTTGTCATCGTAGATCTGATGAATGTATTTGGGCTTCTTTCCATTGCTGTTCATGAGAACTGGCCTGACAAAAGGACAATAACACGACAACAATGAAAGCTCACACTGACCAAGGTTTTACATTATGAGGCTGCTGAGACGGTTAGCTGGTTTACTGCGTCGTCATCCAACACAAAAATATGTATTTATTTATGTTTACTATAAAATATCTTTTCAGTGTGAACTCACCTTTTGCGTTTTAAATTCAGGATGCGGTTGTTCTTTACCAATGTGACAATGAAGTGTATCAGCTGAAAAAGAGAAGAGATTGAACAGAACACATTGCGTGTGGTTGCATTAGACTTCCCTTTCTAAACTAATTAATGAATGCCACAAAAATGTAAACCGTGTCATGAAACAAATTGTCTGTGTTAATATCCCTAAAATGCACAGTCCACTTCCAGCTGTTAAGACTCAAACACTAGGCTCGCCGCTCACCTTTTTGATGAGCTGTTGTTGGTGAGCATGAATCTGTCGCAGATCTGAGATCTCCCTCCACAGAGCTTCATTCTCCCTGGGAAGAAAAAAAAGAAAGAGGTTTATTTACAGTTGACAGGCTGGTCTGCAACACCAACCCTGTCTCCTCTGAGTTCCTGTCACTTGATTAAACATTTTTGTGAAATGAAAACGGTCAGAGGACTTTCTGATAAGTTGTCCTAAATATGACTCTCCCACTCTGTGGTGGTAACGTTGAAGCTGGAACGTTGGGTGGGATGACCTTGCACGAGCTTCTCGCTCACCTTTTGAGTGTTCCCAGCCGTAGGTCGATGCTCTCCTGTTTGCTGTGGACACTGTGAACACTCGCCAAGATCTGGGACAGGTCTTCCTGTCGAATCTTGTTGTCCTCTGGCCGAGTGTTGGAAACCTGACGGACAGTAATTACAAATCAAATGTAGTGGTTGCGCCATCTCAAAACCGCAAGGCAAACTCAATACAATCATATTTTTGCTGTAAAAATACAAACTGATTATTAAAATGTGCCCTAGCAGACCACTGCAGAGTGCAAACATCTCTTGATGAAATGTTCCCATCGTATCTATCCCTTTGGGTCTGGGTCTAGCTCCATCCTGAACGTAGCAATGTTTGATCTCGGTGAAAGTGAGCATGCAGAAGACACAGATGACTCCACCTTCCTTTTGATGTTCTCCAGCAGGTTGTCCTGTCCATGTTTGAAGTAGGGGTGCTGAAACTCCACGGGGCCATCTTTCTCCTGTTTCACAATGCCTGTGTCAATGTGCATCACTTTACGGAATCCATCTGCACAAATACACAAACACAACCATTTAGCTCCATTTTCTGACAATAATTATCTGCAGATTCAGGGTAGTTTCTCACTTCTCAGCCTTTATGGGTTAGCTACAAGGGGGATGGGGGCATATACAGTGTGGCTGCAGACTGACCAAATGAAGGCAGAAGAAAACAGCCTCCACTCCACTCCCCCTAGCAACGACTGCAAAGCAATGACCACCAACTCCACGCATCACATACTGAAACAAGTAGATCAACGCATTCTTACACATGTTCAGCTGCCTGATGAAACTGGCCATGTTGTTGTGCTTGAAGAACTTGGGGAGGATCTCCTTGGCGAAGTGCTGCTCGTCCAGCACGAGGAAACTGTTGCCCTCCTGGAAAACAAGCAACACCACCACGACAGTCAAAACAGGCGTCTCAGTGGGGCCACCAGCTCTAGTTTAAGGAGCCATGTCACTGCATGCTTACTCGGTGCCCCAAACACCCTGGAGGAACTGTGCTTGGCCCCGCATGCAAGCTACGGTGACACAATGATGGGGCTGGTACTACTTGCTGGCTCACAGTTAGCTTCGGCCAATGCTTGTCGGTAGTTTATTATTAGCTTATTATTAATTGCTCATGTCACTGGCTAGCTGGCTACTGATGGCTCTCCGCTTGGCGTTAGCTTTTGGAACTGGCGTGCTTGCTAGCTAGCTAGCTAAGATGGCCTAACACTAGCCATCTCCAGTTACCTGGCTCCAGCAAATGAACTCGTTGGTGTCCGCATCCTCGACCAGCGTCCACAGCTTGGCGAGGAAAGCAGGGACGTTTGAGTTGTGTTTCATCACGTAACGACAAATCCAGCGACACAAAACACCTTGGCTGAAAACGCTTCTCGAGCCTGTTGTTGCTTTTCTTTTAAGAAAAAAGTGTTATTGCTCGCAACTTCCGGTTGTCTTGAACGGGAGAGGATTGGTCGAAAACGGGCACTTACTGGTCACGTGGACAGAGACAGAACGCAATTGCTTCAAACTAAAATATTTAATTCATTCACTTTATATATTTAATTTAATTGTCGTTTCTGGGGGGGTTTTCTCCTTCAATTTTGTGGATTCTTTTTCACATTCTTCAATGAAAAAGCTCCACTTTTTAGGGAGCAAAGGAATAACATTCCATTCAGTTATTAGATACCTGGTGTGAATGTAAAGCTTTTTCACTTGATATGTCATGTGCAACCTTCAAATGTTATTTGAGTAAGTGTTTATTTCAGTAGAGAAACACAAAATAAGATGCTGATGCAAATGTTAACAAAAAGAGAGGGAAATACCTATTTGCTAAACCAGTGGTTCCCAGGAAAGGTGTATTGTTAAGTGGCCCTTTCCCAAACTCAGGTGGGAAATGCCTATTTGATCATACAGGTAAAAATCAGAAAAAACTTATCTCAAATCTACTCATTTATGGAAACGAACCTTGCCAGAAATCTTAGCAGAAAAAGTTTAGTCAGACCCTAATAAATTCCTCATTCCAAAAAATCCAATATTCTGGATTGCAGACAAGTCACTACTTATCAGTATTTTACGAGGTTGAATATGTTTAGTTCACTGGATTGCCATCGAAATAGTGTCCAGCTCGACTGTCAGGTAGTTGGATGTTCATTTATGAAGACCGTCATTATATTATTATTAGACCTTTATTTAACCAGGTAAAATCAATTGACAACCAATTCTCATTTTCATTCAGCCCTGCATGGATGCCATAACAGCTCATGTTGCACCTGCTGGCCCATCTGTCAAAATTAAAAGATGCTCTATACCTATTTTCCAAGTGACAATAGTACATATTCACTAGGTCTCGTTTTTACTTCTCATTCTGGCCTCAAGTAACTCCAGATCAAGTTTCAGGGTTTGTAGCAGCAATATTTGTAAAGAGGGCCCCGATAGTGCAGGGCAGAACTCTTCCGCATTGACCCCCATATCTCCTGCGACTTAGCTCCTAACCCTACCAAAGCTTGCTTTTTTGGGTGATTGTCCCCATGTCCCCTCAGGCTGAGCCAGGTGGCAACCTCCGGTTCTGAAAAGGGGAGCCAATGTGGAAGTGCTTTAAACTTGCATTCCTTCAAATGGCCATCAGGGGGCGACTCCTTTGTTTGCAAAATGAACCCTGATTGTGTAGAAGTCTATAATTCTACTCCTCACTTGATTTATTATCTCAAAAAACATTGTGAAGATGAGTTTATGGACTCAATAGCTACTTTCAAGTCTTCTTCAATACAGCATGATGTTCATTTAGTAAATCATGGTCCATGTAGAATCAAATAGACCATAAAGCAGAGTATGCTTTAGGGCGGGGCAACAAGGTGATTGGTCGTTGCCAAGGCGTTGTCCAGTCTGGGAGGTTTCTTTGTTCTTTGAACCCTTTACAGTGTGTTTTCAGTTCTTGAAAGGTAATGTTAACATTTTGGTTATCAAAAACTTAGCTCCACCCTCTTGTATCATTTCTGCTTGCAAAAAAACAAGATGGCGATGACCAAAAAAACAATGCAGCGACAGTCAAAATTATGTTCTTAAGGATTCGAAACCGCATGGGTGACATTATGGTAACAACATCAAATTCTTCAGTCTATGCTGCTGCCACTACACCCTCTTCATTAATTCATCTAGTCTGACTGACTCCAAAAACTTCTGGTCACACAACCTTAATGTGGTACTGCTGAGCATGTTGGCTGATGTGCTCCATGCACATTTCTCCTCATCACAACATTAAAATGTATAAAAACAATCGGGGGGGGGAAGTAATGCAGTATCATCTTTCCATGATTACATTTAAGCTGTTCTTCATAGTTCCTCATTGGTTTAACACATCCCTCTTGCTCAGAGTGTCTCATGTATAGCTATTCCTCTGCCTCCCTTAATGATAACGGTACATGCAACAAGTGTAGTTTATTTGCTAGGTTGGAGGCAGTTCTAAGTGGGTTAGATGCACGGCTCCGCACCATCGAAGCTCAGACAGTTACGCTAGTTAGCCCGCCTCCCCCCATAGCCGGCTCGGAGCCTTTAGCTTTAGCCTCTGTTAGCTGTCCCCCGGCAGCCCCCGAGCAGCCGGATGGCTGGGTGACTGTTCGAAGGGGTTTTAAGTCTAAACAGAAGCCCACTGAGCACCGCCAACCTCTTCACGTTTCGAACCAGTTTTCCCCACTCAGCGACGCACCCGCTGAGAAACCCACTCTGGTTATAGGTAGCTCCATAGTCAGAAACGTGAAGATAGGGAAGCCTGTGACCAAAGTCATATGCATCCCGGGGGCCAGAATGGGCGACATTGAATCTTGTTTAAAACTGCTGGCTAAAGATGAGTGTAGTTACAGTAAGATTATAATACACGCCGGCGGTAATGACTCCCGACTGCGGCAGTCGGAGGTCACTAAAATTAATGTGGAATCGGTGTGTGCTTATGCCAAGACAATGTCGGACACCGTAGTTTTCTCTGGCCCTCTCCCCAATCTGATCAATGATGACATGTATAGCCGCATGTCGTCATTCAACCGCTGGTTATCCAGGTGGTGCCAGCAAACAATGTGGGCTACATAGATAACTGGCAGACTTTCTGGGGAAAGCCTGATCTGATGAGTCAAGACGGCATTCATCCCACTTGGGATGGAGCACGTCTCATTTCTGCGAACATGGCCAAGTTGATTAACGGACTTAATCCATGACCCAGAGTTCAGATCAGGAAGCAGAAGCAGAGTTGTAGTCTTCCACCCTTCTCTGCACTTCCATTCGAGCAGTTACCCACCCTTAACCTTAATTCTATAGAGACTGTGTCTGTCCCACGACCACTTAAATTAATTAAATCAAAAGTAACCAGAAGAGGAACAAAATAACCTCATACAGGTTAACATCACTACTGCAACAGATTAGATATCTGTCATCTAAAGCTGTATTAGTAAATTATTTAATATCAGACAATCACATTGATTTATTGTGTCTTACTGAAACCTGGCTGAGCAATGAAGAATATGTCAGCCTAAATGAATCAACTCCTCCAAGTCATATTAATACTCACATTCCTCGAGGCACTGGCCGAGGAGGTGGAGTAGCAGCCATCTTTGACTCAAGCCTATTAATGAATCCTAAACCTAAATTAAACTACAACTAATTTGAAAGCCTTGTTCTTAGTCTTTCACATCCAACCTGGAAAACATTACAGCCAATCCTATTTGTTATACTGTACCGGCCACCAGGTCCATATTCAGAATTTATATCTGAATTTTCAGAGTTTTTTTATCAAGTTTAGTCCTTAAAACTGATAAGGTTATTATTGTAAGAATATTGATAATGATTGCCTTAGTACTGCATTTATCTCATTGTTGGACTCGATTGGCTTCTGTCAGAGAGTACAGAAACCCACTCACTGCTTTGGCCACACCCTCAACCTTGTTCTTGCATATGGCATTGACATTGAGCATTTGGAGGTCTTCCCACAAAACCCTCTTCTGTCAGACCATTACCTCATAACTTTTGAGTTTATACTCCCGGAGTATACACCGTTATTCAAAAGTTTCTACACCAGATGTCTAACTGACAGTGCTGTAGCTAAATTTAAAGAAGCGATTCCTTCTGCATTTGATTCAATACCACGTCTCAATGTGACGGAGGACTCCTGTGCTAACTTTAGTCCGTCCCAGATTGATCATATTGTCGATAGTGCTACAGGCTCACTGAGAATGACACTAGACTTGATAGCCCCACTGAAGAAAAAGACAGTGAGGCAAAGGAGGTTTGCTCCCTGGTATAACCCTCAGACCCGCAAACTAAAGCAAACATCACGAAAGCTCGAAAGCATATGGCGTTCCACCAATCTGGAAGAATCACGCTTAGTTTGGCGAGACAGCCTTAAAACATATAAAAAGGCTCTCCGTAATGCCAGAGCAGCCTATTACTCATCAGTAATAGAGAAAAATAAGAACAACCCCAGGGTTCTCTTTAGCACTGTAGCCAGGCTGACAGAGAGTCACAGCTCTGTGGAGCCGTGTATTCCTATAGACCTCAGTAGTAATGACTTCATGAACTTCTTCAATGAAAAGATTTTAACTATTAGAGGCAAGATTGATGATCTCTTGCCCTCAACTACTGCTGATCTGTCATCAAGAGGAGTGGCCTTGGAAATGGCCCTGGAGTATATTTGGATAGCTTTTCTCCCATTAACCTAGACCAATTGTCCTCAACGGTTTCTACTTCTGAACCGTCTACCTGTCTCTTAGACCCCATCCCAACGAGGCTGCTTAAAGACGTGTTGCCTTTAATTGGCACCTCTCTGTTGGCTATTGTTAATGTGTCTTTGCTAACAGGCCATGTTCCACATTCCTTCAAAGTAGCTGTAATTAAACCTCTCCTGAAAAAGCCCACTCTTCATCCAGAGGTGTTGGCTAACTACAGACCGATCTCTAACCTTCCCTTCCTCTCTAAGATCCTTGAGAAAGTAGTCGCAAATCAGTTGTGCGACTTTCTACATGACTCCTCCTATGAATCGCCACCTTAACGTGGTGGAGGAGTTTGAGTGGCTCAGTGATCCTGGGATCTATGTTGTCCGGGGCATCAGCCCCTGGTAGGGTCTCCCAAGGCAAACAGGTCTCAGGGGAGAGCCCAGACTAAGAGCGGTTCAATAAACCCTGATGAATAGCAGCCCACGGTCTGAAGCTACCTTGCCCGGACAAGGGAAACCGGGGCACCCTCCCCGAGCCAGACCCAGGAGGGGAGCTCGTCGGCGAGCGTCTGGTGGCCGGGCTTTTGCCCATGGGGCCCGGTCGGGCTCAGCCCGAAAAAACAGCATGGAGCAGCAGTCACCCTGTGGACCCACCACCCGCAGGGAGAATTATCGGGGTCGGGTGCTATGTAGACCGGGCGGCGGGCCAGGCGGGAGACCTGGGCGGGCCGATCGCCGGCGGAATAGACTAGCTCTAGGGTTGTGGAACGTCACCTCACTAGCGGGGAAAGAGCCGGAGCTGGTGCAGGAGGTGGAGCGGTACCAGCTAGATATAGTTGGGCTCACCTCCACGCACAGCATGGGCTCTGGAACCAAGCTCCTGGAGAAGGATTGGACTTACGAGCCCCGGGCTGAGCGCCGCTGTGTTGGAGTTTTTCCCGGGGAACGGGAGGGTCGCCTCCCTGCGCCTACGGGTTGCGGGGAGTAAAGGCTCTGACTGTTGTTTGTGCTTATGCACCGAACAGCATTTCGGAGTATCCGGCCTTCTTGGAGTCGGTGGGAGGGGTCCTGGAAAGGGCGCCGCCTGCCGACTCCATAGTTCTCCTGGGAGACTTCAACGCTCACGTGGGCAATGACAGAGAAACCTGGCGGGGCGTGATTGGGAGGAACGGCTTGCCCGATCCGAACCCGAATGGTGTTTTGTTGTTGGACTTCTGTGCTAGCCACAGTTTGTCCATAACGAACACCATGTTCGAACATAAGGTGGCTCATAAGTGTACCTGGTACCAGAACACCTTAGGCCGGAGATCAATGATCGACTTTCTAATCGTATCATCTGATCGACCGGGTCCCTCTGGGTTTTTTGTGGGGGGTGCTGCGGGAGTATGGGGTGCCGGACCCGTTGGCATGGGCCATTCGGTCTCTGTACGCCTGCAGTAGGAGCTGTGTTCCTCGGTAGTAAGTCAGACACATTCCCGGTGGGTGTTGGCCTCCGCCAGGGCTGCCCTTTTTCACCGGTCCTGTTCGTGACCTTGATGGACAGGATATCTAGGCGCAGCCAGGGGGCGGAGAGGATCCGGTTCAGGAGTCTCGGGATCGCCTCACTGCTGTTCGCGGATGATGTGGTCCTGTTTGCCTCCTCGGACCGTGACCTCCAGCATTCACTGGGGCGTTTTGCAGCCGAGTGCGAAGCGGCAGGGATGAGAGTTAGCACCTCCAAATCTGAGGCCATGGTGCTCTGCCGGAAACCGGCGGATTGCTCCCTCCAGGTGGGGACAAACTGCCTACCCCAAGCGAAGGAGTTCAAATATCTCGGGGTCTTGTTCACGAGTGAGGGTAAGGTGGAGCGGGAGATCGACAGGCGGATCGGTGCAGCTGCAGCAGTAAAACAGGCGCTGTACCGGTCCGTCTTGGTGAAGAGGGAGCTGAGCCGGAAGGCAAAGCTCTCCATTTACTGGTCGGTCTACGTTCCAACCCTCACCTATGGTCACGAACTCTGGGTCGTGACCGTAAGAACGAGATCTCGGATACAAGCGGCCGAAATGAGCTTCCTCCGTAGGGTGGCCGGGCTCAGCCTTAGAGATAGGGTAAGAAGCTCGGACATCAGGGGGGAGCTTGGAGTCGAGTCGCTGCTCCTTCGTGTCGAAAGGAGTCAGCTGAGGTGGTTCGGGCATCTAGTCAGGATGCCTCCTGGACGCCTCCCATTAGAGGTTTTCCGGGCACGTCCAACTGGTAGGAGGCCCCAGGGAAGACCGAGGACACGCTGGAGGGATTATATCTCCCGGCTGGCCTTGGAACGCCTCGGGATCCCCCAGAATGAGCTGGAAATTGTTGCGGGTGAGAGGGAAGCCTGGGTCGGCCTGCTGAACCTGCTGCCACCGCGACCCGACCCCAGATAAGCGGCTGATAATGGATGGATGGATGGATGGACTTTCTACATCAGAATAGTTTATTTGAGGAGTTTCAGTCAGGATTTAGAAAACACCACAGCACAGAGACAGCACTGGTGAAAATTACAAATGACCTCCTAATTGCATCAGATAAAGGACTCATCTCCGTACTGGTATTATTAGACCGTAGTGCTGCGTTCGACACCATTGATCATGACATCCTATTACAGAGACTGGATCAGTCGATTGGCATTTCAGGTACCGCACTAAGTTGGTTTAAATCCTATTTATCAGATCGATCTCAATTTGTATTTGTAAACGATGAAGCCTCAATGACCACCAACGTTAATCACGGAGTTCCACAAGGTTCTGTGCTTGGACCAATTTTATTTACCTTATATATGCTTCCTTTGGGCAATATTATCAGGAAACACTGCATAAACTTTCATTGCTATGCAGACGATACTCAATTATATCCATCGATCAAACCAGAGGAGACCAACCAGCTCGCTAAAATTCAAGAATGTCTTAAAGACATAAAAACATGGATGACCTGCAACTTCCTGATGTAAAACTCAGACAAAACTGAAGTTATTTTACTGGGCCCTGAACACCTCAGAGATCAATTATCTGGTGATGTGGTTTCTGTAGATGGCATTGCCCTGGCATCCAACACCACTGTAAAGAATCTCGGCGTTATCTTTGACCAGGGCTTGTCCTTTAACTCCCACGTAAAGCAAATCTCAAGGATTGCATTTTTTCATCTATGTAACATTTCAAAAATCAGGCACATCTTGTCTCAAAAAGATGCAGAAAAGCTGGTTCACGCGTTTGTTACTTCCAGACTAGATTACTGCAACTCCTTATTATCTGGCTGTTCTAATAAGTCTCTTAAATCCCTCCAGTTGATCCAGAATGCTGCAGCTCGTGTACTCACAACAACTAAGAAAAGAGATCACATTACTCCTGTATTAGCTGCTCTGCACTGGCTCCCTGTAAAATCAAGAATCACATTTAAAATTCTTCTCCTCACCTACAAAGCCTTGATTGGTGATGCACCATCATATCTTAAGGAGCTTGTAGTACCATATTGCCCTACTAGAGAGCTGCGCTCACTAAATGCGGGGCTACTTGTGGTTCCTAGAGTCCTAAAAAGTAGGACGGGAGCAAGAGCCTTCAGTTATCAAGCTCCTCTTTTATGGAACCAGCTTCCACTTTCAGACACAGTCACCTCATTCAAGAATAGACTTAAGACTTTCCTGTTTGATAGTGCTTATAGTTAGGGCTGAATCAGGTTTGCCCTGGTCGAGCCCCTTGATATGCTGCTATAGGCTTATAGGCTGCTGGGGAATGTTTTAGGATACACTGAGCACCTATCTCCTCTTCTCTCTTTCCTTATGGATGCATTTACATCTCTCCATTGCACCTTATTAACTCTGCTTCCTCCCCGGAGTCGTTGTGACTTCACGTCTCATAGGGTCCATTGGACCTGGAGGTGTTTGATGCCTGGTGAGCCGGCCTCTCGCGTTGGCCCTGCTGATGCCCCGCCCCCCCTCCTCTCTACCTCCTTCTGTTTCATGGATTGGAGTTCCATTCATACATTGTCATATTCATGTAATGTGTTTATGTAACTTTGTAAATGCTGTTCATTCTGTACACATGACATCTATTGCATCTGTCCATCCGGGGAGAGGGATCTTCCTCTGTTGCTCTCCTGAAGGTTTCTTCCCTTTTTTCCCTGTCAAAGGTTATTTTTGGGGAGTTTTTCCTGATCCGATGTGAGGTCCTGGGACAGGGATGTCGTATGTGTACAGATTGTAAAGCCCTCTGAGGCAAATTTGTAATTTGTGATATTGGGCTATACAAAATAAATTGAATTGAATTGAATCAGATTTTAAAGAAAGTGTATGTCATCATGTGGCCACTAGATGGAATCCTTAACTCATTGCAAAACCTGATCGCTGTCAAACCAGCTTGCTGATGCATTTAATCTGTTTACTACTTCACTATTTCATACGACCAGTCTTCTGTAAGTACAATTCAACTTATCTGCCTTTAGTCCTGCTATTTACAACCTGTCTGCTCTTAGTACTACTAAACCTGTCAGCTTGCTTTAACTTGATGATGATCACAGTAATACAGAAAGTATGTGGTATCAGGGTTATTTCCCGTAATGATGGCTCCCCCGATGGGTGCACCACAGGTGGGTATATTAGTTTAAGAGGTTTTCAGTGATTGATGAAATATACAATTTTACAACCCATAAAAACTATATGATAAAATATAGGAATACACACAGTACATCTGCGAATATTGTGCTGAAGCCTGTATTTGCCTCAACTGCACTGTAGATCAAACCCGGCCATGCTTTGTAACAGGCTTATAGAGGCAGGCTGCAGTTCTGAGTTTTTCCCTGTCACATAGATATTTGATCATACTTTTGGGTTTCCATTTACCCAACACTTACTCTATCTGTTTCACATAACACATGTTGTGGTTGTGTCATCATTACATCATTTAAATTATTTTTATATCTATCAGCCTTTATTTTGGACCTTACAATCCACAGAACTTCCCAGACAGAATAAGTGAGGGTCAGCTCTCATTCATACCCATCTTTTCAGAAAAAGCTATTTCACATTGAAATAAAACCCCGGATAGAAGTAGATAGAGCGGGTTAAAGCGGTTTAATTAATCAGCACAGGCATGCCATTATGAATGTGAAAGGACCAGTAAGTGTCTGGGCCTAACTTTCAGGCTAGTGGCCATGACTGCTGAGTGAGGTTGACAAGTGTTGTGCTAATTGGATTGGAGGGTAATATTACATCAAAAGACGTCACCCGCTCCTTTAAAATGGCTGTAATTAGGACATTCTTTAACCTCGGACACAGGGGGGATTATGGAGGAGCAGGATTCAGAGTGCATTACAACCACCCAGGTGACACATTCATTTCATACTGCACAAGATAAATAGGTTTCATACTATACAGTGCCAACAGCGTTGTACCCTTTTTTTTCTGCAGGGTAGAATTCACTTCCTGTCCATTTTTGGTATAAATTGGGACAATGAGTCATTCTATTAAACATGCATATATTAATATATTGATGCAAGTTTCATGGAATCCAGGCAATACGTTTGAAAATATAATTTATGTGTCAGAAACTACTATTTTGTTTTTGCAGGTTAAGCTATCATTCTGATTTTCCTTTGTATAGACATGGCAACCCAATCTACTATAAATGACAATAATATGACACAGTTAAATTCAAATTGAAAAGTCCCGATTGATATAATAATCACTATGGCAATGCCATTTTGTAGGAAATGTAAGGCTCTACATGACATACATCAGTGAAACATAGAGCTGAGTATCGTTTAAAAAACATTACGATACCAGTACTTTTGAGGCGATATTTAAATAGTACTTAATGTGATACCTTCTTTCACTACTCCATCATGGGAGTGGAGGCATTCAGTTGCGCAAAATGCCACCGCTGCAACATTTCTTTTCATCCAACGCAACAGGCGTGAAGCCAACGTCCTGGTGGCACACTGCACTTGCCAGACTGTATGGGATCTAGCTGTTGATGTAGTGGGCCAATCGCATGTCGCATTAGGAGATACTCCAGGTTAAAAACATTCACAGCATGAGTCAAGTTTATTTTCGCCAATCAAAATAAAAAAAATTCAAATTTTTTTCACATCCCCATTGATGAAGAGAAAGCAATGTCCTGTAGCAGATCACACACCAACTCAGAAAACAACCGGCATCACATCATGACAAAGTGGGCTTCCCAAAGAGCATCAAAGTGGAGGGGCATAGATTAGGACACAAGAGTAAGAATGTTTTTCCTTCTTGAGCAAATAACAATAACAAATGGCCATTAATGCACCTCTTTACTGACCTTTGAACCTGACCTCAAAATAAATCATCCTGGTTTTCTGTAAATTCTGTGTAACACAGTTATGTCAGTAGAGCGGATCAGCGTTTTGAATATGTAAGGTAGAACCAAAGCCTTCCTGACTAATACCCAAACCTGGTCTCTGTGTGTGTATGTGTGTGTGTGTCTGTTGTTTCATAGTAGGTAGGAGTCTGCATACTGAACTGAACTGTGGACTTGGAACACAGGGTGGTTGGAAGGAACAGACATTTTCCATTGGATGGAGAACTTGGACATTTGTTTTATAGTTGTTGTTCTCTCTCATTACTTGAATAATATTGAAGTCTAGCAGGACAAAAAAGACCAGGAAAAAGAAGAAGGAAAAAAAAGAGCGGCATTAGAGCTGACCTCGGCAGATTTATTTCTTCACCTAATGGATAAATATGTTTCGGGTTGGCCAAGCGGGTATTAAGCGTCCTCGTCTGCCAACGCATGAATTTTTACTGCACTTTCAAACAATGTTTGATTAAGTGTAACTCAATAGGTATGCCTCTTTCTATAAACTGATGCTATATTTCAATGCCCCCCTCCCGGTAAACACAAAAATGAAAATAAATGATCTTACCAAAAAAGTGGTTATTTTTAAGACCTCTGTATTATAGTGCAGCAATAAAACACACCTCCCCAGGCTTTTACTTTGTCTGTGTCTCTCTTCCCTTTCAGGAAGATTATTTTTCCAAACACAACAACCAATTTATCTTGGTCTTATGTTTCTCTGTACTCGCATCGCAGGAAGTTCTTTTTTACAAAGGGACATCAAATTAGTCCCTTTGGAGATTTGGACATGATTTGACACTACCTGCGAGCCAGAATAATTCAACAACCACAACACATGTTTCAGCACTTGAGACCATAGAGTCCTGGCTAGAAACTCAACAGGTTGAAACAATAAGTAACCAGAGGCCATCGAGAACAATGTAAGACGAGCTGGAAGACAACACTGCCCACATGTCACATTTATGTGTGTTTGTGTGTGTGTGTGTGTGTGTGTGCTTCTACAGTCTTTGGCCATGTCTATCTAGAAGGCACTGCACACACACTAAACTAAACATAACACCACCTGTTTTTGTATCTGAGATGTAAAACAATTGATATCCGTTGGCACAACAACGTAGATTCCTCCTCCAGCTGTGGGGCTCTAGGAGGGTGATAGCGGTTCGGTCTACTCAGCGAAAGCTCAGCAGCTACCAGACTAACTGCCGTGAAATTCCGTGTTGATGTTCATTTGCCACTTAAGGATATTGCCTAACTCCTGGATCTCTGCTCTAGTGCCAGCACTCCAAAAGTATTTACACATTCACACTAGAAATATCAACATCACAGATCACCTCCAAAATGATTAAACACATGTATGCACCCCAGAACATGAGCTCCTTCAAATTTAGACACTAAAGGTGACATTGTCTGAACGGGATCTTACAATCTAATGGCTTTGGTGGCTCTAATGGATGAAGGTGTCCTCATACAAGGGTTCATATGATATGAAAAATGTATTTTGTAATTTTTTTTGTCCATCAACACAAGCATTTACTGCCCCTACTCAAGCCCCTGCAGTGTTTAGGCAACATAACTAATTGGTTAGATTTAGAGAAAGATCATTTATTTGTCCACAGCCTGGATTAGGAAATGGGTAAATAATCAGTGCAATAATTTGGCCATCGATACTCACGGAAATGTAAATCTCCGGCATAAAGGTTTTCTAACCCACAGGTGTCCTTTAACTCTTCCGGCTGCCACACAACTGATACACTACACTGTACATGTCCCTGTACTCCCTTCTCATTTGGAACCCAAGGGGAAACTGCGAGCCCCCTAACCAGCTCCTTGTAAACTTGTTATAGCACGAGCACATAATACAAAAAGTCATAGCCATAAAATGTTAACACTATTGCTTTAAAACCTGTGTGCCAGCTGCCTCGCGCTTTTTTTTATCATATGCATATTCATTTAGTTTTTTGCTTGTGCGTTTCTGCCGAGACACAAGGCCCCGGGAGACACAGAGTGCAGTCGCTTTCGTTTAACAACCCCAGGTGGCCGACCAAGGAGAAGGGTACATTTCTAGACATATAGCTCATCTGCTGGACAGGATATCAGTTGTATTTGTTGGACACAGAGGTGTTAAGGTTATATAACAGCGTATAACTTCTTCATGTGCTTGTGCATGCATGTGTCTTTGATTGTACGTATGTACACATATGTATGTGTGTGTGTGTGTGTGTGTGTGTTGGGAAGTGGGGCTGTAAATGCGTGGGTGAAAGTAGAAGAGCAAAAGCATGTGTAAGCACCCAAATGTAGCATTCTCTCATGTGCCAATTGAAAGTAAGCTCCGTCAGGTGGGGAACTACAAAGACAGGATATCATTAGTGAGAACTGAAGTCACAGCTATGGTATCAACACAGCGTGAAATGAGGTCAGCCCTGTAAGCAGATGGTGGGAGAGGAGCTAACAATTAAATACAAATACAAACCAGAAAAAAAAAAAATCATCAAAGAATTGGTTCTTGCAAGCCGTCCAACCCACTCGATAGAGTGAACATTGTTACTGGACCATTCTGCGAACCCCAGAAAATGTATTATTATTATTAAAAAAGGAATAGCTAATAAAAATGTTGTTCTGTGAATCTGATACACTGTGGAATTGTGTACATGCACACGACTAATTTCTAATTTTAAATAACAAGGGAAAAAGCTCTGGAGAGAATATCGTCGCCAGTCAGGGATAGAAAGAGCAAATTCACGCATAATACTAATAATTGATTGATATTATTGCACTCCAGGCAGACAAAAAAAGCGTTGTCAATTTGAAATGCCAAAGTAACGGTTGCCTAAAAAGGAAGAGCTCTTTTCTACACTTCATGCGACATGACCTCATCTCCTATGCGTCACAAGCCCCTGGAGTCACGGTAGTGAGCCTTTCATTTCTGTTTTCGGCGTGTGTATCTGAACATTGTTACTTTTCACACTACACATGGAGAGTGTGTCTTGGACTTGAATGGTGCAGGATGTTTGAGAAGAAAAAAAGAAAAAGTACATTTCAATGACAAAAAAAGATGAATAGGTCATGAACAGGGACAGAAAACTATGCCTATACTGTTAAACACAGATTGATAACAGAAAAATTATCAATTACAACTAACCTAACTGCATAGTTTTTAGCCCCTGTTATTCTTTCCTTGTCACTGGATTTTCAAAAACCGCTAGACTAATACAAATGTCATTTTTAGTTTGGATGACTGAATGCCAATTTAGGCAGCCCATATATGTTTGAGATGTTTAACCAGTAGATCTCAGCATGCTGTCATTCCTAACCTGACAGACTCTTGTTCGGGGGGGGGGGGCACAGCTTGACGCAGGAGATTATTGAATGCAGGCTGTGGAAATTGGAAAGACACCGTATGCAACGGAGATAGAGCTAACAGTGAAGCTTTTCATATCTCGACCTTCAGGTCTCAGTTTGTGTCATCAGCAGGAACTGAGAGCTGCACAATACAGTATATTCACGTCTCATGTTTGCTTACCCTGAGGTTCCGACCGGCCTGACCCAGGTCTTTAGGGACAAAACATTTGTGTTAAGAAACTGTATCCATGACAGGAGAAGATGGACAAAAAGCAGAACGAAGCAGACTGAAAATGAAGTCTGGATGTGACCAATCAGGAGTGAAGAACCACACATGCTTTATCAGCATGCAACAAGTTACTGAACATATGAACAAATGCAGTGCGATTGACAAATAAATAAACACAGACACGTCGTTCTGCGTGCATTTGTGAGTCTAATTTATTTGTAAATCCTTCCGTGTGCATTTGTAAATCAAACATATTTGTAAATTGTTCTGTGCGCATTTGTAAATCTTTCTGTTTGCATTTGTAAATCTCTCTGTGTGCATTTGTAAATCAAACATATTTGTAAATTGTTCTGTGCGCATTTGTAAATCGGTGTGTTTGCATTTGTAAGTCTCTCTGTGTGCATTTGCAATTATTGAGACTGATCTGACCCCATACCTTTGCACTGGGGTCCAATGATCCCTGTTGTTATGGACACCATGCAATGCTATAATACACAGCAGAAAACCCAGTATTTTATAAAGCTCCAAAAGAGATTTGTTCCTTACAACAGACTGATGCAGTTGGAACCAAGGATCTTAGTTCGCGGCAACTTAAGTTGGCAAGTGTTTCGACCAGCCACTCTGCAAGGTGGCGTGAAAGCCTCCTCCTCACCGTTTTGTCTTGGTTTTCTTGGCGGCATGAATTATACAAATGGAGGTTCCGTGCGCACTTTAGGCAGTTCATCCTGGAAGCCATTCGTGACATTGTTTCAGACTTTGTCCGATGCCAGCAGTCTGCTTTACTCATAATCAGGCCCAGACACACCAGACTCACCCTGCCTCCGTCTTGACCAAATAAGTGTCACTTGAACACAGAGCAAAAGCCAACGGCCAACTAGCACGTGAGAGGAAATAACTCTCCGTACCAGCAGGTGGCGGTATTTTGTATTCGTCATTCAAAAAGAGAAACCGGAAGACCGAGGGCTGCGGATGTACAAGCGGTTCTTATGATACATACATGAAACAAAGCGGCGTTGGCCAACCATTTTCAGACCACAGAGCTTCATTCAGACGGCCGTGTCCTTGTGAAAATACTGAAATGGATCATGGAAAATGAGAAGAGTTATCTGTGCGTGCCTTCTTGACTTGAACGCTTGCTTTCCTCACTTCCATTTATCTTCCCTTGCGATGACTTGCTTGAGGTTTGAGTGATTCCTCTCACCGACCGGCTCCACATCTGATTCAACACGCAGAATCGACCTCCAAGCCGCCGACACAGGCAGAAGAGTGCCAATGCAAAACTAGGGTGTTCACCGACGGCCCAGAGACAGCCGCTGGTGGAAGGCTTGTGCATCAGTGTCTTTAAAAAGAGCCCTTTCGTCATGGAGTGCAGCATTCAGCTGAATAATCAACAGCTGCTGCTGTAGGCCCTGCAGTGACAGTCTTCTGTACACACTGATTAAAAGTACCATCAAAGTACGGGACGGGAACATTCATAGATCCCATGCAGTCTTTCTGGTATTGGTTTGATGAATCAACATTTCAGCCCATTTTGCCCTGAAGCACTTTACTAGAATAAGCTTATCTCCAGTTCTTAAAAGTACCACTAATCACTGCACTCCCTTCACTCGCACCCCCACCCGTGGGTGCACTTCAGGAGGCCAGGTTCCCTCTTTGTCCTGGCTCTACTCTGGCCTTTTCACAGGGCAACTCCCTATTGTGAAGTTACTTAGACATTCTGGATACATCCTCCAACACACACACACACACACACACACACACACACACACACACACTCTAACCCCAGGAGACGATAACCTTTGTGAGTTGCTCACTGCATTTCACTGCGAAGGACTTTTACAGGCGGACTTACACGGCTGGAGCATGGTGGACTAGTGGAAGCTGCGGTGGGGCCTCAGATCAAGAAGAATTCAACAATGCACTCTTCTTCTGTGGCCCTGTGAAAGGCCTCTCCAACAGAATTGTGACTTCTAATGAAGCAGATTGAGTTATTGAGGTTATAAATACTCACAGTGGATAAGGGAGGGTTTGTTCACTGCTGTGTGTGTGTGTGTGTCATGGTACTTCGTTATAGGTTTGTGAGGGAAGATAATCAAGCTGTTTGCACAGATTAATTTGCTGCAGTTCTACCTGGAGCCTCCTTGAGCTTACAGAATGCTCGGCAGTCACTGCTCTAATATTGACTTGCACAGTTGTCTCCATGTTGGGCACCAAATGCTCAGTGCTGTGCTGTTTGTGCCCTGTATTCTATTATTCTATATTTTGGCATTTCTGATTTCGATATATGACGACATGGGGTCTGTTGAATCAATGTTAGACCACATCTCATGGTCTTTCATGGAGATGGCTCAGCTGTCATCATGTAACCTACAGTGAGTACTGTGTGGACCTATGACATGGTGTAAATGGGAGGAGATTGTAACTTCCGTTTGTAACTAAAATTTCTCCGGTCATCCACTGACTCCTGGTTGACCTTTTACAGTTTTACAGTCTGAGTAGTTTTTATAGTGAAAAGAAATATTGTTTGCTTAGGAAGGTTCCTAACTGAGTGAAATGACCCGGAAGTATCGAAGTGGCAACCATGTTGAGAGCTAGTCAAATTGCTTTTGAGTGCTTCCTTTCTCGTCTCCTTTAGCAGAGGGTACACTGGACTATCCTTGAGGAAAGGAAAGGAGATATACTTGCGGCAGCAACATTTAAGCAACTTTATTTAAAACACATGGAAAATGAGTATAGTGACAAACTCTATACTGTACAGTTCCTTTAGGCTGTTCCTGTCCAAAAGAGAAGCACTATTTGACTATTCAGATGTGTTGAATGGTTGGTGGTGAGTGCTTGACGACTCATATCCTGACAGTTCAGACATGTAAAGGAGCCCCACTGGGATGCCATTTAAGGATGAAGACCACGATATACTGTATGTATGAAGGCAAATCAATGTAAAAATCCGCCAGCAGAAATAAGATCAACAACTCAAATATAATTTGCGAGCGCTTTCAACATCACTCCATGCAGAATATCTCTAACGCAAGCAAATTAAAAATACCGTCCCCTGGTGCACAACATCTATTACTGCTCTGCTGCTCGCAAAGCTTTTCACCTGCTGAGTGTTTTTTTTCTTTTTGACAGTAAGTGGGCGGACCCAGTTACCATTGTGTCACTAAATCTAATTGGTTACAATCCTCGTCGGCCGGACATCCCTCCTGACACAACCGCTCGGTGGCGGTATGAAGGTGGTTTTCAGATTGCATTACAACTCAATGGTAATTATTGTACTTTAGTAGCAGGGGAAAGCTTTGTGTGTGGGTAAATAATCAGTGCAATAATTTGGCCATCGATACTCACGGAAATGTAAATCTCCGGCATAAAGGTTTTCTAACCCACAGGTGTCCTTTAACTCTTCCGGCTGCCACACAACTGATACACTACACTGTACATGTCCCTGTACTCCCTTCTCATTTGGAACCCAAGGGGAAACTGCGAGCCCCCTAACCAGCTCCTTGTAAACTTGTTATAGCACGAGCACATAATACAAAAAGTCATAGCCATAAAATGTTAACACTATTGCTTTAAAACCTGTGTGCCAGCTGCCTCGCGCTTTTTTTTATCATATGCATATTCATTTAGTTTTTTGCTTGTGCGTTTCTGCCGAGACACAAGGCCCCGGGAGACACAGAGTGCAGTCGCTTTCGTTTAACAACCCCAGGTGGCCGACCAAGGAGAAGGGTACATTTCTAGACATATAGCTCATCTGCTGGACAGGATATCAGTTGTATTTGTTGGACACAGAGGTGTTAAGGTTATATAACAGCGTATAACTTCTTCATGTGCTTGTGCATGCATGTGTCTTTGATTGTACGTATGTACACATATGTATGTGTGTGTGTGTGTGTGTGTGTGTTGGGAAGTGGGGCTGTAAATGCGTGGGTGAAAGTAGAAGAGCAAAAGCATGTGTAAGCACCCAAATGTAGCATTCTCTCATGTGCCAATTGAAAGTAAGCTCCGTCAGGTGGGGAACTACAAAGACAGGATATCATTAGTGAGAACTGAAGTCACAGCTATGGTATCAACACAGCGTGAAATGAGGTCAGCCCTGTAAGCAGATGGTGGGAGAGGAGCTAACAATTAAATACAAATACAAACCAGAAAAAAAAAAAATCATCAAAGAATTGGTTCTTGCAAGCCGTCCAACCCACTCGATAGAGTGAACATTGTTACTGGACCATTCTGCGAACCCCAGAAAATGTATTATTATTATTAAAAAAGGAATAGCTAATAAAAATGTTGTTCTGTGAATCTGATACACTGTGGAATTGTGTACATGCACACGACTAATTTCTAATTTTAAATAACAAGGGAAAAAGCTCTGGAGAGAATATCGTCGCCAGTCAGGGATAGAAAGAGCAAATTCACGCATAATACTAATAATTGATTGATATTATTGCACTCCAGGCAGACAAAAAAAGCGTTGTCAATTTGAAATGCCAAAGTAACGGTTGCCTAAAAAGGAAGAGCTCTTTTCTACACTTCATGCGACATGACCTCATCTCCTATGCGTCACAAGCCCCTGGAGTCACGGTAGTGAGCCTTTCATTTCTGTTTTCGGCGTGTGTATCTGAACATTGTTACTTTTCACACTACACATGGAGAGTGTGTCTTGGACTTGAATGGTGCAGGATGTTTGAGAAGAAAAAAAGAAAAAGTACATTTCAATGACAAAAAAAGATGAATAGGTCATGAACAGGGACAGAAAACTATGCCTATACTGTTAAACACAGATTGATAACAGAAAAATTATCAATTACAACTAACCTAACTGCATAGTTTTTAGCCCCTGTTATTCTTTCCTTGTCACTGGATTTTCAAAAACCGCTAGACTAATACAAATGTCATTTTTAGTTTGGATGACTGAATGCCAATTTAGGCAGCCCATATATGTTTGAGATGTTTAACCAGTAGATCTCAGCATGCTGTCATTCCTAACCTGACAGACTCTTGTTCGGGGGGGGGGGGCACAGCTTGACGCAGGAGATTATTGAATGCAGGCTGTGGAAATTGGAAAGACACCGTATGCAACGGAGATAGAGCTAACAGTGAAGCTTTTCATATCTCGACCTTCAGGTCTCAGTTTGTGTCATCAGCAGGAACTGAGAGCTGCACAATACAGTATATTCACGTCTCATGTTTGCTTACCCTGAGGTTCCGACCGGCCTGACCCAGGTCTTTAGGGACAAAACATTTGTGTTAAGAAACTGTATCCATGACAGGAGAAGATGGACAAAAAGCAGAACGAAGCAGACTGAAAATGAAGTCTGGATGTGACCAATCAGGAGTGAAGAACCACACATGCTTTATCAGCATGCAACAAGTTACTGAACATATGAACAAATGCAGTGCGATTGACAAATAAATAAACACAGACACGTCGTTCTGCGTGCATTTGTGAGTCTAATTTATTTGTAAATCCTTCCGTGTGCATTTGTAAATCAAACATATTTGTAAATTGTTCTGTGCGCATTTGTAAATCTTTCTGTTTGCATTTGTAAATCTCTCTGTGTGCATTTGTAAATCAAACATATTTGTAAATTGTTCTGTGCGCATTTGTAAATCGGTGTGTTTGCATTTGTAAGTCTCTCTGTGTGCATTTGCAATTATTGAGACTGATCTGACCCCATACCTTTGCACTGGGGTCCAATGATCCCTGTTGTTATGGACACCATGCAATGCTATAATACACAGCAGAAAACCCAGTATTTTATAAAGCTCCAAAAGAGATTTGTTCCTTACAACAGACTGATGCAGTTGGAACCAAGGATCTTAGTTCGCGGCAACTTAAGTTGGCAAGTGTTTCGACCAGCCACTCTGCAAGGTGGCGTGAAAGCCTCCTCCTCACCGTTTTGTCTTGGTTTTCTTGGCGGCATGAATTATACAAATGGAGGTTCCGTGCGCACTTTAGGCAGTTCATCCTGGAAGCCATTCGTGACATTGTTTCAGACTTTGTCCGATGCCAGCAGTCTGCTTTACTCATAATCAGGCCCAGACACACCAGACTCACCCTGCCTCCGTCTTGACCAAATAAGTGTCACTTGAACACAGAGCAAAAGCCAACGGCCAACTAGCACGTGAGAGGAAATAACTCTCCGTACCAGCAGGTGGCGGTATTTTGTATTCGTCATTCAAAAAGAGAAACCGGAAGACCGAGGGCTGCGGATGTACAAGCGGTTCTTATGATACATACATGAAACAAAGCGGCGTTGGCCAACCATTTTCAGACCACAGAGCTTCATTCAGACGGCCGTGTCCTTGTGAAAATACTGAAATGGATCATGGAAAATGAGAAGAGTTATCTGTGCGTGCCTTCTTGACTTGAACGCTTGCTTTCCTCACTTCCATTTATCTTCCCTTGCGATGACTTGCTTGAGGTTTGAGTGATTCCTCTCACCGACCGGCTCCACATCTGATTCAACACGCAGAATCGACCTCCAAGCCGCCGACACAGGCAGAAGAGTGCCAATGCAAAACTAGGGTGTTCACCGACGGCCCAGAGACAGCCGCTGGTGGAAGGCTTGTGCATCAGTGTCTTTAAAAAGAGCCCTTTCGTCATGGAGTGCAGCATTCAGCTGAATAATCAACAGCTGCTGCTGTAGGCCCTGCAGTGACAGTCTTCTGTACACACTGATTAAAAGTACCATCAAAGTACGGGACGGGAACATTCATAGATCCCATGCAGTCTTTCTGGTATTGGTTTGATGAATCAACATTTCAGCCCATTTTGCCCTGAAGCACTTTACTAGAATAAGCTTATCTCCAGTTCTTAAAAGTACCACTAATCACTGCACTCCCTTCACTCGCACCCCCACCCGTGGGTGCACTTCAGGAGGCCAGGTTCCCTCTTTGTCCTGGCTCTACTCTGGCCTTTTCACAGGGCAACTCCCTATTGTGAAGTTACTTAGACATTCTGGATACATCCTCCAACACACACACACACACACACACACACACACACACACACACACACTCTAACCCCAGGAGACGATAACCTTTGTGAGTTGCTCACTGCATTTCACTGCGAAGGACTTTTACAGGCGGACTTACACGGCTGGAGCATGGTGGACTAGTGGAAGCTGCGGTGGGGCCTCAGATCAAGAAGAATTCAACAATGCACTCTTCTTCTGTGGCCCTGTGAAAGGCCTCTCCAACAGAATTGTGACTTCTAATGAAGCAGATTGAGTTATTGAGGTTATAAATACTCACAGTGGATAAGGGAGGGTTTGTTCACTGCTGTGTGTGTGTGTGTGTCATGGTACTTCGTTATAGGTTTGTGAGGGAAGATAATCAAGCTGTTTGCACAGATTAATTTGCTGCAGTTCTACCTGGAGCCTCCTTGAGCTTACAGAATGCTCGGCAGTCACTGCTCTAATATTGACTTGCACAGTTGTCTCCATGTTGGGCACCAAATGCTCAGTGCTGTGCTGTTTGTGCCCTGTATTCTATTATTCTATATTTTGGCATTTCTGATTTCGATATATGACGACATGGGGTCTGTTGAATCAATGTTAGACCACATCTCATGGTCTTTCATGGAGATGGCTCAGCTGTCATCATGTAACCTACAGTGAGTACTGTGTGGACCTATGACATGGTGTAAATGGGAGGAGATTGTAACTTCCGTTTGTAACTAAAATTTCTCCGGTCATCCACTGACTCCTGGTTGACCTTTTACAGTTTTACAGTCTGAGTAGTTTTTATAGTGAAAAGAAATATTGTTTGCTTAGGAAGGTTCCTAACTGAGTGAAATGACCCGGAAGTATCGAAGTGGCAACCATGTTGAGAGCTAGTCAAATTGCTTTTGAGTGCTTCCTTTCTCGTCTCCTTTAGCAGAGGGTACACTGGACTATCCTTGAGGAAAGGAAAGGAGATATACTTGCGGCAGCAACATTTAAGCAACTTTATTTAAAACACATGGAAAATGAGTATAGTGACAAACTCTATACTGTACAGTTCCTTTAGGCTGTTCCTGTCCAAAAGAGAAGCACTATTTGACTATTCAGATGTGTTGAATGGTTGGTGGTGAGTGCTTGACGACTCATATCCTGACAGTTCAGACATGTAAAGGAGCCCCACTGGGATGCCATTTAAGGATGAAGACCACGATATACTGTATGTATGAAGGCAAATCAATGTAAAAATCCGCCAGCAGAAATAAGATCAACAACTCAAATATAATTTGCGAGCGCTTTCAACATCACTCCATGCAGAATATCTCTAACGCAAGCAAATTAAAAATACCGTCCCCTGGTGCACAACATCTATTACTGCTCTGCTGCTCGCAAAGCTTTTCACCTGCTGAGTGTTTTTTTTCTTTTTGACAGTAAGTGGGCGGACCCAGTTACCATTGTGTCACTAAATCTAATTGGTTACAATCCTCGTCGGCCGGACATCCCTCCTGACACAACCGCTCGGTGGCGGTATGAAGGTGGTTTTCAGATTGCATTACAACTCAATGGTAATTATTGTACTTTAGTAGCAGGGGAAAGCTTTGTGATTCGTCTTGCCATGCCTTCCGCATAATGAAAGCAATTTACCAGTTGAATAATAGGCATTCAGTCAATATAAATATCTTCACATCTATAGAATGGATTAGCACACAATATAAACCAGACATTGAAGGTTCATGGGCGATAAATCCTTTTGACTTTGTAGTGTTCAGAGTGACTGGGAGGACATTTTGCTTAATTTGCACACATTTGACTGCTAAGCTGTTTGAGCAGTCTGTTAATTATGGACCGACTGTACAGATGTCAGCTGTAGCTGGTTAGCAGTATCAGCCCATGTGTATGTGTGCATGTGATGTGTTCTTGTTACAGCCTATGACTAATGTTTCAACTTGCATTAACCTGTCTTCGCCTTTGAACCATCCAAGGGGAGCTGGTGTCGACTTGTGTCTTTTTGCCTTGACTTTATATGCCCTGCCTCAAAGGTTTTTGTATTTAGTCTGAACACACCTCCACACTAAAACATAAACTTGTGTGCACTTCAATTATTCCAAACAAACCAGAAACATCAGTGATAAAGTAAAATAAACATTATTCATGTGAGAACTGTGAAGTAACACATCTGAGAACAGCGTTCCATTTATTTTTGTTGCACAAATGTTTCATTCTCAGCAGCAATGATTAGAAGACTGAGGCAAATAAATTGGGATTTACAGGTTTGGCAGTCCCATCCCAAACTCACAATACATGTGTAATGTGGCTAAATCTGCATCTATAAATGAAGCAAGAACTTAATGGGGACTAGTTAAAGGAATCACGGTTTTATTTCACACCGTTAATGTTTCTATTTTTAAGTAAATGTAATTGGCCCCAATTTAGCTCCCTGGTAAATGGCAGCATATGTGTTGAGGTGTTAATCCAATTAGAGCAGCAAATACCAGTGAAAATGTTACATTGGCACCTAGTTTAGGGCTCAGCAATAATAGTATGAAGTGATTGCATATTATTGTTGATCTGGTTTGGCTAGTAGCTGGTTTCAATAATCTGATGTTATCCCCTCTGCTTCCTCTCTCATTGTTAGTGCTGATCTAACAAGATTGTTAAAGGTGCTTTAAACAAGATTGGGAGCATTTATATTTCCTGTGTTTCAGAGGGCGAGCGGGTCATCCTCTAATTGGAAGATCAGCAGTTCGATCCCTGGCTCACCCGTTACGACCCCCAAATTGCTCCTGTAGGCCGTGCCAACGGTCTGTGAGTGAGTGTGAATGTGTACATTTTGTGTGAACAGCGCTTTGAGGGGAAGTGCATTTACTATTGCAGAGCTATGCTTCCTTGACGACGCTGTCATGGTTTATCAGCTGTAACCACCGTATATGCGCAATGCACAGCGGCCGTATCAACAAAGCAAGGTAGAAACTGGGATGACAACACAAATAGAAGGAGAGCGACTTCATTCCCACTCAGGTAGACAATAATCCACTATATCTTTACATAGGAAATTTTTTGCTGCTATATTCATGCTCTGAATCCAGCATATTGCTCAATAGTAGAGATGTAGCAAGGAATTTCATTCACGAAATGATGACGTGACTGAATATTTGATCTTTCTCTGCTATCTGCTTAAAAGGTCAGATCTGAAAATTTTTTCCCAAACAGTACACTCTTAGAGACAATTTTTTTGAAACCTTGATTTAACACCTGTTCAAATAAAATCAAGGTTCCGAAAACTGGAGAAACAGCAAGTTTTTGTTCCACTGGACTCAACTCCCTTTTGGAACCAGGTGCTTTTCTTCTATTTTGTTTTCCACTGCAGATAGTGCCCACTCATTCTCAGCTGATTGCCATGGCGATGCCCATGAAACTGCAGTGAAATCATCTTGAACGTGACACCAGACCCTTTCATCAGCAACCAAACAGACGAACGTCTGCACTTCGTCAGTTGTCCTGCATTGTTCTGTGGGCTGCCATTTAAAAACAAATCTGAAACATGGCTATTTAAAAATTGTCGGGTTTGTGCAGGATGTCCCTTGCCGCGCTCGTAACAATTCTCTCCATCCAATCAGTGGTCTACAGTTTTAATTGCACATTCTAGTATTGGCTCAGCTTACTTGTAACCGTGGTAAAAAAAGGTACCAGGTACCACAACTTTTGCGAGCCGTGCCGTACCATGCAGTATAAATGCTGTATAAGACTGAGCTCGTGTGCATCCCAGCCTCTCCCTCTCTTCAGCACATTAGTAATTAGTCTGCTCGAAATGTTGGCAACGTGATGGATCACCGGCTAACTTCCTGAGTATGTTGCATCTGTTGCACTATATAACATCAGAGTGTGCTGCTTAACTCCTTCTACAGGCACTGGTCCTCTCTAGCCTTGCCTACTGCAACACCCTTCTCGCAGGGTAGCCCTGCATCTGCCTTCAATACATTGCATCAACTTATTAACTTGGTTTTAAGAGCCCTCATCTGCTTTTTTACTCTTCAACCCAGACTTTAACTCAGCAGCTCCTTCACAGTAACCAGAGCAAACCGTAAGGAATGTTAATGTCCCGATGTATATCCTCCCTCATGGCGTCTCTGAAGCCACATGTGACACAGCCTGCGGTTGTACAGAAGAACCGCCAGGAAGAGGGAAAAATGAGAGAATGTGTAAAAAAGGAGCATCTGAGAACGAGGTGTAATTGCACGTTTGCTCGGCAGCGGCAGAGCTACATGCTTGTTTAGTGGTGGGAGGGTCTTGAATGTGTGTGTGTATCTCGGTGTGTCTGTACAGTACGTGCCCGGTGACTGTGTCTATATGTTGTGCATGCATGTGTGTGGGCAGGGAGGCAGTTGGCTTGTTTTATCTCAAACCAGCGGATATGCATAATGACCCTTTAACATGCATGCACTTTTCAAATTGTAAACCCTGGCAAGAAAGGGTTGTTTATCCTCAGCAGTGTGGGAATGTTGCAGTTCGGAGTGCCTGAATGGTTTCTGTATATTTACGTGGGCTTTAAATACTAAACAGCTCAACACTCTGTCCCACATCTCACAGCTTGGCTGCGCACATTGTCACCAGCTGCGAGGCACTGAACTGCAACACAAACGGGGTCACTTTCTCTTTCTGCTTTTACCCAGATGATTTTTCAGGATTAGTGGATAACATACAGAAGACTACTTAACTTAAAGGCTTTCGAAATTACACTCAAAGATCCCTTTCCTGGGGATGCCTTTCCCTTAAGGAGGGGATTTGTTCCCTCTGTGACAGCATCAGAGTAATGAGTAGCTCCCACATAAAGCCACTGTGTTGCATAATTGACTGTAAACACTCAGGGAATGTTAATTAAGCCTCTCACACAACTAAACAGATTCAGTGGGTTATTTTGTGTTCTGGGGTACAGGGAAACCTCAGCTCAGCATGTAAAAAGCTGTTACTTCAAGTAAAATGTGTTGAAAGTAATCCAGGTCTTTATGCTTTCATCAGTGTAGACTGCTTGGTAGTGGCCTATCAAGCATTCACATGGGGAATAATGGCAGCAGCATTTGAGCAAAGAGTCATACGTTTAGCGAGTGAATAGAGCAGCCAGATCAACGTTAGTAACAAAGAAATTACATGATACTTCAGTGTTTATCCCATCCTGCAATATCTAACCAATGAAAGGAAAGAACCAAATACTCCAAACTAGATGTGAAGCGTAACTTAGAGACACGAGTTGAAGATGTTTCAAATTCAGTGAAAAATGTCTTAATCCAGGAATCTTCATAAAGGTACTGAGACATGAAAAAAAGTGGAGGGACTGGAAGAAAGGAAGAGAGAGTATGCTTCAACTGAACCTGTGCGCCTGACATGTTGTCAAAGTACGTCAAAGGCAAACTTAAAGGTGGATAAAGAAGCCTGCCGTCCCAGAGAGGGGCCAGACTCCACCAATGTTCGAAGTGTTCAACAGTGCACACAAAGACAGTTATGGTGTTGCACTTGGTTGTTCACTTATAATGAGAATGCTGTGTGAGGGATGCAAAAAAGAGCTTAAAGGGGGAGTTGTGAGGATTGTTGTCTAAACTCTATGTTTTTTGTGAGTTCCGCTCACAGCCATGCCTCTCTCTGTGAGCACAGCTGATTCCCGTCTCCCGTAATTGTCTCCTGATAAATACTCCAGTCATCCTCGCCTCCAGTGTCAGTCTGTCCCTTTGCCAACCTGATATCTACGTTTGTGATACGCCCGTCAGTTTCCCGTGAGTTTCTTTGTGAGCTTTCCTATTGACTACCTGTTTATTTTTCCCATGCCAGTGTCGAGCCTCGGGTCTCACCTGTGTGAAGAAGACCTCCCGCTCGTTCCATGGACATCAGCGGTGAGTTATCTGTCCTGTGTCGAGCCCCGGGTATCACACAGTCGACCCTATCTGCCGTTAAACAGCCACTTTCCGGCTTAGATCGGAGAGGATTACGTGCCGTTTAACAGCCACTTTCTGGCTCGGATCAGAACTGCGTGTTCGCTTAACGGCCACCTTCTGGCCCGAAGCGGCGCGTGCTTCCGTGTACTGTCAGTTTGCTGTCGCTACGACCAGCCGCTTCTCGGTTGCGTGAACGTCGGAGAGAGTGGAGCACCAGGTTCTTGGCACCGGTTCACCAGCCCTTCACCTTTTCCAGTCAACAGACTCACGTCGCCGCAGCCCAGATCCCCAGGCACTCTCCTCTTCCGGGGTTCGGGAGGAACCCATGCAGTTGAGTCGTTTCCATCTGTCCCAGGGAGAGAGAGAGTGCCGAATTCGTTTCGTTGGCTGCTTTTACTGCGGCGAGTCGGGTCACCGCATCTCTGCCCCGTGCGCCCAAAAGAAGGGGGCTCGTCACTAGGAGTGGGAATACTGGCGAGCTACTCCACGCGGCTCTCTTCCGGCTAAACTCTGCCTACCGTCCGGTTTGCTCCTGGTCTTGGTGCTCGTTGACTCCGTAGCGGAACAGAGTTTTGGGGATTCTTCCTTTGCCTATAGGATTCCCGTGGAGGAGTTGGATTGCCCCCTTCGGGCTAACGCTCTGGGTCCCCTTGGAAAGCATCACTCACTGGACTGGTCCTATTACCCTACTTGTGTCCGGAAACCACCGGCAAGAGATCCGACTCTACATCTTCTCGATGCCCCAGACATCTCTGGTTTTGTGTCATCCCTGGCTCCGGGATCACAACCCGCAGATTGACTGGGCTGGAAACAGAATTATTGGTTGGAGTCCCACGTGTCTCTCGAGGTGCCTCCAGTCTGCCATTCCACGGCAGACCTCGCCCACCGGCACACCAGCTTCCGGAACCGATCTCTCCTCGGTTCCCGTTGAGTATGTGGATCTCAGCGAGGCGTTCAGCAAGGAGCGAGCCCTTTCCCACCGATCCTACGACTGCCATTGAACTGTTCCCTGGCGCCACTTTACCCTCCAGTAGATTATACAACCTGTCCCGTCCGAAATGTGTGGCAATGGAGTCCTATATCACCGACTCCCTTGCTGCCGGAATCATCCGCCCGTCATCCTCCCAGGTGGGAGCAGGCTTCTTCTTCGTGGCCAAGAAGGACAAGAGTCTCCATCCGTGCATCGACTTCCGAGGGTTAAACCAGATCACCACCCGGAACGAATACCCTCTACCGCTGCTCGACTCAGCTTTTGAATCCCTACCCGGTGCCACAGTCTTTACCAAACTGGACCTCTGCAACGCATACCATCTGGTTCGGATATGAGAGGGGGACGATTGGAAGACTGCGTTCAACACTCCCCTGGGACATTTTGAGTACTTTTGGTCTTACCAACGCACCAGCCGTTTTCCAGACTTTAGTGAGCGATGTGCTCAGAGACTTCCTCAACCGGTTTGTGTTCGTCTACCTCGACGACATCCTCATCTACTCCTCAAGTCTTCAGGAACATCTCCACGTCCGTCAGGTTCTTCAGCGCCTACTGGAGAACCAGCTCTTCATCAAGGCTGAGAAATGTGAGTTTCATGTCACCTCTCTGCAGTTCCTTGGTTTTATCATTGAGGAGGGTCAGATTCGCAAGAACCCGGAGAAGGTTTAAGCTGTCTTCGAGTGGCCAGTTCCACTTAACCGGAAAAAGCTCCAACAGTTCCTTGGTTTTGCCAATTTCTATAGTCGGTTCATTCAGAACTTCAGCCAGACGGCGTCACCCCTAACCGGCATCAATTCCCCAAAGGTGAATTTTTCCTGGTCGCCCGAGGCCAACCGGGCGTTTAACACCCTCAAGGAGCTGTTCACTTCGGCTCCCATCCTGGTCAAACCAGACGAGACACGGCAGTTCGTGGTCGAGATGGATGCCTCCGACACCGGAGTTGGAGCAGTGTTGTCCCAACGCTCAGCCACTGACTTTTAATAAAGTTTTCTAATCTAATCTAGGCTTCGTCTGTGCACTTTTTTCTCCCGCCGCCTTCCCCCGGCCGAGCGGAACTACGATGTGGGCAACCAGGAGTTACAGGCCGTCTAGTTGAATGTTTCAATCCAATGTCTCCACTCTGAAGGAGTGGAGACATTGGTTGGAGGGGTCAGTCCACCCGTTCATTGCGTGGACCGACCACCGGAATCTTGAGTACATCCATTCCGCCCGGCGAATGTCTAAAAATGGTTTGTTTTTTGTGAGTTCCGCCCACAGCCATGCCTCTCTCTGTGAGCACAGCTGATTCCCGTCTCCCGTAATTGTCTCCTGATAAATACTCCAGTCATCCTCGCCTCCAGTCCGGGTATCACACAGTCGACCCTGTCTGCCGTTAAACAGCCACTTTCCGGCTTGGATCGGAGAGGATTATGTGCCCGAAGCGGCGCGCGCTTCCGTGTACTGTCAGTTTGCTGCCCCTACAACCAGCCGCTTCTCGGAGCATGGGAATGTCCCTCCAATTGACAATTGTACATGTTCTCTGTCTGCTCCTGTCTACATCTGGAACTAGTCGTTTGTTCTTGTTTGTCCATCTCTGCAATAAAACCACTGCTCTAAGAAAGAACTCTGCTGTCCTGTCACTGCATTTGGGTCCGTGAATGCACCACACCATAACAGGAGTACTGCAACAAAGAATAGTTTCAATACAAATTAATAAATAAATTCGTTAAATCGTATGCCACATTCACGTTATGCTATTTAGACCATAATTAAGGTTAACATCACATCAGCTCTGTAACATCCAAATCAGAGATATCAGGAAATTTCACCTTGTGAAATGAACTTCTGGCAAAATGGCTGCAAAGGCATCCTCACTGGCATTTACATCATTAGGCTCTTTAAAAGGGGCCATACAAATGTAGTTTGTATCTAGTTTGACTTGTTAACGAAACGCACCAAATACCACATCCGTACCAATATGACCACAGAAAGATAGGAAATGTATCTATGACTACAAGGCTAGGAGTAGAGGTACCCATCTTGGGACGATGACAGAACACTCTGAAGTCAGAATAAGGTTTCTGTTCCCATTTTTAGGAGTTTACCGATAGTTTTGTAGTTTTGACCATAAAGACCCACGTTCTAATAAATGGGATTAATCTTTCAAAAGTGTGGAGTAGCTGAATCACGATTAAAACACAAACAACGGTATTTTTATGAGCCATTTAATTGCAGTGACTGCCTTCACATTTCCATTGAAGCAACAGCGGCAATAGGTGAAGCAGCCATATTGCAGATATCAAATGACCAGCGCTGCCGTGGCCTGTTTGGTTCCTGCTGGGGTTCCTGCTCGGTTCCTCCTCGCTTGGTTCCTGCTCGCTTGGTTCCTGCTCGATTCCTACTTGCTTGGTTTCTGCTCGCTTGATTCCTGCACGTTTCCTGCTCGCTCGGTTCCTGCTCGGTTCCTGCACGTTTCCTGCGTCGGACCGCTCTGTACATATATGTGCATGTTTGTGTGTGCGTGTGTTTGTGTGTACATGTGTCTGGAACCAGGGTTTGACAAAACCAGTGTACATGTGTCTGGAACCAGGGTTTGACAAAAACAGTGTCCAGCAGAGGGCCTTCTTATATCATGTTTAACTTAGGCAGTCACTAAGTACAGATGGCAAGGAAATCCACAATATGTGCACACTAACACACCACACACAGACAAAAACTACCAATGACAAGTTGATGCACTTTTTACTGCTCTGTTAGAGTCAACAACAACATAATGGGTATTAAGCAATTGTCCCCTCTTTACGCCTGCATGAGAACTGGGTACATTACACTTCTGATGAGGTGCGATTGCAGAATGCGTTAGTAACTAAAAGTTGCCCCCTATTGGCTGTTGCTTTATTAAATTTGAATAATTTCATATTTCTTTATCATTATTTTATGGGAAAATAAAATTACTCATCACATGTCTTAAGAGCTAAAGAGAGGAGTCTTTGTACTGCTAATTGGTAGCATCATTACATGCCAAAAGTTGAATGAGCATTCTTATGAAAGCCCTGTATTTATGTGAAATGATGTCTTGACCCATCATTATCTCTACCAGAACCATCATGTGATCGGTCACATTTGTGTGTGCAGCTGCATAATATTTTGGGTGCCCACTTATGGCTGCAGGCTGAAGGGCCTCTATTGGTTGCGGTGACTCACACTTTCATAAAACACCTTTTTCTGCCTGTTTTATACTGCTATTGACTCCTCCCTGACTAGTCTTAACCGGCACTTGGCCGGTAAGTAGGTGCCGCTAGTCACAACCCTGCTGAGTGTATCGCCGACCCCCGTCCACTGCTCGACGGCCAGAGACATAGTAGGAGAAAACGGTTAGGAAGGTGTGTTTGACTATCAGCTAACAGCAAACAGAACTACCAGTACACACACTGCTGAGTACCTTTCTGTCACTGATCTGTGGTCAGATACACAGTGGGGGGAAAACACAGAATCTTTTTTGTTTTGGACACTGTTAGCTGCTTGTTGTCTATGGGGCGTTAGCAAATTGGGGGTTGAATTGGGGGTCACACAATTTCTACTTTTTCTGGTTAGGCCCTGCAGTGGGTATCAGGCTATGCCGTTATACATCTACTGAGCCCTTATTTGCCATTAAGCAGCTTTGGAATCCTGGTTTAACCGTCTCTCTGTTCAGGAATATTCCGACATTTTGGGGAATATGCGTTTTCACCTTCTGCTGGGAAGAAAGCAGCATATGTAACGGTGGCGGTTTGCAGGGTTCTGGTACAAGAAGCAGGCAAACAGGCCAAGAAATTGTTATCAACGAAGATCACAAACAGAATCATTGACTGTCTTCCTGCCACATTGGGATATATTGTCTCAGATAAGATCAACTTTATTCGTGCAAATATAAAGAGTGCATCTGACATGTGGATTCCAAAGACAGATCTGGTCTATAATAGTTAGAACTGACCGACTATAAAAGCTGCCAGGAACACAAATATGATTGGATAGCTGTTGGCCGAAATAACAAATTTGAAATGTTTTCAACTTATGCAATGCACCTCAATTCACAACGCAAAGAACAAATATGCACGTGTTCACCTGTCTACTTACCTCAATAAAAAGACACAGAAGGGAACGGGGACATATTTGGTGGGGGAGGTTGCCCAAAACTAAAAAGAAACAAAAAACTAATAATTTCGGAATTATTTTAGCTCATATTGTTGCACACCTTTCATTTTAAAGCCAATGTTTTCGTTTGACTCAAAGCATGTCTGCACTTGTAGCAAATCAGCCCTCAGACTACGGATTCCAGACAAAAGTCTTTAAACTCTTCAGCACTCCTCTCAGAAATACAACCTCTAAAACAGCGCTTTCATTTCCTGCGGCCTTAAAGTAGCACTTACCAGACAACTTCAATAAAAAAAAAGAAATCCCCTTTAGATTTGACTCAAAGTATTTTACCCCCTGAGAAGAAACACACACACACACACACACACACACACACACAACAAGCCATTGCTCACAAAACAATAAGACATGAATATGTGAAGCAGACATGAGATGAAGTAATACATCTATTAAAATGTTCTTTCTATCGATTTATTTTATGTTTGTTCACAAACCACAAAGGTTTAGATTAGCAGCAGGTGAATACCGGGTTCTGTGTTTTTATCCATAAAGCAGGGAACAGTAAAGAGGTTGGCAACAAGAAGCAAGGTCACAAGGAAGGAAGGGGGAGGGAAGGAAAGAAAAAAGAAACAGATTGAGGGTGAACTCACACAGTGTGCACACGGTACATCAATAAATGTATAAAGTAATATACACACAACAACACACATTACAATATACAGACACGTCACCTTGGCCCTGTTTGACATGCTTCTGGGGCTCCGATCACAAGTGGACAGCTCCAAGTTGCATTGAGGACACTTTGAGAGCTTATCACTCAGACCACATTTTCGCATACAGTCTGACACTGTATGCGACACACCCACCCGCGGCATTACGGCCAGAGCAACTGACGTGAGATAGCTTACATACGGCAGGCAGTAAGGGTGGTAGATGGGCCAGGATTTTAGTCTAGGAGACCAAAACCAAAAGTAAAGTTGATATTCTGTCACGTCGTTCGTCCAAACCTAGTTTACTATGAAGAAGGTGTTTTGAAAAGACACTACTCACTTGACGAGCGCACGCAATCACTGACACGGATGCCAGAGCATCATAGTTTGAAGCTTAGTGTCACTGACGAAGATGTGAAGTTTGAAGCATTGGTGTGAGCAAATGATGCTCATGTTTATTTGCATATATAGATGGGAAGTCACTCAAGACACATGTGGAGGCACATTCTAATGCCCGGTGTACTTAGAGCTCTATACTTGTGGCCGGACCACCCAAGACACACGTGAAGGCCAGGTCTGAGCAGGGCCTATGTTTCTGATACGTAACAAAGCCAATAAGCCAACTATCTTACTGTCCGTTTTGACTTAATAATAATTCAAAATCAGGAAATATGCGTAATCTACCTTTTCATACTAATCTGTGTTTGTTAGACCTGGAGAGACAAAGTGGTGTCAAAACATGTTGACTTTTTGACATGACTTTGCCCCATTTTTTTGTACAGTCTTTAAATTCTACAATATGTTGTGGTCACATTCAGCATGAACTGCAGGTTTACTGAGTGGAATGGTGTACATGCAATGACAGAAGGCATCAAAAAACATTGAAGGTTCTGGGGTGCACTCGCACAAAAAGGATCTTTTCTTTCCGACTCCTGCTGCAGCATCCTAATAGCTGGTGTTATGTAACCCAGATGCCTTCAGCTCCTAGCATCTCTGCATATTTTATCCATGAAAAGCCTATCATTGAGAGTATGGATAATGTGTGTGTATTACAAGTGTATCTGTGCATGTGTGTGTTGGTGCTGTTTGAGTTTGGCCAACAGAACGGAGACAAAGCTGTTGCTAAGCTGGTTCTTTCGCTGCTGAAGAAATGCAGTATTTGTGCTGGGTTGTTTGGGTGCCACCTCCCTGGAGATGCCCTGGGCACTGGCACCCTGACCAGGAGTCTCTTGGCTGGGTGGTGCCTTGATCAGTGGGTGTTCTTGTACCTAAGTCTGTATCTTCTGCAGGTTTGGTTTGAAGATGGGTTAAGATTGAAATATAAATTAGATTAAGATTAGGTCTTCAGCACTGGTCTTAAATTTGAGTTAATTCTAGTGTGTGTGTAAGTGTGTGTGTGTGTGTCCAGAAAATAATGGCAGTCAGGCCCATAATGAGGCTCAGAGGCCCTCTGACCAGGCTTTTGAAACACTGGGCAGACACTTGGCACCCATGGGATACTACATCATTTGGACAAAGGGGTATTCATGGGCACATATATACAGGAGCCATAGACTCACATCAAAACACACACACACACACACACACACACACACACACACACACTCGTTACATGACATTAACTGTTGACTTGATGCCAGATGACATGACTTCAACCTACATATAGATGTTTGAGAAACAAGTGAACGCTTGCCTTTTTCGTCCCTTATTGTTAAAAGTGAATAATAATGGAAAACCCAGGCGGTAACCTCCAGTTCTGAAGTGAAGCCATTGTATAAGTGCCTTAAACTTACAATTCTGTCTAATGACAATATGGGGGCGACTCCTTTGGTTGCAAAAAGAAGTCTGATTGTATAGAGGTCTATGGGAAAACAACTCTACTTCTCTCTTGATTTATTCCTTCAGTAAACATTATAAACATGAGTTTATGATCTTAATCTCTAGTTTCAAGTCTTCTTCAATTCAGTATGATAATCATTTAGTAAATGATGGTCAATTTTAGAGTTAAATAGACCATAAAGCAGGGTATGCTTTAGGGAGGGGTCGCTGCCACGGCATTGTACGGCCTGGGAGTTGTCCCTTTCACAGTGGGTTCTCAATTCATAAAAGTTAAAATTATAAAATTTTGGTTACCTAAAAATGACTTATTAAACTTTCAATTTCCCTTCAAAACAAGATGGCCACAGCCAAAAAAAAACATGGTGATGGCCTAAATGCCTAACCCAATAGGTGAGGTCATAGGGGCTATGTCTATTTCTTCTATACAGTCTATGAGGAAATTGTATGTTCTATTTATTCTAAATTTGCTAAATGTTTTTACCGGTTGTAGTTTTTTAAAATATTGATGAGACATGTCTCTATACATTCTATACACACTCCATAGACATTTTATTTTATTTTGCTCAATCTGACCCCTTACTCATGCTTGCTAAGATACAAACACATTATGAAGCTGTCCTGCTCTGACCACACACAGTGTAGTCGTGGCCTCTCCTTGTGAAGAACTCTCTACATAATGGGCCATTCACTAACTCTTTTTCTGGATGAACCTCCCAGGGGCCCTGTGATCATGTTCATATGAGATGTATAGTAAAAAATATGCCTCATAATGTCCCCTTAAATAAGAAAGAGGAACCTCAAGTGTCTGATGGACATTAGGAATACTACAACTAATATATGGTCTAATAAAGTTATACTTTCAAAAAGTACTTTTTAAAACACCAAACAATGTGATTTTAAAGCTTCAATTAAATGAGGAAGGAGATGAACGTGGGGGAGGAAGTTGTCCACCTAAAACTGTAATTGCATTTATGTGTAATATGTGTGTGTGTATATATATATATATATATATATATATATATATATATATATATATATATATATATGTATATACTGTATATGTATATAACATGCAAAGCGCTCATTGCACCACTTGCTACTGCTTGTTAGCTCATTGCTCTTTGTGAAAAGCGGCAGGCTTTAGTAACACACCATATCTACTGTGAAAAAGGTCCATTAGCGAAGAGTGGCTGCAGTCCTGCAATAATAACAGGCCTGGGGGTGGATTCACACATGTGTAGAAATGCATAGCCTAGTGAAGCATATGATCAGTCAAATCAAAAGACTGCTTTGATGTCATGTTTTGTAGGGGAAGAAAATCCGTGAGGCACTGAGATGGAGAGGGGGAGGGAGACCGATTGGGTGGTTCTTGGTGGGCTGAGGTGTCAGGACTGGTACAAAGGCCAGCACTAGGGCGGTACCAGGTCCTGTCCTGTTCTACCCTTGTTCCCAGCTGCAAAAAGAGAAATTGTACTGCCTTAAATCCACCAATGCCCTCGATGGAAATTCACAGCATTTTCCCAGGACCTCAGGCCTATTCTCTAACCGGGGCACAGAAGACACACACACTGGGGTCGAAGTCATGAGACTTACGGCAAATCTCTGGTGTCCTTGTTACGTGACCTGCAATAATAACTTTGATGGGCATAGATCATTCGACCATCCAGAAACATCACACATACATTAGACCAGAGGTTCTCAAACTGTGGGCCACGCCCCTCAAGTGGGGCGCCGAGGTATTACAGGTGGGGCGCGGGTGGCATTGCGGAGAACTTCACATATTACAAAAGTACGTGTAAATGTTTACGTTACGGTTACGGCGTTAACAGGTTACGCTTGCGCATGCGCGATCGCGACATCCAAGATCCTATGCGACTCACGTGTAGCTTAGTAGTGTGCTAAATGAAGAGCTCGTTTGGCTTCTGAGCAGTTACCTGACAGAACACGGGCTGAAATGAGAGAGTTGTGTGGGTTTCTGCACAGATGATGCGCAGACCATGGCAGGGAAAAGGAAAGGCTTGCAGGCGCTAATAAAGAGTATCTCTCCAAATGTGCCATACACAGAGAGGCGCTAGCAGCCAGACAGATGTGCCGTGAACTACATGAGGCTTTGACCGATGCTATCAGCGTGGTCATTTTCATAAAAACAAGACCCCTGAAAGCACGACTGTTTTCTGCACTCTGTGGAGAAACAGGAGCAGAGCTTTCAGCTGTTTCACAGCTCAGATAAAAAAAATACGTATGCATGACAGTCATACAGGACAGTACAATACAATTGAAATTGTACACATATTATCCATACACATATTATTCTGCAAAGAGAAGGTGGACTCTTTGTAACGTTACACATGCATATAGTCAAATGTATTAATTCAAATTCAAATTATTAAATTTATGATGTATAATTTCTAATGAAATTGGCCTATCTGACATATTTGGAAAGCTGAATGAATTAAAATCTTCATCTTCAAGGCAGAGACCAGCACCTTCCTCCATTCCCCTCTGCAGCTGAGCCTAACCACACCCAGACACCACATACCTCCACCGCCCAACTTAGGCCAGGGTCCCCCCCCCCCCCCCCCTCCCCTCCCTGTGAGAACGGGAGAGGAAGTCGGTCACAACCATCTGCATCCCCGGCCTATGGATCACTTTGAAAAGGCTGTAAAGCCAGATACCACAGAGTAATCCGGGCGTTGGTATCTTTCATGCAGTGGAGCCATTGGAGCGGAGCGTGGTCCGAACAGAGAGTTAATGAGTGTCCCAGGAGGTAGTAGCGCAGGGAGTCGACCGCCCACCGGATGGCCAGGCACTCCTTCTCCACCGTGCTGTACATGGCCTCCCTCTCCGACAGCTTGTGGTTGATGACAGCACCGGGCGGTTAACCCCCTCTATCTGCTGGCTGGGACAAAACGGCCCCCAGCCCTCTGTTCGACAAATCAGTATGCAGAGTAAAGGGAAGAGAGAAGTTAGGGGTGTGGAGGAGTGGCTCCTCACAGAGAGCTTGCTTTACCTTCTCAAACACCAACTGGCACTGCTCCGTCCACTGGACCAGATCTGAGGCACCTTTCCGGGTCAGGTCGGTCAAGGAGCTGTTAAAATCTGCAAAATTATAGTAACCCGCCAGCCCCAAAAACCGCCTCACTTCTTTTTTTGTCTTGGGCCGCAGGCAGGCTGCGATAGCGGCAGTCTTGTCCACCTGTGGGCGCACCTGCCCGCCACCCAAGTGGTACCCTAGATACCGTACCTCCCTCCGTCCAACTGCACACTTCCCCGGGTTGGCGGTCAGACCTGCCTGCCTCAGGGACTCCAGGACCGCGCCCACTCGCTGCACATGCTCCTCCCATGTGGTGCTGTGGATGATCACATCATCCAAGTAGGCGGCCGCATATGCAGCGTGCGGACGCAGTGCCCGGTCCATGAGGCATTGAAACGTGGCTGGGGCCCCGAACAACCCAAAGGGAAGGGTGGTGAATTGGTATAACCCATACGGAGTGGCAAAGGCCGTCTTTCCCTGGACTCTGGCGACAGAGGAATCTGCCAGTAGCCCTTTGTTAAATCCAGTGTTGTAAAGAAACGCGCAGTGACCAGTCGGTCCAGGAGTTCGTCGACCCGGGGCATTGGGTAAGCATCAAACTGAGACACGTCATTCACCCTGCGATAGTCCACACAGAACTGTATAGACCCATCCTTCTTGACCACAAGAACAATGGGACTACACTAGCCACTGTTGGACTCTTCTATTACCCCCATCTCCAGCATGGCCGCTAATTCCCTCTGAACCACTTTTAATAGGTAACCTATTAACCTATAGGGTTGCGACCGCACCGCCACGCCCGGGGGCGTCTCAATTCGGTGCTCTATGAGGTTTGTGCGTCCTGGCAGGAGAGAGAACACGTCAGCAAACTGCTCTTGCAACTGGGCAATGTCTGTTCTCTGGGTCCCGGAGAGATGGTCTTCACAAAGGAGCGAGGCCGGATTAGTAGATTTTGGAGCCTCAGGCCCCAGCTCCTCTCTCTCAGATACCGCGGACACCAGAGAAACAGACTCCGCCTCCCTCCATGCTTTCAGGAGGTTGAGGTGGTAAATCTGTGTAGCTCCGCCCCTATCAGAACGCACCACCTCATAGTAGACATCCCCCACTCGCCGTGTGACCACAAAGGGCCCTTGCCAGTTGGCGAGGAGTTTAGAGCTGGAAGAAGGAAGCAATACAAGTACCTTCTCACCCGTTGTGAATTGTCTCAGCCTGGCCCCTCTGTCGTACAGCTGCTGTTGACGTCCCTGGGCCTGGAACAAATTCTCACGTGACAGTCGACCCAGTGTGTGGAGTTTTGCTCTCAGGTCCAGGACGTACTGGATCTCGTTTTTCCCAGTGCTCGGCACTTCCTCCTAGTTTTCTTTAATGAGGTCGAGCACCCTCCCCCAAGATTACGGGGTGCGTAAGGCGGGATCTAACCGCAACCTTTACACTATGCTTTTTTCCCATGTATCTAATTTCCACTGACACCATAGGATACTCGTGAACGTCCCCATGCACACACCGAATTTTTACCCACAATGCCTCCACCAATGCCCCGTAATATAATATGTGAAGTTCTCAATAAAGGTCTTTCTGCATGTTCCCCTGCGCCCCACCTGTAGCACCACGCGCGATCGACGAGTTGGCGACCACTGGGTTAGAGCATATCAATAGGTTTGTTCAAGATAAGGCAGAATTGATCACCGGCGATCGTCGCGCAATGCATGCTGGGTAGATTTGTGTCCGACTTTATCCCGACTCGCTCTGATGTTATGCACATGTGGCCGAGAATATTAGGCTTGTTCGAGACTAGCCAGTTCTGCGCAGAATCGATCGCTGGCGATCGGCGCACAATGCATGCCAGTTAGATTTGTGTCCGACTTGCTCTGACGTCATGCACACGTGGTCAACGATACTCTCACGAGAGCGAGGCGGCTGTCGATTTTAGAGCCAGGCGCCGCAGGAGCTCTCCATCGACTGCGTGGCTCAGTGCATGATGGGAAACGCCTGGCTGTCACCAGATCAGAGAGCTGATTGGCTCTTAGATTTTACAACAAACACCACGTGTTGTAGAAAATTCTTATTTTCTGTGTAGTTGTAATACTTTACTACTATTGGCTATTAGTCTCAGGTTTACTCTAAAAACATATATTGTGTGATTGATAATAATAAAGCTTATTTATATACCACATATCAAAATAAGTTGCAAAGTGTTTCAAATGCAGAAATAAATAGAACAAATGATGCAGCTACACTCATTTTTACATAAATATATATTTACAAACACATATGAATAAATCCAAATGAGGTCTGTAAACTACAAGTAGCCTACAGGTTGGAATTAACAGGAAGTAACTTTTTCTGTGACTTCTTGCATTGAAGGCAGCTGAAAACTGTCCGACTTGACCGCAGTTTTTTGTCAACGCCCCCTGCTGCTCCCACCTGCTTTAGTCTACATTCCAGGCGATGGCGCAGTTAATCTCAAATGAACCTATTAACATGATGTAAAGTCGGTCACAGGATGACTTTTTTAATTGGGTGGCAATCTCGAGAGGGCGGTCCATACATAATATGAGCAAGTCAGACAGATGCCACGGAGAGATGGAGGATGTAGATGACCCTCAGGCAGCAGTCAGGTGAGGCTGAAAAGGTGGGCAAGCAGCAGGAGGGTCTGAGCTTGACTGACAGCAAACAATGGGAGAGAAAAGGGGAAGACATGCAACAAAGCCCACCAGCTAGGATTAAACTGGGGAAATTGCACAATCCTCCAGGAACAACCTTTTCCTTGACATATAGTCCTACAGAACTATATGTGTTCTGAGAACCTGCCGGCATGTTCTCCACTTACAGCAACATGTTGTAAACTCAGATGATCAGTTTTACTACTTCCTCAAGGAGATCCAACATAAATGCAGTCAAGATGCTGCTCTGAGGCTCTCCTCAATAGCTCCAGCTTTATTGAATTATGAGGATATGTAGAGAAATGTTGAAAAAACTCAATGTGTTACATCCTTGTGAGCTGTTAAGAATACACTCTGTGGTGAAGCGTCAGTGGAGGAGGTTGCAATCCCCGATGATTGGATTAACATGACCTCCAGTGATGCATGCACACATTCACATTCTCACACACACACACACACACACACACACACACACACACACACACACACACACACACACACACACACACACACACACACACACACACACACACACACACACACACACACACACACACACACACACACACACACACACACACACACACACACACACACACACACACACACAGCAGAGGTGCTTTTAGTGAAAAGGCGTTGTGGTCAGCAACATTTTAATCTTCTCACAATTGTAATCTTATTGGTAATGAAAGTGTTATTGGTAATCTCAGTTGTTCTATTCAGCTCTTCTAAACAAGACTACTGAATGCTCTCACTAACTCCAGCTTTCTCCATAGCTTAACTTCCCATTGACTGTGTACATTACTGGGCCACATCCAGACTTGTGCTTCTGTACTTTTGCCCCACTGCAGTTGGACTAACTGATGGTGCTGATCAGTGATGGTCAGTCCAACTACGTAGTTCTACAACTTAAATGATAAAACAGATTGTCATTGCATTCCAGAGCGATCCACATGAACATCTTCTGATCTGCTACCACTAAACCACTGTTAAAGTTACTGCAAGGAACTTTGAATTGGTTATGAAACATTCCCAATTATACACTGATGCCAATTAAACGCTGATATGAGCAAAAGAGACCATCGTCGAGAACATTTGCTATTTCTATATAGTTACTCTTAAAGCCTGTATTCGGGTCAGATTCCCTACAACATTAGATGAAATTATTACTATAATTAATTATTATCACCTTGTAGCCCGGCCCTAAAGCATACTCTCCTTCATGGTCTATTTAACTCTAAATAGACCATAATTTACTAAATGAATATCATGCTGTATTGAAGAAGACTTAAAACTATAGATTGAGACTATAAACTGTTAGTTGTTGTTAATGTGTGAGCTGACGTCCTCAGAGCCTCTCCGAGGTATATAATCCCCTTACGAACACACTTCATGGTGTTACTTTGCTTTCATTACCCAACGTCGTATACACCTTGTATGCAAGCTACATACCATACGCTATACCACTATGCTTGATAAAAGAACATTTCATTTTCCCAGCTCCATATAACAATATTTGGGGGCATCTGATTTCTTATCAATTTAGAGTAGTCAAGACCCATTTCAGACCCACTGGAATGTGGTTACTTGATGAAGTAGTCACTGCAATTCATTGACTTTAGACGATAATTTTAAGGGTTCCACTTGACTGTTGGATCTGGGGTCAGATTAGGGTTACATTTCTTCGGTCAAGAGATGCATTCTTCTTTTCAGTGTTTTAAAATAGGACTTGATGAGGTTAAATCATTTAAAACACATAGCTAAAGAAAGAAGTTGTATTTGATGATTGACTTATTGGCAGCTGATGCCACACATGGGGGTGAATGTGTATCTGCCACAATCCTCTTACAGCTCTCAGAAATTCCCCTAATGCCTAAACGTCAACACGATTTGAGGAAAAGGAGAACCCACAATATGATTGTGGTTTTTAGAAAAACAGAATTTAAAGGTTAAAAAGGCACTGACAGCTTTTTTGTTGTATTAAGATGGCGCATCTGCTTTTTGCAAGGGAATTACTTAACTATAGCACCAAATAAGGTTGTGCTTAGGCCTAAAGATGGCAGTATTTGGAACTGTAGTTTTGCTCTTAAAGAAGCAAGAAGAAGAGCTGTCTCGTAATATAGCTCATTTGGTTGAGAATCTGCTCAAAGCGCCACAAATTGCACTTTCAGTCAGTCACTCTCATCCAGTTCAGTATTCTGTATAAAGTTGATGAGCTCACCAATGATGCACCCAGCCGGTTTTGTACAAAACCAGCATATTTGACCCATAATGAAAAAGGTAAAACTGCAATGAATGGTCAAATGAAAAGACCCAGGTATTCTCAGCTCTGGATCCAGCTCTTTAATTTATTATTGGATCAATTTTAGAACACCTCACGGTTTTATGATGGAGTTCACCGGTACGTGCAGTGAAACCAAAGCAACTCTCGTCTCACTTGGTGTTTGAAAATGGTTGGATATTTAGTTGCAGGACAATTCACACCATCAGTGCCATATCCTTAGAAATTTGGTGAAAAAATAATAAAATCCTTCTGGACAGCAGATGTGTGTAGGTTGAACCAATGAGTCAACATTGGCTGCAACTAAAAAAGCAAGCTCGTCCAGTTTTAGCCAATTTTAGAAACTGGAAAAGAAAAGCATCCATTAATTCTCCATATAACTTTCAGCTCGAGTTCTGTCCAATTAAACAGTTTAAAGACGCATGAGATAAGGATGTGCCCTCTTATAACCTGCATGCTCTGCTTCTCTGGATGTGATTGCTTGTTTGGATTGCCTGTCCTACAACTCCAACACTTAAAAAACATATTCTTAATTGTTTTTTAACATTTTTATTTCAGACTTGTTTTTGCCTGCATCTTGTATAATTTTGTGCAGCAGTGATCTAACTAGGGAGGAAATAAGTAATTAGCTGCTACCATCGCAGTACTTGAATGTTAATGAAGTTGGTTGCTTTTTTCTTCTGAAGGGGTCACATGGCTTCTTTATCTAATATGTGTGTGTGTGTGTGTGTGTGTGTGTGTGTGTGTGTGTGTGTGTGTGTGTGTGTGTGTGTGTGTGTGTGTGCGCGCAAGTGGGGGCCAGTGGTAAGCAGGATCACATGGTTTGTTGAAACAAATGAAGGCTAGCTGGGATTTAAACCCAACTTCCTCTCTGTGTTGGGCCACTAAAAGTCACCTACCATGTGTGTGTGTGTGTTTTATATTTGAACAGCTATCTTTGTGAGGACCAATTTTGTGACCTTCAGAGTGAAGACATTTTAGCCAGTCCTCACTTTGGGACAGTCCTTCAAAGGCCCGTCTGAGGGTTCAGACTTGGTTTTAAGGTTAAGGTTAAAAAGAAGTTTAGGTTAGGGTTAGGCATTTAGTTATGCTGGTCAAGGTAAAGCGCTTGGGAATACATTATGTCAATGAGTGTCATCACAAAGATGAGTATTAGTTTGAACACATTAAAACTATTGGCTCATATTAAGTCAGCAAATCAAAGTTTATTGTATGTATCATCAGCTTAAAAATAATAGGTGTGTGTGTGCGTGCATGTGTGTCTGTTTTTGTGTGTTTGGGTGCATTTGTGTCCCCATGAGTAGATTAAGAAAACCATGCATGCAAAACTTGCTTGCTTTCCTTGATCTACATGTCTTCAAAGTCCTGCCAAGCACATTATCTATTTTACTAAAGGCAGAACTGAACCCAAGTCTAAATGGGAACATTGTTACACCCATACCTTCTGTGTAGTCTGTTTTCTGTTGTGTTGTCTGTCACTTACCCTGTCTCTTGTTTCAGAATCCTCCCTCCTCGTGCGTCGTCCTCATGTTTGATTGCAGACCCCACCCTCATTGTTGCCACCTGTATCTCATTTTGTTTCCACCTGTATCTCGTTTCCCTGTGTATTTAGTCTGCGTCAACCTCTTGTTCTGTGTCAGTTTGTCTCTTAATGTTGCCCAGTAAAGAGCCCTATTTCCTGAGTTCTGACTACTGCCTCGTTATCTGCATTTTGAGTCCTATTTCTTGTGGCTCCCAGCCATTCTGTGATAGGACGAACTGACCACCATGGACTCAGCGGACTCCGATCCTCTCTGTCAGGCTCTTGCCTCTCAAGGCGAACAACTCCAACGACATGATGGATGCCCTCCAGACCCTCTCAAATAATGTCAACCAGCTTGGACAGCAGCTCCACCAGATTTCCACACAACGGACCTCTTCGGCTCCAGCCCAGGCCGCCGTTGGCTCCCAGCAGCCACATGTCCCTGCGCCGGAGCGCTATGCTGGAAACCTGGGTACCTGCATGTCCTTTCTGATGCAGTGCTCCTTAGTTTCAACCTGAAACCCTCAAGATATATGACTGACAGAGCTAGGATCGCCTTCGTTATGGGTTTGCTTACCGGGAGAGCGCTAGCCTTGGCTTCTAGCATGTGGGAGTCAGTCTCCCACAAGCTCCTCTTTCCAGCTCTTTTTTCTGATATGCGTAAAGTGTTCGATCACCCCATTAGCTATAAAGACATTGCCTCATGCTCTCTATACAGCAGGGATCCCACAGCGTAGCTGAATTTTTCCATAGACTTCTGAACAAGGGTCTGGGTGGTCTGACGTTTCCCTCCAGGTTTTTTTTTTCTCAGGCGACTAAATAACCCAGTGGAGGAACTAGTAGTGCGGGATGACTGAGAGTTTGATGCCTTAATCGCTCTTGCGGTAAGATTGGAGCGCCTTCTTGGGAAGTTTAGGAGAGAGAGACCTAGCCGCTCTGTTAGCTTTCCAATTCTTTGCTTAGCGCCTTCTTTACCCCTCGGGAGACTGGAGCCCATTTCCCAGCGACCTCTCTACCGGCCCAGCCCCTAGGTTCCCAGCTTCTTCTGGCACCTCCGCTACCCACCTCTCCGCTGAGGAACCCATGCAGATTGGGGGGACCAGCTTGACTCCTGAGGAACGGCAGCGGCGCTTTCGGGAGGGCCTGTGCATCTATTGCGGCTAGAGGGGCCACCTTATTGCCTCCTGTCCAGTAAAAGACCGGGCTCATCAGTGAGAGGGACAACACTGGTGAGCCGTACAACCCTGTCAGTAGGTCCTCCTCATTTACTCTCCAGGGTTGATGTCTCTTCTATTTATCTAGTTTGACAAGGTTCAAGAGCATTTTCCTTGGAATATGACTCCTCACAGGTAATGATTGCACAATAAACCACAGCATCTCTCTATATAAAGGCAGCTGACCTGCAGTAAATACAACAGAATTCAGAAGAAACCTTCAGGAGAGCAACAGAGGAGGATCCCTCTCCCCGGATGGACAGATGCAATAGATGTCATGTGTACAGAATGAACAGCATTTACAAAGTTACATAAACACATTACATGAATATGACAATGTATGAATGGAACTCCAATCCATGAAACAGAAGGAGGTAGAGAGGAGGGGGGGCGGGGCATCAGCAGGGCCAACGCGAGAGGCCGGCTCACCAGGCATCAGACACCTCAATGTCCAATGGACCCTATGAGACGTGAAGTCACAAAGACTCCGGGGGGGAAGCAGAGTTAATAAGGTGCAATGGAGAGATGCAAATTCATCCATAAGGAGAGAGAGAGAAGAGGAGATAGGTGCTCAGTGTATCCTAAAACATCCCCCAGCAGCCTATAAGCCTATAGCAGCATATCAAGGGGCTCGACCAGGGCAAACCTGATTCAGCCCTAACTATAGGCACTATCAAACAGGAAAGTCTTAAGTCTATTCTTAAATGAGGTGACTGTGTCTGCCTCCCGGACTGAAAGTGGAAGCTGGTTCCATAAAAGAGGAGCTTGATAACTGAAGGCTCTTGCGCCCATCCTACTTTTTAGGACTCTAGGAACCACAAGTAGCCCTGCATTTAGTGAGCGCAGCTCTCTAGTGGGGCAATATGGTACTACAAGCTCCTTAAGATATGAAGGTGCATTACCAATCAAGGCTTTGTAGATGAGGAGAAGAATTTTAAATGTGATTCTTGATTTTACAGGGAGCCAGTGCAGAGCAGCTAATACAGGAGTAATGTGATCTCTTTTCTTAGTTTTTGTGAGTACACGAGCTGCAGCATTCTGGATCAACTGGAGGGACTTAAGAGACTTACTAGAGCAGCCTAATAATAAGGAGTTGCAGTAATCTAGTCTGGAAGTAACAAACGCGTGAACCAGCTTTTCTGCATCTTTTTGGGACAAGATGTGCCTGATTTTTTAAAATGTTACGTAGATGAAAAAATGCAATCCTTGAGATGTGCTTAACGTGGGAGTTAAAGGACAAGTCCCGGTCAAAGATAACGCTGAGATTCTTTACAGTGGTGTTAGATGCCAGGGCAATGCCATCTACAGAAACCACATCACCAGATAATTGATCTCTGAGGTGTTCAGGGCCCAGTAAAATAACTTCAGTTTTGTCTGAGTTTAAGATCAGGAAATGAAAATGAATTGTGGTCAGTGTAAATGGGTGCGATATGCCAGCACATACACATATTTTAGATATATTATATATTTTTGCCAATTGCCGTGATTGAGCTCACCTGAAAATGTAGTCATGCTTCTAACTTGTCATATACTGTTTACTCATGATTGTTTTCCTAAATGCAGTTAACCACAATGGCCGCTTACATCTCACACCTTGATCCGGAGGAAAGTCCACGTATCTTTGGTTACAAAAAAACAAGCTGCCTAGCACCAATCACCAGGGTTCAACTGACATTCAACATTCAGATGAGTGTTGGCTTGATCAGTGCAGGGTACACAAAGTGCCTTGGTCCAATCTTTCCTGCAGAAGGAGTGGATCCCATCTACATATGATACTTCCAAGGGTCCACAGAGTGTGACACTCCCATAGTGGACATTGATGTCACTGAGGATCCAGAAAGTGAAGCCCTGAAGTTTTGCCAAGGTTGGGAGAAACTGGCCTGTGATCTGAACCGCAAGGCTGGAGGGGTCATATATCTGGGTAAAGAGAGAGAAACAAAACTACATCTGTGATGTCGCTGCCACTGATTCCTTTACATCTGACGAAAGGTACTTTCGTGATGGCTACATTTGCCTGGATGAAGATGCTCGCAGGGGCGCAGGTAGCGCCTTCGTCTTCCTCTGGTACCGTCAGACCACTGATTTCAAGCGTGCACTCAATTATCTGAAAGTCTCCGCCACGGAGAGCAAGTTTCAGGCCCTGCAGGAGAAAGATTACCAGCCAGTGGGCTTCAACTTCAATGGGTGGACGGAAAGTATCCCGATGTAACTGTGGTACAAGAGAGAGAGATCCAACAGTCCCATGAAGGCCATCAACCCGCTTCTCAACACGGATGCTGTTCAAGTGTATCAAGAGGCTGGTGTCACCGTGATCAAGAAAAATCTCAACACAGGCATTAAAGGCTGCACTGAGTACCTGTGTTTCTATCAGTAAAAGCATGAGAAAACCCTCCTCTCGGTAGCAGAGCTGAGAATTCTCAACTGAAGTGGAAAGAAAAGTCTCACAATGGTGTTAAATCACCTTGGTGGTGGCCACTTTGATTGATCCTTCTCTTTTTCTAGCCAAAACAATGTGATTAATTAAGGTAGCACATCTGGTAATATCAAGGTTAATGGTTTCTACTTTCAGATGTAATCAAAGAATAAGCAACTAAGTGAAAGTTAAGATGAGTTTAAATGGAGATGTAAAGGACTCAACTGTCTGATGTCAGTAGGAAAAGGCCTGGCAGCCTCTGACTTCTTTTTAAATCTGGGAAAGACTTGAATTCTATATACATTGGGGGATTATTTGTGTTACAGTTGTTATACTGGTAATATCAGAAAGGATAAATCTCGTATGAGTTATACTGTTAAACATGTCAATTAAATCGATCTAATCATTTTAAATGATTTTTTAACTATGATGTTGATGAATTATTGAATATCTGTATCACTATTCTCTATCACTAGTCCTGCTTTTCAATAAAGACACCTTTACCTGTGAACTATGTTTGCTTCAGTCTCTATCCTTTAGAGTCTAAAGGATAGAAATTTCACTTTGAGTATTGTTATGTGTTTTCTTCATCTTATTTCCGTCACTGTCATCATGCTGACGAATCAGGGCCCATATTTATCAACATGTGTATTAGAAACATTTTGGACAAAGTACAAATCATTCACTTTTACATTACATTACATGTCATTTAGCTGACGCTTTTATCCAAAGCAACTTACAATAAGTGCATTCAACCATGAGTACAAACTCAGAACAACAAGAATCTAGAAAGTACAATTTCTTCAATAAAGTTAAACTACAAGTGCTACCATTAAGAGCCATTTAATTGCTACTGTAACGGAGTTCGAAATGCACTTTGTTATTTCTTATTTTCAATGTATTATATTTTATTTTTGTTTATTCAACAATCCTGTTGAGTGTGTGTTAATTTTATTTTAATGAGTTATTTTTATTTAGCGTTATTTCTAAAATCTGTTTCCTGTGGAAACTGAGTTTCGCCTCTTTTGTGCCTCATGAGTTTCCGTAGCCCGTCTTTCCCTCATAACGGTTTGATGTTGCTCAGAGTAAGTTGTGGGGCAAACTGATGTTGCATTGTATTGTTACATTCTTTAGAAAAATTACCGTTTATGTTGCATACGGTAATGGTTGATGATACAATCACGGTGTCCACCTGTTGTGTCATTCAGATGTTTGAAGTGTACGTTTTGAGGCTGTATCATTTTGCCTCTTTGGCGCCATTTGCGTTTGCTACATCCGGCCGCCCTGTTGTATGTTTTCCTCCTATAATTTCTGTTTTGCTTGTTTAGGAAAAGAGAGGAAAATCTGATGTTTCATTGTCTTCTGCAGGTATGTGTTTTTCCTTTGTTTAATGTTGTAATTTTCGCTGAGTCTGCTGAGTTACTCTAACTTACGCAGTTATTTATTTTGTCCACTAGGGGTCGTTGTTTTCTTCTTGTATGTCATGAGTCATGTTTTTGATAATTGATATTTACATTTAATGAAGTCCTGTCTTCGAGATAACGGTTTGATGTTGCTCAGAGAAAAGAGAGGACAATCTGATGTTTCATTGTCTTCTGCAGCAAATAAACACTACAAAAGAGACCATCTGAGTGGACTTCTTCCCTGCCCTTCATACATCTGTTACACTACTAAAGTGCTACTACGCCGCTACCTTCCATATTCAAGGTATAGTTGAAGAATATGTGTTTTTAGTTTGCGATGGAAGGTGTAAAGACTTTCTGCTGTCCTGATGTCAATGGGGAGCTCATTCCACCATTGAGGAGCCAGGACAGCAAACAGTCGTGACTTTGTTGAGTGATTAGTTCACAGTGACGGAGCTACAAGCTGATTGGCAGAAGCCGAACGAAGTGAACGAGCTGGGGTGTATGGTTTTACCATGTCCCAGATGTAGACTGGACCCGATGTGTTCACAGCACGGTACGCAAGTACCAATGTTTTGAAGCGGATGCCTTCACCGGTAACCAGTGAAGGTCGCGGAGGAGCGGAGTATTGTGGGTACATTTCAGGAGGTTATTACTTGTAAAATTCAGAACAGGATAGTTGTATTATTTGCATTGATTTTAACATTTGCCAAGTTGTTACATGTGTTGGCATCAATCAGATGTGCCTACAACAGCAGGATTTCCTCAAGGCTTCACTCTTACTTTTCTCCTTGTTTCCGTTCCAGATAATTGTAAATGTGAACTTAAAAATTATATATATATATATTTTTTTTTTGTTGATATTATGGACGCAAAATACAAGATTTTAGTTGTTTAAATAATGAACAATATGGCATATGTGGGGGAAATTCAGCATTCACATGTTCAGGATGAATTATTAACTTTTGTTTTTATTTCCAGAAATAGTTTTGCCTTGACAAACAAAACAAAACATATTTGTTTATTAGATGTTATAGGTGTTATAATAGTTGCAAACCTGCTGAGACCATTAATGAACAGTTGATTGATTTATTTTTACCTGCCACCAGTGGGGCCACTGCTCATTGTTTTCTTCGACCAACCATGGATGTAAAATAATAACTGCACGTAAGGGACTATTACAGTTCTACTATGAGTGCACATAAGAATGGTTCAAAAGCATGCAAATAAATTAACATGTATCCAGTAGTAATATCATTATTTTTTGTAGAAAATAACACTTTGAAACCTCAAATGTTTTTTTTAATTTTTTTAATTCATGCAGTAATTATGATGTGTTCAATGAAATTCTTTGAGAAATTGTGCATTTACTGTAAATATGTGTGTGCTCTAACTTAGTGCACTTTCAGGGACAGGTGCATGGCAGACTAAAGACCAATTGGGGACAGAAGCCGTGTCCCAGATTTGGTAAAAAGCAGATTTTTGGGTCAGTGGTTTGGGTTATGATAAAGGTTATATTAGATGAGTGGTTATGGTTAAGGTTTGGGTAAGTCTCCAAGAAAAGTATATGCATTGTCCACACAGGTTTTAATGTGAGACATACTCCTTCTACTCATTGGCCTGGAGCGCCCGACCGACTATGATAGTGATATAAATAGCAGTCGCCTTTCACAGAACGTCGGTACAATCAGAAGTGAAAAGGGGTTCGATAGAATTTACCCTCTTTATTCTGTTCGGAGTTGTTGGCAAGTGGATCCTAACCATACACTGTATAAATGGACGGCGTGTCCTCACTTCCTCCCACTGTACAAAAATGTAAGCAAAATATCTCGGATATAGATGCTGCCATATTCCACACTTGGCGCCATTTGAAGCCAGAGTCTACAGTAGACACCCGCCTGACCCAATCACAAGTATGGCCACAGCTTGTTAGCGAGAGAGCCATATAGCTGGTATATTGGCAACACACTAGCTGCAAACAAAGATAGGACTTTCAACAAGAACACCGGTGTACTAGACTGGTGTTGAGAATTTTATTACGTTAGTGATGTTCGTGAAGTTGATGTGTTTTTGGTTTTACTTGCTTTACATACTTATTTTAAGCCTAACCATTATGTTTTTCCTCCACCTAACTAAGTGGTTTTGTTGCTTAAACCAAAGTGTACATACTTCTTTTCAGCCCAAGCATGATGTTTTTCCAAAATGTAACTATCTATGTTTTAATACACAACATTAACCATGTCTCAACTGCGACGGTGTGTGGGGCTTCCCAGGGCATTAGAAAGTGACGCCAAGGGTTGTGAAAAAGCGCCAGTATGTAATGAGTTAGGATAAGGACGAGTTGGCCCACTAGTCATACATCATTTATGTTTACAAACCTACCCATGCTATTCCTTGTCTATTCCTGCTTTGGGCCACAAAACAAAAGTCAATTTTGCCTTTTCAATTTTGGTTCTAATGAGAAAAGGATTTTACAGCTTGTGTTTTGCAATGGCACCAATTAAAGTTAAAGACTCGCGACCAATATGGACGCACATTAGAATATCACCAAGGCGTAACATAAGTTGTGAACATTTTTCCTGGTATTCAACCAAAAAGTGTAAGACTTTGCGCATTTCCATTTTCTGCACACATGTGTAAGTGGTCCATTTTCTTAAATACTGTGTGGACTGTGTGGATTCTATTTTGTGAAAGGACTTTCTGTTTGGTAAAAGTCAGGTTGTGTCATGTGTGTTAGATATGTGGTGGGTGTTGGAATTTCTGAGACCAGATTTCACGCTTCTTTTCATGCAGGGGTGTCCTCAAGGCATTTCACGGTAAAGTTGTGTCTAACTGGGTCACCAGATCCCCTGGTTTCAGCAGTTCAACTACCACTTGATCTAAATCACTAGCCTGTCACCACTCGCCTCCTTCATACATTTCCATATGAAACAATGAAATACCCGACATTAGCGTAGGATGACTGGAGCTTGGCCTGAAGATAATCATTAGCAACTCTGAACATTGAGGCACGTTTGAATAGTTGTGCTTGGCCTGTTAATGACAGCCTGAAGCATTGGCCCTGACAGGCAGGCAGGCTGGCGTCAAGGTTGGCAGAGAGATATTGTGAGAGGAGGAAAGGGTGAGCGAGCGAGAGAGAAGTTGGCATGAAAAGAGGGGATCTGAACCGCTGCCAGGTTTTGCTGCTTAAATGGAGAACCAACAGCACAACATGGTTTTCTTTTATATCTAGTTCAATAAATGACCCCTGTTTTCCAGCCTGCACAGAGAATCAGGGCAACGTTGCGGCAGCTCCTTCCTGTTGGAACTCTGTGGCTCTGAATACAGATCTGCTCCGACATAAGGACATAGAACTTCTCATGTCCGGATATTCACAAAAGTGAAACTTTCAACACACACTTTTTAACATTGTTAGACATTGCATGAAGACATCAGTGGCGTGAGCCATTAGTGAAACATGATCCATATTCATTCAACAGAACCAGACAGAGATTTAAGATTATATCTAGCTTTATTCTGTATATCTCTTGCTGTCATCAAATCCCTTTTTCATTAGAGAACGCAAAACGTGTAAACGTACACATGCAACAGCAACACTGAGAAGCAACGTTCTATGAAGACTAACTGCTCTGTTTGCTTCTCTGGTTGTTTCCAACAGTCAGATATGTAAATGTTTGTGTTTTTGACTCTGGTGCTAACAACACACAGACTTTAGAAGGAGGTCAACACAAACATCACGTTTCGATGACTGAACCCCTAATGTTGATCCCAAAGTCTTCAGTGTTGGTGTGCCAGCTGGAAAACATCCCTATCCAGCATTCTACCAGGTTGAAGAGACATAGCTGCAGACCTCGGTTGTGGTGCTGCCTGGAAAAAGAGAGGGTGAAGAAGGCGAGTAAGAATGCATGGTGATGATAATGAAATTGTATTTTTTTTCCGGCTTCACTCTGAACTTACTGGGCATGTATGTGTCTGTCATGTTTTTCACGCTGACTCTGAGGCCAGATGGTCTGCAGGCGCTGATGCCTCCCCATCCTCATGTCTCTCATCGCCTGGGTTTTGATCTGCCCCTATGATGCTTGACTTCTTCTCATTCTGGCTAACTTTTTCCACAGCTATGAGTGAAATTGACCTATGCACAGATCACTATTTTGAATAAGGTCTGAGTTAAAAAATGTCTGTATCGCATAAAGTCTTGGTTGTATGCAATATTGGGGTTGATTAATCAGCAACTTTACTGGATGATTACAATTTAAACACAGGATATGACTTTGAGATATACTTAGATATCCTAACTTTAGTCCCTTGTGTTGGTCTAGCTGGATCCTACATTTACCATAATGCAACACAACGATATGTTCTCTTTTTCTGCCCTTAACATTCTCGCGCTAAGCCTGGTGGCATCCCTATGACATCATCAGGGTTACTTTCTCATACATGACACAGCTCCTCCAAAGCCTCCGTAGCAGACATCATGTGTGATGATACATGATCCATACCTCGGGACAGGCCTTTCTCAACAAAGAGCAATATAAAAGGTTCTGTTGCACTCAGCAGCAGTTTGACCTTTAAATGACAACCATAGTAGTACCTTACTGTAGAAGCCCTGGTGGAAAGACTTTACTCATGGTAGCAGTCTAAAATTTCGCTATAATAGACTAGTATTGTGACCCCTGTCACATCTAACTGAAACCACAAAGACCCAAGACAATGTTGTGTATGGTAAAATGATAGTACAATTTTTAACATTTCAGAAAACAGCAAAAGACAAAATGCAACGACGTGAAGGTCAGACCCAAACCGGAAAAGGTAGGTATATATTGGATTGCTATTTTTTCAGAATCTATTCCATGATTGCTGAAGCAAGATGTTAAGAACTCGCCTCAATTTTTCAAGACACTGCACACAATTCACACAACCACACACACAAGTAGCCGAAAACCTAAAGATCCTTTCCAAAACTAAACACTACAAAAACAACCTGACTTTGTCAACGTATGGTTCATATGATCTGATTCTCTTTGAAATAATTACACAAAGTGCACACTCTTTTGAACAAACAAAACAAATCAAGAAATCAACCATACACATATGGTCAAATTAAACGACACACATTTTCTTGGAATGTTGTCCCATCATAAACACATATATCCTTGAAAAAGACAAACAAAATAATAATATCAATAATGTTAGTAATAAATAAAACATGGGGAAGAAATGTACAATTACAGAGAATGCTTACTGAGCAAATAATAGACAGGTTATTGCTTGTCATTCATCACCAAAATAAGTGCTACAGTAAGAGGGAACCACTTGTTTACAAACTGATTGAAGATTCCTTGCTATACATTTGCTAACCTTTCGTAGGGAAGAATTGTTTATAATTGATCATACCAAGTTGAGTAAGTAAGTCGTTGTACATCTAACCAAATATGTACTGGGCCGACCGTGGCTCAGTGGTCGAGCAGGGTCGTCCTTCAAATTAGAAAATCGGCAGTTCAATCCCTGGCTCTGCTAGTCCTTGTCGATGTGTCCTTTGGCAAGACACTCAACTCCAAGTTTCGCCCCAACGATGTGTGACTGTTGACTGAATGTAGTAAGCACTGATGGTATACCTGGTAGCCCCTGCCATCAGTGTGTGAATGGGTGTGAATAACGACACGTAGTGTTAAAGAGCTTTAAGTGAAAAGACTAGAAAAGCACTATACAAGTGCAGTCCATTTAGGATTGAAAGGCTTGAGGCATAAGGCATGATACTGGAGCTATCACCAAGAATACACAGTTTTGGATCTATTACCATTTTAACACCAATAATTGTCTCAATCTTTTACAACAGAAGACCAGAATATTGTGATCAATGAACATGACCACTTCAAATGAAAATAAGTTCCGAACTGTTTTTGCAACTTCTGGATTCATCATACTTATTACGTATTTCAGGAGTCTCATGCAGTTTAGTAATTATTGTATATTGAGTTTTGTGTGATTGGTTGGATTTAGTCATTCTTCTGGCATGTACAAAACTTTGTTCCAGCTCTGGCCTGAACAACATTTTAATTTCTGCTTTCTTATGATATAGTCTGGGTTAAAAAGAATGTTCAGAGACATTGTTTCAGTACATATATATGTTGACCAAACACAACACAGGTTTCGGACTTGAGTTGTTGCAATCTGCTCTGGTTACATCGCAGACTAACCGGAATCTGAAATGCCATTGTGTTTTGACCCTTTAGGCCACTGTATTCACGTCCTCAACACATGTTAACAAAAGTCATACACAATCCTGGAAGATCCCGATGTGTTGTGCTGCTCAAAAACATGTACAGGTAGAAAACACTACCAGTAGGCAACTAAGGAAATACCCTTTTCATGCAATATATACAGTATGTATATACATAGTTTAGTCCAATACGTTAAAGTTCAATTCATAAGCATTTTTTTGGAATGCCTATGCAACGTCCTGTAGTATTACTTTCAGTCAGCAGAGGGTGTTTGTATCTTCAGAAGCTTGCAGAGAATGTCACATGTGGTTTCTGCTTCCTTGCCCTCAACCGAGCACGTGCAGAGAGCTTCAACACACACAGCCAAGCATCCTGCTGCGAAAGAAACCCCCAAAAATTAAAAAGTGAACTGTGAGGAGACTGACGACGGACAAACATGGAAGAGCAACATCTGACATACCGGCAGCCCGGCTCCAGCATGGAGGAATATTGTGTAATGTCTTCTGTCTCATCTGTATGCCTTTCCACATTTTGTAAATATCTCTCCCTCTGTGTGTGTGTGTGTGTGTGTGTGTGTGTGTGTGTGCGTGTGTGTGCGTGTGTCACTGTGGGATGACAGGAACTTCTCACCATGGGAACTGTGTGAGGGGAACACAAGGTTCCGGCAAGACTCAGAGAGTTGAACTCACTCTCACACACACACACACACACACACACACAGTTCTGTTTGTATATAAACATCCCTCATATCCTCCATTCTGTGGTGGAAACATGCAAATCATCCACAATTATACTTGAGGGAGAATTGGAGCTGTACTCAGTAACTCAGGCATTGACTGAACTCCAGTGAAATGGGTTGTTGTTGCGTTGTTGTTGTTGTATTGAAAGAAGGGAAACTTATTATCTCTACGGTAAAATCAAAAGCAAATTATTATTTATATATATTTTAATCTAGGTCTTATGCTCCTGTCTGACATGATATGAGAGTGTTTTATCTACTGCTGAGATCATGGTACTTTCAAAACTACACTACTTATATTTGTTTGGCTACTTTGCAGATTTAGATTTTTCTCAATCTCCAAAGTACATGTTTTCTGAAACCATATCGCATATTCTCAGAACTCTAAACACAAATTAAAAACACATACGCACACATGTACGCACACACACACACAGTTCTGTTTGTATATGCAGAACTCCACAAATCAGAACAATGTTATTTCTTGTCAAAAGGGACTTTTGTCTTCAATGAAACACACACATACACACACACCATCATATGCATTTCCATGTTAACATTGATGTGCTCAATGTAAAACACTACTATGAAAGGAAAATACTGGTATTAATTGGTTATCGGAGACTTGTGCCACATGAAAGTACTGTGACCACATCGTCAAACAATGTGGCTCAAATCTCATTGGGTATTATGTCTCTTCTTGGTCTTGGCCTACGTTTATAGCTAATGCTGTACATGGAACAATGGTGCAGCATGTGTTTTTCCACGTGGAGCATTGACCATCACTAAAAGCTCAATTGTGGAGAGGCTGATAGTATATTAAGCGTATATTAAACTTAGGCCATTAGTTTCTAGAAGAGAAGTGGTTCAGTTGTATTCTGTTGGCCGACATGTTCATACCATTTCGATGTTGATGACATCGATCTATCAGACATGGAAATATGCAGATGCTGAATAAACTGAGCATGCAGTTAGTTAGCTTGTAATGCACTTTAGAAGACGGCTGTAGGCAATTAGGAGATGTTCTTTGAAGATAGTGTTTGGAGTCTGCCTCAAAGCAGATTAGCTCTCAGAGCCACTCCAGGCCTTAGAACTGATCTACAGGGAGACAAGGTTAAAGTATTTGGTCTTGCCTATTTATATCCCAGGAAAACTGAAAATAGTGGAGTTTTTAATGTGTAACACAACCACACAGAGATGAATGGATGCTTTGTTGCAGTGCACACACAATATGCAGGACCAATCGAAAACTAACACAGCAGAAGTTTAATGCTTTCATTTAGCAATATTAGTAGCAGGACATGAACCATTTAGTGCCCTTGCAGAGCCAACTGAAACAAAAAGCATCATGCTATGTTGTGGTCACCTCGTGGTGGCAGGAAAAACGAAGAGTGCAACATCTGACATCGCCTGAGAAATGTGTTACGATAAACATGTTAGCCAATTATTACCTATTGACACATCCAGTAGACACATAGCAACACCATCATATATTTGGAGTGGTGTTTGTATTCACCTGATGAATGTAAAGTCTAATAATTACTTAGAATTTAGAGAATTAGAATTTGGTATACAAAAGTCAAGGTCAGTCTGACCCTTACAAAAAATGCGATTCTGGCCATAAGTCAAGAATTTTTAGGCTAATATAAGCACAGAATAATAGGATATAGTGATAACATGATCAGATGTGCATGTGAAAACATATCTGTAATTTGACTTTAAAATATGAATCATGTATCAGAGAGGACCATGAGCAACCCCAGGTGTCCCGAAACAGTCCTGAGCCACACAACCTCCACTCCACCTATCGAGAACTGGATAGGATAGACTAACAGACAGACTCACAAGAGCTAAGCTCAACGTCACCAGTCACACAGCTGAAAACTCAGCAAATATAGTAAGTATTTTCCAATAAGCAAATAATGAACACAAACTCAAAACAATCAATCATCTAAACAATCCAGACGCCACTACAAACATGAGTAGGGCTGTTACACTTGCATATACTTTCCTACATGTTGGTGGTAGAACTTTTGACTGCATGACATGCACATAAAACCCTATCTTTTTACAGTACCTTAATTGTAATATTGTACACATGACATCTATTGCATCTGTCCATCCGGGGAGAGGGATCCTCCTCTGTTAATCTCCTGAAGGTTTCGTCCCTTTTTTCCCTGTGAAAGGTTATTTTTGGGGAGTTTTTCCTGATTCGATGTGAGGTCCTGGGACAGGGATGTCGTATGTGTACAGATTGTAAAGCCCTCTGAGGCAAATTTGTAATTTGTGATATTGGGCTATACAACATAAACTGAATTAAATTGAATTGAATAGAACAACCCTCTCTCCAAACAGTGTCAGGATCTGTAGTGGATCTGTAGTGTTGTGTCGTGTTTCTTGTTTTATTTTGAAGTCCTTGTCTCATGTGTCCTCTGTTTCTCTGCACTTCCTGTACCTCTGATTGTCTTTCCTGTCCCTGATTGTTTCCTCCTGTGTCCAATCACCTGCACCAGCCCTCTGTATTTAAGTCCTGTTCATGTCATTCCCCTTTGTCAGTTCGTCTTGTCTAGATCATTGAAGATCATGTGTGTGAGCCTGTTTTGTTTGTTTTGAATCCTGTTGAGCAATAAAGTTGCCTTTTCCAGTGTTGACGGTGTTTGGGTCCAGTTACCTGCAGCTGCACATAACAAACAGCATACATTCATACATCTATATACATGCAAACATCAATCTTTGGTAACAAAGTACTTGGCTTTAAATATGAATGCACCAGTGTAATTTGTTGCTATCTCCAGGTGTGAGCAGGGACAAAAGAGTAAAACAAAACATCAATTTGATTTAAATAATAATGTTGGCACATGGATTATGCTGACTAATAGAGGCAGATCTTGTCCAGTTCCCGATCACCTTACATTTCTGACCTCCAAGCCCTGATGCAAAATGTTACAATTAATTGAAAACACACTGTGAAAGAGTTAAAGTTCTCAGACCATGGTAGCGATTGACAGGATGCCACGTCCTGAAGCATACCCTGCTTTATGGTCTATTTGACTAAATGGGTCCATCATTTACTAAATGAACTGTATGCTGTATTGAAGAATAATTGAAACTATTTAAGTGATTACAAGCATCATTTCACTAAGATAATAAATCAAGTGAAAAGTAGGGTCATTTTCTAACTGAACTCTTTACAATATGACTTCTTTTGATAATCAGGTCTGAGGCTTCACTTTTGCTGGAGCGGGATTTTTAGTGTTAAGTAAACACTTAGAGATGCTACTTTCCACATGGTCCGTTCCCCGAGGAGCATTTTGAAAGAGATCACATTTTCTCTGTGCACACTTCTTTCCGGTTCCCAACACAGTCAGCTTGCATCTGACTTCTTAAATAGTTTCATTTCTATATAAAGGTTTTTGCCATCCTGTTCCATGAGGTGCTTTTGAACACTCCTAAATTGTGGTGGAGAGTATTCTAAATGCAAAGACGTCGCTAGAACGGCAACATGGAAGCTGAGAATCATACGCCCCTAATTATGTTATGTACATGCTAGGGGACGTACGGCGTTGCCATGTGGGGAGGATGTGATGTCATTGGTTGACATCGTCTGCAACGCGGCTCCGGGGGATAGAGACGGCAATTCACATTCGGGAGCATCCGAGAGATTATTCCTCCAAGATCATTTTATTATGTAAACTTTAAAACAGCAGCAGTGTGCCGGTTAGCACTTTAGCAGAGCAGCTGCAGTACGAACAAATCTGTGCAGGCGTTTCATTCTTGGACAGAGTTTACAAGTTCACGACTTCTACATGTCACTATCTTGATGTGAAGGGCCACCCTAAACACTTTGGATTGGTTCTATTATGCAGGTCTTTTTTTTACCATAAACTGTTTCCTCCCAGAAACAGAACAAGGAAGCTTGTCTTTAGTATCTAGTTGAGCGAAGTATTTAGAGACTGACTTTATTTAGAGAGAGTCTAATCAGCAGGCAACAGAGTAAAATGAGTTTCTTGCAATGGATTTAATCAGCAGCAGTTTGCTCCCTCATGTCCTCAAAATGTTCTTCATTGTCAAGTCCAGAACACATTCAGTTTAGTTCAATCCAGCCAAGACTTGGCTTTCTCTAACTGTCCATGTAAAAAGCAGAAAAAGCAAACAAAGCAAACATCTGACCTCTACAAAAGCCAGCCAAATCAGAAGCCGCAGCAGACTATTGGTAACTAATGTGCCATGTTGTCAAGCTTTTGACGTCAGCTGAAAGAAGTCAACTAAGCCTGGACCCCATTGATCTGGTGTTATTTTCCTGTGGCAGAAAGGAATTTTCCAAACGAAATCTCATGTGAATAAAAACAACAGCTTCTAGTCACGATGGCCAGAGGCTGTTTTACTGGAAAGGAGCATTACTGTTCAACCATGACAAGGTTGCAGGAAAGCATTTCTTATTAAAGCTTTTTTTCGCACGTGGAGGTTTGGTGGTGGACTTATTGGTGATAAAAAGGCCCACATTTGGTGCATACTTTTTACACTTCATTTAGATCATAGTCAAAACATTTCCTTTGTGCTGCAGCTGACACATCATGGCACCACGGTCCTGCTTATCTTCCATTGACTTGAATTATCTGATGAGATTTTGAATAAAAACATAGGATAATTCAAAAATGTTTTCCCTTTTTTTCAACGTCTGCTGACTGCAGATTGTGGCAGTGATTCAAAGGAATGCTGGTGCAGCTGTGTAACATTTCCTGGTCACCAAAGCCACAGACGGGCTGCTGTGTCATTTTTACATGCGGCTGCCCACACCAGAGCTACTAATAGAAATAGTCAAACAAAGAATTTATAGACTTTAACCCAAGACTTGTTTCATTCAACGAGATAATACAAAAAGGCGAAGATCTACACATTATCCCTCCACTTTGTTTAAATAACTACAGGGGTAAATGTCTGTTGGTGGGACAGCATTCAGTTCAAGTACGTTACAATTCAATAGAGCTTATCTAAGTAAATGATTACTAATATTGTAGTTTCTATATGGAGTGCTTGTACTTTTTCATTGTGGTGAAGAGGGATCTGAGTCAGAAGGCAAAACTCTCGATTTAGCAGTCGATATACGTGACCTATGGTCACGAGCTTAGGGCAGTGAAAAGAGCTTCCTTTATAAGGTGGCTGGGCTCAGCCTTACAGATTGGGTGAGGAGCTCAGACCTCCGGAGGGAGCTCGGAGTAGAGCCGGCGCTCCTTAGCGTCAAAAGAAGCCAGCTGAGGTGGTTTGGACATCTGATCAGGATACTTCTTGGACATCTCCCTTCAGAGGTTTTCAAGGCATGTCCAACCGGCAAGAGGCCCCAGGGTAGACCCAGAAAATGTTGGAGATATAACATTTCAATCAGGGAGAGACCAGTTAGATAAAGAAAGGATGCATGTTTATTGTTAACAGATGATATGAAATGATGAAGTCTCAGAGTCTTTGGCGCTCGGACTCTGCGGGGAGATTTGCAATTGAGGGCCGACTGCCCCGATCAGCAACGATATAGATCCCCAAAAGGAAGTAGACCACAGCTAAAAATCTCCCCGAAAAGAATGTTTACTTACCGATCGGGAATGAGCTGGTAGCGAATGATCGATGATGGCATGAGCTGCTAAGAGATGAGACATAACAATGAGCATGACAGAACTTTGAGGTTAGGCGATTAGAATCTGCGATATACCATGAATGAGTTAAACATGAATGAAACACTACGATGACTAGGCCGCACTGGCCCGAGCATGATTTTATTCATTTATTTTCCTTGGCCAGCAATGGCTTGGAGACAAATGTCCTGCTTGCAATGTGTGGCTTGGCCGGCATTGGCTGATGGTCAGCGGTGACCTAAATAGCAGCAAGTTGAGCTGGAACTTCGTGGCTAGTGTCCTGGAATGACCGCAAGACATTTTAGAGATTCCCATATGGTAGTAGAATACCTGGATGTGAATGATTAGCTGAATACGTGATTAGTTGAATTAAATAATTGAATCTTATGAGTCATCTGACTGGAAATGACGGATAAGAGCAGCCAGAGAGCGCCGGTTGGCCAATTGGCCGGCGCACCACCACCAGTATATGCATGCATTGAGATCTGGACAAACGTGATATGAGACTTTAGATGCGATAACAGCAGATATGGTAACATGCAGTAGTAGTAGCAAAACTCTAGTTAAAACATGACTGACGAGGGATTTAAGGCACGCTAGAGGGAATGGGTCGAGCCTGAAGAATCAATCTATGCTATGCATGAGGAAGGTCGAGAGGGAATTCTGTATGGAACGACGGGATATTCCCCCGGGATGCTGCTGCTGCGTTAACTGCGATTACCCTTAACGAATCGCTCAGTGGTGCTGTGACGAATGCCCAATGCTGCGATGTATGCGATTGCTAGAAGGTACCCGATGATAGATTTGTATAGCGCTTGAAAGAGATACTAGATACTAGACCGCAAGCTCGGATTACGAGTTTAAGGCGGCATCCTGGTAGACTCCCTGCGATTGGCACGGATGCCGGTGAGATCATGCGGCAACATGTTTATGCATCAGACAAAGTGTGGAGATTCCACTTCGACCTGGTTGACGGAATCCTTCTGGCTCTGTTGGCTCCGGCTAGCGAGACATGATGTGACCGGTTATCGACATGACTGGGCGAAATACGGACATGAGTTCGGCGTGGCACTCTATGGTAGGCTCTGATTGTTACGGGCATTTGGGTGTGGGGGTTATACTGAGAGTCGTGCTCTCGGTATAGCTCTCGTAGAGTCCCCGGTACACAGTGTAGCGTGAGCTGCCATTCAGATTGGCATCCGTATCTCCTGCGTCGACATCTCCCTGCGCTCGATCCTCTCCGCTCGTTCGGCTCCCTTGCTCGCATGAGTCACTTCCTCCCGGCTGTATATCTCCTTCCCTTCCGGCACTGGCGGGGAAAAGCGAATACATGCTTGGATAGTATCATGGGTTAAGCAGATTTAGATGAATTTGTTTTAAGGGCTGTTACGATACTGCTGCCGCGACATATTGCAATCCCGCTAGGGGAATCCCCATGCTGCTGGGGCGTATGCGGTTCAGCTAAAGGATGCCCAATGCTCATTCGATGTATGCAATGATTTTGCTTCTCCTTCTCTCGTCAGTTGTTGCGGACCTGCTAGTAGCTAGCAGGCTGTGTGCCCTGCGTGGATGCGTGATGTAGCCAGCAATGGCTAGATGTAGCCAGCAATGGCTAATGGGCTGCAAGCCCTGCTTGGATGCGCGATGTAGCCGGCAATGGCTAATGAGCTGCGAGTCCTGCGTGGATGAGTGATGTAGCCGGCAATGGCTAATAGGCTGCGTGCCCCGCGTGGATGAGTGATGTAGCCAGCAATAGCTAATAGGCTGCGTGCCCTGCTTGGATGTGTGATGTAGCCAGCAATGGCTAATGGGCTGCGTGCCCTGCGTGATGTAGCCAGCAATGCCTAATAGGCTGCGTGCACTGCTTGGCTGCGTGATATGGCCCGTCGTGGTTAATGGGCTACGTGCCCTGCTTGGATGAATGATATGGCTCGTCGTAGCTAATGCCCTACTTGGATGAATGATATGGCGAGCCGTGGCTAATAGGCTGCGTGCCCTGCTGGAATCATGATGCGGCTAGCAATGGCTAATGGGCTGCGTGCCCTGCTTGGATGCGGCCAGCGATGGCTAACGGGCTGTGTGTCCTTCTTGGGATGACCAATTTGGCCGACGCTGTGCTCTGAATTGCTTCTGAGTTCACTTGGATGCCGGTGTATAAACCATACGTGGAAACAACCTGCTCACACGTCCATGCATTTGAGATCGAGGCTGTAATGATCCTACGGACTCGCTAGGTCGACGATGGTCTGGACATGATGTGCATTAGGTGCGGCTGGGAGGGGAGTGTAGGCCCTCAACCACCAGTTATGTCATGGCTTAGCGGCAGTTTAGGATTTCTAGGGATCTTTAGCGCCGATGATGGCCGAGGCGCGAGTAGGAGGCGCCCATTCTTTTAGTTTATTTTTCCATCTTCTCTTTCCTGCTTCCCATCTTTCTTGTCTCTCCTCTTTCTTCTTCTTCTCTCCTCTCTACATCGTCGTCGCTCTTGAGAAATCCTGAAGACTGGTTAACACATGATGTGACATTTGTGTTCCTGTTACTCACCCGAGGCAGGAGAGTTTCTGGTGGAGCATCTCGCACGATGCAGATTATGTTGAATCCGGAGTAGAGGGAGGACGGCGTCTGGGAACCTCTGAGGGTGATCCTTAGGAAGCCCCCCGATGGACACGACTTGTGGGAATACGCCAACGCACGATGGGAGAAGGTTTGCCTTAATGCCGGCTGAGCATGCTTATTGAGCTCAAGATGGGGTCAGCAGTGGCCAGCACTTTGCTTTGATGAGGCCACGTGATCCAGCGTGACAACTTTGTGGGCTGCACAGATATGGATAACTTTTGAGCATTTCATGAATGACCGTAACTTCGTCATCCCGATCTCCGTCATCGAACGTTTGTTAACAAAACGATAGGATGCGAGGATGCAGCATTAGAGGTTCCTTGCTGGTGTTTTTTGTTGTTGTTGTTTTTTTTACACTGCAAAACTCTGGATATTGAATACTTACGTTACATATCATTAAGGTGACACTTTTATCCAAGCGACATACCGTGAGTGCGTCCGACCTCGAGTATGAACTCAGAACGACACGAGCAGGAAGCAACGTTTCTCGAGAAAGCCAGCCAGGTAAATGAGTGTTTTTTTTAAATTTTTTAACCTGGCGACCAGGGAGATTAAATGTGATCCTGCTGTGTGACTAGTAATCCTGATCCGGGACCGGCCTTGTAGATGCCTTTATAGTAGAGAGATTTGGGACTCGGTAATATTCCACCCGTCGAACGGGGAAATGCCAAGAGATTGTTACGGTCTGGGCGGCGGCTAAAACTACTGACCACGGTCTGACCATATTTATATGATCGAGGAGAAGATCCGGGTGCGACGTGCTGATTAATGCATTTGCCTTCGGTGATGAACGCTTGAATTGAAATGCATGCAGAGCGCGCGGGGCCGCTGGCACGAAGCCGGCCGCGGCGAATGCTGTTGCGGCAGGAGTTTGAGGATATCCGCCCTAGTGCGTGCATGGATGGTTGCTGGAGTTTAGCCGGATGCTGCCGATCGATTTGTTACCGGCGCGGAGTGACCCGGAGTACCTGGTGAGAATCCCCGCGGGGAACGATTGGGAGGAGGTGCTTTCTCCTCTGCTGGTGACTGGACGTTGCTGGCTCCGGAACGAGGCTGGAAAAAGGAAATGGACGTTTGCCGGTTCGTTATGAACGCGCAGACACTGGCTGATAGAGAACACGGATAGCAGTGGCGTGAATCGTGCATAACAGCAGCATGAAAGAACTGAAGGTAGAGAGACAGTCACATTTAAACGAGACAGCACCAAGATGATTGGCTAACCGTGCGCAGCTTGTGTAATGATTGACGGCGCAGAACAATGACGGCAAGTAAACAATGAGTGAGCATGGATGGGGAATGATTGGCAGGCATGTGAGGAATGGCGGGCTGAGGGGTATGGTCTTCCTGTTTGAACTTGCGCTAGAGCTCCATATCTCGACTGACCTGGGAATGCCTCAGGGTTCCCTAGGAGGACCTGGAAAGCATTGCTGGGGAGAGGGACATCTGGAACACTCTCCAATGCATGTTGAGTTACTTAAAGGTTGGTTCACTGAAATTACAAATCTACAAACCCTAGATGAGTGAATCACTTTCATCCGCCCATGAATCACTGTAAATAATTTTCATAAATCAGCTTTTGCTTAAGGATTTTGTAAGACTATGGTGGGTGTACCCAGTTTTTTTAGGGGCATGCTTCCTCAGGAGAAACTTTGTGAAGATCATTGTAAAGTTAAATGCATCAATCCGGTGCGCTATTAAAGCAAAGATAGCCTGCTGTACATAACAGGTACTTGCACTTAACTTATATTATTATATTTTTATTTTTATTGAATGCAATTTAATAAATCTACTCCATTACATCACAAGGGGAAATAAGCAGTTTTTACTTCACTAGATTCATTTGACAATACAAGTTACTAGCTGTCTTAACCTGACCTACTGGATGGTTTATTACTCAGAACCATCTAATAAGCCGTCATTGGAAAATGTTTGGAAATGTTTTGGAAAAGCATCAACCTTTTAAAACATTGGAACGACCTTGTGCTTCATCATAAGCACACTTCCAAAAAGAAGTTACAAAAATAGTGGACACACCACCAAAAACATGCAAATATAGCAAGGCCAAATGCCAACGCCAGCTTGCTCCAAAACAAGAGTGAATCTGGGGGTTGGCTTTCACCCGCCGGCGAGCTCCCTAAACTTGGCCATGCTCAGGGAGCCTACACTTCTAGTGTTGTTGGCTCGGGAGAGGGGCCAACTTTGAATTTTGTGCTTATACACTGCAACCGATCCTACTCATTGTGCCTTTCATCAGGACAGTATGTTTTTTTTCTACTTTTGGGGATTCCTTTTCATCTTGTGATCAATCTCCCAATCGGTTTTGTCCACCACCAGTCTAACACTTCACCAACCCGGGACCTCAGAGCACCTTTTTGAGAGATGAATGACTTTGACTAAGTGGAGTAACTGGGTGTGTGCGTCGGGTTTTGTTTGAAGTCACACATGCTGGCACTCCCTCTGCAGTGATGTCGACAACACGGTACATCCAAAACTAACAGTCTGCAGTGAAACTCACAGCACTGATTCCATGTCAGCTAGGCCCCGATGACGCACCGTAAAGACTACCAACCATCCACTTCTAGTTTCCCAGCTGTCCTTATCCTGGACAGCAGGGCTGTGTTTGTTCAACTTTTACTCAGTGGACCGGCGTGTAACCAAAAGTAAAGTATTTTTACGGATACATTATGCTTACGTCACAAGTGTGGGTATTTTAACACCAAACCATGAGGTTTTTTCCTACCCCGGTGGCTTTTTTTGCCGAAACTTAACCACCGTCATTCCCAAAGCTAAGCACGCATGAACAATCAGCGTTGAGACATCCAGCAAAAAGGCATCAGGGGCAAAGTATGACTACTGTGGATGAGATCACGTCGTCTCGTGATAGCATACACTGTGAAGTCGGTTGGCTGTCCAAAAGATGATTCACAATTCCGACCGAGGTGTAAAGTAGGACCATAAAACAGTGAAGGAGACCATAAAACATAAGCAACAACAGACCTTTAATACAAAACGCTAGACAGCGTGAGGTGACACAAAAAGCCAGCTTAAATAAGTGAGTCTTCAGCCACCTTTTTCTAAAGCTCCCAACAGAGAGCGCAGATCTAATGTCATAATGTAATCTAATGGACGCGTTTCAGAAGACCTAAGTTGCCTGCTGGTGACGAGCAGGGAGCAGAACTGGCTTGATGGGAAGCCAATGAAATAAAGAGAAGGGTGCGATGCGAGCAGCAGCACTGTGGAACATCGGATAGTTCAGAGACGACTTGCTGAGGCAGGTGAAGAGAAGCAAATATATTTCGGCCACACACTTCCCGTAGTCCTGTCAGAACACAGATTCTGTGTTTCTGTAGCTTTCAGAGCTATTGTGGATGGTCGCTAAGATGCTAGAAACAAAAGGCTCTGGAGAGAATAATGTGTTCTGTGTGTGAGGGAGAGATGTTTGGAGGAAATCTCCCTCTTTGTGATCGGCAACAAAAAACAAAAACACCACTTTTACACTTGCTGTAAACAGTCATTATCTGGGGAAAAAGATAATGAGTGTTTACAGTTAACAAATCAATTTAGTCTTGTGAATAAAAATGTATATTCGTTATAGTTCCATTTGAATTTTGATATGCTTTCAGAAGCTTATTTCAATCAGTGCCATAGACCACCCGGCCTATGCAAGAAACTGCAGACATAAAGCTTATATTTAACCAGACACATAAATGTGACTGGTTACATTGCAGTTTCATATTTTACTTTCAAAATACATAGTCATTTAAATAATATTGTTATTCATTTAACTCTCCAGTATTATAAATTGAAAGCTCTCCCTTGAACAGACGTTAAGTACATTGTGCCGATAATGTATTATTCACTCTTCACTTGTAGTGTACATTTTAAAGCAGGACTTTTACTGTGTGGTATTGCAATGCACTCTTACTTAAGAGGACATCGCTGTAGTACCACATTCAACAACTGTAATTGTAACAACTCCTGTTACAATCCCCGGTCCGTCCGTCCATTCCCCCCGCCATCCGGCCTAACCTACTGGAAGTCGACCACAACCATCTCTGTCCCCGGCCTATGGATCACCTTGAAATTAAATGGCTGCAAAGCCAGATACCACAGAGATCCGGGCGTTGGTATCGTTCATGCGGTGGAGCCATTGGAGCGGAGCGTGGTCCAAACAGAGACGTAGTAGCGCAGGGAGCAATCGCCCACAGGATGGCCAGGCACTCCTCCACCATGCTGTACCTGCCCTCCCTCTCTGAGAGCTTCTGGCTGATGTATAGCACAGGGCGGTCAACCCCCTCTACCTGCTGGGACAAAATGGCCCCCAGCCCTCTGTTCGATGCATCAGTCTGCAGAGTAAAAGGGAAGAGAATAAGTTAGGTGTATGCAGGAGTGGTTCCCCACAGAGAGCTTGTTTTACCCTCTCAAACACCAACTGGCACTGCTCCGTCCACTGGACCGGATCTGAGGCACCTTTCCGGGTCAGGTCAGTCAAGGGGCTGGTCAGATCTGCAAAGTTCTGGATGAATCGTCTGTAATAACCCAACAGCCCCAGAAACTGCCTCACTCCTTTTTTAGTCTTGGGCGTGGGCAGGCTGTGATAGCGGCGGTTTTGTCTATCTGCGGGCGCACCTGACCGCCGCCCAAGTGGTACCCTAGATACCGTACCTCCCTCCGTCCAACTGCAGTGAACAGTCTGCTGGTCAAATCCCTCTTAACCATTTGTTTAGTTTGCAGTATGCAGTACATACTGAATGAGTATGTAGTAATACGAAAACCACCGAAGGGGGAGCCTTGAAACCGGCCCGGGCCCAGCTTAGTGGAGGTATTTTGCCGGCGGCAATGCAGAGTTATGAAGGAAGACCGTGTCTCTCTCTGCATCTGGGTACCTATCGGACAGCAGGAAGCTAGATCACGGCTTTGCATTTCTTGCAGCTACATTAGCCCCTTGATATGCTGCTATAGGCTTATAGGCTGCTGGGGGATGTTTTAGGATACACTGAGCACCTATCTCATCTTCTCTCTCTCCTTATGGATGAATTTACATCTCTCCATTGCACCGTATTAACTCTGCTTCCTCCCCGGAGTCGTTGTGACTTCACATCTTATAGGGTCCATTGGACCTGGAGGTGTCTGATGCCTGGTGAGCCGGCCTCCTGCGTTGGCCCTGCTGATGCGCCTCCTCTCTACCTCCTTCTGTTTCATGGATTGGAGTTCCATTCATACATTGTCATATTCATGTAATGTGTTTATGTAACTTTGTAAATGCTGTTCATTCTGTACACATGACATCTATTGCTTCTGTCCATCCGGGGAGAGGGATCCTCCTCTGTTGCTCTCCTGAAGGTTTCTTCCCTTTTTTCCCTGTCAAAGGTTATTTTTGGGGAGTTTTTCCTGATTCGATGTGAGGTCCTGGGACAGGGATGTCGTATGTGTACAGATTGTAAAGCCCTCTGAGGCAAATTTGTAATTTGTGATATTGGGCTATACAAAATAAACTGAATTGAATTGAATACATTAGGCAAACGGTTTTGTTTGCCTAAATAATTCAGAATAACCCAGTAATTCTGAATTCAGTAAACATCTTACTGTTTGTTGAGAGAACAAAATTCTGATCGCACCATCTGTCCAATTTAAGCATCGACGGAACACACATCAATGAGAACACAACACACAGGCTCAGTAATAACTGTGCAGTTTATGGTTTAATCCCCAAGACAGAAGTACTCCTGTGTAACTTGTCTTTTTGCTTATTAACACATTTTGATAGAAAAACAAATATTGAATCAGTTCTCCCAGAAAAGACGCGTAAACGTAAAGTTCAACAAGTTCAGAGAGTGTTAGGTGTACTATACATTTCAAAGAGGAAATTACAAATTAGTAAAACATATAGGTCTAAAAGTTGATCATTTAATGAATTAAACCAAAAAAACACCCTTTTCCCATAAAAATTAGATGTGTTTGTTGAGCTGGCAGCTGCTTTAGAGCACTGGCACCCGTTTTTATTCCAGTTTCAAGGTGCCAAAAAGTGTGAAGCCTATCATAAGCCTCAGATGTAATTATTTAAACTTTCCATTTTATTTAATGTACTTCTTTATTTATTTATTTATTTTCAGATTTCTTGAAAAGATATTCCGACATTCTGACACTTTGATTAGCACGACACCAAGAGCACTGAGAATCGCAGTGTGCTACTTTAGTGCCAATTTAGCAGTGAACAACAACAAAGCTCGTCCTGGATGGATGGACATGTCGACTCCTGTTATTCAGTATCGTCACATAAATGGGCATCGTTGCCCATCAAGCCTTTTATTAATTCCTGTCTCCATCCCACACAAGGTCTGACTTTATAGGTACACAGCGGAGCAGAGAACACATTGTATCTCTTTATTGTCAATTGCGAAATTGGGTCTAAAGAAAGGTTTTGTTGTACAGCTCACAATGGTATTTTCAAGCTATTACAGCACGTGTGTTGAGTGAGGGAGAGTGTGTGTGTGTGTCTGTGTCTATATGAGGCATATGAAAAGGCAGGAAGCAGTGGAACAGTGCTGTTTTCAATTAGCATGCCAGTCTGAAAGTCATGTTCAGGCGGGAGGATTTTACAAGCAGCCGGGCTACATACTGAATAAGAAAAAGAGGAGAGAGAGCGAGATACATACGCTACCTCTGTGTAGGAGAGATGGGGCACTTGTACACAACCCTCTGCTACCATGTAACGTATTGTAAAAGTCTGTCCTGTGTGTGTGTGTGTGTGTGTGTGTGTGTGTGTGAGTGTGCTTGGCCTGCGTGAAAGCTTGTTCCACCTCTTCCAAAGGGCATGTGAGGACACGGGCCCCGAGACGTCAGTCGATCTGAACTCACACTTGATTTACCCAAAAAAGCAAAAAACAAATCCCTCTGTGTAGGAGTGATTCCACCATATTTTCTTCGCTCTCTCTAATGAGGAGAAAAAAAACACATGGCTGCTCAGCCCATTTCAGTGGGAGTACCAGCAGAGGCTCTGCAACGGATTTATTGAAATGTAGCAGCGCGCAAGGCTCACCGAATGGGAGATGTTGACACATGGCACGTAGGCATGCCTAAATTCCTCTCGCACTTTATTGGCCTCCTATGTGCAGAGACTGAAGCCTCAGCTCATTTGAAGCCGTGTTCTGGGTGATTGGATCAGATAGAGCACAGACATATAAAATCCAGGAGTAAATGCAAACGCTGTGACCACCCAAACTGACAAAGCAGCCGTGATAAAAAATAAATAAAAAAAGTATCAGATAACTTTGATATTTTGTTGTTCGTCAGACAAGCTCAGCACCCTCCTTTCACTTGAAAAGAAGTTTTGATATTGAACAAGTCCGATACTAGACAATATTCTCCACATGGCTTTGGTATTTTTCAACCTGGTCCCTATTTCTTCATGTGTGTGTGTCGAAGTGACTACAGTTTTAAAATGTGTTCCAGTATTGAAGGAAAACGCTGCAGACGTTAAACCGGCTGCAATGTGATCCCTCGGGGCAACTCCTCAACATCAATGTGCATCCACTAAATATGTTTTTTTTGCCACAAACAGGCTCAAACTATCAGTTATTATCAGTGACAACATTATGGAAAGAACCCTTCAGAGAAATAAATCCTTTTCTATACCTTTCTCATGATCCTTTTAAAGCAAACAATAACAGGTAGAACAGTGATTATACAGCATTATTAAAATAGTTATTATATATTGCAACTAATATATATTGCAACTAATTTATATTGCAACTAATAAATAAAAATACACTCCGTATACATATCTTTTTAATTTTTTAACTTTTGTAATGAAATGGGCCAGATAGTAACTCCGCTGTGCCCCCATATATTGTATCAGTATATATATATATAATATATAACCCATATATATATATATCGGTGTCCACACTGATATATAGTGATCAAAAGAGCAGCTGTGAAACGGTGGAAAAAGTCTTTACAATAGGAGTCACCATTGTTTTGTGCATCTTACTCTCCTCTGCAGTATCAGACTTGTTTTATTAAAGAATAGTCGCTAACATAGCTCTGATCATTTGTTGACACTTCCCTATCTAATATTCACAGTAAAATGTCCCCATTATTTTACAATTCTGCTTCTATGTAGGTCTCAGCTGTGCTCCGGTCAAAACCTGGAAGTTTCCCATTGGCTCTGAGACTGATCGAAGGCTGCAAGGGTACTTTCTTTTGGAACTTATTAAATCACAGGTTATCCTTTTAATTAATTAATTAAATACAAAAAAGGTCTATTTTTATAATGGTGTATTTACCTTGGGTACTAAGACCTTATTGTTAAGTTGCTTTGGAACATCATCTTCAGAAGAAGTAGAAAAGGAAGCAAACATTCAAAGGACAACAGTGTTAAGGCTAAGGCTGAGTGGTCCTGGAGAAGCAGAAAAAACTGCCACATACCAGCACCACTGGATGTGGAGGTGTGTGTGTAAGTTTTTGAACCTGACTGGTTTAACACACTACTGTTCTCATGCATCTTGCTTTCTAAATAATAAAAGCATTATATCCTAAGCCAAACAGGTCCACCCATTGTCCCAAGCATATTGCCTTTTCAATAAAACAGAGCGCTGGGATCGAGAAGAGACCTTGGAGGGGTTTCTGGGTACTTTGCTGTGCATTCCAACTTTGGCACAGTCTCTATCAAATTGGGGCTTAAAAGGAGGCAGTATGAAGGTTGGGCTTCTCAGTGTGCTTTTCACGTTTTCCCAGGCACATCCAAAATAAAAAGTCCCACGGCGCTTTTGTTGCTGACGGTTGCACAACTTAAGCAGGACTACCCAGTGTTTTGTTCATGGACCTGCACAGCTGAATGAGTTGTGTTAGCTCTTAGATGGCATGCATTAAGAGACGTTTTCAGGAGTGCATTAATAGTATTCCTTTTGGCGGTGGACAAAAGACCCAATATCATGAAGCAAAACAAAAACAAAAACAGATTTTCAGTGGGACACATTTGCGACATTACGATGAGCTTCGTTGGAGCTTAGTTCCAATGCAGTATTTATTCATTTTTTTACACACACACACAGTACAAGTGCAGGATTCATTGCAAGGCTGTTGCAGTGGATAGCATTTAATTTTACAGGTGCAGCTAAAACATAATTTCAGAAAATTAAGCCAACATCGCAAAGTCTTTTAGCCACACTCCTAATAGTGTCAAGATATGGTTAGATCTTGCTCAACAAAACCTTGCCCTTCTATTTTGGGAGCAGATTTTGAGGCTAGTTCAGGCTACTGATGGCTAACAAGGAATTAAGTTAATGCAATGAAATTGTGGTACGGCTCAACCCAGGTACCTTGTCACATACTTCAAAATAACGCCAAACTTTGTGACATGAACACTGGCCTGCGTGTTGCAAGTCGTATGTTTGTCATTGACATTTGACATTCGCCTCAGTTAGAGCCTGGGTTAGAGTTACCCTCCCACTCACCATCTGTGTGTTTTCTCTGTCTTTATACTGCCGGAGTATTTTAATAATGACGCAAATTGGTTTACATTGTATTTACTTGAAAGCCTGCTCGGATGTGTAAGAATCAGTTCCCAACCATATCAATATTTACTTGGAGAAACAAATCTCACAAGTGCTCTCACAGAAAAAAAGGCCTCTTTAAGGAAATATATACAATTTCATTGAAAATAAACCAATAAACACATTAGGTTATGCCTCCGCAGGCACAAACTTTTGTAGGTATAGCACTATGGTCTGCCCTGATGCAGGTAACCAAGTGGAATGGTGTTCTTTAATAGTCACTCCAGCTATGTTTCAGTATGCTTAAAATCTCCCTTAAACAGAAAAATTAAGACAGAAAAGAAGTCATTTGCAAAGAAGTCATTTGCTCTTTAGGCCCTTTAAAGTTAAAGTTTCTGGACGTGTCTGGTTCAGGTCCCCACCTCTCTTAACCTCTAAAAGAGAACTTCTTCACACACTTATTTGGCTAACTTGGTAAATGCACCAAGTTACTCTGAATTCTTCATTAGGAGCTAGTCCCACACACCTTAATACAGACAAACACAGTAGCATTCAACAAAAAAAGTGGAAATATTACTTTAAATGATAATATCAAATAAAATATGTAAATGATATGTAAATAACAAATGAAACTTAAATCAATTCTCAAGTTACCAAATTATGACATCAACAATACAATAGCAACCATTACACAAAGCATTGAGTGATCAAGTCCCTCTTGTTTTGTTGCACTATAATTTAGATTTCTTGAAAGTGCTCCATCAGCAGCAATACAACTGCCTGGTTATGTGGTCTCAAAGGGAGACAGAGTTATGATTTATGTGATTCCATTGTAATAGAATGCATTGGTCAAACTGATGAACTGGAATTCATTGGTTTGAGTATCATCATTGAACCACGAATAGCTTCTGTTCCTTTGTAATTAGTCTTCTCTCTTCAGACAGCTTCGAGGATACATTTGAGAAAATAAGTAACAGTTATGGGACATTAATTGAGAGAACAAGGGATGAGATAGAACCTCCAGCACATAACGGATAACTCTGACCTCACCCACCTAACCCTGGGACTCAAACTGATCCAATATGTAGTAACAGCGTGAATCTTAAAATCATTTCAATCAGCAGAGACTTGTTTAGAGTTTAACAACTTGGAGTCCAAGTGGTGAAGAAGGGAGTTGCTGTAACCCGCTGATGAATGATGAGCAGGACTAACTGCTTATTGGAGGAGCCTGGGGTAGAGGAGGGTCACATCGGTTTGAGCTGAAATGACAACTGACAGCAGCAGAGAGGAGAACAACTTCTCTACCTCCTTCTGTTTCATGGATTGTGGAGGTTCATTGTCATATTCATTTAAATGTGTTTATGTAACTCTGTAATGCTGTTCATTCTGTACACATGACATCTATTGCATCTGTCCATCCGGGGAGAGGGATCCTCCTCTGTTGCTCTTCTGAAGGTTTCTTCCTTTTTTCCCTTTGAAAGGTTATTTTTGGGGAGTTTTTCCTGATCCGATGTGAGGTCCTGGGACAGGGATGTTGTATGTGTACAGATTGTAAAGCCCTCTGAGGCAAATTTGTAATTTGTGATATTGGGCTATACAAAATAAACTGAATTGAATTGAAAATATTTAAAAGTTTGACAACCACGATATCTAAACTAAATTAAGCCATCACAAACCATTTCACTGTGATACGGAATAAGGTGGTAAAGAAACTAAAAGAAAAAAAGCCACGGTAGTTGTTTTCTTGACTATAATTATAAAGGCAAGAAGAGGCTGATCTGGAACCAGTTAAACCAGACAGGGCAACACCACCAAAGAGGGAAGCTTGGTGGTGTTGCCCTGTCTGGTTTAAACTAACATGTTTTAACGGTGCAATGTGCAGCATTTCACCTTTTGTCAGCTGGTAAGCATGTTCATATCAGTAGATATCCCAGCAAAACACTACATAGGCGTCTTAGACATTATACGTCAACACATTCACATTCTGTTAACAATTTAACAATTTGCAAGAGTAGTAGTATAACATGGCCACAACTTCCATGAAGATAACAAGGGTAGACTAATATCATCACCACATCTGTCACGCTTGTGGCCGGTGCCTGCTGAAGACACTACTATCAGATCGTAGAGTTCTTTAGATATTGAAAGAAAATGCCTTTGCAAAGGGTGTAATCGCGTATTTTCATGAATCAGTTTCGAAGAATCTATCAAAGGCAGCTGTACTTGTTCTCTATTCATCGGGCCTGCACAAGCCCTGGTCTGAGCTTATCTTGTCCTGATTCTTTGAACCTTAACACTGTGCTCTCACCGCAACAAGAAAATACTCCCGTCCTGCTCACAGAGCAGAGGAACTGCCCACAGTAGTGGGGCTGCCCTCTGACTGGCGGACACAAAGCAGTGCCAGTAGTTGTATTTCCTTTATAATGCGTATGTATTCAAGGAGTACCTGTACATCCAGAAAATGTAAGTACAGTTATTATGTAACTTCAGGTTACATTTTGTATTCATAGGGTCAAAAAGGTATTTTATACTAGGATGAAAGGGCAAACTGAGCGATAATTCAATTCAATTCAGTTTATTTTGTATAGCCCAGTATCACAAATTACAAATTTGCATCAGAGGGCTTTACAATCTGTACACATACGACATCCCTGTCCCAAGACCTCACATCGGATCAGGAAAAACTCACCAAAAATAACCTTTCACGGGGAAAGAAGGGAAGAAACCTTCAGGAGAGCAACAGAGGAGGATCCCTCTCCCCAGATGGACAGAAGCAATATATGTCATGTGTACAGAATAAACAGCATTACAGAGTTACATAAATACATTCTCTTAGCATAGATAATTTTAGCACTCCTGATTGATGAAGAGGTGACCTCTTGATCCAAACATTTGTATAAAAATCCCTTCAAAAAAGTGAGAGGTTTAAAGAAAGAGCCCGTGTTAAAGGTTAACTTTGCTGTTTTTCAAACTTCCCAATGTTTTCGGGACTAATGGGGACAAACATTTTTTTAAATAATTTTCTTTGCTTGTTGAAGTCTCGCTCTGAGATTTACCGTGGCGTCCACATTGCTAAATTTACTGCAACAACATTGAAAAACCCTAACACTATGCTTTCTGTACTCTTCTGACTACAACTCTCATGTTTCCGCCATCATACAAAATAACAAACGGATGAAGAAATAGGTATAGAGAAACATTTTTATTACTCTATTGGGCTGTATCCATAATGTTGTCAGACACTTCTAATAATAATCTGAGACTCTCATTTGCCCCGAGCGATGAAGCAGGTCTACGATCTATCTATTATCTATCTTCAATATTTGTCAAAGTAGTCAAAGGTGGACAGGATGCTGATGCTGCTCTGTTGTGCATCATGGAAAATACTTCTCATCCTCTTAATGACCTCTTGGTCAAACAGCAGAGAACTTCAGTATGAGACTGATCCAGCTCTGCTATGACAAGCATCGCCACAGGAGGTCCTTCCTGCCAGCTGCCACCCCACTCTAACCAGTCCCCTTCGTATCGGGATAGGGCGCGTCGGGAGTCTTACAGTACCAGCCAATCAGAGATTTCTACCAACCGATTTCTAAATGCAAAGTTGTTATATTTATCGACGAAGAGAAAGGCCACTAACAAGCCTATGGCCTTACATGTTGTGCGTTGGAACAGACCAATCCGCACCGTTTGTCTACAAGTGTGAGAACATATTGGGGTGCCACGTGGGGATAATGCGCTGTTATTGGTCAACGTCGTTGAGGAAAAGGTTCTGGAAAAAGGTTCTAAAAACTTGTGACAGCACCTCACATTCGGGAGACGTTTACTGTCAGAAGATTATTTCTTAGACATTATTTTAAATATTATATGTACTTTTGCCATTATTAGATGGTTTACATTGAACAGTTAATGTGGGAGTCAACAAAGATACCTAGACACTGGTAAAGATTAGTTGCATTCTTAGCTTAGCAAACTTAAAAGTGGCCGCCAAACAACGCACAAACAATAGTAAAACGTTCATCAGCAACTTAATCACTGATCCTGGTATGCACCGACAAGGATTTTAATTAGTAAATCCAGTTTTAAAATTAAGTAAAGCTCTGTTGAAAAATTAGAAATAAATCTCTGTTTAGTAAATCCAAAATTAAAGTCACTGCAAGCTAATCTCTCGACAAAATCAAGACTGTTTACTGTCCTGTAATATGATGCTTGCTTACTCAAATTAAAATAGATAAATGTGGCTGCTGTCGGGACCTAGTAAGTAGGCTATTAAAGAGGTTACTCAACATTTCTAGAGAAGAGACAATCTACTTTCTCCTATGATTAAAAACTTGTTTGCTGGGTTAATGGAGTCATATGGCCAAATAATAAAATATTAAAAACAGCACAGTAAAGAAAACACTTGTTCACAGTAAGGAAAATAGAGAATTGGTCCAATCTTCCTGTTCCAGAATTTCTTCCTTGCTGAACCGGCATCTTGAAAGAAATTCCACAGCAAAATCATGAAACTCAACTGGGTTGAGTCCGAGCCTTCATTTTCTTCAAGGAACTTTATTATTCAGCTCAATCCATGTGGAAAAAGGGCCGCCATTTTTAAGAGTGCAGTAAGAAAGTTCAAAATTAATACTGGATCATAGTTTAACGTTTTGGTAGAAGAGAATTTAATTAAATCTGAGTTTAGAACAATAACTAAACTAAAGTTATTATTTCTTCATTAAGATTGTTTAACATGATTTAAAGTTAAAACATGATTTAACACATATTTGTCATTTGTCATTCGCCAAACAAATGGAATACTGTTGCATTTGAAACTTAGTAAACTTAGTAACTTCTCAGCCGTCGTCTCGGTCATATGGAACATATTTACCATGCTTTTTCTGCGGCCCTGCTGATGAGTAATGTGATGCCCAATCTTACATTCTTGGGGGCTTTTAGAGCGTTTGATGAAACAGTAGGGGACAGAGGCTGGTGGTCTGGGCTGAGATGTTGGGAGAGGTAATTAGTGCAGAAATCCCACAGAAATATCTCTCATTAAACCCCAGTCAGGCCGTCATCCCAGCTTCCATCTGGAGGCCTTTCCCTCACTTTCTTTTATTGACAAATGTTGGGGCTTTTATGACACTTTTTTATAGTCTCCGTCAGAAACCTATCTGGCTATATTAATTCAGCCATACATTAAAAAAGGCCTCAGGCTTCCAAGGCTTCTCAGCATGGACCCCCAGGACACGCACGGTACATAAACAGTAGTTCATAAAAATAGCAAACATACATCGTATGCATTTTTAGTTAGTTCAGATTTTTTTTTACCCCCTTGCTTACAATTGTATCCATGTGTAGTTTATGTTTAATTAACCAAACGTTTTAGTAATACAGAACCATAAAAGCATTTGTAAAAATACAGGAAGCAATACCTATATAGGGTATATGTTTAATGCTATGTGTCCCTTGATTTTCTACGTTTACAAAACGAATACAATTAAATAATAATAAAATAAATATATTAATCTTTTTAATTACGCCCTATTCATCTCTATAGACACATTGGTAGATGTATAAACAAGAATATTTACATCAGACTATGCATGCATCCAGATATATTTATACAAAAGTGTTGTTGAGAGGGGAAGACGGGCAACTTACAAATTGTAGATAAGGTACATTCATGATGAAAATATAGAATAATCTGTAGAAAATTAAAATAAAATAAAAGCATAAAAATCATACTCACTAAAATGTTAACAATTATTTACGTAAACGACACACACAGCAGACCTTTTCAACTCTGACATATGCAGTTGTCCAAAATATTACCTTTTTATATTATGGGATTCTTTCACTAAAGAAATGCCTCCTTATAGTAATGAGACATAATTAACCCAACCATTAACGCAGCGTGAGATTCCACCAAGAATTACAGCTTCTGTCAAAACAGGCCTAATACAAACAAGAGAAAGGATGACTCATGAGAGAGAAGCTGAGAAACACATCAGGAGGGGAACGCGTGATGATTTTGTGGAGGGAGTGGAGGTTACCGCCAGCGTGGCCTTTCCGCTTCCATCAGCTGTGTCTGCAGTCTTTTCACTGGCCACTGTGATGACACCTGCTCAGGTAAAATAGATGTCCTGCTGCACACACCAGTATCTAACCGCCCCAGTGTATGAAACTGTTCACAACAAGGTCTGTGGATTATCTTCAGTAACTGGGTCACATTTTCAGGAAAGTGACATTGAGTTTTTTTTGTTTTTCTTTTGGCTCTTTGAGCACCACAAGTGAAGTGCCATAGCCCCATTATATTGGATATATGTCACTACAGATAGAAGGGAAAATTTGTATTTTTGATTTTGGGGGTGAACTTTCCCTTAAAATGTTTGTCAACGGAGCAGAAAGACAGGCTCAATTTAGCTATTTGGACCAAAATGACGGGGACTAAATGTATCGACCCAGTGCTTCTAGAGAGAAGTTGACACTTTTTGAATCAGAGTCAATTTGAGCCAGTGATGAGTCCATTGGCCATTAATGTACTTGTTAACAATTATAACCGGAGCAGCCAAGATTGGGGTTTTAGATTTGAGTTTGATCGACAGATGGTTCATCCAATCACGTATTTTTTTTAAAGTGCCCACCCTTTTCCAAACAGTCGCCAATAACGGCTTCTCGGGTGGTTCTGTGTAACAAACTCTCAAGCGGGTCAAATTAGGGTCTTCATTCCGAACCATCTACAGTCAATGGCAGTTCTGTTTCACCTTTTCCCTGCCAACACACACACACACACACCCATACCATGAAAGCCTCACACACACTAATCCCTGCTGTCGGGGGCCTCTTTGTTTTCAGCGTCATCTAATTTCTTTACAGGTGACTGCGTGACCCCTGCCTGGAGATTAACTAATTTCTTTAACAATGTCGAGCAGCGTGTCACATTTATTACTGTCTCTGCCTTCAGACATGACTGGAACTGAGCTCATATATATATAGTGTGTGTGTGTGTGTGTGTGTGTGTGTGTGTGTGTAATGAATACCTGTGTTGTCATGTGACTTTGATGGGCCACTATCAGCTAAAATCATTTAAGACAAGATTATTTTAGAGCACTCTGTACTAAGCCACTTGATGAGTTGAGGAGGAGTCATGAGTGTAAGAATGTGAGTCTCAGTGATCAGATAGCTAATTTTTATCATTACTTTGAGTTAGCACAGCTTCTGTATCGTTCATAATGTGACTTTTCATATAAAATCAATTATAGGTAATTATTGTGAATTCTGTTAATTAACCGATTACCTAGTCATAATGCCATTTAGGAAGGATAAAAGACCTAAACAGGAGGGTTAGAATAGAAATCCACTATTTATTTATTTATACAAAAATAATATTAAGTGGCCATATACTTTTTTTTTTCCAGAAATTAAATGAAAAGTCAAAAATCTATTTCATGTCTGGCCATTACAGCTATGGTGGTAATACCAGCATGAGTACGCCACATTTAAACAATGTTTTCATTCTGGCCAAATGAAATGATTGGAAGGGCTTATTTAAGTCCAGCGATTGCTGCAGAAAAACAGATTTCTTTTCTTTTCTTTTTGTCAGAGCATTTGATTCATAGATTGATTGGAATGTAAGACAATTTAAAGAAATATTACAAAATACTTTTTTTTGAAGAATACCAACCCTAGCTTTAAGGTCGGAGCTGTCTCCAGTCTCTAACCACAGGCTAATCTAACCACACCCTGATAGTGAATGGTATCAATCTTCTCATATCACTTTAAAAAAGGAAGCTAATAAGCATATTTCCATAAATGTTAAACTGTTCTTCACATGCTACAGTATTAATGATGCATAGGCAATAGTGTGCCTAGAGCTTTGTGGCAGCAGTTTGTATTTGCCTGAAACCAGAAGGGGGTAGGTTTAAAAAAATATACTGGCAATGCCAGCGAGGAGGTGGAGGTTGCTTGTGTTGCTGGGTTTCAAGCAGCCAGTGATTAGGTGACAGGTGTTGTTCAGTGCTGGGTCAATTTTCTCCCAAACAGGACGTGGATATTCTGCAGAGGAATAGCACAGGGCCACAGCAGTAGATCTCAAGGTAGCGGGCCCACTACTTTATAACATCTACACCAACGACCAGTTGGGCGTTTCATCTATGCAGTCAATCTCTGTGTAACATTTCAAGAGAACTCGTTCAACAGCCTTAGATTAGCTACCCCTCTATTACGAGCACAACCACTACATGCAAACCTTGCAAAGACCCAAGTCTCGTCCTTCCATCTGAGGAACCGGGAAGCCGACCGACCACTTAACATCAAATGGTCTGGAACACCACTTGAGCGCTATCCCCACCCTATCTACCTCGGGGTAACCCTGGATGCCGGTTTAAAAAAAAACAACTCCCTATTCTATAGCAAAACAAAGTAAGTTTTGTACACTGGACTCTGGAGGATTAAACTATAATATAAACACTGGACTAAACCTAGCTTTTACTAGCAACAGAAACAACAAATAGCAGAAACGTTAGTCTAGTGTTACTTTTTCAGCCATATTAATCATTTTCTCTATAATAACCAGACTGATTTTCTGTCTTCACTTCACTTGTCAAGTGACCTTCCCTGTCAATCTGCGATGGCCCTGCCGCTGCCTCTGAACTGTCGTCCTGGACTGACCCTCTATACTCTGCGGTCCCGTCTTCCTCGACCCCCCGCCCCATGTTACCACTAGTCTCCCTCGGGGTAATAAAGGGATCGAGGAAAGACAGGACCAAGAGTATTTCCATTTTTTAAATGTCCCTGCTCCTGAGCCACTTCGTTGTTCCGTCGCCCTCCTCTTTTCTTTCAGGTACGTGTCCCTGAGCCCCTTCCACTTTTTACGGCATACCTCCACTAACATGAAACACATTTGCCGGCAATTGGTTCATAGTAAAGTACAAAATATAGCTAGAATCAAACACGTATACATACAATAAAAACTTGAGCGAGTGTTAAGCATCCTCGTAAGCTCGGCGTGCACAAGTGTTAGTCACTCCCTCGCTTAACCCTTGTGAAGTTGAATTTGGAGGATTTGGAAGCGGGGTGGAATAGACAGTGGCTGATGTCTCCACTCCTTTAATTGCACAAGCCATGCCTCCATGCTGGGTGCCTTAAAACACTGTGCTTGATACACTGAGTTCCCCATTAACTAAAAACATGAGCACTTTCAACACTCTTGTGCCTTTCATGCAGAACACTTTTAGTAAGCTTGAGGTCAATATCACGGACTTAGTTGAAATAGGGTTGGTACTTTGTACTTAAGGTTGGAGGACCCACATCGTCAAAGTTATAAAAAAAACATGTGGTTAAAGCTTGGGTAGGTAAGAGTGGAGAAACTAGCAAGAGTAAGCTAGATTTAAAAATAATAATCCAACCGAAAAACCCATTGTTGCCAACTCTTTTCAAAAGCTGCAAAATCTAAAGAGAATTTAAAGAAATAGAACAAAAAATAAATTTAAAATGACATTACCCACCCTAGCTTTAAGGCACTCATATGAATATTTCCCATGGTTTGAACCTGCAATCCCATGCTGTACATATCACACCACAGGCTGCTCATGGGTTTGAATGCTCAAAAGGCAAGTCCTGCAAAAGTATTTCAAAATGACCCACATGCCCATTACTGAAACACAACGATCAGAGCATTCTCTGATCTGCAGAAACCTGACTACCGCCTGGTTGGGGCTCGAGAAGGATGGTGGTCATGGTTAAAAAAAAAACAAAGCTGACTGTGGGGAGGAGGTGGGATCTGGTTCAAAAGACACTTATATCCACCACGACTTCCTTCCTGAGAGCTTTTGTGGTGCTTCAAACAATGTCACGCCACATCCACCTTTGCTTCTGACAGTATTATCAACACGAACACTGAACATGGTACCTGCACTTCATTGGCCGACTAAAGCAACACAAACTGACTCATTGCTGGAAACTGGCAAATATGTTGTTAATATCCACACATAAACAAGTTTAGGACAGAAATATGTTTTTGGATGTATCACAAATATGATAGCCGGCGGAAATCTGAGTAGGGAGGTCATGTGGTGGGTAACATTACGTTTTAATTCACGTCTGTAGCTTAGATCGTGTAACAATTCTTTTTTTACCAAAGCTCCAACTTACTTAAAATGTCATTTTTTAGAAAAACATGGTTGGTTATAGTAATGTCATCAGCTTGGACTCGAGGCATGGCATTTGTTAGATATGGTTAGTGGGTATTTGCCAGGCGGAGAGGGTGGAACAAAAATATGCCATTGATTACTTTTTGGGAAATGTAGGCTTCTGCATATCTCTAGTTTGACCCATGTTGGGATCTGGAAGAAACAGGGTTGGTTATTAGAAAGTATAAAATCTATTATTTGTATTTATAAAATTATTAATATAAATATAAATAACATAGTTATCAATAGGATTATTAACATATATTAATTATCCTGGGATCAGGGCCAAATAACCAAACTGTGGCTTAAGTTTCAAAAGTTACACATTTTCAGTAAAAGAAACTGCTAATATCACAACACTTATGCACAGAATAATTAATAATATAAATCAATAAACAACTATTATAATCTAAAAGCATCCAAAACCTAAAGGCAACAAACAAGCACATGGGGGAAGAGTGTGTGTGTGTGTGTGTGTGTGTGTGTGTGTGTGTGTGTGTGTGTGTGTGTGTGTGTGTGTGTGTGTGTGTTGGAGGGTGAGGAGATAAAAAGAGAGAGAGAGAGCATGATGGTGGACATAGTCACTTGAGTGGTTACGATATGCAAGGCTCCACAATGGCCCCGATTATTTAAAGTGGAAATGAGACACACAATATAGGCCACACATCACGTATGAATGAGCGTAACGGCATATGTGTGTGTGTGTATGGGTTAGGAGGAAAAGAAGAAGCAAAGTAGATCTTCAACGCAGCAGTAACGTACAGTGACTGCTGCTAACTCTTATCACACAGAAGCTCGACTGGGTCCTGCCAAGTGAAGCCAATGAGGAAGTGTCTTAAAACGTGCAGTCTCTCTGCTGACCATCCGGGGGCGACTCCTCCGGTTGCAAAAAGAAGTCTGATTGTATGGAAGTATATGAGAGAATGACCCTGCTTCACCGGGCTTTCAAATCACTCCAATGTAAACCCATCCGCATCATTATTAGGCGCTACAGCTGTAACATACATACGTAGTTAACTAATGTCAGTTAAGGCATTGCAGTTAAACTTACATTACTTCAATTTGAACTGCAATCATATAATAATATGAAACCAGTGGAAACTGTAAGTTTAAGTTTCACCATGGCAGTTTATTTTGAAAAGACACTGCATGTAATGTAATTATTGAAAACTGACACGCCATCCTAAACCAAACCAAAGGTGTACCAGGTGTCAGGACCGTGGTGTGGTGGGGCAAAGACTCAGGTGCAGAGGAACAGACAGGAGTCACGGTGAGGTAAAGCAAAAATGACTTTATTGTGCAGAGTTTATAAAACAAGGGGAAAAACGGGGACTGAAAAAACAAACACTCGAGAACTCAGGCTTGAAGGCGATGCGAACACGGGGGTATTACAAAGACAATCTGGCAGGGGACAAGGGAAAGCAGGGGAGTATATATATATATATATATATATCCATTATCACCCGCTTATCCGGGGTCGGGTCGCGGTGGCAGCAGGTTCAGCAGGCCGACCCAGGCTTCCCTCTCACCCGCAACACTTTCCAGCTCATTCTGGGGGATCCCTAGGCGTTCCAAGGCCAGCCGGGAGATATAATGCCTCCAGCGTGTCCTCGGTCTTCCCCGGGGCCTCCTACCAGTTGGACGTGCCCGGAAAACCTCTAATGGGAGGCGTCCAGGAGGCATCCTGACTAGATGCCTGAACCACCTCAGCTGACTCCTTTCGAAACGAAGGAGCAGCGACTCGACTCCAAGCTCCCCCCTGATGTCCGAGCTCCTTACCCTATCTCTAAGGCTGAGCCCGGCCACCCTACGGAGGAAGCTAATTTTGGCCGCTTGTATCCGAGATCTCGTTCTTTCGGTCACGACCCAGAGTTCGTGACCATAGGTGAGGGTTGGAACATAGACCGACCAGTAAATGGAGAGCTTTGCCTTCCGGCTCAGCTCCCTCCTCACCAAGACGGACCAGTACAGCGCCTGTTTTACTGCTGCAGCCGCACCAATCCGCCTGTCGATCTCCCGCTCCACCTTACCCTCACTCGTGAACAAGACCCCGAGATACTTGAACTCCTTCGCTTGGGGTAGGCAGTTTGTCCCCACCTGGAGGGAGCAATCCGCCGGCACCATGGCCTCAGATTTGGAGGTGCTAACTCTCATCCCTGCCGCTTCGCACTCGGCTGCAAAACGCCCCAGTGAATGCTGGAGGTCACGGTCCGAGGAGGCAAACAGGACCACATCATCCGCAAACAGCAGAGAGGCGATCCCAAGACTCCCGAACCGGATCCTCTCCGCCCCCTGGCTGCGCCTAGATATCCTGTCCATGAAGGTCACGAACAGGACCGGTGATAAAGGGCAGCCCTGGCGGAGGCCAACACCCACCGGGAACGGGTCTGACTTACTACCGAGGAGACAAACACAGCTCCTACTGCAGGCGTACAGAGACCGGATGGCCCGTGCCAACGGGTCCGGCACCCCATACTCCCGCAGCACCCCCCACAAAAACCTTCTCAAAAAGCATGTCAAAAAGCTTTGTAGACCTTCTCCAGGTCTACAAAGCACATGTAAACTGGTTGGGCAAACTCCCAGGACCCCTCCAGTAATCTTGCGAGGGTAAAGAGCTGGTCCACTGTTCCACACCGGGACGGAATCCGCACTGTTCGTCTTGAATCTGAGGTTCGACAAGCGGTCGGAGCCTCCTCTCCAGCACCCTGGCATAAGCTTTTCCCGGGAGGCTGAGCAGTGTGATACCACGATTGTTCGAGCACACTCTCCGGTCCCCCTTCTTGAAGATGGGAACCACCACCCCGGTCTGCCAGTCCATGGGCACTGTTCCCGACCCCGATGCGACACTGAAAAGGCGTGTCAACCAAGACAGCCCAACAATGTCCAGCACTTTCAGCATCTCAGGGCGGATCTCATCCACCCCTGGCGCCTTGCCACCAAGGAGCTTTTTGACTACCTTAGCGACCTCTGCCAGGGATATGGGTGAATCCACCCCAAAGTCTTCCGGCGCAGCAGATCACAGAGTAAGTCCCAAGGCTTGACACCGGAGGCAGGCAGAACGAAGCAGGTACTCTACGGACAAGGAGAGAGGAAGTTAGCGAACATAACAAGCCAGTGGCAACTACCGGGGCAGAAGACGTAACAGACTGACAACCCAGGCCTGCAGGACCAGGGTTGATATGGAGCTGGTGATGAGCCAACAGGCCACAGCTGTGCACCGCTCGGGGGTGCGTCCATGGGCAGCCTCTGGAGGTGTACCTCCAGAGTGGTGACACTAAGATCAGATGCCAAAACCATGACCAGTAGTTTATATTTGACCTTATAAGCTATTATTTATATATCTTGTTTTGGCACAGTAGTTGTCTGGCTCATGCGGTGCATTGCTGGGTGAGGAAGGGTTGATATCTGTCTTTAATGATTGAGCCAAACAGTAAACCTCGTGCCTCTATGCTGTTGTCTCAACGGGTTAACTCATGTTGTCAATGGTCAGCTAAATTAACTCATGTAATGTGATCATATGTGCAGTAGGCTAACGTCAGCCATGCGCTATAGTACTTCTCACTCATGGGTGCCAGCAAATACCAGACATCCACTTAACGTTACCAGCAAATAAATCTAAGGTGTTTCACAGCCTCATACGTGCTGAAGAGCAAGATTGTCAGGACAGTTTGAGAAATACAATAAAACAATAAATTAATATAGGCATCCGTCCAGTTACAGGGACACTTTCTGTCGGTTCCTTCTCATAGTATCTTAAATTAAAAATGTGGGCTTGGACATCTTTTTTAACATTTGTTTGAGCAGGAGCTTCCTGCATAACCTTTTCAATTGTAAGTGAAATGTTTCACAATATTGTATTGAGGAGAGCTGCTTGAAACGGTTCTTGTAATTCAGACGCATTTTATTTAGTATATATATCTATAACAATCATGTGTTTGGGATGCAAGAATCCACATCAGACCAGAACGCAGTCTTCTGGTCTCCCACAGCCTGTGAGAAGTGGTCCATCATGTGCGTATAAGACTGTATGTATAATGTATACAAGGCCTGTGGTGAGTTCACATGTCTGTAATAACAGCCGGACAGTCGAGTGTCTGTTATCTTAACTATTAAATTCCATTAGTCCCAAGTGAAGTGAAGATAAGGCTGTCGTTACTGGTTACACACACAGGCTCGAAAGGGAACGACTATGTTTCTATGTGTTGTACCAGAGAATACTCGGTCAAAACAGATCGGTGACGCCTGTAGCTGGAGAGTGGTTCATGTGGATATCGAAAAGTGACCGATAAAAAATTGAAAAAGTAACTGCTACATTATTTTAAAGTGTTACATTTGAGAATTAAATCAGTTTTAATTGTGTTATTTATTCATGTCATAGTTATCATAGTGTACATTGTTATTTTGTCTATATGCAAACACTCAACATTACAGTTGAGTCCAATGCAACAACTGAGCTAAAGAAAGAGTTGATAACTCCGACACCACGCTGCTGGAAGCCCCGGCCGTATTGCTGGAGGGATGGGAGCCACGGGAGAACCAGAACCAGGACTGCGCCGGAGCAGAATGTCAGACACTGCTGCAGTAAAATGAGAGGTTTTTCTAAAGTGATTGGACACACTACCACTGACCGCCAAAAACAAAACACTTTGCTCTGATGATGAGTGTATCTGTATCAGGTCAAAAGTAAACAATTTATTATTCTTAGTGGAAGTAAAAAGCGGTCTTGGTCACACTGAACAGTAAATGCCAGGCCATGTGTGTTTGTGCCCAGGGCAGGTCTGAGCTGGTAGCTTGGGTATGCCACTGGGCCTGACAGGCCTCCTCCAGGCTCTCTCTAATACGTGCTAATTGCATTCCAACCTCGCTGGTCAGTAGCCAGAGGGAATGTGGCTGTTATTACGGCGGAGTCCTAGAGCCGCTGGCGATCAGTACATTCTTTTGCACTCAGTCAAAACACAGCTCCTGCCACCACAAAGGTGTGAGGCGGGGAGAGAGCAGGCTGTCTGTTCGGCGTGTTAGCAGAGATGGTTTAATAGTGATAGCGGGCTACTAACAATCAGGGTCACGGTTCGATCCATCTTGGAATTTTTCTAAAAGTTTTTCAACTCACCTTCATCACAAAAAAATGCATTTGAATACATTTTGTATGATTCAAAAAATAAATTAACACAGCAGCTATTCAATTCAGTTTATTTTGTATAGCCCAATATCACAAATTACAAATTTGCCTCAGAGGGCTTTACAATCTGTACACATATGACATCCCTGTCCCAGGACCTCACATCGGATCAGGAAAACCTCACATCGGATCAGGAAAAAAGGGAAGAAACCTTCAGGAGAGCAACAGAGGAGGATCCCTCTCCCCGGATGGACAGAAGCAATAGATGTCATGTGTACAGAATGAACAGCATTACAGAGTTACATATACACATTCAAAGAATATGACAATGTATGAATGGACCTCCACAATCCATGAAACAGAAGGAGGTAGAGAGAAGGGGGGGCAGGTTGATCAGCAGGGCCAACGTGGGAGGCCGGCTCACCAGGCAGGAGGCATCAGACACAGCCAGGTCCAATGGACCCTATGAGACGTGAAGTCACAAAGACTCTGGGGAGGAAGCAGAGTTAGTAAGGTGCAATGGAGAGATGTAAATTCATCCATAAGCAGAGAGAGAAGAGGAGATAGGTGCTCAGTGTATCCTAAAACATCCCCCAGCAGCCTATAAGCCTATAGCAGCATATCTAGGGGCTGGACCAGGGCAAACCTGATTCAGCCCTAACTATAAGTGCTATTAAAGAGGAAAATCTTAAGTCTACTCTTAAATGAGGTGACTATGTCTGCCTCCCGTACTGAAAATGGAAACTGTTTCCATTTCCATAAAAGAGGAGCTTGCAAACTGAAGGCTCTGACTCCCATCCTGATTTTGAAGACTCTAGGAACCACGAGTAGCCCCGCATTTAGTGAGCGCAGCTCTCTAGTGGGGCAGTATGGTACTACAAGCTCCTTAAGATATGATGGTGCATCACCAATCAAGGCTTTGTAGGTGAGAAGAGGAGTAATGTGATCTCTTTTCTTAATTTTTGTTAGTAGCTGCAGCATTCTTGATTAACTGGAGGGACTTAAGAGACTTATTAGAGCAGCCTGATGATAAGGAGTTGCAGTAATCCAGTCTAGAATTAAGAAACGTGTGAACCAGCTTTTCTGGATCTTTTTGAGACAAGATGAGCCTTATTTTTAAAATGTTACGCAGATGAAAAAATGCAGTCCTTGAAATTTGCTTTACGTGGGAGTTAAAGGACAAGTCCCGATCAAATATAACGCCGAGATTCTTTACATTAGTGTTGGATGCCAGGGCAATGCCATCAACAGAAACCACATCACCAGATAATTGATCTCAGGTGTTCAGGGCCGAGTAAAATAACTTCAGTTTTGTCTGAGTTTAACATCAGGAAGTTGCAGGTCATCCATGTTGTTATGTCTTTAAAACATGCTTGAATTTTTCCGAGCTAGTTGATCTCCTCTGGTTTGATCGATAGATATAATTGAGTATCATCTGCATAGCAATGAAAGTTTATGGAGTGTTTCCTGATAATGTTGCCCAAAAGAAGCATATTTAAGGTAAATAAAAATGGTCCAAGCACAGAACCTTGGGGGACTCCGTGATTAACGTTGATGGTCATTGAGGATTCATCGTTTACAAATACAAATTGAGATCGATCTGATAAATAGGATTTAAACCAACTTAGTTTTGTTAATAGTTAATAGGCTTGAGTCAAAAATGGCTGCTACTCCACCTCCTTGGCTGGTGCCTCGAGGAATGTGAGTATTAATATGACTTGGAGTTGTTGATTCATTTAGGCTGACATATTCTTTATTACTCAGCCAGGTTTCAGTAAGACAGAATAAATCAATGTGATTGTCTGATATTAAATCATTTACTAATACAGCTTTAGATGACAGAGATCTAATATTTAGGAGTCCACATTTAATTATCCTGTTTTGTTGCACTGTTGCACTAGTGTTGTTAACCTTTATGTGTTATTTTATTAATAAAATCCTAAACTAAACTACAACTCATTTGAAAGCCTTGTTCTTAGTCTTTCACATCCAACCTGGAAAACATTACAGCCAATCCTATTTGTTATACTGTACTGGCCACCAGGTCCATATTCAGAATTTACATCTGAATTTTCAGTGTTTATCAAGTTTAGTCCTTAAAACTGATAAGGTTATTATTATAGGAGATTTTAATATTCATGTGGATATTGATAATGATTGCCTTAGTACTGCATTTATTCAATTCAATTCAGTTTATTTTGTATAGCCCAATATCACAAATTACAAATTTGCCTCAGAGGGCTTTACAATCTGTACACATACGACATCCCTGTCCCAGGACCTCACATCGAATCAGGAAAAACTCCCCAAAAATAACCTTTCACAGGGAAAAAAGGGAAGAAACCTTCAGGAGAGCAACAGAGGAGGATCCCTCTCCCCGGATGGACAGAAGCAATAGATGTCATGTGTACAGAATGAACAGCATTTACAAAGTTACATAAACACATTACATGAATATGACAATGTATGAATGGAACTCCAATCCATGAAACAGAAGGAGGTAGAGAGGAGGGGGCGGGGCATCAGCAGGGCCAAGGTGGGAGGCCGGCTCACCAGGCATCAGACACCTCCAGGTCCAATGGACCCTATGAGACGTGAAGTCACAACGACTCCGGGGAGGAAGCAGAGTTAATAAGGTGCAATGGAGAGATGTAAATTCATCCATAAGGAGAGAGAGAAGAGGAGAGAGGTGCTCAGAGTATCCTAAAACATCCCCCAGCAGCCTATAAGCCTATAGCAGCATATCAAGGGGCTCGACCAGGGCAAACCTGATTCAGCCCTAACTATAAGCACTATCAAACAGGAAAGTCTTAAGTCTATTTATCACATTGTTGGACTCTATTGGCTTCTGTCAGAGAGTACAGAAACCCACTCACTGCCCTCAACCTTGTTCTTGCATATGGCATTGACATTGAGCATTTGGAGGTCTTCCCACAGAACCCTCTTCTGTCAGACCATTACCTCATAACGTTTGAGTTTATACTCCCGGAGTGTACACCGTTAGTCAAAAGTTTCTACACCAGATGTCTAACTGACAGTGCTGTAGCTAAATTTAAAGAAGCGATTCCTTCTGCATTTGATTCAATACCACGTCTCAATGTGACGGAGGACTCCTGTGCTAACTTTAGTCCGTCCCAGATTGATCATCTTGTCGATAGTGCTACAGGCTCACTGAGAATGACACTACACTTGATAGCCCCACTGAAGAAAAAGACAGTGAGGCAAAGGAGGTTTGCTCCCTGGTATAACCCTCAGACCCGCGACCTAAAGCAAACTTCACGAAAGCTCGAAAGTATATGGCGTTCCACCAATCTGGAAGAATCACGCTTATTTTGGCGAGACAGCCTTAAAACATATAAAAAGGCTCTCCGTAATGCCAGAGCAGCTTATTACTCATCAGTAATAGAGAAAAATAAGAACAACCCCAGGGTTCTCTTTAGCACTGTAGCCAGGCTGACAGAGAGTCACAGCTCTGTGGAGCCGTGTATTCCTATAGACCTCAGTAGTAATGACTTCATGAACTTCTTCAATGAAAAGATTTTAACTATTAGAGGCAAGATTGATGATCTCTTGCTCTCAACTACTGCCGATCTGTCATCAAGAGAAGTGGCCTTGGAAACGGCTGTATGCCCTGGTGTATACTTGGATAGCTTTTCTCCCATTAACCTAGACCAATTGTCCTCAACGGTTTCTACTTCTAAACCGTCTACCTGTCTCTTAGACCCCATCCCAACAAGGCTGCTTAAAGAGGTGTTGCCTTTAATTGGCACCTCTCTGCTGGATATTGTTAATGTGTTTTTGCTAACAGGGCATGTACCACATTCCTTCAAAGTAGCTGTAATTAAACCTCTCCTGAAAAAGCCCACTCTTAATCCAGAGGTGTTGGCTAACCACAGACCCATCTCTAACCTTCCCTTCCTCTCTAAGATCCTTGAGAAAGTAGTCGCAAATCAGTTGTGCGACTTCCTACATCAGAATAGTTTATTTGAGGAGTTTCAGTCAGGATTTAGAAAACACCACAGCACAGAGGTGAAAATTACAAATGACCTCCTAATTGCATCAGATAAAGGACTCATCTCCGTACTGGTATTATTAGACCTTAGTGCTGCGTCCGTCACCATTGATCATGACATCCTATTACAGAGACTGGATCAGTCGATTGGCATTTCAGGTACCGCACTAAGTTGGTTTAAATCCTATTTATCAGATCGATCTCAATTTGTATTTGTAAACGATGAAGCCTCGATGACCACCAACGTTAATCACGAAGTTCCACAAGGTTCTGTGCTTGGACCAATTTTATTTACCTTATATATGCTTCCTTTGGGCAATATTATCAGGAAACACTGCATAAACTTTCATTGCTATGCAGACGATACTCAATTATATCTATCGATCAAACCAGAGGAGACCAACCAGCTTGCTAAAATTCAAGAATGTCTTAAAGACATAAAAACATGGATGACCTGCAACTTCCTGATGTTAAACTCAGACAAAACTGAAGTTATTTTACTGGGCCCTGAACACCTCAGAGATCAATTATCTGGTGATGTGGTTTCTGTAGATGGCATTGCCCTGGCATCCAACACCACTGTAAAGAATCTCGGCGTTATCTTTGACCGAGACTTGTCCTTTAACTCCCACGTTAAGCACATCTCAAGGATTGCATTTTTTCATCTACGTAACATTTCAAAAATAAGGCACATCTTGTCTCAAAAAGATGCAGAAAAGCTGGTTCACGCGTTTGTTACTTCCAGACTAGATTACTGCAACTCCTTATTATCAGGCTGCTCTAACAAGTCTCTTAAATCCCTCCAGTTGATCCAGAATGCTGCAGCTTGTGTACTTACAAAAACTAAAAAAAGAGATCACATTACTCCTGTATTAGCTGCTCTGCACTGGCTCCCTGTAAAATCAAGAATCACATTTAAAATTATTCTCCTCACCTACAAAGCCTTGATTGGTGATGCACCATCATATCTTAAGGAGCTTGTAGTACCATATTGCCCCACTAGAGAGCTGCGCTCACTAAATGCGGGGCTACTTGTGGTTCCTAGAGTCCTAAAAAGTAGGATGGGCGCAAGAGCCTTCAGTTATCAAGCTCCTCTTTTATGGAACCAGCTTCCACTTTCAGTCCGGGAGGCAGACACAGTCACCTCATTCAAGAATAGACTTAAGACTTTCCTGTTTGATAGTGCTTATAGTTAAGGCTGAATCAGGTTTGCCCTGGTCGAGCCCCTTGATATGCTGCTATAGGCTTATAGGCTGCTGGGGGATGTTTTAGGATACAATGAGCACCTATCTCCTCTTCTCTCTCTCCTTATGGATGAATTTACATCTCTCCATTGCACCTTATAAACTCTGCTTCCTCCCTGGAGTCGTTGTGACTTCACGTCTCATAGGGTCCATTGGACCTTGAGGTGTCTGATGCCTGGTGAGCCGGCCTCCCGCGTTGGCCCTGCTGATGCGCCGCCCCCCCTCCTCTCTACCTCCTTCTGTTTCATGGATTGGAGTTCCATTCATACATTGTCATATTCATGTAATGTGTTTATGTAACTTTGTAAATGCTGTTCATTCTGTACACATGACATCTATTGCATCTGTCCATCCGGGGAGAGGATCCTCCTCTGTTGCTCTCCTGAAGGTTTCTTCCCTTTTTTCCCTGTCAAAGGTTATTTTTGGGGAGTTTTTCCTGATCCGATGTGAGGTCCTGAGACAGGGATGTCGTATGTGTACAGATTGTAAAGCCCTCTGAGGCAAATTTGTAATTTGTGATATTGGGCTGTACAAAATAAACTGAATTGAATTGAATTGGATGCAGTACAAATATCTTGTCTCTCAATGTTAATGAACATTAATGTGTGTACAAAAAAAGCAGGCACACCGTGCTATTAATAATAATTATTTATGTTGACACTAAAGTTAGCAGAGGAGTTTTCTCAATTAAATGCGATCTCGACAGGTCGTTGTTTGTGGGTTTTGGCGGAGAGGTGCGGTCCCCTCCCCGCCGGACCCTACCTCCACCTCTGCTTATGAACCTCACACACTGTGGCCTGGCGACTGTTAATGGAAATAAAACTGAATATGAATCTTTCTTTGCTCTTGTTTTTGGATGACTGCCACTTTTCTGTTTGAAAGGCCTGACTGCTCACTCGGCTTGCAGATGTGCTCGGCTTGTCTTGAAATATTTTGAGAACTCGTTGCCGCACAAAGCCCCCTGAAGGTTTTATGCGTTTTAACCAGGTCTAAGCAGGAAAATTATCACAAAATAACATCATGATGTTTCAAATCATAATCAATAATTAGTGAGCCGTTTTCAATTGCTCCAAACACAACTCACACACTATTAAAATAAAAACAAATAATAAAACATGAATAACCTTCGGCGTATTATTGTAACGCCCCCTAGTGTTCAAATCGCACAAGATTTTTTTTGTTAAGGGATGCAATGTGCACATAGGAAAAATGTTTTCGAGTGATTAGTCCCAATAGTGTTGACGCTATAAGCATTGAAAAACAAGACACGCCCCTAAGATGTTCATTGGGCCATAGATCCTTACCACAATGAGATATAAAAAAACGGTTGACATATTCTAGGTCATCTGGCTTCAATGATTTGATTGATATCACGTTTTGTTGATTTGGACCCAGCATGTAGTATAGGCGGTCAATTATGTGTTTTTTACAAAATTCAAAATGGCGGAAAATCTAAGTAGGCGGACCTTAGGGGTCTGAGAGGCTTTTTTGTAGAGCAGGTGGATATGGACATGTGTGAAAAATGTCAAGTCAATCGGACAGTCTGGGTGAGGGGCGTCGTCGGTCAAACTTTGAGGGGGCGTCTATTTTCACCAAGCCTGACAAGCGTGCCAAATTTGGTTAGTTTTAAAAATTGCTAAGTACCCCCAATATGCGCCCAAAGTTCTAAAATAAAAAGCGGAATAATAATAAGAATCCTTACAAATTCAATATAATAATAAGAAGAAGAAGAAGTGCTTTTTACAAGGCGAACCTGAAACTTTTTGATTTATGCTGTGTTGCCATCTTCATTTAATCTTAACCAGTAACATATAGGCTGATATTTACACATCTGAAGTATTCTCATAAGTGTTTCTGTCACGAATTCCCCATCTTATTAGTTCTGTTCTGTTTGCTGGTTTAATTAACTCTCATGTCATTTCAGACCCGGTCATTCACACCTGATCATCCTTCATTCCCTTCCTACATGGTTCTCACGCCCATCTTACCTGCAGTCCATCCTGTCATTCGTCTGTCAGTATTTAGGTCCCCTCACTTGCACTTGTCCTCTGCCAGATTGTTTTGTGTTTTCGTGCCAAGCTCTCCAGCGTTACGTTAGTCTTTATTCCTGATCTGCCTGTTCTGACCCTGCCTGCCTGCCCGACCTTCGACTCCCTGCCTGCCCTGACCTTCGATTCTCTGCCTGCCCTTTTTTGGAATTGTTTGCCTCACGGACTGAACTCCCGGTTTTGACCCTGCCTGTACCCAGTAAAGACGATCATCTTTGTTACCCCTGTCTCAGAGTCGTGCTTTTGGGTTCCAGTTTGTAACACCATTATAGTTTCCTTTTTTATTATTATATATATTAAATTATTCAAATTGCTCTTGCGGTAGAGGAGATACACTCTGTTTAGCATGGGTATGCAAACCTTCGCAATGTTTTAGAAAACACGGCTGGGCTCCTAAAGGCTATCTACCGTACACCGTATCGCCTCGTCACATGTATCAAATGGAGACACGTATTACCCAGCAGTCAACATTGTATCAATGTATGTGACAAACCTACCAAAGAACATGTGGTATTATTCATTTAATTTTAAAGATTATTTATATTTTATGTAGAATAAGCATATTATTTTGTTATAGATTGCTACTGCGTATTTCAGAGGAGGCAATCTGAATTACTCACAAGGGCCCATTCTCCCCCAATACAACACACTGTACCCCACATCAGGGTCCCGAGTGCAACCGCACTGTACCCCACATCAGGGTCCCGAGTGCAACCGCACTGTCTGCACTGTGCATGTCTACACCCCCTGCATCAAAACGTGCTTGCTTTTTCAGCCACATCCTATCCCACAGTGGATGGAGCTGCCCACTTGCAAAGTGATGGCCTTGTTGGATCCGGGACAACATTCATATCTGACACCAAAAACTGTCTTTGATCGTACAGTTACAATCTCTTCCCATTCACAGTATACCGACCTGTTGTCATGTGTTAGGTCATGTCACAAGACCTAGGTGAACCAAGTGGATGTCAGCATTTGTAAGATTTTGATTTCAAAATGGAACTGAGAAAAAACAGATGTCCCTTTTTTGATTGACATTTATTTTATTCACACTTGGTTTCTAAGTGTAAGTTGCAGTGAATCCCAGGGCCGAGTCAACAGTGTGACAAAAGAGAGCTGAGAGGCGTGGAAAGGGGGAGGATTTGGTGGAAAAAACAGAGATCAGTCTTGTTTTGTTTCAGTCTGTCTCTGATTCTGTTAGCTTTTCCATTGGCCGGCCCACCAGTCACTGCGTGAGAGCATGCAGAGGACTGGAACGCTGCCAGCTGAAGACAGCGGAGGACACACTATATTAAAGTAAAACACCGGCTCCCACGCAGAGTGGTGCTCCGTTAATACTGAGCCGCTCTCCCACCTGAGGAGTCATTTCATAACTGATCCACGGTCAGTGGGATACTCGGAGGGGCCTCTTGGCGTTCTCTCTCTCTCTCTCGGTGTGTGTGTGTGTGATGAAGTTATATTAGAGTTGTGGGATGACCCCAGATCCGGAGTCACCCTGTGAAAACACTGAAGGGAAGTGGGCTGTGTCGGTGCCTGTCTCTCTCTCTCTCTCTCTCTCTCTCTCTCTGTCCGTCTTCCCACCATCTCAGAATCTGAAGAAAATTAACTCTCTTTTCCTGCCTCTCCTCAGCTGATTTGTCTGCTTCCCGGTATTGTTCGCGCTGCCATACAGGAGATGAGTAGCACACACACTCGCACTGAATATGGGTGTGGCCATTCTGTTGGGGAGCAGTGGTGGAGGTTTTTTTAAAGGATATATGTAAAAGGACTCAATGCCGCAGTGCCTCATGTTGGACTGTGCCAGGGTCACATCCTATTTGCCTATATGTATGTATGTATACACATATGTGTATATATATATATATATATATATGTATATGTGTGTATATATATATATATGTATATACATATACATATATATATATGTATATATATATGTGTGCATATGTATATATATATGTATATATATATATATATATATATATATATATATATATATATATATATATATGACGACCACTGGACATGACACATATTGGTTGCCATCCTGATGCAGTCAGATCTTGTTTGCTGGGAAACAGAACTGTTGTCCCACCCATGTGCACTGAGTAGGCTTCAGGAAATGACAGCTGGTATGTCTAACTCTGTGGTACAGTATTTGCCCTTCTAATTTGGCTCCCGGTCCAAGATGTATGTTCAGCACTCCTCATGTTACACATGTTTTATATCCAGGATTTCTTGTTACAAGGTCATTGTAGGATATTCTGAATATAAACACACAAAAAGCAAGTCACCTACCTAGTAGAGATTCCACCTTTATTGAAGCCAAAATATTTAGCTCCAACGTCCATCTGATATATATTATTGTCTGATATTGTCGGATTCATATATTTCCACCAAAGATGTGCCAGAGATGAGACTAGCAGTTGTTTACGCATATGAATCTGTTTTTATTACTTTCTTAACCCTAAAGTTCTGAACTTCCATTTTGTGTTGACTGTGGACCGAGTGTTTCCGAGCCCCAGAGTCCTTTAAGAAAACCTCTTATTTTACTGCAGCAGGATCTGACAACCTGCCCGGCTCTGTCTTGGTCCTGGTTCTCCCGAGCCTAACCTCCCTCCTGTTCAGCAGCATGGTGTTGGCTTCCACAAGGGCCGCAAGAGCTGCGAGGCCAATCTCTGCTCCTGTCGTGTCTTATGTTATGTCTTATTATTCAGAGACAACTTCCCGTCTTTGTATCAGTAATGTTCCCCCTCCTAACCGATGTGTTATCATTGTTGCTAATGAGACCCGCCACCTCAACGGCATCTTTAATGACAGAGGAACACAGGAAACAGCTGTCTCCTGGGTGAAAGTCAGACACACCAATTTACCCCAACTTCCTCCATGAGCAGACTTTGTTGCTCTTTATACTTCCCGGTTCTCGATTACGAGAATGGCATCCATGTGGGATATACGATCCAGTGGTAGTAGCATATCTCTGGTCCAACGGTTGAGGCAACCTGGACCAACGAGGTGGGGAGGCTGGCTTTGATGTGGCTCATAACTAACCACTTCAAGCACTTCATGATATCACGAGACATCTGATAGGGGCCTGTATGCTGAGATGAGAAAGAAAAAATATGGCGACGGTCATGTATGTCCCTACAGAGGGATGATAGCCCAACCAGCTGGATGCCTGTGTCCAGAATGTTGTAATGGATTCATGTTTCTGTGAGAATACAAAATGTAGCTGTCTCACATTTCTCTATTTGTGTTGAGTCACAAACGTAGGTAGTCTGGTTCATCTTCCGGAGATCGACCATTGGACACCAGAATTGGCCTGTTGGGGTTAGCCTTTAGCCTTGCGTGGATTCCAGCCCTCATATTGCGCACCGCTTCCTGTGTCTCCTTCCTTTGGCGGCTCCAGCAGGTAACAGCAAACGGGGGGTCAGTCTTTGCTGTTTATTCTCCTCTATGTCTCCACACCTGCTGGTTCTGTGGATGCGTGGGGCCGGGGCTCAGCGGGGAGCGCTGTTATTCGAGTCCAAGCGAAAGGATTCACCTTACTGTTATTGCTGTCACGTCCCCCCTCCGAAAGCTGCTGGGAAGGAGATAGCAAAGCTCTCAGGCGTGGCAGATGGCTCTCTTGGTCAACAAACGATCTCTGATCTTTGTTGAAGCAGATGTGTCAAGCCAAATAAATAGAAGTGAGAGTCCATTAAATCCAGATCTTCTCTGCAAGTGAGAGGGCAGCAACACATGCCAAGCTGCAACATAGGAAATGTTCTTTTTGTGATGTGTGAATGGCGTTAAGTTCAGAAGAACATAGCTCAAGTATATACCAAAAGTAAGTTTAAAAATATAAGGAGACTACAGTAGGTAGAGGTGATGATCTATCTGTAAAGTGCGATGGATATTTGGATGTTATTTTTTTGTCTTTTGTTCATGTTTTGCATGTAATGAGCTGAAGCTGTATGTTACCTTTCAAGACGGAAGTTTATTTTGAAAAGACACTAAGCATGTAGAAAGTGACACGCCGTTCCTCACACTTGTCACACTCAAACTAAGACTGGAAGGGAACCTGGAGCGTCATAGTTTGTAGCGAAGGGCCACTGAACAAAGCGTTGGTATTTGACTGGTTGGGAGAGAATTTGTCGTTCTGGCATCAATGTGGAAGTCCCACTTGAGCTTTCTCAGGAGTGATACAAGGGACATTGGACTTGGAGGGACTTCTCCCTTTATAAAAAAAGTTAGATGACTATGAATATTTAGCGTATGAATCAGTTAGATTAGACTCTTTTTTGTTCAAAGGGGTCATTTTCAACACCTCACCAAGTCCTCTGAGTTATATTGTCCTTTGATGTACATTGATGTCATTTGTTGGGGTTTCCTGTTGTATATATGTCACAATCCTCTACCTCTCATTTCAGATAACTTCTCTTCCTGCCCCAGTGTGATTCCCATTCCCCGCCCTGATCAGCTTCACCTGTTCCCAATTACCCCTCCTCCTTAGAGCATTTAGTCTGGGTTCTCCCCCTTTGTCTGTCCTAGTTCATCCTCGTACCTCCATGTCGAACTTTCCAGCAATTTATCCCTGTGCTCTTGGTTACCTGGTATTTGACCCTGCTTTCGTTTGACTGCCTTTTTTTCCTCATCCCTGTTTTATATGCATTTGCCTGTACTGACTGTGTTTTTTTACTGTGCTGGTCTTGACTTGTGCTTTTGAATCTTTGCCTCAGTGGTGGCATCAGGCCTTTAAGCAAGGTAATGAATCCTTAAAACCTTGATTATTCTATTGCAAGCATCTATCGGAATCCTCTGAACCACTATAAACTGAGTGAGCAGACGGACAGACATTAACATCCCTGAGGCTTTGCCGCTGGATAGAAGAACAATCCTTTTAGGTATGATTGCATACATCTGAATCCTGTGTAAATCAAAGGCCAATCTTCCTCTGCGGTGATGAGGAGGCCGAAAGTCGGAGCGTTTCGAGCGGAGATAGAAATCTGCAATGTGTGTATGACAAACAGAAGCATATGCTGTTTTGTGTGTGCTTGCAGTGAACTGTGGTGTGCAGACATCCCTAATCAAGCTCAGCAAATGGTTCTAGATCTCACAGGAGAGCCGTGTGGTCACGCTTGCACGCATCAAGCTAAGTAAATGGTTTACACATCTCTCAGGACCGTCTACTTTTAGTTCAGTGTACTGATACTGTCTGGTCAGACAAACTGAAAGGTTCGAAGCAAAAAATGGTTATGACCCCAATTATACATCTGATATCCTGAGATAAATGTGAAGTCATGATCAAGAAAATTCCGATCTGAAATCATACAGTCATGAACGTAAACAATGTAACCCGGTTCGTTATTGGAGTTTACCTGAAACAGATGTGGCGTATGTGTCTGTTGGAGGGCGCCGCTCTGGAACGTACTCCAGCGTTAGCAAAGTGTCATGTCCGTCCTGGACTTATTGTCAGTGTTGAGCGTGACGACAGAGGGAAGCTTGGGAACCGCTGACTAACTTTGTTCTCTGCCATTGTTTGTCTCCAGGATGTCCTCCAGTAATGTTACACAGGGGGTCAGAGGAGCAGCTCTGTGTTACTGCCTGGAGGAAAGCCAGCAGGGCCCAGCTCCTCTGATGTCCCTGGAAGACCAACAACAACAGGCAACATGTTGTTCCGCTGGGATACACACCTTTTGAGAATGCTTTTTCTTTATTGACAATATTTACTTGTAGACAATCGTTAGATCACAATTCCGCAGTCAAACTGCAGTTCGATTGAATTTCGAGAATATAATATTTTGCGTATGTGCAGATTTGACTTTTTGGTGGTGCTCTCTCGTGTCAGCTTTACATTACAGTATATTGCCATCCAGCAAGCACCTACAATGGCTCTAATATGCCATAAAATAAGTGTTACATGATAGCCCTGCCAGCAAATAAAAGATTTAATTGTTGTACTTTCTCCATCATTTTTATCAGAAATAAAATAGTCATCAACATCTGGAAACACTGTGCGACCACTAAAAGAAAAAAGTTTGTCAAAACCTCCAGGTTCAGTCAGAAATATCACGTGGATGTAAGTATGCATGGCCGTGTCTAATCTGTATAGTATTTTAACTGTCGGGGAGCTGCTGGACAGCTAATGAAAACCCAAGCAATTCATATACAACGGTGTTCTTTAAAAAACAATAACCCATGGATAAGGTTCAAGGTTAGTCAAGTCCATCGCCCACAGACTTGGGATTTTTTTTAATGGATTTCCTGAGTGGATTGGCTCCCCCACAGAGTTGAAAGTTCAAACTGCAACCAGTGAAACATCTGTCTCCTCGACGCTGTTTCCTCTGCTCCGCGTTCCCTGGTAATGAAGCCTATCTGCAGTGTTGTTTGTACTCGGCAATGACGAGGTACGCCGATGGAGCACGGAGGGCACCATTTGTATTTCATGTGATTAGGAAGGCGATTACACGAAGAAGCAACCCATGACGGCATTTACTGTTCTCTTAAGCAAGGCATGGAGGTGCAGCGAGTGTGACTGGGCAGCCCAGAGAACGTTAACACACACAAACACAAACACACACACATGCACTCCGGCTAGACTGTCCTCTTTCCCGTCTGTCTTTACTTTTTCGGCCCGCAGTGAGACGATGCGATGTATCATCATCCAGCCAAGAGCAGTAATTATCTCAGGACGTGGATGTTGGCACAAAACATCAAACCCTCATTTAGCACACTGGCAGGCTGGCTGAGATCCCCTGTAAATAATGATATTCCTCATTTGACATCCCCCGCTTGCTTACACCGGGGCCAGATCTATGTTCTTCCGTCCCCTAAGTGGCATGTAAAACCATTTTGATGATTACTATCATCTTCTGCAGGCTTAGCTGGGTCTACAATGGCAACCATTGTGACAAAGCCGAGGCTCTGAGACAGAAAACACATTGAAGAACAGTCAGGGAGCTTGGAAAGGACCACACACTGACATTTTAGTCGAGATTACAGTAATATTGCAAAATAAGTAAACAACAAAAATTATCAATAGTCTTACTAGATAATTTAGAGCTGAGAGAGATTGACATCCTGACTATGCACAGCGTCTTGTTTGTTTTTTTACTTACCATGATTATACCATGACTGCCAGAATATGTGATAGTAGTTGCTTTAGTATTAAGATAACAGCCTTGTCAGTTTCTCAAGTAGCTGAAACTGCTGCTGGTTTCAGTGGAGAAGTATCACTTGTTCAAGGCATAAAGAGACATTCATTCCCATGCTGACAAAGTTCAAAAGACTGAAAAGAGCATGCTGCCCAGAACAAGCGTGAATAAAGAATACTTACAAGTTATCTGATCATGGTACTCCACTCTGACCCATGCAGTAGTGAAAGGTATACTTAGCATAATAAACTTTAATATAATCCCTGGACCAGAGGTCTGTACTCTCCCTATATACCTTTTTATATATTTCAATAGAACTCAAAGAGTTGCAGAAAATGTCCATCAATGCAATTATGATGAAGTTGCAGTAATTTAGCAGTAACCCTCACTGACTAAACTGAACAAAGTCAAAGCATAAATAAATGGATGTCCAGCTCTGTAATTCCCTCACAGTAGTTTTGCACCTTGACTTGTCATCCTTTGTTTGGCTGTCCTTTCAACCGAGAGCTAGGACTTCTTTTGCCGGAAAGGAGGAAGAAAGTATCGTCCGTGACAGATGTGAATCTCTGGATAGCCCCGCACTAGAATGAGTAACTTCTTCTCCAAGTATTTACCGTAAATGGGTCGATATTTACGGAAGAAAGGAAAGGTATCTGTCGGCTGTGATTGGTTGTTCCTCATCACATGCTACTGCTACAACCATGCACCAACCTCAAGTGTCTTAAACCTGCATTCTTTCTCCTGACTATGAAGGGTTGACTCCTCTGGTTGTATAGAAGTCTATGATAAAATGACCCTACTTCTCTCTTGATGTATTATGTTCATGGTTTTAGTCTCTTGTTTCAAATCTTCTTCATCACAGCATGATGTTCATTTAATAAATTATGGTCCAGTCAAACAGACCATAAAGTAGAGTATGCTTTAGGGCCGGCAGTCCACAAACTAATAGGTGACGTCACAAAAACTACGCCCACTTCTATACAAGCTATAACTTTGAGAGAAAATAGTTTGTCTTTGCTTCAATTTTTCTAAGCTTAAGTCAATGAGGAGTATTTCTTAATTACTGCAATGTCATCATCATCATCATCATCATCATAGCACCCAGGTTTACTTGTTTAGTAACGATAGTTCCGCAGAGTTTACGCAGAGTTTGGTGCTCTTTATGCAATGTCAGTTGTTCTGACCGTCCGATAAGTACATGATGGATTTTCTTTGAGTTAGTTGATGGTCTGGTGCGTTTTTCTCCTAAAGACAGGAAACGGTGTCTCTGTATCAGAAACCATCGGGGCGCTGACCAATCAGTGGTATTTGACGGATTGGGAGTGAGAACGGGATGATCAAATCAGTTAGATGCCATATCAAATATGCTTTCTATATTTTAATTCCTCTTACCTCAATGAAAACTGTCCATTTTCAGTACCTTTCATAACTAACCATCTCACTGTTTTTTTGATCTACCAACTGTTGGGATGTTTTGCTGGACTTTACAATATGTTCTTAGACAGGACTATTATATGTGGATTTTGTTTTCCAGCTCTCTCTTTGGAATCCCATTTCAAAAGGGATCTTTTTATGGCTACAGAAGGAAGTATTACAGGGAGAACATTTTCATAGTTGGTCAAAGGTCCTAAAGGACGGTTTAACAGTGGTCCTGGCTTCAACCGGTTATGTTATGTGCAAAGGAGGCATTGTGTCCCTCTATTTTTGATAGAGGGAAACTGATTTTGAATTAGGATATCTGATTTGGTTTAGTCAGATATGCTGCCACTTTATTCATCAAATGTCAAGATGTTAAAAAATGAATGGTCTAGTTTCCAAAACCAAGGGGCCAGTTTAGGGAACAGACCAAGCTCATGCTGCACTACCACAACACAGAGGGAGTCCTTCCCGTAGTTCACTGGACAGTCTCCTGCAGAGAGGGGCTGAGGTCTTTGGGTGCATCTGTATGCTTCCTCAGTTACATGATTACATCCACATTCCCCACCCACATTTAAATAGTGCTCGGCCTTCACTGCTAAGACTTATTTCATCCCGCTGACTAAGTGAATAGAGAGGAGGTGAGGGGGGATGTTTGTGTAAGCTTCTGCAAATTGTGAGTATAAATTATCCGGCCCTGTGAGAATACAATGTTTTATCCTAAAGAAGATGCCTTCCTGTTGTAGCTATTCCCAGAAAAATGAGATTTCTCACACTTAGCAGGAGTAAGGTAAGGGTGACAGTAATATGCTGTAATATCCATTGTTTTTTAACACTGCTCACTCTGCTTTTTCTTTTTTTTTTAAACCTCAAAGGGTTCCAAGGTGTTTGTCTTTACATCTCATAGCACTTTAAAGTACTGATATCTTCAAACTAAATCAGGACTTGTGTTTGTTGTGTCATAATATCATTAGTGAGCTAGAGAACACAATGGAACAAGGGCTCATTATACAGTTTGAAATCCTGTCTCATCTCAGTTTAGGGTTGATATTTTGTTATTACAGAAACATGTTGCCTAACTGCATTTAGGGTTTTAAAAAATCTGTATCTGAGGATAGGAATTTTGCTTTAACAGAACATCCCCAGGGATTTCCCAAGTTAAGAATTCTAAATTAGGATGGCAGAAAAATAACTTGTCCTTAATTCAAAATGTCTGCCAAAATAGGCAACATCGCTTTAACATTATGGAAATTACCATGAAGATAAGGAATAACATGAACACTTAAATGTAATGTTTTAAAGGCTTCTCAAACCGTATGATTATACGACTTATTATATGACCCTCATACAGTGGCTCGTATGACATCTTCCAAAAAGGTACCTGTCATTTTTTGTGCGTTTTCTCACAAATGTTCAGCAAAACGTGTCAATTTATGCTTGTTACATCCAAACAATCTTTTCAAAATAAACTTCCGTCTTCACAGGAAAGACCGCAGTAAGGTTTAGGCAAAAATACTACGTAGTTAAGTAAGGAAAGGATTGTGGTTTGGGTTAAAATAACATTAGAAGTTACGTTATTTAAGTATGGAAATTACAAATAAATCAAAGTTGACCTCTCGTATCACATGTGTGTATAGATTTTGACTGAAAAGATAAATCAGCCATGAGTTTTTGCTTCTGTAGTAAACATAAGTTAAGATAGGACGAGCAGTTAGAATATATTTTCCTGTATTAATTCATGCTTAAAGATACCAATGGTATCTCATCAATTGTCATCAGCCAGCATCAAGCAGACTGTAAGTGAACTCTTGGCTACAGGCGAGTCAATGGAATGACCTCGTAATCATTGCAGGCATTTATTCATCAGAGTGTTAAAAGATATCATAGCCATATCACACTAACATGTAGACATGAGCCATCCCTATTACAGGAATGAACAGGCCACACAGAGTTGATGTTTTCATTGGGATGAACATCAACATCGGTCAACTAGTAGAGTGGAGGTTGTGGTAGCAGAACCAGAAGGTGTCAAAGTAAAGATCCGACATTCCCTGTGAATTCCTAGTCAATAAAACAAGCAAGTCAACGGATCTGTCTGATCAAATCTAGAACAAAAATCCATCAAAGAAAAGGATGATCTATAAAATGAAGCTCAGAAAGCGCAGAAACATCCAGTAAAACCAGTTAGCTGCTTACGGATACTTTGCGAATGAGAGGAGCTGGTAAGAAGAAAAACAGCATGTTTAGGTGGGAGGAATCACACCCTTAACCCTCTCTCACACACACACACACACACACAGTGGCTGGCACTCTATTTTTGTTCCCAGGAGCACTAAACAAGCAATTAGTCGTGACTCGAAAACTTTATGATGAGCAAAAGCTGTCGTAAAAAAACATTGGTCACTTTTACTCCGGGGCACCAAAACAAGCAGTTAACAAACATTTCCCTGCTATTTCAAAGCTTTATGCACACCACCAGGAATAACATCTGGCAGAGAAATGCTGAATTTTGTTAACAAATACTTTGCTAGTCTGAAAGTCATCACATTTAAATATGTTGAGTGTTAGACATACGGGCATATATAAAAAAGAAAAGAACAGTTTTTAATTGCAGAATGCTGTTTAAACCGCTGAATTCCCAGAACAAAATACCAAAGACATGACCTCACTGTTCCTAGTGGTAGCTTCAGTCTCTTCGGAGACTGAACAAGATAGAGTACATAAACAAGAACACGAACACAAAGCAGAATCAAAGCCAGTGTGCGCTGCAGACTTGAGTCTTGCAGCTCGGGAACGAAGCCATGGCTAAACATCGGCATCGGCTGCATATTTATGATTCTGCAACTGTCTGCAACTGAAAACGCTTGAAACAAATCGTCAACCGCTCTAACTCCAGGTAAAGAAGAAGTCTGATTAGCTCTAGCTGCCCCCTTTGAGGCCTGAGGTGTGTTACCTCCAGCGGTGCATGGGAGTGAAGATGAGTCACGCGTTTGTGCCAACTGGGCCAGGAGATATCATTTGTGTGAAACCATATTTTTGCCCTCATGACCTTACCACACAAAGTCCATATTTTTTTTCCGAAATTGTCACACATTTAAAAATAAATACAAGCTCACGTTGTCGCGTTAATAATGCTCACACACTGAATCTTCCAATCCGTCACTTACGTTTTTGGGACAGGTTTGATTTTCTGTGATAGCTTTTTGCTAATTCCATTCATTCATTAGCCGTGTTTGAGATGGAACTATTCGGTTTTGTCTCGTATTGCGAATTTTCACAACAAATGGATTAATACAAACACATTAAACTCAGTGTGCAAGGTTTCTGTATAACAGTGTCTTCAGATGATAGATTTAAAAAAAAGACTTGGTTTGCAAAGGCCTAGGACTGAAACATGTTTTTCTCCAGGGTGCAGTGTGGACATCTATAGACATCTAAATATATTAATTATTATCATCTTATATTAAGATTAGTGGAGATCGCCATGCGTGTGTCTTTAGTGCATACTCTAGAGTGTATTTAGTTCTGTTTGTTGCAGCTGGTGGCCAATGCACACACACACACACACACTCACACACATTCCTGTGCGTTGACTATTCCCCAGAAGACATCCATGTCAACTTTCAGCCTCAAGCTGGGAGGCAGGAAGTGGACAAATGACCGCCATTTCTTGTCTGCTGCGTGTTTACACTGATTTTACAGCTACACCTTTCATTAGAAAGTGCCTGAGATGGAACGTTTTAATAGAATAAAGATGGTCTAACTCTGGAAAAATTGAGCAGATCATGGAGCAGATAATTTCTTATATGGTGAATATGAAGAAGCGCAAACATTTTTTATTTTAAGGGCCCCACTTGACCAGACTTGATTTATTGGTGACGTAGTAGTTATTATGGTGATAGTTATTTTGAGGCTACAATTCTTGGGCTTATCAGAAAAAGTGATCATTTGGTTCTATTGTGCTGCCAAAAGAAAATGATGCCAGAGATCTGATCACTGGACAAGCCGCCCGTCACTGGCCATGCCTGTGGGGCGTTTCTGTGATTACAAAGCTTCTGCATCAACAAGTCACCCTCTGCATCAACAAAGCTCTTCTGTTGGATGAAAGTGTTGCAAAAACCTGGGTCGCTTCGAATAAAAAACTTCTGTGCCTTTGAGTACTTTGAAACGAGAATCACATGAAGCAGACAAAGTAAGCCCTTCAACTGCGTACAGCAGTACCATGTATTATTAGATTAAAGTAAACATTCCCATGTGCTAACAGCACTCGAAACCCTCCAGACGGATAAGTGTCTGCGGCCTTCCAGGGTGAAAAAGCAGACGCTTGTTAACATTGACTGCATTCACTTCTTAGCCCGTACATGTCACTCTAACCCAGTGGTTCTCAAACTGTGGGACGCGGCCCTCAAGTGGGGCGCTGAGGTATTACAGGTAGGGCGTGGGGGGCAGTGCGGAGAACTTCACATATTACAAAAGTACGTGTAACTGTTCACGCTACGGTTACGGCGTTAACAGGTTACGCTTGCGCATGCGCGATTACGACGTCCAATATCCTTTGCGACTCACGTGTAGCATAGTAGTGTGATAAATGAAGAGCAGTTACCTGAGAGAACACAGGCTGAAATAAGAGAGTTGTGGGAGTGCAGGCGCTGATAAAGAGAGTCAATTCAATTCAGTTTATTTTGTATAGCCCAATATCACAAATTACAAATTTGCCTCAGAGGGCTTTACAATCTGTAGACATACGACATCCCTGTCCCAGGACCTCACATCGGATCGGGAACAACTCCCCATAAATAACCTTTCACAGCGAAAAAAGGGAAGAAACCTTCAGGAGAGCAACAGAAGAGAATCCTCTCCCCGGATGGACAGATGCAATAGATGTCATGTGTACAGAATGAACAGCATTACAAAGTTACATAAACACAGTACATGAATATTTATGAATGGACCTCCAATCCATGAAACAGAAGAAACAGAAGGAGGTAGAGAGGAGAAGGGGGGGGGGGGGGGGGGGGGGGCGCGCGGCTCACCAGGCATCACACACCGCCAGGTCCGACCCTATGAGATGTGAAGTCACAAAGACTCCGGGAAGGAAGCAGAGTTAATAAGGTGCAATGGAGAGATGTAAATTCATCCATAAGTAGAGAGAGAAGATGAGATAGGTGCTCAGTGTATCCTAAAACATCCTCCAGCAGCAGCATATCTAGGGGCTCGACCAGGGCAAACCTGATTCAGCCCTAACTTTAAGCACTATCAAACAGGAAAGTCTTAAGTCTATTCTTAAATGCGGTGACTGTGTCTGCCTCCCGGACTGAAAGTGGAAGCTGGTTCCATAAAAGAAGAGCTTGATAACTGAAGGCTCTTGCTCCCATCCTAATTTTTTGGACTCTAGGAACCACGAGTAGCCCCGTATTTAGTGCAGCTTTCTAGTGGGGCAATATGGTACTACAAGCTCCTTAAGATATGATGGTGCATCACCAATCAAGGCTTTGTAGGTGAGGAGAAGAATTTTAAATGTGATTCTTGATTTTACAGGGAACCAGTGCAGAGCAGCTAATACAGGAATAATGTGAGTCTCTCCAAATGTGCAATGGACACTGTGTCATACACCGAGAGGCGCTAGATGTACCGTGAACTACACAAGGTTTTGACCGATGCTATCAGCGTAGTCATTTTCAGAAAAACAAGACCTGAGAAAGCAGGACTGTTTTCCGCACTCTGCGAGGAGACGGGAGCGGAGCTCAGTGGCTCTCGTGAGGAAAAGGGTTGTCGCGAGTCTTTGAGCTCAGAGAAAAAATCCGTCATATGTCATACAGGACAGTACAATACAATTGAAATTGAACATATTATATTTTATAAAAAACTCAGTAAAACTCTCTATTGCCAAATATTTGAACTTGTTTTGTTTAGTTTTTCACAGGTTGCATTTATTTTATTTTTTTGCACAACTTTATTTGCATCGTTCTAACAAAGTGATTGCACTTTTTTATTTGTTTTTGTCTGATGGAGCAATCTGGTTTAATTAAAAGTGATTGCAATTATATTCTATTATTTTGAAAAAGCACATATGGAGGAGTCACAAAAAGTTGTTATTTCAATAAAAATTCAGCATGGACCATTTAGTTACAATTTTGTTGGGGCGGTGGGGCATGAACATTTTCCTTCCTCCGAAGTGGGGCGCGACAGAAACAGTTTGAGAACTACTGCTCCTTACCTTGTGAAGCTAAAAGTCACACTTTTGGAGTTCGGCATTGTTTTTGTTCACTCATATTTGCGATGATTATATTGTCCTCACCAAGTTAAGCAACTGTGACATCACTGAAAATAAGGTCAAGGAATAGTAAGGATGAGCAGGCGGTTTGGCAACAAATCTCTGGGTAATTTTGAGGAGAAATCAAAGGTGAAATCTTCGCTCAATGAACAATTAGGATCAATAATATGATCTATATTGATTTGGCTAGTGGTAGCATGGCCCTGATGTCCTATAGTCAAAAGAGTGGGTGCAAGATCAATAACAGACGGAGGTATGGAAGGAAACATTTAATTTAATCAGCTCAGTTTATATTGCATTATTTTGTGTATGTACAGTGAATAAAAATGTTAATGTTAAATGCATCATCTAGTGCACTTTGAGAGCAAAATTAAGTGGATAGATCAAAACGCCGCTGCAGTGTGAAACTAGCGCTAATGGTAGCGAGGACTTCCTGTGATTGCTCGTAAAATAAAACTGGGATTCCATTCCAGCTCTGACAACCCTGACCAGCTCATACGTATGTGGTAAGTATTACTAACCATGGAACCAGTGCACCACACTTTTATTAATCATTCATAGAACATTTTAACCTCCTAGTTTCGAGGACTACTGATGAAGAACTTGATGCCGACCCACCAGGCATCCTTTAGCGTCCGTAAGAGGACTTACTAGCTTTCAACTTACTCCAATTGAAACACATCCATGTCAACAAACGTAGTATTAAGAGCAAGAAAGTCCCCTCTGGGAGCAAGGGAGTGGGAGGTAGATGGGACAGACTAAGTATTTAGAATGAATTTTTCTGACGTTATGTCAGATGACTCTAACGCCACAGTCACATGTTGTGACGGTCATAGTTTACATTATATTATAAGCACACTTATTTTTAACCAATCAATGTTGTTTTTAATTTTGCTCCCAACTTCAGACACTACGTAAAAAACGTCCACCCAAGCAGCAGATTACGACGATCGGGGATGAGCTCACGTTGGCATGTGATACAGTTTGAAAGCTTGCGGACAGGTGACTGCTGTTTTCCAAGAAGAACATGACAATAGACATTGCATGCGTGAACTGAGCGAGTTCTACATGAGAGCGGTTTGGGTAGGAGTCCTTTAAAAAGGTCAGAAGTAGGAACACAAACACAATCATACAACACAGCTCCTTGCTTTCGTGACGTTACAACATTTTTCACTCGTTCAGTTATCAGAAACTATAGTGTTGCCCAAAGCAAGTTGAAAAGCTAACATAACAGATGACAGAGTGTTTTTGTCATTTTTAAGACTATATTTAATTATTGTCTGAACATCAGGTCACATTTCGGGCTGCCAAATATGATTTAATCGGAGCTGACTTCATATGTTTGGTTTGCATGCCTCTGCAATGGCTAATTGTTTTTCTTACGTTTACTTGTTTAAGAATTACAAGTGTCAGCGAAGGCAGCTGAGTAAACAAATTAATAACTAGAATCAGAATTAGATTACTGTTAGACCCTGGGTTTACTTCGCTCATTTTGCTCTGCCTTGGTCAAGATGAAAATGGTTCATCAAAGGGCATTACTGAATATGTGCACTAGTTGTGTCACTGCTCTCCTTACCATGGACTAAAATGTGGGAAAGCTTAACTTTATTTAGGTTCCAAGTCTACACAATCTCCAAAGAAAACTCATAAACTAGGTGCAACCAAGCGGCACCTCCGGTTCTGAAAAGTGAAGCCAATGTGGAAGTGTCTTAAAACATGCATGTTCTATACTAGCCATCAGGGGACGACTCCTCCAGTTTCAAAAATAAGTCTGGTTGTGGTGTAGAAGTCCATGAGAAAATTACTCTGGATTTATTCCCTCAGTAAACTTTGTTAACATGAGTTCATGCTCTCAATCTCTAGTTTAAAGTATTCTTCAATACAGCATAATGCTCATTTAGTAAATGATGGACCATTTAGAGTCAAATTGACCATAAAGCAGGGTGCTGCCGCTATTGACAGGTTGCTGCCGCTACCTGAGCTGTATCCAGCATTTTTTCGTGACTCTTCTATTCCAAATATGGTCACTTCCGTTCATTGGTTGCAAAAAAGACAACATGCCGACGGCCATAATCCAAGATGGCGACGACAAAATCGCCGAACAAGAGGCTTCTAAACGGCAGTCCACAGATCAATGGGTGACGTCACGATGACTACATACACTTCTTATATACAGTCAAAGGGTGTAACGCCTTTTTCAATAGATCCAATCCAATATGTAACACTATTGGTTGACCTTTCTTATTGCAGCAATATACATTTAATATTATTTGCATTCTGCAGTTGCAGTTATGCTGCAGGAGTTAAGTTGTGTCCAAAAACACAGACTCAGAGAATAATGCAGATCTACAAGAAGTGATGATGGAGACAGGCATAGTCTTTTTTCTTAACACATAAGTCTATTTAATTTCAGCCTCCCTTTGTGTGATTCATCATATAAATAAAAGATCAAATAGTTTGATCATGAAGCTGTTGGTGATGATGATGCATGGTACCAGCAACTCTGTCTTTATTTTCTTAATCACAATCAAACAGGTAGCTAATGTCCTGTACAGTAACTCCTTTAATCGGCATCCAACCCAGGCAAAGAACATGGTGGCATTCTACATAACTTCCTCGCCTGCCGACGTTTATAATAATAATAATAATAATGCATTTAATTTATATAATAATTCATAATACTCAAAGACACTTCACATAATTAAAACAGCTAAAAATAAATAAATAAGAATAGCTAAAATACAGGTAAAACAAATAAAACAAATAAATAGGGACTTTTGAGTTGCTCGGACCCTGATAAGAAAGAAAACAAACAATCACACATTAAAAGCAGTTCTGAACAGGTGGGTTTTGATTTGTGATTATGAACCAAAAGTTTCATAACCATGTTTCATATCAACCTTGTATCAACATAACCAGTGTATGTGAATAACAACCTCCCTCAGCTAACGTGGCTCAACAAGCGCAACAATGCTACAGAACGGGCATTTAGCCAAAGTCAACTTTTGGTTTCACATGGGACACGAACAGCTGACTTCTGGGTTTGTTGGTTTCGTTCGCCCTTAGTGGACTTTCCACTGGAGCGTAAGACACAGAGGACAAAGATGAAGTGGCACAGAGACCGGGGAACACAGGGTTTAAATACACTGGGGAGGTGTAGCGGATTAGATATAGGGCAGATCAATCAGGGGCGGGGCAGACAACCACAGTGGAAAACACACAAAGACAGGAAATTAAGTTGTCTGAAACAAGAGGAGAGGTAAGTAACACAAAATAAAACAGGACATACTAAAATTACACAAATAAAGAAACTGAACTAGGGAAAAGGACAAGACATGAGCAAAAATCTCAAAATAAAACAGGAAACAAAAAACCAAGCTTGTGACTCGTGGTCTATAGCAGCGATATAGTTACCACATACCTCTCTCTGCTCTAACGTCTAATTACTTTCCACTTTATGTATCACTATCCCCTGAGAAAAACAAAAAGGGAAAACACGTGACTAATGTATTGTCATGGCTGCTTCCAGTACAAGCCGGTATCAAAGTCATACTGTCTACTGACAGCGGACAGTTCTCTGTGGTGGCACAATAAATGGTGACATACTTATTTTTCTTAAATAAAGAGCCACATAATAAAATTAGTATAAGACTACCAATAGGACACTTTTTACATTATATTTCAATTGAATGTGCATTATTCCTTTCATTAATCTATGTGCAATATAACTTTCTACTACTTTTTCTTTTAAATCATTTTATTTTTAAGTTTTTACAAAAAAAAAAAACAACAAATAAATAAAAAATACATAACAACCAACAATACGAACAATCAGACAAGGACAGAAAAACACAGACATAAATCGAACATAAATCATCGTAAATCATCATCTTCCATATTGAACCTGCTATAACAATTGTATTTATATCATTGTTACCACCATTTTATTTTCAATTCATCCTAGCTAAAAAAAAACAGAATTGTAGAACAAGAAACCCCCTATTATGTCCTTTAAGGCCATTAAATCATAATAAACAAAATATTGCTGACCCATTCCTTCACAAAACTGTTCATGTCTCCTTGGAGAACATGTGTAGGTCTTTCCAATGGCAGGAGTTGTAGGACATTGTGAAGCCAACTAGAGACAGATGGTGTGGTGCAGTCTAGCCAATGGCTGTAGTAGGATTGATAATCGAGCGCAGAAGAATGAGAATTTTCCTATGTCTGTTTAATACAGGTGAGGCAGTGTGTAGGCCTAGGATACATGAGAGAGGATTGAGCTCAATAGGACATTTTATTATGGACGATATTTGCTTCCCAATTTCAACCCAAAATGTATTAATTTCCAGACAGAGCCAGATTAAGTGCACATAATTGCCAACATGCTGCTTACACCTTAAACATACACCAATTCAATTCAGTTTATTTTGTATAGTCCAATATCACAAATTACAAATTTGCCTCAGAGGGCTTTACAATCAGAACAGTCTTTGTCATATTTCATCCATCCATCCATTTTCAATACCACTTATCCTCATTAGGGTCGCGGGGGCGCTGGAGCCTATCCCAGCTGACATAGGGCGAAGGCAGGGGACACCCTGGACAGGCCGCCAGAATGGATGGATGGACAGTCTTTGTCATATTTGCTCCTACTATATGGGGTAGTTTGTAATTTATATATAATTTTAAACTGATTTTTTTGGGATTTGTAACTACTACATATTCCTTTGCTATTTAACATGATTGTTTTCCATTGGTGATCAGTAATTGTAGTTTTAAGATCCCATTCCCATGATTGTCTGCTGCTGTGAGTGCTTAAGTTACTTAAGAAGAGCAGTTTGTAATAAATATAGCTTGTTTTTTTCCTCTTCCGCTGTCAGACTTGGTGAATCAATGATTCAATCAGCTCTGGTCCATGACCTTCTTTGTAATGGGGTACAGAGTTTAAGAAACTATGAATTTGTTAAAATCGGAAAAACTGTGTTTTGGGTAGCCCATACTCATCCTGAAGCTGATTAAAAGACTTTATGGTACCACTTTCATAGAGGTTGTTTATCACCTGGATTCCATGTGTGTTCCATTCTTTAAAACCAGGGCCAATACAGGAAGGAATAAAATTGGGGTTATTAACAATCTGTGCATAAAAAGAGTATTTTCTATTGATAGAAAACACCTTCTTTACCCTAATCCATGTGCTTAGAATGTTACTCACAATAAAGTTGTCACTGGTTGTTTAATTGTATTTAATTTATTTTCTATTTTAGCTGAATTTGTTATACTTGGGTGTCCATGTGTTTTGGAGAGAACAACTCCTATTATTGTTGCGTTAAAGGGGTTCCATGGGTGTCGGCCCAACGCCAAGCCCATTCGCCGGCTTTTGAGAGGGGTCCTGACCTGAAGGTGTGGTTGTGGAGGTGGTAGCTGCTGTGCACGAGGGAGGAGGGAGTTCAGTCATGTTATAAGTGTCTGTTTCTTCACGTCGTAAACAGCTGCTTTTCGGGTGTCAGCTCTATTATTAAAGTACTTGAATCACACTCTCAAAATTATTATTATGGTGGGAAAAGACAGAGCTTGGGCTGAGTTTCTTACACACAAATCTGCTGCGAGTCAAATGTCATATAACACCATTTTAAAACAGCGGTTGCCAACATAGGGGGTCATGGTATCTATAGGAGGTTGCAGTCATTATGCAAAATATTCTTTCAGGTTTTGTTTTTACCTTACTTAACCTGCCTCTGGTAGACGTGTGCAATTTTTAACTGGGAGTCACTGCATTTGTTTTAATGGCTGATAAGTTTAAAAGGTGTGGAGCCACCTTTTTGTCTGGAAGGGATTTGACTAATGAGTGGACAAAGTAAAAGAGAAAACTGAAGAGTGCATATCATCATTGTTGCAAGTACAACGTATCCTGCATATCCCTTGTAATATACAGAGAGGCACTGTCATTTTGCTTACCCTCACTGATATCAAAGGGGTGGACTAAATATTGGAACACAATATGACTCAACGGTACCAGAAAGGACATATTTCATACGCTAAAATAAAGAAGAACATAGAGGGAGGATTTATTACAGGGCTGTTGTGCAAGGGTCCGTTCACATGCCGTATATTTATGCCCTCAAATATGCTGTCAACATAGACGTGCAGAACGTGTGCTCAAAAACAAGAGCGTACGTGCAATCAAATCCAGACAGTTGCATTGTGATGTAAATAGTCAACCTGGTCAACGTGACCACATACAACAGTTTGTGTTGTCTTGTGAAAAGTTACTTTTTAGTGCATTTTCCTATATAAATCCAGCAACGCGGGTCATTTGTTGCTCGCTACATAAATACGGTCTTCTCAAAAGAAACATATGTCTTCACAGAAAACAACTTAGGTTTAGGAAAAGATCGTTGTTTAGGAAAGTGCCGTTACTGATGTTCGGAAGTTACGTGACAAGTCCTCTTTGACCTTTGTTTCACATGGAGAACAAAACAGCCGTCTTCCCAGATAAAAGATAGTTCTTTGTTAAAATTAGAATTACGTGTTTTCACTACGGAAACAATGCCAATGGAAAGTCAATAAGGATTAGGTTTTTTTTGGTGGACACACAAATTAAACACATCCACGTGACTATGCAACGGTCCGAGCTAGCAACGCAGTATAAACAGCACGAAAGACTGTGTGAGTGGGTCAAACACACACAGGACTTTCAACCGAGAGCCCGATGTTGTTCGTGTGAAGTTCTGTCGTGACGTTTTTCATAAACCTTTTATCTTGAAAGGGTTTCTGTGGGTTACAGTTTGAGAAAATGTTCACAAGCAAAGGTCTGGAACATCCTAGTGGAAGGGAAGGGAGGTTGTATGGGTCAAACAAACACAGGACTTTCACTTAGTAGACCACTTGTCCTATCCCGTATGAAAATGGTCAATATCAACTTTATTATTATACTTATTTTTATTACGTAACATACGTAGCCTACTTAACACCAGCTATGTAACGAACATACTTATTTTTATCCGAAACTTTACCAGGTACTTTTGTTACATCAGTAAACCCCTAAAACTTAGCAAGCCTACGTTGGAATTCTTTTTCTTTTTTTTAAGAGGCTGCATGTATGTAACGAGCCAAACCTTTTACGATACAGATGTATATTCTGAAGGCAGGACGTCTAAATGTGATACGAGTGCTGGGAGAATAAGGCCTTCGTCTCAGTCAGCACCTTACAGTATCATTACATAAGCCGTGTTAATGTGCCCAGTGCACTGAGGGATTAGAAAGGACTGCTATGTTTGTTCCAAATGTCCTGCAGCCTGAGCACACACCACCGTCCTCCCAGCAATTAAGTCCCAGCTCTCACACACAACAAAGTAAGCACTATTTACTGTGCCGTATGCCCTCCTCTCATTAGACAGTGTACGATACCGTATAATCAGAGTGTATGGCACCTTTCATACGCAGACCATTAGCTCAGCAGAATCCATTGCAGTTTCACAAAAAGCACTGGTTATCTTTCGGGTAAAATGTGGGTTAAGATTGTCTTTTGCTTTCGATCTTGCCATTTGCATTTGTAGAATGTGCTGTCACTTTAAGATGGCGTTTCATTCCTCGGCGCTGCTTATTAAACCTTGATTATGATATGTTTTCAGGAATGTCGAAACAATGGCAAAGATCAATGTGACTGACACACGATCAGGAGTTTATTTGCTATGTAAACAAATATCATGGCACTCTCTGCTTCAAATGTGTACTCAGCTGAGCGTTGCTGAAGTAAAGAATTCCATCAGCTCTCCACTTTGCCCTCTCTCTCTGTGGCGAACATTCCAGAGGTGAGCGGAGGTCAGAGCTCTAACACGGCAGGTGTTTGGACATTAAATAGAGTGGTGCGTGGGGGACGTATTTCCGAGGGCCAACCAGTAAGTTTGCATTGCGTTGGCTTCTTCAACAAAAAAAGCCGATGGGATTTTTCTGTTGGATTTTGATATATTGCAGAAAATGAGCTCTCAAACCAATGTTATGGTACTTTGTTTAGCAAGATAATATTCACATACATATGAACATTATGATTTTGAAAGTGTCAATACAATTGCCAGAAGTTATGAAACAATGACACCAAGGTCCTATTAAGCCAAAGGCTGCGTAGTGTTCTCGTGATGATGTTTAGTAGTCTCCTTTAGCCACTTGTTAGCAACTGCCTTTTTAAGACACGTAAAAGCTTAAAAATTCACAAGTGAGTTGACGTCTTTTATATTGTAGAACAATGCCCATTTAAAAAAAACAATTAACTTCTAGAAGAGGGAACATGAAGTGCAAAAATGCTGACTCATTTCCTAGTTCTTGGACTCTTTCCTGCAGAACTGTTTGATACCATGGTCTAAGGGTCATGTGAGAGCTGTATTTCCATGCTGTTGGAATCAAATTGGGTTAAAATGTTCTACTTATTAGCTTTTCTTTCACTTTATTTCCTCAGCCTCTCGTCTTCGGGATGTTGCCGAACTGAGACTCTGGACCCCTTTCGGTGGCCTGTGTATTTGTCCTGGTGTAGAAGTCTCACAGGAACCGTCACTCGCTGGGTTTGGGAGAATCCTGACCAAACTCACCACGGTACACATTCCTCACAGCTTTTCCCTGCTGCGGGACTGATGCAGTAGACCTCTGCTGCACTTAATCTAGTGTTCCATGGTTTGCACTTGAGCTTTTTTGGTTTATCCTTCAGATCAGCCCATTCCAGGCCCTGCTTGTATTTTCTAATGCTGCAACCGGCTTAAGGGACAGACGCTAAAGCTGAGCGTTTCAGACAGAGGGTGAAACATACAAACATATTCAGCGTGAGAGCGCACAAGAGCGAGAGAGAGCGAGAGAGAGCGAGAGCGCGAGAGTGCAAGAGAGAAGAACCACAAGGTGTCAATTTACTACAAAAACTGCACCGCTGGAATGGCGACCTCAAAACCTTCTGATAAAATAATACAGGATTAGTTGACTCAGCACAGGGACCGATTCTGTCTGGCTTCTGAAAACCACCTGACACCAAAACCAGACTGAGCTACACACAGATGCTTCAGGCACCAGAAATTAGTACAAGGATGACGTTTAGTTATTTATGTAAAAGTATTTATTTTTGTATTTACACTTTTCATTAAACGTTAACAGTACAGGGCTGATTTAAATGGGTCCTACGGTAATTTAGTGTAGCATTTCCATAAAGTTGGTGAACCTATTTATGCGAGATAAAATAAAAAACTTTTTTCCGAAGTTCATCGAGACTGATATCACATTCACTGGCAGAGTAGTAATCAAGGCTAATAAACTGGCCTTAAAATGTAATTATAATTTACTGGTTTTCTACACGTGCACAACACTGCTTTAAGTAATCACAGACACAGGACTTTCACCCAGGAGATGTCTGTTTCTGTCCTGTGTAAAAAACACATTACAAATGCACTTAAGGTATTCAACGTATCTGTAGTTTGCAGAAACATACGGTGTCATTCTGGCTTTTTCCATTCTGGGCTTAAAGAGGAATTCAACAAGGGAGATCTGGTTTTCCATCATGGTCAGTCCCTAACGTACACAAGTGACTCTATCAAGTTGCACTTTGGGAAATGTAGGATCCAGTGTTTAGGAGCTGCCCAGTCTTTGCATGCTTTGAGTTTTTATCAGCAACGCACACAGAGATCAGACAGAGACTGTCTGGCTTGAGAGAGCCATTAAGAACAAACGCCAGTCTATTCTGCACTTTCAAAGACTCCTAACTTTGAAAACACACTTGGGCGTATGGCATCTCACTGAATGCCCACACACTCTCAGAAGAGGAATAAAAAGTGTATCAGATGTTTCACAGCACGGGCTGGATGACTCAGCTGCCTTTTTCACCAACAGGAAGATCATTTCACGATTGTGGGCTTCGCTCCATATTTTTTTTTATGCAGACCGGTTTATCGTCTGCGCATTAGTCTGACGTGAATTGAACCAGCTAGAGCTGGAGTCAAAGTGGTCAGTTTCATTCCCAGGCACAGCATCCATCCAATCCAGCCAGTCAGTTTACTGCTATAGCGACTCGCTGACTCAGTCTTGTTAGGGAGAGTCAAGCCAGGCCACAAACAGAAAGAGCTGCAACTTTCTCATGTAAAACCACTGGATACTCTGTGTGTGTGTGTGTGTGTGTGTGTGTGTGTGTGTGTGTGTGTGTGTGTGTGCGTGTGTGTGTGTGTGTGTGTGTGTGTGTGTGTGTGTGTGTGTGTGTGTGTGTGCGCGTGCGTGCGTGCGTGTGAGAGGGAGTACACACGACATAGCTTTTTCTGCCGAGTCAGTTCTGTTCTCGAGCATGCAATTGATTGAGCTGCGGCTTCACCAGCCAAAAGCAGTTAAAAATACCCAGCCCAACCAAATGAGGTGCAATTTGTTTGTTTCTCTTCAAGCCTGCAAAGTGGAACCATGTGAAGAAAAGACTTATATCTCCTGAAGGCTGTTTTCTTTCTCGTCTTCTTTGAAAATAATTGGAAATCTCGATATTCTAGTTACCACATTTCAAATATAATTACAAGCTGTGGCCATTGTTTCCCTGTCTGATGTGGTCTCATGTCTTCTTTTTGTTCCCACTGTGGTTCTAAAAACAGCTAAACAAGCATGAATAGTTTAATTTATTTTTCTGTCTTTGTCCTAATTTGTTTCAAAACTGCCCTTTTATTAAAGTAGTTTAGGCCATGAAACGTTGAAACAAATTCAACTTTACTTTTACATTGCAAAGGTTGAGTGACCAGAAAGAGATCTTCCTTTAGTGTCCACGTCTGTTTGAGTGAATGCAGTCGAAACAGAAGGTCATTTTATAGACTTTTATACCACTTGCTCTCCAGAACAAAGGTGACGAAAGATGAAAGTCTTTCCTCGTCGAGGACGGATGGGGGCTGCTCTTTGGACAACGCCCTTGCAGTCACAGAGTGGTGGGTTGGCTAAAGAGATGAAGCCCTGTAGTAACTCTATTGAAAACTATAATCAGCAAAAACTGTAATCACAGGCTGAGGCTTGGAGCGAGGTATCTCCTCTCCTCTGTCAGCCTCTCAGCAGAAACAGGGGGGCCTGGCTGGCTGCTGTTTAGGGTGTGGTTCCATTTTCGAGGTTGAAGTGCAGCCTCTGATAAAAGCTTTCATCGTATTTGATCAAACCATCACAAATATTGGTGTTTGGGACCTTTCTCATGTGTACCAGAACAGAGTGGGGGGTAAACAATTATGAGCGTGGAATGACAACAGCTCCAGGCAGCAGTGTTGGTAAGCTGCGGTTGATATTGTCCTTCAGGGTTTCCTTAGTTTGTAATACGTATGTAAGCATTTTCACTACTTAGCTGTTGTTGCCTAAGTTCAGCTCCATGAAGCGGCTCTCATACGCTCACATTTCAAAGTAGGAAGTGACACAAAATTATGGTTTCTAAGTGTGACGGAATAATCATGGCTTTTCCTGAGCTTTAAACCGCATCTTACAGTCTTCTATCCAGAAATGGAGTTCTCCCAAGAGAAATCAAAATAAAAAGGAGAAACTAGTTGTGTATTTCGTTTTAAAAGCATGAGGAGCAAATTATTAACGCTGCATCAAGGTTTATGCAAAGCCCGAGTTATTCCCTTTCCTGCGATGTCTGACACAAAGCCCCCCACCGCCCTTCTGAACTGAAGACACCTTGAAGAAGTAAACGGGTATGGTGGTCTGCGGGGGCTCATGGTCACAATTAGAAAAGGGGACCGGCTCGGCCTGACCCAACCTGAATGTCTTCAGACTATGAGAGTGGAGCCACATAAATACAGGGAGAACCTTTAAATACACATATAAACATATGGATTGTGGTATATTTATTGTATATTTACAACACAACATAGAGTGGGGTATTTGTTTGTACAGCACACATTATATTATGTGTTTTCATGTGTATTATTTGCTCATGTTTATTTTGCTATGCAGTCAGCCAGGACAGCAAACTGACATTAAGTGCATCCACACTGTGGGAATGGGAAAAAAACACAGGTTCAGTTTCATTCTTTTTTGGTCCCTCCTTTCTGACCCGTTTTTTAAATCTTCTTTAGAAGGGAAATCATTATGTTGAGAATGCAGTTCAAATATAGAAGTGGTGTACATCATCGTATTGGGGATTGGAACATTATGATAGAAGAATTTGATGCCATCTCAATTAGGTCTCCTAAGTAATTTTGGAGTTCATTCATTTGTTGATGTAAAATAAAAAGTGCTAGAGATAGTCAAAAATCCACATAAAGACTTCAGAAACACCAGCGAGAAATCCCTGCTGTTATGTTGGTGTCTTAAACTTTTGACATTTTGAGATTTCTGCAAGAATTTCATTATTCTGCGAATTGATGGCAAGCACTTCTGTTCTGCAAACAGATTCAGAAACGTATTGTCTATATTCCTCGGACAGCCACACATTCTCTGAATGCCCTTGGTCTCTAGTTCAATGAGATTGTAAACATCTAAGGTTATAAAAGGTCAAGTTTCCAAAAATGGTCTCACAAAACTACAATTAAAAAAGCTACTTACTGAACGTCATAACACATTAATCAAATTGGGCTCATTAAATCCCTAACAGTCTCAGCTTTCCAGAGATACTCAATTAATGCAATTATGACCCTGTTTAGGAACCCCAGGAAGCAGAAATATTCAAATACACCAGTTTTAGAACAGGCCAACATAATAAATCTTTACTGCATGTAAAGAACAGCATGTGTTTCAAACTACTTGGGATCATAAAGTTTGCATGTTTGTAAAAGGGGGACTCGTGGGTATCGGTACAACCCATTTTCATTCACATATCTTGAGGTAAGAGGTCTATGTACCCCTGTGAATATGGCTATGCCAGGTTTCTCCCCTGTAACTTTGGAGCGTTATACAGCCTCCTTCCCAACAAGGGTGGACGAGGAAGGGCGAGGACGCGGGTTTCCTGGGGGAGTTTAAAAAGGTTTATTAAGCATATTATCTCCACAGTTTTACAGGTTACTGCAAACTCCGAGCAAGAAATAAGATTACTGCTTGATTAGATTAGAACAAACATTTAAGGTGATCATTTTAACTCCGTTTTGGCCTCATAATCAGTGGTTTAGATAAGATGCTTAAACCGCTGAGACTGGATATTTAAAACGTGCTGCAGTAGGGGAGAGTCCTTTGAACAAGAGTGGGAAAGAGAGAAGAGACGGAAAACCAGTGTGGGAGGGACACAGTCAACAGCCAAAAACACTTTACTATAAAAGGGATAATTTCTTTGTTTCTGCTTCATGCTGACTGCACTGCCTGGAAACCCCAAATCATTTCACAAGGCATTTAAGACCCAGGAACATGATAACTACAAAACCAAATAAATTGCCTCAGCTCCAAATAATCGCTTTTCAAGACCTCCAGACTCTCTCTAATGACTTCACCTCTCAACCTTTTGTTAGTGAACACATTTACTTCCGTGAATTTCATCGTTATTATTATTCTGCGCCCATTTTTTTGGCCTCTTGCTACCACAACTGACAATACTGCTGTGGTTTTTAGCCATTGTTAGTGTGGAGAGAGCTTTTAAATCTCCTCATTTCAAAAGGATTACAACCATCATTAAAACAAGGACGGAGCTGTTTAAGCATGTTCACTTGAAAGCATGGACTACGCAACGCATCTGAAGGTTTATGCATTGGAATAAACATGGGCCTATAAATAGTATGATCCATTGATTTAACCTTGCAATAGTCTTCCATCCATATGGGCAATGTGCAAAGCAACAATTAAAAAAGAAATCGGGACATTTTAATTATATATGAGAGCAGTTAGCCCTATCAACCTTCATCTAATGTTGTTAATCAGCAACAATGTTAACAGATTCGGCAAAGAAAGCAACAAGTACTAGCCAATCAGAGGGAAGGTAGGGTGGGTCTTTGCTAAATGCTGGCAGGGCAAAGGAATCAATTAAATAACAGCGCAACTGCCAATGGCTGTGAAGTTGGTTGTTTGGCATCCAGATCAGAGGGCACCAACATTTCCAAAAAACTCTCTTTCACACTTAATGGGTTAATTTCAACTTCTTGGTGTATATTACTGTGTGAAAACCTAAGGTACTTGGGGTATGAATGAAAACAAATAGATCATTTCATATATAATGCACACATAAGGATCTCTATAGATCCAAATAAATAATAAAAGCTTCTGACTTTAGATCTGAAGTTATAGATAGTTTAATAATTAGACATTAGGCGAGAGTAATCTTCTGTAACTTTTCCCCAGTTTTCACTGCTTGTTGTGCAGTGCAGGATACAGTACCTTGGGACCTTGCAACTGATGAGCTGAAGTTAGGAACCATCTTAAAAGTGCATGCAAATGACCTAAGGGATCCTGTCAGGTTTTTGTCAATAGGTTTTGCATTATTGTTTTTCACTTTTTTTACCCGGACCGCCTCCCACTGCAACCACCCTTTTTATTAGCAATTGTGCAATATGGCATTTCTCAGTTGCTGGTTCAGCACAGACAGAAGTCAATGTGGATTGATTTTCATTTCTCTGACACAAAATGCTTTCAATGACCACATCTTTCAAAATCCATGAACTGTTTTCTCGCTTAAGAACATCAAACCTCTGTGTTTACACATTTTGTTCATGCAAACTGTAACAGATTGGTAACACACATTTCTCACAGTTCTCTTTACCAACATGCAGCTGAATGCAACACTTAGTCTCATTCCTTGATAGCCTCTATTAAAGAATTGTACCCGGTGAGGAAGTGAGGTGGAAAACAGAACTTTCTTTAATCACAAAAATCTAAATAAACATTGTGCAATGTGGCCCAACTACAATTCATCAATCAGGCTTAAGTACTATAAAGTACGAAGAACATATATGTTCTGTGTTTCTGTACTATATTCTATTGAGAATGTTGTTCGTTTGGATTTTCTTTTTAAAATGAAGCTTTTGGAAATTCACTGATTCTACAATGTGAAGAAAAATGCAGTGACATAATTGAGTTGTTATAAATTATTATAGTGTAGAATAGTTTTCAATGAGGTGTTTCAATGATGCAATTTTTTTAAATTATCTTTCTCTCCTTTCCCCATGAACTTACATTCCCGGCCCACCTGTCCCCACTTTCCTCATCAGTCCTCCAGGTATTTCATTCACCCCTTGTCAGTTGTTTCTTGCATTTTTCACACTTCAGTGGCACTTGAATGGCACTAACTTATGGTATTTCTGTAATTTGGCTTTCTTGAAGAAACGTTACTTTCTTGATTTTTGAGTTTGTACTCATGGTTGAATGTACTCATTGTAAGTCGCTTTGGATAAAAGCATCAGCTAAATGATATGCAATGTGTTTTTGTGCTGTTATTTGAATGTTACCCTGTGCTTACCTGCCTGCCTGTTACCTGTGTACCCGACTGTAACGTCCGGTATGAGCCCCAACTTTTGCCGGTATGAATCGTGATACAGATTTTTTTTGTGATATAAACTGATACAGCTTTATGTTACACCCCTAGTCAGAAGACTGAATCTGATGAGATCTGATGTCTTTGTAAAAGTGTGAGGATATATTTCAGGCTTACAGGGTTATGGTATTTAAAGTAACTTTAATTCAGAGTTTCATATGAAACTAGGTCCTTTAAAATGGGGATGTGGGATTTTACTTACTTCAGTGATGTTGCTGAAGTGAGTGGAATACATCTTTGAGAAAGATTAAACACATTAGCTTTGCTAGGTTTCCATCAACATTCTGTCTTTTAGTTTGTGTCACAGATGTTTTCATTTACTCAAGGGATAGCCTAACAGCAGTTGTGGAGGGCTGGAAAAGTGTTCCTCGGTAAGTGCTTTTGTGCCCTTCTCACGAAAAGTGTTCAGCTGGCAGATCACCTCTTGTGATCATTTCCTCTGCAGACAGAACTCAGGCTGTGACAGTGTTCGAATGGGGGTCTTAGCTCATTCTAAAGAAACTTGAGCTTCTCCAGAAACAGCAAATAAATTACAACAAAAGTTCTAAGTGGGTTAGATGCACGGCTCCGTACCATCGAAGCTAAGACGTTAGCTACGATAGTTAACTCGGCCCCTCCCATAGTCGGTGCGGACCAGCTAGGCGTAGCTTCCGCTAGCTGTTCCCTAGCAGCCCCCACGCAGCCGGATGGCTGGGTATCTGTTCGAAGGGGTTTTAAGTCTAAACAGAAGTAATAAGTCTCTTAAATCCCTCCAGTTGATCCAGAATGCTGCAGCTCGTGTACTCACAAAAACTAAGAAAAGAGATCACATTACTCCTGTATTAGCTGCGCTGCACTGGCTCCCTGTAAAATCAAGAATCACATTTAAAATTCTTCTCCTCACCTACAAAGCCTTGATTGGTGATGCACCATCATATCTTAAGGAGCTTGTAGTACCATATTGCCCCACTAGAGAGCTGCGCTCACTAAATGCGGGGCTACTTGTGGTTCCTAGAGTCCTAAAAAGTAGGATGGGAGCAAGAGCCTTCAGTTATCAAGCTCCTCTTTTATGGAACCAGCTTCCACTTTCAGTCCGGGAGGCAGACACAGTCACCTCATTTAAGAATAGACTTAAGACTTTCCTGTTTGATAGTGCTTATAGTTAGGGCTGAATCAGGTTTGCCCTGATCGAGCCCCTTGATATGCTGCTATAGGCTTATAGGCTGCTGGGGGATGTTTTAGGATACACTGAGCACCTCTCTCCTCTTCTCTCTCTCCTTATGGATACATTTACATCTCTCCATTGCACCTTATTAACTCTGCTTCCTCCCCGGAGTCGTTGTGACTTCACGTCTCATAGGGTCCATTGGACCTGGAGGTGTCTGATGCCTGGTGAGCCAGCCTCCCACCTTGGCCCTGCTGATGCCCCGCCCCCTCCTCTCTACCTCCTTCTGTTTCATGGATTGGAGTTCCATTCATACATTGTCATATTCATGTAATGTGTTTATGTAACTTTGTAAATGCTGTTTATTCTGTACACATGACATCTATTGCTTCTGTCCATCCGGGGAGAGGGATCCTCCTCTGTTGCTCTCCTGAAGGTTTCTTCCCTTTTTTCCCTGTCAAAGGTTATTTTTGGGGAGTTTTTCCTGATCCGATGTGAGGTCCTGGGACAGGGATGTCGTATGTGTACAGATTGTAAAGCCCTCTGATGTAAATTTGTAATTTGTGATATTGGGCTATACAAAATAAACTGAATTGAATTGAATTGAGAAGTCCACTGAGCACCACCAACCTCTTCACGTTACGAACTGGTATTCTCCACTCAGCGACGCACCCGCTGAGAAACCCACTCTGGTTATAGGCAGCTCCATAGTCAGAAACGTGAAGATAGCGAAGCCAGGGACCAAAGTTATATGCATCCCGGGGGCCAGAGCAGGCGACATTGAATCTTGTTTAAAACTGCTGGCTAAAGACAAGCGTAGTTACAGTAAGATTATAATACACGCCGGCGAAAATGACTCCCGGCTGCGGCGGTCGGAGGTCACTAAATTTAAAGTGGAATCGGTGTGTACTTATGCCAAGACAATGTCGGACTCTGTAGTTTTCTCTGGCCCTCTCGCCAATTTGATCAATGATGACATGTATAGCCGCATGCCGTCATTCCACTGGTTGTCGAGCTGGTGGCCACCAAACAATTTGGGCTACGTAGATAACTGGCAGACTTTCTGGGGAAAACCTGATCTAATGAGGCGAGACGGCATTCATCCCACTTTGGATGGAGCAGGTCTCTTTTCTGCAAACATGACCAAGTTGATTAACGGACTTAATCCATGACCCAGGGTTCAGCTCAGGAAGCAGAAGCAGAGTTGTAGTCTTCCACCCTTTTCTGCACTTCCATTCGAGCAGTTACCCACCCGTAACCTTAACTCTATAGAGACTGTGTCTGTCCCACGGCCACTTAAATTTATTAAATCAAAAGTAACCAGAAGAGGAGTCATACAAAATAACCTCATAAAGGTTAACAACACTATTGCATCACAACAAAACAGGATAATTAAATGTGGGCTCCTAAATATTAGATCTCTGTCATCTAAAGCTATATTAGTAAATGATTAAATATCAGACAATCACATTGATTTATTCTGTCTTACTGAAACCTGGCTGAGTCATGAAGAATGTGTCAGCCTAAATGAATCAACTCCTCCAAGTCATATTAATACTCACATTCCTCCAGGCAAAGGAGATGGAGTAGCAGCCATCTTTGACTCTAGCCTATTAATAAATCCTAAACTCATTTGAAAGCCTTGTTCTTAGTCTTTCACATCCAACCTGGAAAACATTACAGCCAATTCTATTTCTTATAGTGTACTGGCCACTAGGTCCATATTCTGCATTTCTATCAAGTTTAGTCCTTAAAACTGATAAGGTTATTATTGTAGGAGATTTTAATATTCATGTTGATGTCGATAATGATTGCCTTAGTGCTGCATTTATCTCATTGTTGGACTTGATTGGCTTCTGTCAGAGAGTACAGAAACCCACTCACTGCTTTGGCCACACCCTCGAACTTGTTCTTGCATGTGGCATTGACATTGAGGTCTTCCAACAGAACCCTCTTCTGTCAGACAATTACCTCATAACTTTTGAGTTTATACTACCGGAGTGTACACCGTTAGTCAAAGGTTTCTACACCAGATGTCTAACTGACAGTGCTGTAGCTAAATTTAAAGAAGCGATTCCTTCTGCATTTGATTCAATACCACGTCTCAATGTGACGGAGGACTTCTGTGCTAACTTTAGTCCGTCCCAGATTGAAAATGACGGTGACGCAAAGGAGGTTTGCTCCCAGGTATAACCCGTAAACATCACGAAAGCTTGAAAGCATATGGCGTTCCACCAATCTGGAAGAATCACGCTTAGTTTGGCAAGATAGTCTTAAAACATATAAGAAGGCTCTCCGTAATGCCAGAGCAGCCTATTACTCATCAGTAATAGAGAAAAATAAGAACAACCCAGGTTTCTCTTTAGCACTGTAGCCAGGCTGACAGAGTCACGGCTCTGTGGAGCTGTGTATTCCTATAGACCTCAGTAGTAATGACTTCATGAACTTCTTCAATGAAAAGATTGATGATCTCCTGCCCTCAACTAGTGCCTCAAGTGGAGTGAACTTGGAAACGGCTGTATGCCCTGCTGTATATTTGGATGGCTTTTCTCCCATTAACCTTGTCTTCAATGGTTTCTACTTCTAAACCGTCTACCTGTCTCTTGGACCCCATCCCAACGAGGCTGCTTAAAGATTTGTTGCCTTTAATTGGCACCTCTCTGTTGGATATTGTTAATGTGTCTTTGCTAACAGGGCATGTACTACTTTCCTTCAAAGTAGCTGTAATTAAACATCTCTGAAAAAAGTTGACTCTTTAATCCAGAGGTGTTGGCTAACTACAGACCAATCTCTAACCTTCAAGGGAAGGTTAGAGATCCTAAGAAAGTAGTCACAAATCAGTTGTGTGACTTTCTACATCAGAATAGTTTATTTGAGGAGTTTCAGTCAGGATTTAGAAAACACCACAGCACAGAGACAGCATCGGTGACAAATGACCTCCTAATTGCATCAGATAAAGGACTAATCTCTGTACTTGTTTTGTTAGACCTTAGTGCTGCGTTCGGCATCATTGATCATGACATCCTATTACAGAGACTGGATCAGTCCATTGGCATTTCAGGTACTGCACTAAGTTCGTTTAAACCCTATTCATCAGATCGATCCTAATTTGTATTTGTCAACAATGAAGCCTCGATGACCACCAACGTTAATCACGGAGTTCCACAAGATTCTGTGCTTGGACCAGTTTTATTTACCTTATAACTGCTTCCTTTGTGCAACATTATCAGGAAACACTCCATAAACTTTCATTGTTACGCAGATGATACTCAATTATGTCTATCGATCAAACCAGAGGAGACCAACCAGCTCGCTTAAATTCAAGTATGTCTTAAAGACATAAAAACTTGGATGGATATTTTATTTTTATTTTTTTACTCGGCCCTGAACACCTCAGAGATAAATTATCTGGTGACGTGGTTTCTGTAGATGGCATTGCCCTGGCATCCAACACAAAGAATTGGAAACGTAAAGAATCTCGACGTTATCTTTGATCGGGAATTGTCTTTTACCTTTACGTGTAGCAAATCTCAAGAAACTGCATTTTTTCATCTACGTAACATTTAAAAAATCAGGCACATCTTGTCTCAAAAAGATGCAGAAAAGCTGGTTCACGGATTGTGGAGGTCCATTCATATATTGTCATATTCATGTAATTAATGTGTTTATGTATCTCCTCTGTTGCTCTCCTGAAGGTTTATTCAATTTTTTCCCTGTGTAAGGTTATTTTTGGGGAGTTTTTCCTGATCCGATGTGAGGTCCTGGGACAGGGATGTCGTATGTGTACAGATTATAAAGCCCTCTGAGGCAAATTTGTAATTTGTGATATTGGGCTATACAAAATAAACTGAATTGAATTGAATTGAATTCCCTCACTGACCCTCCATTTTCTTGGCAGAAAGAGAGAGTCCAGTCCCTCTCCAAGAGTTTGGTTCCAGACCCAGTACTATTTGTATAGGTGAGCCCAACTATATGTAGTTGGTATCATTCCATGTCAGGTACCGCTCTGGTTCTTTCTTCTCCAGAGAGGTGATGCTGTATCTTCCTAGAATCAGTGTGCGATACCAGTGGTCAAAGCAAGGCCCCTAACTTTACTTACTGCCCAGGGTTCACCAACTACCGTATTTTCCGCACTATAAGGCGCACTTGAAAGCCTTTAATTTTCTCAAAAAACGACAGTGCGCCTTATAATCCGGAGCGCCTTATATATCAATTAATTCTGGTTGTGCTTACTGACCTCGAAGCGATTTTGTGTGGTACACGGCGCTCTGTCAAAATGTTTTAGTACAACTTTGGTAAACTACAAAGCACTTTACTCGCGTCAGTTTATTCACCAGTCAAGTTGTGTTCATTTGTGTCTTTCACAACCTGTTGCGAAAAGGGGGCGTGGCTTATCTCCGTGGCTTGTCTCGGTAAAAACAATTATAAATTCCACCATCCACCACGGTCGAAATAACCACTAGTTCTGCTTTATACTTGTTGAGGACATCCCATAAACGTCGGAACATCTAACGCTCTCGTGTTTGGGTTCATAACATCACCCGTAGGCTCACACAGCTCGGGGAGTTTCACCGACTCCGCCTCGATAACTTCCGCTTCCAGCGCTACCATAGCAGCAGCAGCCCTACGGGCGGAGCATCTCAACGCTGATTGGCTGGCTGGAAGTTTAAATATTTCAACTCTGGCGAAATTTCGCAACCCGCAAAACGTGTCTATCGCAACTCCCGGCGAATTTCAACCAAACGCGTCTGTGCGTTGACTTTACATGGGATCCAAACGCGCGAAAGATTCGCAACGCATTTGGTGTGAACGCCCCTTTACGGCTACCGTAGTCAGGAGCATCGCGGCGTAATACATACTGTGCTTCGCCATAATATTACAGTGTGTGTGTATAAGGACCCCAAAATGGCACCTGTCAAGAGACACGCTTACGACGCGGACTTCAAACTCAAGGCTATCAGTCACGCAGTAGAACATAGGAATAAAGCAGCTGCGAGAGAATTCAACATTAATGAATCAATGGTACGGAAGTGGAGGAAGCAAGAAGATGACCTGCGCCAAGTAAAGAAGACCACACAGAGTTACGTTAACGTTTGATTTAGCGGTATCAGAATGTTTTTTATACGTGTTATTTGTGAAATGTACATTTTACTGTTCCAAATTCTGAACAACGAAGATATATAAATGGACTTCAAAATTGATAAATAAGCATTCTGCTGATCATGGATTATTCTTTTCATATTAGAAATGAACAGCTGTGTGAAATGAAAAGTTGTCTTGTTCTTTCCTCTGCCAGTGCGGCTACATTAATCGTTTCCAGCGCAGTCACATTCTCTGTGGGTTTCTTTCTTGGGTTTTTGAAGTTTTTAGCAACCCAAGGTGTTGGTTACAATTGCTCATAGCAGGCCATGTTACACAGTTACATGCAGAGTAAAGTGTTCAATTTATGTGCTGACAGAATTTAACTCTGGGCTGGAAGCAGTTCAATGGGTTTATTTGATTTAGATCAAACAAGCTGAAAAATACATTGGTGGAATAGATCAGACAATATTAAAATGGGCTTCAGTTAAAGTCAATCAAATGAGCTCATCTCATCCTGTTGACGCCAAAGAAAAAAATAGTTTTTATCAAGGGGGAATTCAAATAATTATATTCAATGTCAATGGAGTTCTGGATGCATGTTGAAGAAATATGATTTCATTGTATTAACCCGAAATCTGTGCAGAATAGCTAACCGGTATAGTGTTTTAGGGAAAAAAAACATGTTTTTCTTATACCCTGGAGCTCTGTATAAAGGTTCTAATGTTGTCTGACCCGTGTGTTAAATGATGCATCTTTCTGAAATTAGAGACCGCAAAAAGGCATGTACCACTCGACTATCACCTGAAAAGGAAGAATTGTTACACTATAAGCAGGTCACGCACAAAAGAACCAAAAGAAAATTTCACGTTTTACGTACTGTCCTTTTGAGTAACGTAACCTTAAACTATCTAACCTTGTTCTACGTCATGTTATGCTAGACAGTCTGCAATGGGCTTTTATTGTGTATTTACTGTATTCACATCTTAGTTTAAAACAAACCATGATCTTTTTTCTTCCCCTAACCAAGTAGTTTTGTTGCCTGACCAGTAATTTCACAACGTTAACCCGGTCAGAGTTTGTTTTCTGCAAGTGTTATACAAGGATAATGTCATATCATTAACATTTAACATATCCCGTTGTTTTCGGAAACGTACGAGAGACCCGAGTATGGGGGTTATATGAGACCGTCTATAAGAGACCCGAGTATGGGGGTTATATGAGACCGTCTATAAGAGACCCGAGTATGGGGGTTATGTGAGACCGTCTATAAGAGACCCGAGTATGGGGGTTATGTGAGACCGTCTATAAGAGACCCGAGTATGGGGGTTATGTGAGACCGTCTATAAGACACCCGAGTATCGGGGTTATGTGAGACAGTCTATAAGAGACCCGAGTATGGGGGTGATGTGAACCGTCTATAAAAGACCTGAGTATGGGGGTGATATGAGCGTCTATAGCAGGTTTTTTCTAATAAGTAAAGGAAACACAAGACGTGCGGTGTTAATTACAAAATCTATGTGATAAAAATACAACTCATGTCCAACAGGTTTCATCATTATTTGGACAAAGATATATTAATGATAAAAATAACAGTATTCTCTAAACTACGTCTCCGTCTTTGGTGTTAGGTGGCCGTTTCGTTGCTGCCCTTCTATCTCCATCAGCAGTAAGTAGTCATCTCTCTCGGCTTTTGCAATATAGGAGAGAAATCTTTACAAAGTGCCACAGAGCTGAACATAATCATAACTGAGTTTGAAGCCAGGCGTGTCCGCTGTAAACAAAAGAAGAGTCAGAATGTATTTCTTGTCGCAGGACGTGTCTCACTCTACCACCTGAGCTCTCTCAGTGTTCATTCTATTATGATAGACAAATGCAACTATTCAAAACACAAAAGAAAACTAAAACACAAAGAAGTTTCTCAACAAGTACTTCAAACTTACAAGACATTGCTTTTCAAAAGGATACAGCTGCAAACATGTGACCTGACACATTTCTTTATTTGTCAATGCATTTCAAAACCAGTACAAAGATTATTCATATGGCCATTTTCTGATTTGCCACATCTACAAAGCTTTGTTGAGATTACCATTAAAATGTCCAGATAGCAATCAAGATTCCAAAGTTGACTGTTTTAACACATTTGAGGAAACAAAAAGCTGTTTCTGTCGTGTCAAAGTTGTGCACTTTGTTGAACTGTCAATCCACCAACACCCCTCCCATGAGGTTGTGCTAAGCTAATACCAACATCACACTGCATCCTACTTTGGTCCATAGACAAGTATCATCAGTCAAATTAAAGGTAAGTGTTGGTTGTTTTATGCATTCATAAATAAAAATTGTAATAGTTAATAAAGCCAATGAGCACAATTTAAAAACAACCATGTACCTGTACTCTAAAGAGTACAGGTACAGGGTTGTTTTTAAATTGTGCTCATATGGGGGGACGTGAGGCTAGTGGCAAAATTAGGGGATCAATATTACATAATTTTGAGCAAAATATCCTAATGCTGCACATCAAATTAAACAACGGGATCTGGGCTACAAGAATAAGTCAGCCACTTCAAACACAACTCAAACACCAACTAAAATAATTATAAAATTATAATAACCATAATTATGAGCTCACTGCATGTTTCCAGACCTAGTTGTCTGTACTAAAACGTTGCTAATTGCAGAGAGAATGTTCACATATTGTGCTATTTTATTAAGAAGTTTAAACCTTTCAACTTTCAACTGCATCATTTCAAAAAGATAATCATCCCAAAAGTGCTTTTCTTTTAGGCAAAACTGAAACCTTTTAATTGTAGCTGTGTGCCATCTTCATTTACTCTTTAACCAGTAACATATGGACTGATATTTACATCTGCACAACATATCACATGTGTGGCCTTTATTATAACACCAAAAGTATTCAAATAGCCCTTGTGGTTGCAGAGATAATACTTTTTTACTTTGAGTATGCAATTTCCCAGCAGAGGCCTAAAAATACATTTGTTTTTAAGGATCTAGATACGTTTTCCACCACTGCAGAAAAGAAAGACGACAGTCAAACACATGAACAATCATCGACCATGAGGAGCTCATGAATTATATCACCCTGTTTAACAGTGTGAGCTCATTGGCTTCTTGTGTGCACACCAGGTGCAAACCAACAGGCTGCTTCATAATGAGGAACATTAATAATCATCTGTAATTGCTGTATTAATAGGAAACAACAAAGCAAACGGAATAAGTACTTCTGGGCTGGCAGGGTGTTTGTTTTAGAACCTCCATAAAAGCATCCAGTGTTTGGCGTGCAATTTAAGTATGTGTCAAAGTCATTGTGCTTCAAACACAGAGGCCAGCAGGCCAAGAGGAGAGTGGAGAACCAGGAAGACCAGGAGGAAGACAGGAGATGTAAGGAGAGGTGGAAATACACCTTAGACCTTGATATGTAACAAACCTGTTACCTCATATGTCTTACAAAAAGGTATATCATAGGCTACTTATCTGTCCAACGTGTGGCCAATATATCTGTATTTGAAACTTCCTCCACATTTTGTTCAAATGCTGCCTCGACACTCACTTAAATTGTGGAAGGACTACATGCAGAGTGCATAATGAGTAGTTCAAGGGGCCTGGGAGATTGTAATATTCAACAAATAAAAACAGGACTGTCTGTAATGGCTGCTGATAATCTAAGCTTTCAAAACAGGCTGAACCAAAAGGTTGACGAGAAACTAATAGTGAATCTCACAAGCACTAGTCCAAATATGCCAATGACAGGTGAGGATCAAGTTATTTTGCTTTTAAACTGTAGAAGAACAGACTCACTGGGAGACAGTTGCTTTTGTGTGTATATGAGCTGGGTTGATGACCCTGAAACCTTGGATTGAACCCCATCTAACCAAACATGTGTCAGTTTCCATCCGCCTGTTTCCATTTTCTCCTATACAAACGGTCATGTGTTTGGACTTAAATATCATAGTCGTTTGGTTTAGCCCCTTAATGCACTTTAAGCCATTTTCCAACACAGTGCATTGACATACATACACACCCACACATACACACGCTGTGTACGAACAAACAGCTTGTGTTTCATTAAGGCTGTATGACCAGGAACTGTCTGTTGGACAGCCTCAAGGTGCGGATAATGTGAACTGACTGAACTCCTGATTCGGCTTGTCAAGGCTAAATGAAAACTCTCCCGAGGAAAACAACAGGGAATGGAAAGAACCCGAATGAAATCAGAATGAAACTCATTGAAAACCAGGAAAATATTTGCAGCATTTTAAGTTTTTAGTGTTCCAAATGAAAAAATGGGAATTACCAAATGTTTACTTGATGCAAATGAGGGCAAGATTTACACAAATAATAGGATGAAAGTTAAATATGTATTCGACTGCATTTGCTGAGATCACAATGATCTTCAGTTTTGCCAGGAGGATTTTTGTTTTGGGGGGAAAGAAAGAGGAACTGAATAAATGACCAAAAATAGATTAGAAACCAAAATTAAGCAATTAGGATTATATTAATGATCACATCATCTGAGAACTGTTATGCAAAGAAAGAGTTAAACTTTATTTTCTTTGGTTAAGACCATATAACAAAAGAATAGGAGTGGAACATTCATTGAACAGTTTAATATGGTCATTTGACGAGCACAAAAGAAAATGCAGATTGTTGTTAGTCAGTGGGGTCGTAGAGGCTGGCTTCTTAAGCGAGGCAGCTTGTCCTTCTTGGGATTGGTATGGGAGAGGCTGGTGCTCGGCTTATTTTTCTGTCACCAATGTCGCATTGAATCATGGTGGCATTATCCAGCTAGTTTTAACTTATTTTTCGGTAACCAGTGTCGCATTGAATCATGGTTGAATTAGCTATCTGTCTAGCTAGCCAGCTGTCCGGAAGTTAGGTAGCTTGTTAATGTGACCGTGCTTTAATCCTACACTGGTTACAGAAAACGTTGTCACTACGCTATGACAAGTGGGTGTGGAGGAAGCTATAAGTTGTTACATTTGACTCATTTGGCTGTCCACGCTTCGTGATGACAATACTCCACTGCTCGTTTTGTGTCCATTCTAGTCCGATTCTGACTAGTTTTTCAGTGAGGACATGTACAGTGTGTGTTTGGTCGCATTTGCCACATGCACTCTTGCTGGCCCGGATGTTCTCTATTTTGGAATCAAAAATAGTGATCTCATAGGAAGCCCACCGCTGAACTGAGCGTACTAAGCTCTCCCTCACTCGCAGCATGCATCCTGGAGGGCAGTGCCATGATCAGTCCAGGAGCTGCTGTCTTGGACAAATCAGGTGCTAAATGCACACAGATTGCGAACTCAAAGTAAACCGCAGCATACAATTGTGCAACGTAACTGTCTCTGTAAATATGGACCTGAGAGTTTGAAATTCCTATTCAAAAGAACATGAAACTAATCTCACATGTCCTTTAAATGGCCGTGCTTTAGATGGGTTTGTGCATTCGTGGTGTGGTTGCACAGAGACTTATTAGTGGCATTTGTCCATGAGGCACACTGGAAGCAGAAGGATGAATGAAGAGATGGCGAGGTTGTGGACTGTGGGAGAAACTGGAGGCTGAAAGGGAACTGTGGGAAAGAACAAGAGGACACGGAAAGAGAACATACAAAGTCAGCTTTGGCTCTAAATGAAAAGCTTCAGGAGCATTAACTTCCAAACACACGCTTGTTTGTTACACAAGTTTATTGATCATGAGTCACACTTTCCACCGTTTCCTTTACAAACACACTTGTTGAAGATTCCAATTTCAAGGTATTGCTCAGGTTTATGCTCCTTTTAGTGGTTTTATTACTGTTTCTGATGTCTCAGGCTTTGATTCATGAATTATGCATTTAGTGTGTGTGTTTGTTTCGGCTGCAAACCACACTGTGAGTGATGAGTCACTTTGTTGTAAGACTTTCACAAGCAGCCTCTAGCAGCATAACATAATTAACGCAAAAAGTGAGACAATACGTTAACATGTGTGGCCTTAGTCACCTTACTTATGAGTAATCAGATGTATTCCTTTTTTCCTACCATATTTGCACGCCAGCATTCAAATCGGCTCTGTGAAAATGTACTTTCTCTCTCTCTAAACTTGGTAAGGATTATTGTATTTCAAGGCTTCACAGCAGCTATGTTTTACAGCAATAGCCAGAAGGTCATCCACAGGCGACAGTGAGTCACTGTAGCGTCCTGTCTGTCCTCGGTCCAACATGAGGATGGAGAAGCAGAGTTGCCCGCCAGAGTGCTCGACAGTGGTGAAGGTTCTCGTATTTTCCTCCAGGGAACTATTCCACCAGGTGGAGAAGTGAGCTCAAATTCAGCTTTGCCCTTCTGTTTTATACTCTTGAGAACGTAATGGTGGAAAGACCGGCTGATCCACTCTGTGGTTCTCTCTGAAACTGAGGCCAATGTTGCTTCATTTGTCAGCAAGATAGGTGTCACAATGCTGGATGTCTTCAATGCACATATATACCAATGTTAAACCATACAGTCCTAGCAAGTTGTGTTCCGTTCTACCTTCCTTTGCCTCAGGTTGCTGCCTCAAACCTATCAGTCTGACTTTACTCTTTTTATCATTTTTGTTGAAACGACTTGATTTTCAGTGTGGCTGAACAAAATATTGTCTATCAAACTGACCCGCCCTCTTGAAAACTGGAGACCAACCAGAATGATAACCATGAGACAGTAGTGATGGTGTTGTGTAAGGATGGAGCACACAGGAAAACAGTGTTGCAGATGGGACTGAGGGTGACAGTGGATATAGGTCCTCTGGGATAAAACTGACGGTTACACTGTTTCAGAGGGACATTTGAAGTACATCCTGAAACTAGAGCACTGTAAAAAAAAAAATAGACAAAGACCTGCTATCCAAGGCCACACATGCGGCAGGTTTCCCAAATCACCCCAGCTGCTTTTAGATTAAATACAATACAATGAGAGCTCTGTGTGATTTGACACTTAAAGGCACTCTGTTGGGTTTTCTTGTAACAACTGCAGATCTCACCCAAATGTATCAACTGAAACTTCATTGGTTTTAAGGAACCCCTGCCATTGTCCTGACTCAGATCAGCATTGATAGTTGGGACATTCCAACAACGACCTAAGGGCGGGGTCGACACAGCTGATTTAGGGGCTGCTTAAACAAGCTCAATTCAACCACTTCTTCAGTGTGCATCTTTACCTGTGAGTCCTGACTTCTGGACTTCCTGGATCTTGGCTGAGTACATACTTTAAAGAGGTTTCTCTGCTATATTACTATTGTATCTGCTGTATTTTGGTCTACTAGATTGCTAGTATGTACTGTCTTTCTTATCTGAACTGTTTGAGCTGTGATTTTTTGCTTTTACTCAAGTGACTGAAAAACGCAATGAAACCAGCTAGGGTTTGAGTATTTGTTCTGTAATCCAATTCTACTCGGGATTTAGCTCTATTTTACTTTCTATCTTGAGGTAAACAGACCTTTGTCCTTAATCATTTTTGGCAAGAAATACACATTCTTGTAAAATTTGCAAAAAATTAAACTTCACTGGTTTTAAGGAACCCCTGCCATTGTCCTCAGATCAGTATTGATAGTTGGGCCATTCCAACAACGACCTGAGAGCGGGGTCGACACAGCTGTAGCTAATTATCGCCAACTCTGGTGTAAAACTAGGTGGGGGCTTGAAGCGTCAGCTGTAGCATCAGTGAAGAATCCTCGTATGAAGACTCCGAGGATAAAGACACTGGAGTCTTTCGTTGGAGTCTTCGGGGGCGGCTGAGTATAAACATTTCCCTGTGAAAATGTGTTTTCCATCCATACCTGTGTGCATATCTACTCGTAGATACTATAGACCTCGGACTCGTTCACATATGCATCAAAATCCCTCCTCTCTTATTTATCCCACCTGCTCCACACAGACCTAGCACCTCGTCACAGGGGGCCTCTAGAACTGCCAGTCAGCTAACCTCAAGTCAGACTTCATCTCTGGCTTCGCTATAAAGCAATCGCAGGACTTCCTGGCTCTCACTGAGACTTGAATCACACCAGACAACACATCTACCCCTGCTGCTCTCTCCTCTGCCTTCTCATTCAGCCACACACACAGACCCACTGGCCGGGGTGGTGGTACAGGTCTACTCATCTCCCCCAAATGGAGTTTTTCTCTCTACCCGCTTCCATTGTTTAATTCAATTCAATTCAGTTTATTTTGTATAGCCCAATATCACAAATTACAAATTTGCCTCAGAGGGCTTTACAATCTGTACACATACGACATCCCTGTCCCAGGACCTCACATCGAATCAGGAAAAACTCCCCAAAAATAACCTTTGACAGGGAAAAAAGGGAAGAAACCTTCAGGAGAGCAACAGAGGAGGATCTCTCTCCCCGGATGGACAGAAGCAATAGATGTCATGTGTACAGAATGAACAGCATTTACAAAGATACATAAACACATTACATGAATATGACAATGTATGAATGGAACTCCAATCCATGAAACAGAAGGAGGTAGAGAGGAGGCGCATCAGCAGGGCCAAGAAGATGAGATAGGTGCTCAGTGTATCCTAAAACATCCCCCAGCAGCCTATAAGCCTATAGCAGCATATCAAGGGGCTCGACCAGGGCAAACCTGATTCAGCCCTAACTATAAGCACTATCAAACAGGAAAGTCTTAAGTCTATTCTTGAATGAGGTGACTGTGTCTGCCTCCCGGACTGAAAGTGGAAGCTGGTTCCATAAAAGACGAGCTTGATAACTGAAGGCTCTTGCTCCCATCCTACTTTTTAGGACTCTAGGAACCACAAGTAGCCCCGCATTTAGTGAGCGCAGCTCTCTAGTGGGGCAATATGGTACTACAAGCTCCTTAAGATATGATGGTGCATCACCAATCAAGGCTTTGTAGGTGAGGAGAAGAATTTTAAATGTGATTCTTGATTGTACAGGGAGCCAGTGCATAGCAGCTAATACAGGAGTAATGTGATCTCTTTTCTTAGTTTTTGTGAGTACACGAGCTGCAGCATTCTGGATCAACTGGAGGGATTTAAGAGACTTATTAGAGCAGCCTGATAATAAGGAGTTGCAGTAATCTAGTCTGGAAGTAACAAACGCGTGAACCAGCTTTTCTGCATCTTTTTGAGACAAGATGTGCCTGATTTTTGAAATGTTACGTAGATGAAAAAATGCAATCCTTGAAATTTGCTTAACGTGGGAGTTAAAGGACAAGTCTCGGTCAAAGATAACGCCGAGATTCTTTACAGGGGTGTTGGATGCCAGGGAAATGCCATCTACAGAAACCACATCACCAGATAATTGATCTCTGAGGTGTTCAGGGCCCAGTAAAATAACTTCAGTTTTGTCTGAGTTTAACATCAGGAAGTTGCAGGTCATCCATGTTTTTATGTCTTTAAGACATTCTTGAATTTTAGCGAGCTGGTTGGTCTCCTCTGGTTTGATCAATAGATATAATTGAGTATCGTCTGCATAGCAATGAAAGTTTGTGCAGTGTTTCCTGATAATATTGCCCAAAGGAAGCATATATAAGGTAAATAAAATTGGTCCAAGCACAGAACCTTGTGGAACTCCGTGATTAACGTTGGTGGTCATTGAGGCTTCATCGTTTACAAATACAAATTGAGATCGATCTAATAATAGGATTTAAACCAACTTAGTGCGGTACCTGAAATGCCAATCGACTGATCCAGTCTCTGTAATAGGATGTCATGATCAATGGTGTCGAACGCAGCACTAAGGTCTAATAATACCAGTACGGAGATGAGTCCTTTATCTGATGCAATTAGGAGGTCATTTGTAATTTTCACCAATGCTGTCTCTGTGCTGTGGTGTTTTAAACTATTCTGATGTAGGAAGTCGCACAACTGATTTGCGACTACTTTCTCAAGGATCTTAGAGAGGAAGGGAAGGTTAGAGATTGGTCTGTAGTTAGCCAACACCTCTGGATTAAGAGTGGGCTTTTTCAGGAGAGGTTTAATTACAGCTACTTTGAAGGAATGTGGTACATGCCCTGTTAGCAAAGACACATTAACGATATCCAGCAGAGAGGTGCCAATTAAAGGCAACACCTCTTTAAGCAGCCTTGTTGGGATGGGGTCTAAGAGACAGGTAGATGGTTTAGAAGTAGAAACCGTGTAAGACAATTGGTCTAGGTTAATGGGAGAAAAGCTATCCAAATATACACCAGGGTATACGGCCGTTTCCAAGGCCACTCCTCTTGATGACAGATCGGCAGTAGTTGAGGGCAAGAGATCATCAATCTTGCCTCTAATAGTTAAAATCTTTTCATTGAAGAAGTTCATGAAGTCATTACTACTGACCCCAGTTTACCCCACTGTCTTTTGAGTTTCATGCTGTGACGGTTACTCATCCGGTTCAACTAATCATTGTTGTTCTCTACCGTCCACCCGGTTCCTCGGGAGACTTCTTGGAAGAATTAGACGTCCTCCTATCAAACTTCCCAGAAAACAGCCCCCCGCTCATCCTTCTGGGGGACTTTAACATCCAGACAGAGAAGTCATCTGACCTGTTACTCTTACTGTCCTCCTTTGCTCTCTCGCTCAGTCCTTCCCCTCCTACTCACAAAGCTGGCAACCACCTTGACTATATTTTCACCAGAAACTGTCTACATCTAACCTCACTGTACTCCACCTTATGTCTCTGACCACTTATTTATCTCTTACTCTCTCCCACTCTTTGCAACTGACAACCCTCCCACAACAACAGACTCTGCACCTTTCTGTCGCAACATCCGCACCCTCTCACCCTCCTCTCTCCTTCTCACTCATGCATCACTCATGCATCCTAACTCTGCCACTGACACACTCCTCTCTACTCTGTCTTCCTCTCTTGATTCTCACTGTCCTCTTACGAGTATGCCACTATGCGAGCATCGGAAAGGAAATGGCGAAAATTCAAACACGCTGACGGCCTGCTCGCCTATCACTCCCTTCTCTCCTCCTTCTCTGCCTCTCTCTGCAGCCAAAAGCTTGTTCTACCAATCCAGAATCGAATGCTCTTTTTCTAACCCCAAAAAACTCTTCTCTATTTTTTTCCAACCTCCTTAACCCCCCCCCCCCCCCCCCCCCCCCCCCCCCCCCCCCCCCCCCCCCCCCCCATGTCCCCCTCCACCTCTACCAAGCCACTTTGTTGACTACTTTACAAAAAAGATAGATGGCATACGCTCCTCATTTACTAATCCATCTTCTATAACTACACCTCCATTAACTTCTTCTTCCCCTTCGCTTTCCTCTTTTACCCCTCTGTCTCCCAATCAAGTTCTTACCTTGGTAACCTCAGCACGCCCGACCACCTGCCCCCTTGATCCCATCCCATCTCACATTCTCCAGTCTATTACTCCCAACCTTCTTCCCTTTCTCACCCATCTTATTAACACCTCCCTCTCAACTGGCTGTTTCCCTTACTTTACAAAACTCTAGAGCGAGCAATCTTTAACCAAGTCTCCTCCCTTCTCTGTCCTTATCCTTCTAGACCTTTCTGCTGCCTTTGACACAGTGAACCACCAGATCCTTATTTCCTCCCTCCAGGACCTGGGTATATCAGGCACTGTGCTCTCCCTCTTCTTGTCCTCTCACTACTGGGGTCCCTCAGGGCTCAGTCCTGGGTCCTCTCCTCTTCTCTCTGTACATCAACACTCTTGGCTCTGTAATTCGCTCGCATGGCTTCTCCTACCATAGCTACGGTGATGACACCCAACTGATCCTCTCATTTCCCCAATCTGAAACACAGGTAGCGGCACAAATCTCTGCCTGTCTGACTGACATCTCTCAGTGGATGTCCGCACACCACCTGAAAATTAACCCTGATAAGACTGAACTACTTTTCCATACCAAAAGGTGTGTAGTTATTTCCCAAAAGACTATGTGCTAGAATTTAAAACTTAGGGTAAAGCAGGCAATAAGTCCTGGTATAGCATACCGGGTCAATATATAAGAATAAGATAGTGCTTTCAATAATTGCAGCCCCCCCCCATTCATTTTCACTGAGTTTGGCTCACTGAGGCCAATGCCTGTACTGTACATGACACAACTCCTTGCATTTTCCTCCTAAGCTTTAAAATGGTTATGCAGTCAACATATTTGTTGGGGCTTAATGGCACAAATGATACAGTTGGGTGAGCTCCACGGTTGTTTCAAACCCAAAAGAGTGCCTTTAAGTGTCAAATCATGTAGAGCTCTCATTGTATTGTATTTCATCTAAAAGCAGCTGTCTCACAACACTGGGATGATTTGCAGGCTTCCAACCTCTAACATGCTGCATGTGTGGCCTTGGATGCATAGCAGGTCTTTGTTGCTTCTGTTGTAGTGAAGGAGAAAAGGAAGCACGGAGCAATAAGGTCGGTTCTCCATAAAACTAAATATTGACTACTTTTTTCCCCCCTTTTATAATAAATACCGCACCCAAAATCTCTCTCAGCTTGTTGTGTGACATCAAACGCATTTCCGTGCAGCCAGCTGGTTCTTGTTTTGAGCATGACGTCACAGCTGAAAGAAATGGTTGAAGGGCCGTTTTTAGAGCGCACTCTCACAAATACACACACTATTCATGCATTTATTTGTTTTGTTGCCAAGTGAACCATAGTTCCACACCAGCCCTGTGGTATGCAATTATAAGTCAGTCTATGACTTTGGATGTCTGAGTGCAACAAACCAGCTGCAGTGCAACGACTGCCACCCTCAATGTTCATTTGCACACTAAAAATAAGCCCAGCCACCATAACATGCATGCACAACGTCTCTAAGCCCTAGTAAAATAACATTACGCTTGGAAACATTTACAGCCTCACTCCTCTGACTTATTTAAATACTTTTTTTTCTCTTTTCTTTTCCACAACTTGGGTTTTGAGTATGTTCTGAGCAAGTTTGTCCTTGAAAAAAATGGCGGTGGCGGCGAACATGATCTATGCAGCGGTTAGGTTTTCCATCACAACATAGCTGGGAGAACAGTCTAGAAGAATATAATCGCAACTTTCAGAGGGCAGGGTTGGTCTGTGAGCACTGGACCAAAACCCCTTGCGGCATCAATTGGAGAGGGGTCAAAGGTCATCAACCAGGAGTCAGTGGACAAACAAGATACACAAGGAAGACACATTTTACCATGCAAGGCTTTGTTGCACAACAGTGATGCCGCGCTTTGGACTGAGGATTTACTCTCGGTGTCAGATGTTATTCTTGAAGTGGAGATGTGACCACTCTTACTCAGTTACAGCATTTTGCAAGTTGATTTTAGGGAAATCTGGACTTCTCCAAACCCCATGTGAAACTCTGATCGGGACAGCTCCTGGTGGGGACTTCAAATAGTCCCGTAACTTTTCAATGAGCTCCTTCCATACTCCTTTTTTACATCATACAGCGAAAGGCTTTGAGAATCATGTCTGTCTCAATTGGCAGCAAAATCTCGAGAGCACCGGTGAGTTGAATTCTCGGATCAGTGGCGTGAGCGCACTCGCATGTTTCCCCATTTTCACAGAAACGTTGCCATTCGGGAATGTGAAGATAATTGTGCTCATGCCAACCACTCACTGGCTGCTCAGGTCAACAAGGCTGTGACCTTTTTCTCCGATCTCAGAGAATGGAGCCTCTCCAGAACTGTCCCCCGATAATCTTACACACATCTGACTAGTAGCTTTCTTTGACATATTGTGGATTCCTTTCCGACAGGAAACTTACTGTGCTCTTGATTGGATGAGATCAATATTTTTCATTAGGCACCCTTTAGTGGTTGTATGCCTCACACCGGGCTTTCCACTAACTCCAAACACAGGACTTTCTTTCAGGAGGCCACTGTTTGTGTCCCTGCATTGGGGTGGGAATGTGTTGGTCCGTGCAATATCTGTGAGCATCTTCAATTTCTAGCATTTTAATTGAGAAACTATGCAAGATATCTATACAAGATATCATGCAATTACAAGCTTAGAGCTGGATATGAAACCAGTCTATGCAGCTTTGACCACCGAATTACCATGTGGTTTTCAAGGGGGTTCCAGGCAACCTCACAGTGATGACAATTAAACAAAACAGATTGAATGTGTTCATTAACAAGCTTGAGAGGTGCTGTTCGGCTTTGGGCATAGCCAGTTTTAAACACTTTTTGTTTTTAACATCCCTTTGGCAAGAAATTATGGAAATAAGTCCAGAACTTTAATGTTCTATTCCCAACAACGTCTGATATGTTGTATTTTTTTTACATATTTGAATATTGGCAATGAACCAACCCAAACAGATCCACCACTCTGCACTTTCCACATTACAGCGGATTGAATTCATGAAATGGAACTTTTTGCTCTCTAAGAAATAGAGAATAATGCTGATTTGTACATTTTCAGCTTACTGTAATCATATTAATAAGTAATTAATGGAAGTTCTCCTCTCTAACTCTGAGCCACATGTGGTCTTCAAGCTGCAGCTCGGCTCTCTGCACACATGTGGTTTGATTCAGTGCTGTGGAAAGATTACATAGGAAACTTTAAGAAGCGATACGGAGCAGTGTCCTCTTATATTATGAAATGTGTCAGACTTTATTAAAGCTTTAGTATAATTAAGGACTGAATACCTTCTGAGCCCTATCACTCTCCTTTATTGGGATCGTGACTTTGTTCCTGTGGTGTTCAGGAGGCTTTGCCAACATTAGCTGGACAGAGTTTCACATGATGCAAGCCTCCAGAAATGTTACAAAAGTTACCTCTTAAAACCTATCATCATAAAGTGAAAATTTCATGTGCGAATGCCAGTTTAGTTGCATTGGCAGGAGAGCTATAGCTCTGCAGGGTCACAAATCACTGAAGTATTGTATTGTCCATATTGAAATGGTAAATACGTTTTGCACAAGGTTTGATTGATTGTAAAAACAGAAGCAAACTAGCAACATGTGGCAGTTAGGGTGAACAGTGTAATGCTGATGTCAGTAATCCAACTTCAGACTTGTTTCAAGTTTGATGAAAATGCATTATTGAGACGGACCAACAAGTTTTCAAATATCTTTATTGGAGGTTGGAGTCTTTCTTTCCCATGGAAAGCCTGTAATTGTGTGTGGCAGATCAACAGCGTAGCAGTCAGCCTAGAATATGGTGCTGAAACAGCATTTTCAGAACTTGAAAAACTAACCTATTGAATCAGAAATCAAAAACAAGCGTATTTGAAGAGAAGGAATACATTGGGCAAATATGAGAATAGCAATTAACCAATATTGAATGATTCAACCCTGAGGGGTTTGTAGAGTTTCCCTGTTTATGTGTGCAGGTCACAGGTTTCTCGCTTATTTGTTAGCCAAGCATATCGTCCAAAACCATACCAGAACACTGCTGAGTACATCGCTAACACATACCAGCACACTTCTGAGTACATCGCTAACACCTACCAGCACACTGCTGAGTACATTGCTAACACATACCAGCACACTGCTGAGTACATCGCTTGAATGAAGTGCGGCTTACAACGCTTTGCAGGCCATTGGTGTCGAGACAGATGTTAGACAATTGTGGGTTGCATTTATTCAATCACATGATACAGCAGTGGCTGTAGTTATGCTCTTATTCGTCTATTTAATGTTAATTTGTTATGTTGTTTTTAATGTTTTACTCATTAGTTTTATTTATTCTGCTATTTTTGGTGAAACTTTTATGCTGCCTTCTTGGATTTCAAATCTCAATGAGACTAAAGGTTGAATACAATTAAAAGAGACATGAACACTGTGTATCTGAAGCCTTACAGTTGGCTAAAAAGGTAAGCAAGTAAGTAAGTTTGTTTTAAACCATATAGGTCAAAGAAATGTCAAGAAAAATGAAACATAAAAAAAGACAAAACATTGTTTTAAACCATTGTCATTCAAACCCCAATTACAATGTTCTGCAATGAAACCAATCAATCAGCAATTAAGACAGAAAAAATATTTATTGGTTAAAATAGCTTTTCACAGATACAATTAATGGGTTTTTGTTTTGCTATCATGCACTTACACTGTACAACAGTGGATCCCTGCGGATTAGCATTGAATTATGGCAACAAATGACTGATTTCTCCTGTTCCTGTCAATGGAAGACATCTCTCACAGAAACAGTCGATGACACCAGTGGTCAGATGTCCGATATTATGCACTGTAGTGATTTCTGTGTTATAAAATAAATTAGTAACAAGTGTATCATCAGAAAACTCTTCCCACTAACTGTGTGCATCATATTACATCTCTATCAGCAAGATCTCAGTGCAAATGCCATTGTAGCTGAAAGATCCATGACACATGTAAGTACCGACAAAATGATGCACAAATGACAATTTTCTTTTAAATTACAGAAAAAGAAAGGCCCAAATTGAGATTTATCCTAGTGTTTGGTAGTTGTAGAGCTACATTGGCATACATTTGAACATAATTGACTAAATATTAGTCCAGATCTATAAGCAGTCTTCTAAAAACTCACATTGTTTTTATTGTGACACAGTTAGCTTGATTTACAGTACTAAATATCTATTTCTCAAGCAGCAATGGTTACATTGAGTCTGAAAAATAAAGATCATTCACTCAAATATGTAAAATGCAGATAAATCATTCTACTGTCTTTCTCTACAGCCTGCAAAAGATGAAAAAAAGATATAACAGTAATAAAGCCTTTCTTTATGAGAGCCACGTGAAAGCAGATCAGTGTATGCTGGGTCACAGCAGCCTGAACCCCTCAGCCCCGCCACTCTCTCAAACACACACAACCCCCCCCCCCCCCCCAAGACAAATTAAAACCACAAAAAGAAAACATGACACCACATAAATTCAAAGTTTATCAGGAAATAACAGTCCACACTGACTGACCAAGTTACTAAAGAGGAAAAAATAAAATGTTTTACTGTCAATAAATATACAGTTTGTGGGGAGTTAATGGAAGATGTTATCTGTGAGTGAGAGATACTGGATAGTAGTCAAATGTTCCTCTTAGTGGTAGGTGTCCTACGGATGCCAAGCAATAAATATTCACTACAACAGATATTAAGTATTCTCCCAAGTGGGGAGCACTTTACATATTCTTTGTCTGAACAATAACTCCCGTCTTTGTCGCGACTGAAATGAACTGGGACACGACAGTTCCGGAGAGAGGGGTAAAACAGAAGGTGTGTTTGAAAACATTCATTCGGAACGTGAAATGAGCTTCATGGCGTAAGCGAACCGCTTACGCCATGAAGCCATCTTTCACCGCAAACATTAGCAAGCTTTATCAAGCGATCATTCGTTAATGTGACCTATGTTGAGGCCTTTTCCTCTCCCAGAGTTTACATCCTATCTCATACCAACAGTGTTGTTATTTTTTTAAGCACAAAGGGGACAAACTAAATAGTTTTAGTCAGAAAACTTTCACGTGAGTCTTCAATTTTCAAAGAGATTTGTATGTTGCAGCTACTGGACTTTCCTTTTCTTTTCGTTTAATTGACAAAGCTCGACCGAAGTAAGGGTAATCTGGTCACATGTTTAACAAAAAACAAAACAAAAACATAACTAACAAGGCACCCTGTTATGAAGCTGTCCCCACACCTTTCAGAAATCAGCTCTGACAGTGGTTAATAAAAAGATGCTGTCACCAATAGGAAGAATAGCAGAAACTATGAAAACAAGAGGAAGACTTTTTCCTTTAAATGTAACCAGAGCGATCGCGGCCCTCAGTTGGACTCTCACGCCACCCCCCTGTGGCTGTTCTGTTCTCTCAAAGCTGGGCCTGCTCCCCCTAAAAGGTTACGGTAAAAGTAATTGAAAACAAAACAAAGAAAACATATTTGCAACTTGTACCTTTTTGACAGTGTTAAAAGGTTTTAATTTCTCCTCGAGTGACTAAGAGTCTCTAAACTGAAGACAATGATTGAGGTTAGCCCCGCCTCCTGTCTGAACATTTGTGATGGAGTGCTTTCTGACTCTCCGGCTGAAGCCGCACATCCCGTCATTCAGGGCAGAGCATGGAGGAGGCGAGGTGGGGTGGGGGGAACCGGGGCTTACACGTCCAGGTCGTCTGGCCTTGGTCGGCTGCTCATCCGGCTGCTGGCCCGGCTACAGGGCCGGGCGTCCATCAGCGCCAGCGGCTGCATCTCATGTCCCGCCGTCGAGGGCAGTTTCTTATGCTCCTGGGTGTCGTCCGGGAAGTCAAAGGCCTGTGCGTGGGAGTTTGAAATAGTGCTTCCTCCGCCATTCTGGCCGAGCCGGTGCTGCTCCGTGGAGTAGTTGGCCCAGTTCTGCTCGGTGGCCTGCTTGTTGTAATTGCGACACGAGCCGGTGCCCCGCTCCCCAGTGGCCAGCTTGTAGCCCGGGGGGGACATGGGCGAGAGTGGCGCCGTGGGGGAGGAGCAGCCGTTATAGTAGGCGTACTTGGTGGTGGACAGATCTTTCGGGGTGGGGCTCAATGTGTTCCCACTTGTGTAGACAATGGGCGGCTGTTTGCCCTTCACGCGATCTTTGATCCTCTTGAAGAACACGTAGAACAGCTCGATGACGTTGAGCATCAGGGATACCAGGGAGACCACCAGCATGAAGATGATGAACACGGTCTTCTCCGTGGGACGCGACAGGAAGCAGTCCACCCTGTGTGGGCACGGATCCCTCTCGCAGGTGTAGACCGCGGAGAGGCTGAACCCGTAGATGTACCACTGGATGACCAGGAAACCCACCTCGAACATGGACTTGAAGAAAATGCTGACGATATAGGTTCTGAGCAGGGCCCCTTTCATCTTCACTTTGCCGTGCTCCTCAATGCCATACTTTAGCTTCTTCATCTCGATCTTCTTCAGCGGGATGTCGACATCACCGCCGTCGTTTTGCACGGCCCTGAGCAGTTCCTCCTTCCTGTTGAACTTCTGCTCCTTCCGGTTCAGGTAGAAGACGTGAGCCAGGTAGAGCAGCGTAGGCGTCGACACGAAGATGATCTGGAGGACCCAGAAGCGGACATGGGAGATGGGGAAGGACTTGTCGTAGCACACGTTCTCGCAACCGGGCTGCTGGGTGTTGCATTTGAACGCCGACTGCTCGTCTCCCCAGGCCGATTCCACCGCGGTCCCCAGGACCAGGATCCTGAAGATGAAGAGGACCGACAGCCAGACCTTGCCCCCGGCAGTGGAGTAGGCCTGGACCTTGTCCAGCAGACGACCCAGAGCACTCCAGTCACCCATTCTCAGGGAGCGTTAGCTGGTGGAAGAAAGAGGAACAATGTTGAACTGGCAACTGAACTATTAAATTATATTCACGATAACCCTTTCTATGACACCATGTCTATAATGTATTATACACATACTTACAATGTGTTATAATATGCTTATAGCACTGTTTATTTATAGCTATCAGAACTCATAAATACCCATTATGCTTTAGCATTTTATAATGACATAACGTCAAGTTTCTCAATAATTGTCATTATTTTTCACTGAAATTATAAAATGCCTTATGTGTTTTGATTATTATTATAAAGCATTATGAATATTCAGGAGTGAGTATTACTATAATTACACAGTGCTATAAGCAGATTATAAGGCATTACTAGTACGTTTATAATAAATTGTAAACATGAATATCATAGGAGATCAGCATCCTCAGGATTCTGGCATTTCGGAGGCCTTTTGTGATTAAACAGCGGCGTTATTGAAGGAGACAAAACGAGAGTTTGGTGACGCAACACACAAGCTAATCCAATTACCGGGAGCCGGGGCAGAAAACATATTCCAGAGAGGGTTTATGTAACGCTGCCCTTATTAAGAGCCAAGCGAAGACGTGAAAACATTAAATGGAATTGGACTCATCGAACGAATCTACAACAACAACAACAACAACTTGTATTCATCCAAAACAAGAGGTGCTTTGGATTCAATTGAGAGGGCAAGTTTGAGAAACCCTTAAATTGTTTGCATTAGCAAGATGATCAAGTCTTGGACCCAGCGACGATTCAAAAAAACAAATGTAAGGAACCTCTCTACTGACGAACGACCGGTAAAAACAGGGACAAGGAGGCCCAATAATGAGCGAGAATTCAAATGACTTTTTCAACACCGAACATCTTAAAATGATTTAAAACATCTCTTTGGGTGAAAAACAGACTTCTCTCTCTCTCTCTCTCAAGCACAGTTGTGAACCTGGTGAGCTTTAAAAAAAAAGTGACATATTTCAGTCATATGTCAGGACCGTGCAGCTCCAAACTACACGCCACGTGAGATCATCTGCTTGGCTTTTTGTCCATTTTGGTTGAGTTGAATAAAAAGTGTCAAAGTTTATACATGTTAACAACTTGCATTTGCCTCCTTACTCCTGTTCTTCTTGTGCTGCAACAAAAAGATCTGCTTCAGCTGGCCAATCTTTCAAAAGCAGAGTCTTCTTGCTGTTCTTGAAGGTGAGGAGGAGAGAATAAAAGTGAGGAATAAATAAAGACCCAAAAGCAGCTCTTCTGCTTCAGAGAGCGGTAGAAGATCTGCTGACTGCTGTCGTGTTCGCCGAGCGTTCCAGAATAAAGAGCTGGGGGGTTTAGGCCTGCAGTGTGAGAAGAAGGAACATTTCCTCAGCCCAGTACAAAGAAGCAGGACATCCGCAGCTCCCCTGTTGACGGTGTGCTCCCAAACCGCTGTGTGGACACGAGTCGGTGCGGGGTCGGTACACAGCTTTAAAGGGGCGTCCCGCTGAAACAACTAAATTCCGCTTTTGCCTAGCCAAGATTCAGATTGAGCCAAAAGTTTGAGGATGCAAAACACTGGCTAGTTTGCTCTGTGGCACGTCTCGGGGAGCTCGTCCACGTGAACTATAGCGCCCTCCTCGGTCAAAACATTTGCCAACAATAGAAAATAATCGACGACGGGCTTTACAGATCTTTTGGGACATTCTGAGGGGGGGGGCTTTAAGTCGTTAGCAGCCCAGTGCCTTGCCAGTGCTATTAGTTACTATTATAACACTAATGATAAACCACAAATTGTAAACTCCAGTTCTCACTCTCACCTTCGTGCACTCCAATGTCATGAAAGTAACCGAGGACACCGACAGTGAGCCGGGAGGTCGTAGGAAACCCTAAAACCATCTCACACTGTATAGACAGAGCGCATGGTCTTTCTGTATGGAATATTGAATGGGGGGGGGGTCTTTTGTTGTCATTGTTGTTATTAGACAGGGGACATCCCGCCACTTTCTACATGAGTGAGTTTGTATGGTGAACAATGACCAGGACAGCACAGAAAACAATAGACAATGAACATAATGACTTTCAAAGCAGACGTCTCTAACTTTCCTGAACTCCTTACAGTGTTTTTCAATGCAACCATTTTTTAGCACTTTGATTTTGAAGTTTCCTGGTGTTATGGGGACACTTTTCTTCTTATTGTTTTCTTAATCAAGGGCTTATGGGGATAATCTTAAAATACAAAACAGAGCTTTTATTTAGTTAAACTTCAACAGGACAGCTCAGTGCGCCACATAAAGGATAAGTGCAACTTTTGGACAGGCAAAAAAAAAGAAAAAAAGAAGAAACGCTACGGATTTCAGTGCGCCTCATTTAATAAAGGAAACTCGAATGTTCCAATAAATCAAACGACTCCACTTTACTCGCCTCGAGCTGAGGGGTTTTGTGGGTCGGGGAGTCAAATTTAAAACAAATAAAAAATAAAAACGCGCCGCGATAAGTTTGGAGCGCACCGGAGCGTCCACGACTGTTTTCTAACGGGAGCAGCCTGCATGACGAGGTGGTGGTAGGGGGGATGGGGGGGGGGAGAAAAGTTATTCCACAAATGTAAAAAAAATGTTGAAACTTACCTGGGAAAGTCACGGAGAAGAAGAACACCAGTGGTCCGGGGCCCGTCCGCCACTTATGACACAGTTGAAATCCAAGTGTTGGGACCGGGGTGGGGTCGGGTGGGGGATGAGAGACTGAGTCCAACTTGTCAAACTTCCTTTATAACGGTCCCGTCAGAGAAGTTACGGTCACCTGATCTCTCTACGTCAAGACCCGAGCCGCTGTCCGCTAGAGAGAGAGAGAGAGAGAGAGAGAGAGAGAGACAGACAAGGTGAGGAGTTTTAACTATGGCTATGTAGTGTGTTGTGAGCCTACTGCACTCAAGTATAGATTTAATGTACAAACAAACATGCTTCTTGACATCCAAAGTTAATCATATTGTTGTGCAGATTCAAAACTTTACCATCATCTTAGAAGATATGAAGATGATGATGATGATGAGATCCACCTCAACAGGCAACAAACATTAAGATGCAGCTGAATAATAATAATCCTGTAATTTCCCCACTGAGGGACTAATAAAGGATTATCTTATTTTATCTTATCTTATCTTATCTTAATACATAATAAAACACTAATAACACTCTGCAAAGGGACTGCTTTTCTTTATACTTAAAGCGACAGTTCACCCCCAAAACAAAACAAAAATTGACTATTTATTTTGTCTCCCTTACCTCTTGTGCTGTTTATCAATCTAGAGAGATATGTATTTTTGATTTTGGGGTGAGTTGCCCCTTTAAGTACATTAAACTGATACTTAAAGGTGTACTTAAAATACTTGTGTGCATTTGTACCAAACATTGGGATATTGATTAGTTAGCTTAGGAAAATAGATACTTTGTCCATGGGTGATTGTTATAAATTGGCAGATATGCATTTAATTATGTTGCTCTGATTAAGTCAGTCAACCAGTTTATGAGTCTGAGAATCTTTTTCTTTCATAAAATAAGTCTTAAGGTCTGCATGGAGGAGAAAGTGTCGTTTCTTGCCAAAGAATACACAAAATGTAATTATGAAGTGCTTTTAAAGGGGACCACCGACACTAAGAAGTTCTTCTAAGAGAGTTCAATCAATATCTGTGAAAAGAGAGAGGAGAGAGCTGTACATGTGTGCTTGAACACTGTCTTGTGTTTGCATTTGCCTTAAAGCTTTTTTATGAAGCCTCACCCCTCCAGTGGTTTTAGTTATTGCATTATTATTATGTAATATTTTAGAACACTCGTATTTTTAGTATTATTGTTTTTATTGAGCCGTGTTTAAGTGTTGTTGTTCTTCTTCTCCTGTCTTCTAGTGCTCATTTGCTTTGCTATCCTGAAGGTTTCTTCCCTTTTTCCCCTGTGAAAGGTTATTCTGGGGGAGTTTTTCCTGATCCGATGTGAGGTCCTGGGACAGGGATGTCGGATGTGTACAGATTGTAAAGCCCTCTGAGGCAAATTTGTAATTTGTGATATTGGGCTATACAAAATAAACTGAATTGAATTGAATTGAATTGAATTGAATTAATTATGATTATGATAATGATCAAGTGAAACCTAAACCTTTCGATGGTGAAGTATTCTTCTGTATTGTGTAACTTTCCATGAAGCACTTGGCCAGTGCACAGCACCACCTAATGGTGGGAATAATGCAGTGAAGCTGCATGGTGCGTACGGGTGCTTTAAACGTGCAGCATTCGTTGGAAGCAGCGGAAATAAGGCCTCTGATCAAAATAGATGTCTATGAATTAAAATCTGATTTAACCTTTAAATCACCACACTGTGTCAGATTATGTCTCTCGTTTTTTTAATTTTTTTTTAATCTTAAAACTGTATCTTGTGTATCTTTTGTTGCCGGCCCCTGTGTTTTGTCATCTCCAGATTAAAACAGCGACATTTAAAAAAATGTAATGTAGGAAACAGTATAATAGATTCCATAACGTGATCATTCATTTAATGTAAGTCTGGTCAATTAGCAATTATTGGAAACTTAATAAAACTTTGTATTAACATAAAACCTATTTCTATGCATTAATAGCTCTTTGTGGACTGGATTCAAATAGAGGCACTTTGAACATCCGGGCATTTTGTCAAAGGTAGCCTCACCCTGATGAGCGGATCACATGACGCTAGTCGTGCACCCTCGCAGCTAAGGTGAATTAAACGTGGAGCTCTAAACTCGTCTTTCACGTGAACAGACAGTTACAGTCTGTTCACGTGACTAATTTGTGGCGCAGGTGCACCTGCTCCCACTATGCAGTTTTTTGGGGGAGTTTTTTCTGATCCGATGTGAGGTCCTGTGAGGTCCTGTGAGGTCCTGTGTACAGATTGTAAAGCCCTCTGAGGCTAATTTGTAATTTGTGATATTGGGCTATACAAAATAGCTGTGAGGCGTTGTTTATTACATACAGAGGTTATTACAGCTGCTAGCCTACTTCAAATGGGACTAAATCATCAGGCATTATTAAATGTTCCAGGCCTTTGCATGAGGACATCCTCTGACTGGACCTCGCTGAATGTTATCTACATACCCCGGTTCTGTCCCATTACTTTCATTTCACATACTATGACTTTTATACAATTCCCTCCAATATTATGTACTGAGACTTTTCATTATTTGTCATTGTAACAGGTTCCTGCTGCACTGAAAAAAATGTTGTTTTGAATTTACTCAATTTTATTTAGGTAAGTTTGCACACATCAATTGTATCTAAATCCAGACATATTTAAGTAAATTGTACTAATTATTTTCAACTAATTTCAGCCCAATTTTATTTATAATTTCTGGTCAACTATTTTCAGTAGTAGTTAACTATTTATGAAGTAATTCCAACTAAACCCATGTTCAGTTGACTCAAATGGATTAGGTATCTGTAACAAATTATTTTTTTTACATGCAAATCAATTTATTGTTTACATTTGTACATAATAAAATTGAGTTTCATTAAATTAAATACTATGAGCCATTCTTAGTATACTCTTTTATTCAAATAAAGCAAACAGCATGTTAATACAAATCTTATTGAAACACAATGTACCATCCACTTAAACACAGTGTAGCATAAAAACTTCTTTTGCCATTCATAGCAAATAAAAAAAACATACCAATTCCTACATGAAGCATGTAATTCACATACCAATTCAGCCTCTACTCCTCCACTATAAATAGTGACAATGAAGACATCAGAACAGATCTGTGGAGCAATGGGGAAACTAACCTTCCACACATTGTTATATGAAACAAACATAGCAAGAAATTACATATTATTATAAGATATTTCCACATTCTTTTCCACAACTGGATGTAAACTAATATATAACTGAGACTGTCACATCAATAAATGTCGTATGTGTACAGATTGTAAAGCCCTCTGAGGCAAATTCGTTTCTCTGGCCACAGATCCAGTTGTCGAGGATGATTAGTCCTTCACCGAAAATTCCGTCGCATTTCTCCACCCTCCTTGTTGATGACATATGCGCATACTCCGCTTTTGCAGGTCTCTCAGGATGTCATCTCCTTCAATATCCTGTATGTTTAAAGAAAATAGGAGAGAGAAAAAAACACTTATGCATGAAATTTGTATACTTTACATTGCATAATAATCCCTAAAAATGTATAGTTTTTAATAAAACTATTTATCTGTGAGGTGTTATTAAAGATTTACATAGGAATGACTGAGCTTCGTTCTGAGTGCATAGGTCAGATAAGATTAAGAGATGGACTAATATTGGTTAGTTAGGGTATCTTCTTCTTCTAAACAGTTTGGTTCATTTGAATAAAACAGATAAAAAAATGTAAAGAGATTTAGCCTTTTCATGGATTATCATCATTCCATAACAAGCATGTTTTACAGTTCTGGATTTCATTTCCAGACCACAAAGCTTGTCAAAGCCATACTGTTTCTGATCAAGTATTGGATGTCAGGGAATGTTTAGAAAAGGGTACCTGTTCAAAATACTGTGCAGCCAGTTGTTCATTTTCATATGAATATTCTCAACTCAAAAGTCAATTATAATATGAACTTCTGAAAATTGATGTGGGTGGCATTATGATCTTAACACATAACATGTGACTGGCAAATCAATTCAAATGACTTACCATATACTCTCGAACGAGCTGTCCCTCATCCTCATCCGAGCTGTCCCTCATCCTCACCCAGGTGGATGCAAAGAGCCTTTATGCTGCGTAAAAGACACAATACAATTATTAAATAATTTGAAATACATAAATGAGTAAAACAATTTAAATAAATTGGACAATATTTATATGATGTAATAACCTAAATGTACAATTAACTTAATGTTTTAATCATCACAAATATACATGAGATTTGACCTCTGCATTTAAGATGAAAAGCGCCCATGGAACGACTTGGGGGTCAGTGTCACGTCAAGGAAATGCACACAGGAGGAACTGTGTGTAAATGAACACTGCCATCTTTAACTAAAGACAGTTAGAGAAGTATACAACCACAGTCTGATCTGCTGGCCTTGCTCAAGGCAGGTGCTGCTCTTTCCCTTTCCTACTTGTCTAACCTGTATGCCATGGCATCAGATTTCCTTGAGTAAATGTGCACCTTGAAAATAATCCAGGCTGTAGTGAGGCAAATGGAGCTCTAATGGTAGTAGACAGGCACATTTCATAAAGTAGCTCAACAGTATGACGATTGGTATACATATTTACCTCTTGCAAGATCTTTAGATATTTAGCTAGTTTCTGGCCAGCAACACCACCCTTCGTCTAGAAGATAGATGTCAGTTGGGCAAAATGGCTCTCCAACTGTGCCATGAAGGTAGATTCCAGTGGGATGGTTGTAATGCGTTGGAAGTCAGCATGCATCTTCTATCAAAAAACAAAACGACAGAATACAAAGATTGGTACCACACAATACCGCACCGTTACAGAATATTGATCCTGAGCAGTACTGCTGGGGTCAGCATACCTGTGAAAAGTTTGTTTGTTAAATGTACTTACCAAAACAATATGAGGTCCCCAAGGAGTTAGGCCCTGTTCCACGTCACACCAACATCAGATAGAAAAAAACTGCAAAAAAATATTCACGAATTGTAAATTTGTTTTAAGAAAAATAAGTAATTGTTCAATAAACCTTAGTAATTTGGGTTAAGCTAACGACTCAAATCAGATCCCAAAAAACTCATTTTATATTTAAATAAAGCCTCATTATTACTATGGAAATGACCAATAAAAGGCATAAAGGTTTCTTAAATCAATCAAAATAGGTGAAGTATAGCCCCCTGTACAATGTCTTGGAATAAAAAATAAATAAATAAAAAATATATATTTTGATGATTAGTGTCAATTCTGAATTATTACCAGACAAAATACTGTGGGTAAGCTACCTTAGTTAGTTAATCTTGGACTGTGGTCATATATCAACCATGCTTGTCCTCCTCTGTCGTCTACACAGCAGCTGCGGCTTACATTTTTCATTTCCTCCGTGCTTTCAGAGCCACCTTTACATGTTTAACCTAACGCTGGCTCATTAGTGTATAACCGAGGAAAAGCTACCACAAAGTGACAAGATACTCGCACCGAAAAGAGTTGAGCAGAGCGACGCAGGACTGTTTACCTTCGACACGAAGGGAGTAACTTTAACAATGGCTGCGGTAACATTAACCCATTTGGCGCCAGAGAGTAGCAAACGATGTTTAACTTTAGTTTTTGTTCCCTATAATATCACCGCACTGATAAGTTTAAGTTAAAAAATATATACTTAAAGTCGGTCCGTAACGTTAAACCTTTCTACAAGCCGAGGAAGCCGGGAAGGTTAAGCTACAAGCTATTGACGTTAGCTAAAGTACATTAACATTAGTTAGCTAACAGCTAGCTAGTCAATTTACATTGGTCCTGTCAGTTTACAGCAGATTTCCTGAGTGTGCTTGAGTGCCTTGGGCTGCAGTTGAGGTTCCTACTCACACCAAGGGGCACACTCTGGATGTGGTTATCACTGACTCTGCTTCCATCAGTAACCTATAGGTCTATGATCTCGGTGTGTCCGACCACAAAGTGGCCTTAACTTTTATGCTGCCTACTATTAGACCTAAGCGTCAAATGTCTTTCCGGAACTGGAAAAGCATTGACTCAGCCACTATGACCATGGATCTCCAGCTCATCACCTGCCCAGCCTTTGAATCAATGGATGAATTAGTGGAACTCTACAATACATCCCTGAGAAGTGTTTTTGATCTCCATGCCCCTGTCAAGTCACGTGAGTTCAATTTCTCACGCTCCGCTCCCTGAGCTGAGGAAAATAAAAACAGCTGGGCGTGCCCTGGAACAACGCTGCAGACACTTTGGGCTCACTGTCCATAAACTGGCCTACCGTGAGCATCAAAGGGCCTACTCCAACTCCCTTAAAGATGCTCGCTCACAGTTCTATTCCGGGTTAATCAATAAAAACCCTGGCAACTCCAAACAGCTTTTTTGAACCATAAGCCATCTCCTGAAGCCACAACCATCCTCTTCAACTGAGGCTACAGAGGAGCAATGCAACAGCTTCATTGACTTTTTCAGATCAAAGGTCAACAACATTCGCTCACTGATGTCCAGCTCTCCATGTCTGCTTCCCTCTGACACCAACACCTTATCTACAAGTGTGCTGTCTACTCTACATCTCGCTGAGGTTCAGGAGAGCCATGTTGAGGAAATCCTAAAAAAAATGAAATCCTGTACCTGTACCCTGGACCCCGTTCCCACTGCTCTGCTCAAGTCACATATCCCCACTCTCAGTCATCTCATCACCAAGGTTGTTAACCTTTCCCTTCAATCTGGCTATGTCCCACCTACTCTCAAGGTTGCTGTCATCTGTCCCCTTCTCAAGAAACCCACCCTGGACCCAGAGGTTCTAGCCAATTACAGGCCTATCTCCAACCTTGTCTTCCTGTTCAAGGTGTTAGAGAAGGTAGTCGCCTCTCAACTTCAGAACCACCTCAAACATAATAACTTGTTTGAAAAGTTTCAGTCAAGTTTTCGTTCAGCCCACAGCACTGAAACGACTTTGCTCAGGGTTACGAATGACCTGCGGATGACAGCCGATGCTGGATCACCCTCACTCCTCATCCTCCTGGACCTGACTGCTGCGTTTGACACAGTGGATCACACTCTCCCTCTTGAGCGCCTCTACACCGCTGTCGGACTATCAGACTATCAGACTCTGCACTCAAGTGCTTTCAGTCCTACCTTTCTGGCAGAACTGAATATGTCTCACTGGGAAGATGCAAGTCCAGACTGCTCCCTGTGGTGTTCCGCAAGGGTCGGTCCTCGGCCCCATCCTCTTCATTATTTACATGCTCCCCCTCGGTCGTGTCATCAGCAGACATATGATGTCCTTCCACTGTTATGCTGACGACACACAGCTTTACATAAAAACTGCCCCAAGCCCCTCTGCAGCCATGTCATGTCTCACCGCCTGTCTTGGTGAGATAAAGACATGGATGAGCAACAACTTTCTCCAGTTAAACAGTAGCAAAACTGAAGCCCTCCTTGTTGGCACTCCACACCAGGTTCAGTCATCCTCCATAACTCACCTCACCTTCGATGGTCAGGTCATACCCCTGTCCTCCATAGTCACTAATCTGGGAGTTAGATTTGATCCTCACCTGACCTTTAATGACCATATAAAACACCTGTGCAAAACCTCCTTTTATCATCTCAAAAACATCTCCAGACTCCGCCCCACTTTAACCCTGTCAGATTCAGAGAAGCTTGTCCACGCATTCATCTCCTCTAGACTGGACTACTGTAATTCACTCTTCACTGGGATCACTGGCAAAAACATCCAAAAACTGCAATAAATTCAAAACAGCGCTGCCAGGATCCTGATGAGAGTCCGGAAATATGAGCACATAACACCCGTTCTCCACTCACTCCACTGGCTCACTGACTCAACCCGGATTGACTACAAAGTCCTACTCCTCACCCATAAATGCATAAATGGACATGCACCTCCCTACCTACAAGAACTCATTACTCTCCAAACCTCCACCCGCACCCTCAGATCTATCAACAGCTCACTCCTCCGGGTCCCCAACACTAAGCTCCGCACCATGGGCGACTGGGCCTTTTGCTCAGCAGCGCCCCGCTTATGGAACAGTCTCCCTGACCTGAGGGCAACACAGACACGTTGACTTTGGGTTGAGTTTTATGACTTGCCAACTATTCCTTTTTTTTTAATTATTGTTAGTTTTAACTATGTACTGGCTCTGTGGCACTCTGAGATTCTTGAATGAAGAGTGCCTTACAAATAGAATACATTATTATTATTATCCTCCTATGAATCGCCACCTTAACGTGGTGGAGGAGTTTGAGTGGCTCAGTGATCCTGGGAGCTATGTTGTCCGGGGCATCAGCCCCTGGTAGGGTCTCCCAAGGCAAACAGGTCTCGGGGGAGAGCCCAGACTAAGAGCGGTTCAATAAACCCTGATGAATAGCAGCCCACGGTCTGAAGCTACCTTGCCCAGACAAGGGAAACCGGGGCACCCTCCCGGAGCCAGACCCAGGAGGGGAGCTCGTCGGCGAGCGTCTGGTGGCCGGGCTTTTGCCCATTGGGCCCGGTCCGGCTCAGCCCGAAAAAACTGTCTTGGACACTCGGGTGAAGAGAGGAGCAGAGCTGTCAACTGATTACCACCTGGTGGTGAGTTGGATCAGATGGTGGGGGAGTCGGCTAGAAAGACCTGGCAAGCCCAAACGTGTAGTGAGGGTGAACTGGGAACGTCTGGCAGAGGATCCTATCCGGGAGGTCTTCAACTCCCACCTCCGGAAGAACTTCTCACAAATCCCGAGGGAGGCTGGGGACATGGAATCCGAGTGGACCTTGTTCAAAGCCTCTACTGTGGACGCGGCTGCTCAGGGCTGTGGCCGGAAGGTAATCGGTGCCTGTCGTGGCGGCAACCCGAGAACCCGGTGGTGAGGGAAGCCGTCAAACTGAAGAAGGAGGCCTTTCGGGCCTGGCTGGCCCAGGGTCTCCTGAAGCAGCTGACGGGTACCGGCGGGCCAGAAGGGCTGCAGTTGCGATGGTCGTGGAGGCTAAAACTCGGGCATGGGAGGAGTTCGGGGAAGCCATGGAGAAGGACTTTCGGTTGGCCTCAAGGAAGTTCTGGCAAACCATCCGACGGCTCAGGAAGGGAAAGCAGGGTCTACCCCAGGCTGTTCTCAGCAGGGGGGGGAACTGCTGACCCAGACTGGGGACATCGTCGGGCGGTGGAAAGAGCACTTTGAGGAACTCCTAAACCCGGCCAACATGTCCCCCGGAGAGGGGGCAGCGCCGGAAGACTTTGGGGTGGTTTCACCCATATCCCTGGCAGAGGTCGCTAAGGTAGTCACAAAGCTCCTTGGTGGCAAGGCGCCAGGGGTGGATGAGACCCGCCCTGAGATGCTGAGAGCTCTGGACATTGTTGGGCTGTCTTGGTTGACACACCTTTTCAGTGGGGGTCGGGAACAGTGCCCATGGACTGGCAGACCGGGGTGGTGGTTCCCATCTTCAAGAAGGGGGACCAGAGAGTGTGCTCGAACTATCGTGGTATCACACTGCTCAGCCTCCCGGGAAAAGCTTATGCCAGGGTGCTGGAGAGGAGGCTCCGACCGCTTGTCGAACCTCGGATTCAAGACGAACAGTGCGGATTCCGTCCCGGTCGTGGAACAGTGGACCAGTTCTTTACCCTCACAAGATTACTGGAGGGGTCCTGGGAGTTTGCCCAACCAGTTTACATGTGCTTTGTAGACCTGGAGAAGGCTTTCGACCGGGTCCCTCGGGGGTTTTTGTGGGGGGTGCTGCGGGAGTATGGGGTGCCAGACCCGTTGGCACGGGCCATCCGGTCTCTGTACGCCTGCAGTAGGAGCTGTGTTCGTATCCTCGGTAGTAAGTCAGACACGTTCCCGGTGGGTGTTGGCCTCCGCCAGGGATGCCCTTTATCACCTGTCCTGTTCGTGACCTTCATGGACAGGATATCTAGGCGCAGCCAGGGGGCGGAGAGAATCCGGTTCGGGAGTCTCGGGATCGCCTCTCTGCTGTTCGCGGATGATGTGGTCCTGTTTGCCTCCTCGGACTGTGACCTCCAGCATTCACTGGGGCGTTTTGCAGCAGTGAAGCGGCAGGGATGAGAGTTAGCACCTCCAAATCTGAGGCCATGGTGCCTGGCGGCACCAACCCTCACCTATGGTCACGAACTCTGGGTCGTGACCGAAAGAACGAGATCTCGGATACAAGCGGCCGAAATGAGCTTCCTCCGTAGGGTGGCCAGGCTCAGCCTTAGAGATAGGGTAAGGAGCTCGGACGTCAGGGGGGAGCTTGGAGTCGAGTCGCTGCTCCTTCGTTTCGAAAGGAGTCAGCTGAGGTGGTTCGGGCATCTAGTCAGGATGCCTCCTGGACGCCTCCCATTAGAGGTTTTCCGGGCACGTCCAACTGGTATGGGCCCCGGGGAAGACCGAGGACACGCTGGAGGGATTATATCTCCCGGCTGGCCTTGGAACGCCTAGGGATCCCCCAGAATGAGCTGGAAAGTGTTGCGGGTGAGAGGGAAGCCTGGGTCGGCCTGCTGAACCTGCTGCCACCGCGACCTGACCCTGGATAAGTGGCTGATAATGGATGGATGGATGGATTATTATTATTATTATTTGGTTAGGTTCGACTTTTAGTGGCCACAAACTTACGAGAGTCAACCAAGAAAAGCATGTGATGCATCACGCATTTATCTTAATAGCAGCATCTAGTTAGATGATTATTTTCACTTAAATTATTCTACTAATGTTAACCTAGCCTTAATGGTGTAGGCAATATTGGTGTAGGCAATATTGAGCTAATGCATCAGTCTGTAGGGTAAAGGGAAGAGAGAAGTTAGGGGTGTGGAGGAGTGGCTCCCCACAGAGAGCTTGCTTTACCTTCTCAAACGCCAACTGGCACTGCTCCATCCACTGGACTGGATCTGAGGCACCTTTCCGGGTCAGGTCGGTCAAGGGGCTGGTCAAATCTGCAAAAGTTGGGATGAACCGCCTATAGTAACCCGCCAGCCCCAAAAACCGCGTCACCTCTTTTTTTGTCTTGGGCCGCGGGCAGGCTGCGATAGTGTCAGTCTTGTCCACCTGTGTGGCGCAGGTGCACCTGGCCGCCGCCCAAGTGGTACCCCAGATACCGTACCTCCCTCCGTCCAACTGCACACTTCCCTGGGTTGGCGGTCAGCTCCGCCTGCCTCAAGGACTCCAGCACCGCGCCCACCCGCTGCACATTACATTACATGTCATTTAGCTGACGCTTTTATCCAAAGCGACTTACAATACGTGCATTAAACCATGAGTCCAAACTCAGAACAACAAGAATCAAGCAAGTACAATTTCTTCAATAACGTTAAACTACAGAGTACTATCCGTAAGTGCCATTTAAGTGCTACTAAAGTGCTAAACAACAAAGTGCTATCGGTAAGGGACATTTAAGTGCTACTACGGCTCTACCTTCCCTATTCAAGGTATAGTCGAAAAAAATATGTTTTTAGTTTGCACATGCTCCGCCCAGGAGGTGCTGTGGATGATCACATCATCCAAGTAGGGGACCGCATATGCAGCGTGCGGACGCAGCACCCGGTCCATGAGGCATAGCTGGGGCCCCGAACAACCCAAAGGGAAGCGTGGTGAATTGGTATAACCCATACGGAGTGGCGAAGGCAGTCTTTTCCTTGGAATCTGCCAGTAGCCCTTTGTTAAATCCAGTGTTGTAAAGAAATGCGCAGTGCCCAGTCGGTCCTAAATCAAACCCACCTGAGGTATTTCACATTCTGTACATATTCTTCAACTTTCTCAATTATGACGGTCTTTGTGTAAATATTTATGATTTTTAAATCCCCAATGTGTAGATAGTCTTCAGCTTTTTTCAAGACACCCGCTGTTTAAGGAACTTTCCTTTTTGATTTGAAGCAAGATTTACAGAAGACGTGCGTTTTGTTTTCATTCTGAAGTCATCGCGACTTCCTTTTAGTTCTTTTGATTCTGGATGCACCAATTATGAAATTCTGGGCCAATTCAGTGTTTAAATGAAACAATATGTTTGTTGTTGTTGTTTACTTCCCTTTTTGTGCCTGGGATACGTTTTCATCATAAAAGAAACCTTTTAAAGTCAATCAGCCGTCTAATATTTTGTGAAACAACCTTTTTAAAAGAACCTAAAAGCCTTTCGACACAACATTACTTCTACTTCACAAAATACAGCATATTAGTTTGCATTCTCTCTCCTGACCACCAGGGGGCGACTCCTCTGGTTGATAAACCGACCATAGAGCAGGGTACGCTTTAGGGGCGGGGCTACAAGGTGATCAGTCTGTGGCCAGTACTAATGTTCACTAACGCTCGAGTATTTCTGTTTAATAAAAATGAACGGTTAGTAATTTTTAAGGCTAAATTCGAACATTTCATTTGAACACGTTTTTCAGTTGCGTGGTTGTCGTCATTTTTATTTTATTTTCCTAAACGAGAAGAAAACACTGATTAAGACGTCCAATAAACTCACCTTTATTTAAACTCAATGAGCAGAATTGTGTTCATCTCTCGTCTTCTCAAACTCACGATCATGTCGGTGGTCTTTGAGCGTTTCTCTGTCTTTTCTTCAGCTGGAGGATGCAGCTCGTGGTGTGGTGGAACCCTCATTTACGTGTGTCTTTAACGGGGTCGATGCACCTGGTGACACCGGGGTCACCTTGGCACGATGAAAGGTGCCCGTCCCGGTCTGCAGCAGCTAGAGGAACCGTCTGGTACAAATAAACGAACCCCACTAAAGGTCGTTAAAGTCAAAGAGATTTTTTTTAATTTATTTTTATTTTGCACAATTCCAACAATAAAAAAAAATAATAATATCAGTGCAGGAAGAGACAGAAAGCCAACTGGGCTTATTTGAAGCCTCCACCTATATAATATTTAAAATGTTACAAAATTACAAACATAAAAGTCAAAGAGATTCAACTCATTTAGAGAGGAAGTCGTGTGAGGAGACACAATTACTTTATTTTTTCTGGGCAGAACTGGCTCATCTTGAACGAGCCTATCATTTCAAGGCAACATAGTTGAGGCAGGCCCTCCACCTTTTTTGTTAAGCTGTCACTCATGCCACGCCCCTGTAGTTGAAACCACGCCCCCCACACCAGATCCCTGCCAAAAGTCTGAACCTGAAAAAAAAAGATCTGAACCTGAAAAAAAGATTTGAACCCGAAAAAATAAGATTCGAAACTGTAAAAAAAAGATTGAAAGTTGAAAATATAAAATCTGCTACTGAAAAATGAAAAAATATACTGAATCTAAATTATATTTAAACCAACAAAACTTTTCAGTTCTTTTTTTTTCGAATACATTGTTGAACTTTTCAATGTTCAAGACCAAAACTTGAATTTTCAGGTTCAAATCTTTTTTTCAAACGAGCAAAACTATTGGCCTGGATTTGGCTCCATAAGCAAGCCTCCCCAAGGTCCTAGTGCCCGGTCATTATATAGTTAAGTATGATGATGGGTTATTGGATTGTAATTTGAAGGGGGAGAAAACATACAAACCTGAACACGCACATATGTAGCATGTTAGAGATATAAATTAAATAACGTGTCCATGTGAGAAACAATAGTTTAATTAAATGACATCACAAAAAAAAAAAAAATATATATATATATATATTGTTAAAGCCAATAATGCCAAATTATTTGGGGGGGGGGGGCTGAAGAACAAAATGGTCCTAACGACACCCCTGCTATACTTTATATTATGCCTTTTTAAATAGCTTTTTTTCTACATAAATGTTTGTGAATTTTTCAACTATACCCATTGACTTCAATACATATAACCGCTGTGAGATCTGCGTCTGCGCTTTCAGAAGGAAGTCTTATTACTAGTTATTGCAGCCGTTTTTTCTCTGAAAGTGGGAGGACTGCAACCGTCGTCTGGCATCTAAAATATTTGCATTGAAGTATGCAGGTGCATTACGGCGGTCAGCTTGGCTGAATATTAGTAGTACCTAGAAATGGCTTCTTAACAGAAGGACAAATTAGTTGTGACCTTCACACAGCCACTGGGATCAGTGAAGGACATCAACTACCTGGACGAGCACTGCTGTACCACCGAGCCCGTCTGCAAGACTCAAGATGAACAAAGTTCACAATAAAGTGAGAAAAAAGCAAATACTTTAAAATCTTTATTTTGGGCTTCAATAATTGTATAGAAAAGCTTTTTCTAGCCACTGTCACATATGTGACTCATCGTTACCAACAGCCTGCTTCACTTCTCATATTTATATCTTAGTACATCCAACTTCCTGCTTTCCACTCAGACACCTGTACCAGCAGAATATTAAGGACAATATAAATCACCATAATGTATCGCGGTGCATCCAGGAGGGGCTTCTTCCTCTAATAAGGTAGAGTTTCACAGAGCATTTGTTTTTAATATGGTCCAGACACATGGCCGATCTAGGTGTAAACATGACTACAGTGATCAGAACTTAAACTTTAAAACAAAAACCCAAACAAATAAGCACTAATAAATATCTAATGAGAAACATCACTACTGGTATCTCTTTTACTGAAAACATGAACACAAAATTATATTTACAGAGAATTCAGTCAGCACAGCATAAAAGAATGCTACCTAATAGTTTATATTTCACATGTACTCATCTACAGCTGCAAAAATAATTGTTACATGTGTTTTTTTAGCGTTCACAATTGAAGTTTGTAAATGCTCATGCAGTCAACAGCTCACCGTTTGTGAGAGTACAAACTTCATTGTCATATTACCGCCAAGTTAAAGCTCAAATAGGTTCAAAACAAATTCATGTGGCAGTGGTGGGAAACAACCAGTTCAGAATTAGGAATACGATGCAGAAGGTTTCATCGGCATAGAAATGCAGGAATTACGTGGTTTGGAAGGGTCAGGGTTTAAAGCTTATGGATGGGTGCCGCTTGTTCACAACAGATACAAACGCTACTGTTGGAATAAACAAAAACACCTCACTTTGCTTCCTTCATATTCATGCACAGTGCAAAGTGAGTGGGCCTGAGGTAGCAAAACCAAATCTATTCCACTTTGGGATTGATATAGAAAGAAATTATCACATGCCTCTTCACAGTAGTGCATTTTTTTTTTTTTTTTAAACCTCCCAAATCAGTTTACACTCTCAAATCAAAACTAGATGTCTATAATCCAAAAAAAGAAATAGAAAAAGATGCAACAACATTTAAGACAAAACCTTTCTACCAAAGTTCTGAGTCCTGAGAAAGAATATGAGCCCTAGTTCCACTGTGCAGATTATCTAAAAAAAATAGGTAGTATTTATCAATCCCATTCTTCACAATATACACATGCAGTATGATTATAGTAGGAAGGCGTACTTACACTATTATTCATAATAGCCAAGCTGATATTGTAACGAGCGAGTAAAACCTACCAAAATGATGCAAATGGTGAGATATTCTTGAAGTATAAAACAATTGTGTATATACAAAAATATACATCCTAACGAGACAGTCATAGCAGAGGCGTCCCCCCACCACAATCTTTTTTAAAACTATTCAAACCTAGATTTTCTATACAAAGAGGCAATGTTTCCACTCCGTGACATTTTCTCTTAAATTCAAAATACTGTAGCGCCTTCAGTCCAGAATTAAGATTTGAAAAATTCTTGGATTAAAAAGAAAAAACTATAACAAGTCAAATAATTCATTCAAATTAAAGTTTTGTTTTTTTGGTGAGCCTTAATGGCTATAATATTGGGTAGAAAAAGGCCTCGGCTCAGGAAAGTCCAGAGCCAGGCTCCTCAGTAGACGCGAGGAATGATCCGGTAGCGAACAGTTCTGCAGTACTCGTCCCACGCCGAGCCGTACTTCCTCCTGCACTCGCTCATGTCACGGGCGTCTCGGTGCACAAGCAGGATGATGAAGTAGATCATGTAGTACCACGGCAGGAGGTGGCTGAAGCCTGTGGGGTGAGAATTACATTTTAACCCGGCTGTCAGTTGGGGGAAAAAACAAAACTATTTGAAGTAAATGGTTCAGAGAGTTTAGTCATTTTTTATTTACCACAGCCACTCGTGGTGGTTAGAATACAAACTACAACAATCTATACCTAAAACCATGTTTGGTGCGGAGCTAGAGGATTTTGCAAGGTCAAGTTTTCATGTAACACTTTAAGAAAATCCTTTAAATTGACTGGGAGGTGTTGGTGAAATGGGGTGGAATTTATTTGTATTCATATGACCAGGACAGTGCATAATAAACTAATTTCAGTCCAGAGACAGTTAACGAGCATAGACGGTATAAAACATGGACGTGTTGCTTAACGCTTGCTTGGTCATCAAGGTGCATCTGTAATTCACGTTGTTAATTGAGATGCACATTTTCTCATGAAAAACAGGCGGTTTTTATTTTTTTTAAAGTCGGTACATGAACGTCTGCTCCTTCGTGTCTTAGTACAACCAGCTAAGCTAACATGCTAGGTATGGTGAGCGCATATGCTAATAACTGCTGGAATGTTGCATACATTGAATACAGTCTAGTTTCTGTGAACCACTCAAGTGGTTTGTTTAATTTATTTTAGTGTAAATGTGAAGCCAACTCACCACAGGGTAGAGACCAGGCCAGAGCCATCAAGAGGTCTCCCAGGTAGTTAGGGTGGCGGACCACACCCCACCAGCCAGACACCAGCAGACTCTTTCCTGTAGCCGTGGGGATAATCTGTAGATCTGCAGAGAACAGAGACCCAAACACAGGTTACCACGGAGATACAGAGATGGACAAAGACATGAAGGGGGTGGGGCGGTGGTTATCTGGACCCGTTTTGGCACACGGTGCTAAAATCATTCATTTATTGACTGAAACTCTAGAGGGTCCATACATCAGGAAATTAAATGGCTGGTCATCTTCCCTTGGAGGTCAATAAAGAAATGTTATTGTGGGGGGTTGTCCTCTCATTACACAACCATGACATTGTTAGCATTAATTCCACAACAGAACTTACGAGACAGTTTGGGGTCTGATGGGTTTCTCCTGAAGGCGTTCTTCTCAGAGTTGGACTTCCTAAAGATGTAGAAACCAACGACTGAAAGACAGAGGCACCAAGAAAAAACTTAAATATCGAACTCAACTCTCAAGGCAGTATCTTTCATCAAATTAGCTGTACTTGAAGTAACAAGAACTAGAGACTCTAGTTTGATGCTCTGCTACTTACGTTTGAGTGTGACTATGGCTGCAACGGCAGGGAGGCTCAGGTGGTTGGGGTGACTGACCAGGTAATAGGCCTGCAGGGTGTAGGTAAAGGGAACCCACACCAGATCACCAAAAGCCAGCATGAAGCCAAAACCATCGTGCATCAAGTCCATGGTGGTTAGAATGGCCTCCTGAGGAAGAACAAAAACATCTGTCACTTTGTTTTCATGAATGTTCTCTGATGGCTCAGAATTTTTAGACTGGATTATATATGCAATTAAATTTTTTGTATTCATCAATATGTTCTATAAAATTCCCTTATGCTGCGTTCACACCACACGCGGCGCGAATTTTTCACGCAACCAGATCCCATCCATCCATCCATCCATTATCACCCGCTTATCCGGGGTCGGGTCGCGGTGGCAGCAGGTTCAGCAGGCCGACCCAGGCTTCCCTCTCACCCGCAGCACTTTCCAGCTCATTCTGGGGGATCCCGAGGCGTTCCAAGGCCAGCCGGGAGATATAATCCCTCCAGCGTGTCCTCGGTCTTCCCCGGGGCCTCCTACCAGTTGGACGTGCCCGGAAAACCTCTAATGGGAGGCGTCCAGGAGGCATCCTAACTAGATGCCCGAACCACCTCAGCTGACTCCTTTCGACACGAAGGAGCAGCGACTCGACTCCAAGCTCCCCCCTGATGTCCGAGCTCCTTACCCTATCTCTAAGGCTGAGCCCGGCCACCCTACGGAGGAAGCTCATTTCGGCCGCTTGTATCCGAGATCTCGTTCTTTCGGTCACGACCCAGAGTTCGTGACCATAGGTGAGGGTTGGAACGTAGACCGACCAGTAAATGGAGAGCTTTGCCTTCCGGCTCAGCTCCCTCTTCACTAAGACGGACCGGTACAGCGCCTGTTTTACTGCTGCAGCCGCACCGATCCGCCTATCGATCTCCCGCTCCACCTTACCCTCACTCGTGAACAAGACCCCGAGATACTTGAACTCCTTCGCTTGGGGTAGGCAGTTTGCCCCCACCTGGAGGGAGCAATCCGCCGGTTTCCGGCAGAGCACCATGGCCTCAGATTTGGAGGTGCTAACTCTCATCCCTGCCGCTTCGCACTCGGCTGCAAAACGCCCCAGTGAATGCTGGAGGTCACGGTCCGAGGAGGCAAACAGGACCACATCATCCGCAAACAGCAGAGAGGCGATCCCGAGACTCCCGAACCGGATCCTCTCCGCCCCCTGGCTGCGCCTAGATATCCTGTCCATGAAGGTCACGAACAGGACCGGTGATAAAGGGCAGCCCTGGCGGAGGCCAACACCCACCGGGAACGTGTCTGACTTACTACCGAGGAGACGAACACAGCTCCTACTGCAGGCATACAGAGACCGGATGGCCCGTGCCAACGGGTCCGGCACCCCATACTCCCGCAGCACCCCCCACAAAAACCCCCGAGGGACCCGGTCGAAAGCCTTCTCCAGGTCTACAAAGCACATGTAAACTGGTTGGGCAAACTCCCAGGACCCCTCCAGTAATCTTGCGAGGGTAAAGAGCTGGTCCACTGTTCCACGACCGGGACGGAATCCGCACTGTTCGTCCTGAATCTGAGGTTCGACAAGCGGTCGGAGCCTCCTCTCCAGCACCCTGGCATAAGCTTTTCCCGGGAGGCTGAGCAGTGTGATACCACGATAGTTCGAGCACACTCTCCGGTCCCCCTTCTTGAAGATGGGAACCACCACCCCGGTCTGCCAGTCCATGGGCACTGTTCCCGACCCCCATGCGACACTGAAAAGGCGTGTCAACCAAGACAGGATCCCATGCAAAGTCAATGCACAGATGCATTTAGACGCAAATTTGCGTTGGGCGCGATAAGATTCGCCCGAGGCGAAAGCCAATCAGCGTTGAGATGCTCCGTCCGTCACTGTCCTGCCGTTGTTGAAATCAGAAAAAAATAGAGGACATCGTAGCGGTTTGCGGACCCCCCGAGCTCTTTAATACTGCTACAGGTTAGCCTGAAGTAGCGCTGGAAGCGGCAGACATCCAGACGCAGTCCCTGGAGAAGACGGTGAAATTCACCGAGCTGTGTGCGGCGACGGATGATGTTATGAACCCAAATACGAGGGCGTCTGATGTTCTGACGTTTGTAGTATTTCCACAACAAGTAGAGTAGAAATAGTGGTTATTTATTTCATGGCGGACGGTGGTAGACAAGCCACGGAGATAAGCCACGCCCCCTTTTCGCGTCTAAACGCGCCTGTGCATTGACTTTGCATGGGATCTGGTCGCGCGTTTGGTGTGAACGCAGCATTAGAGTGATATTCTTGAGAAAACGTCTGTGTGCTGAGCGTACCTCATTCCAGAGGCCGTCCACCACGTAGAGCAGCTGGAAGAGGTTCACGAGGATCATAGAGTACGATGGAGCATCCAGACCCTGCTGCTTCATCTCAGCCAGCGCCATCGCAAAGTTGATCAAACACTGAACTCACAAATAAGAAGAAAAATCATAACGAATATTTCAGAAATCATACAGAATGCTGTGTAGCCATTTATGAAGACACCTGCCAACTGTCATAAGACATTTTTGAGAAACAATTTAGTGCGTTCAGGATGAACCCATGTTTACGAGCTGCTAGAGAATCTAAACTAAGAGTTTGCATTCACCCCACGACCATGAGCAAACACATTAAATTCATTAAACTCAGGCCATAATCTGAGGTTAAAAATAAATTCCGCATGTGGCCACCAGAGGTTGCAATGTGTGAAGAAAAAGACCAGCCCCATTGAAACAGATGTGGACCTTCATCAACTCTGTAATTAGCTGTGGTATAAAAAAGGTACATGTTTAAAATGACATCACTGCTGCTACTTTTAGTCTATCTTGCAATGGAAATACAAAAGGCCTCTTTTACTTATAAGAATACACTTCTTCTTACTTCAAGTGCTCAATAAATGTAGTACTGAGACATGACATTGGTGTCCCATGACAACTCACCCAGCCAATCAGACCAGGGCGCATCTCGCAGAAGAACTTCAGGTCAAATTCTTTGATGCGTGGATTGAGCTCGTGTCCTTTGAAAAAGTCATAGGCCACATTGCCTGGTGAAGTGGAAAAGACATCAGACATCAGGAGGCACAACACAGTGAGACGGCGACTCTGGAGCTTTCCCCCTTACCAGAACTTCCCCCCAGTGCCAGCTGCTCCCCAGCAGCGTACTGAGAGCGGACATACAGGTAGACGCTGAGCAGGACGGCGACGAGGAAGGAGGCTGCAGTCAGCTGCAGGAAGTGGCTGTGGATGTAGGTGAGGTCAACGCCCTGGTGCACCGCTGCTGCTACAGCTAGAGAGCTCACCGCGACGGCGCAGAAACCTGGAGGGGCATAGAGCGCTGTAAATACAGATGGGACGGAAGGAAAACAAAAAAAAAACTACAAAGAAAGAAAGTTAAAAGAGGACAACAGAAGCGGCCTCTATAGACTCGAGGCCTGTAGCGATCAGTTATAGTAACAGATGAGCCAGCACCTCAATCCTTAGTTGTCAGTATTAGTGAATGGTAGAGGAACATGGAGACAAGTGCTCACGCCACACAGCCTCACCATTGGTTCTATACTTCAGCTTCTTCCCAGACCGAAGTGGTACTCCCTCGCTCAGCTAGAGAGAGAAACAAGAGACATTCGGATTAACTGACATGCACCAGCTTTTGATCTAAGAAAGTAAGTATTATTTCAGCTGACATACCAAACACAAAAAAATGTAATCATTTAGGTAAGTTAGTGCAAGATATCAAGAGGCAGAGATGAGCAAGGATGTAAAGAACCGCTTCCTTTTTCCTGTTGAGAATCTCGTTAATGGTTACTCCTGACCAGTAATCCAATTGCTGCCTCCTGCCAGAGATAAACAGAAAGTCATCCGCTGGTTCACGTGTACGGGTTAAAACCCTTGTAGAGTCGTTATGGTGACAGGCCGCCTGGTCCCCTTCGTCTCTCTCTCTCTCTCTCTCTCTCTCTCTCTCTCTCTTTTTTTTTTTTTTTTTGTTGCAATAAATGTGTCAGAAAATGTCCTTTGTGTAAATTCTTTTGCTCTTTTTTTAAAGGATAAATGCATCTTTCCAAATCTGGCAAGTATGTCATTATTGTATGTTATAGATGCTTAAAACAGTGTAATAACACAAAAGTAAAGAAACATATTTGAATTTATCAGGTTTTTCTTTATAAACAATTTTAAATGAACTTGTGTAAAACCTTAGACATTACAAGAATGAAATTTAACCTATTCTACATCTTCTCAAACATGTTATAAGCTGTTATATTGGTAAATGTCCAGACGTTTTAGAAATCTTTTTAGCTCCCTGAAGCAGTTCCTGTCCAGACAGACAGAAAACTGCTTCAGGGAGCTAAAAAGATGGTTAAAACCATTTTAAACATTACCGTAATACTGCTACGCTTCTTAACGTTCAGAATCCGCTGAATTACCTTGATAGCGCAAAAGGTTGAGGAGTTACGGTAATTTCAATTTTGCGTGTCACCGTCTGGTGCCAGGTTGTAAGCGCCGGCGCAAGACACCGCTTTAAAAGAGTTAATAGAACAAGTAAAGGCAGTTACCACCTTCTCTGTATGTTCTGGGTTCAGTGAAAGACTATACTGGTGGTGACTGGGAGAAACAGACTGCACTCGTGTGCAACAACACCGACTTCATGCTATTAATTAAAACATGCTTGCATTTATTAGTTTGTTCAGTTCTAAGCTTTTCTCACTCACCTTTCCAACAGGAAGTATGTAGAGCAGGGCCTGGAATAAGATCCAGAGGATCACAAAGCCAAGAGCCTGAGCATCCCAGAAGGCTTCAAGAGCGGGTAGAGGAGGAGGGAAGTTGGTCAGACTGGGGTCCTCCAGGTTGACTTGGAGAACCAGGAAGAGAACCCAGGCCGGCAGGAAGAGCAGCCAGAAATACGCTCCTGGAGGAAGGGAGAGACCGTTTGAGGATCACTTTATGACACACACACACACACACAAGACTGTTAAAATCATAGTTTATGTTTCATAAGATAAGATATACTTTATTGCCCCATGATTCTGTCTTCACTGGGGATGTTAATAATTAACCGTTGTACCGTTAAAGAACTTTGACCAAATAAAGCAGTCAGTTAAAAGAAATATTTAAATGTTTCTAAAAAGCAGAGGAAAAACTTGAGAAACGTTTTAGTTTCGGTTGCATTTTCTGACAGAACCGGCGCAAAGATGAAAATCTAACAATGTCATTTGATTGTTTCTGGCTCAGGTTTGGCGATTGTTTAAAGAAAACAGGCAACAGGCTTTTCCCTTCCGCTGGTGGGTTTTGGGTTTTAGAGGGTTGAAAAGTATGCCAGTGAGACAGACAGCTGACATAAATTCATACATAAATTTTAGGGTGAATAAATACAGGTGTGTGCCTTTGAAAGCACCGGGACCTGAATTAAACTGTGGGAGTCCTTTCTTTGGCTAGTTGCCGCGTTTCTCATCATCCTATAACCAACCTATCTTGCCTCCAAAGTCCAGAGGGGTGGCCAAGGAGGCAGCAGGAGCTGCAGCCAGCTTGGCATCCTTCTCCCCCAGCTGCTTTGGTTTGGTCTCAACTGGTTTGGCATCTCCATCGTCCTTCCTGCGGCGCAGATTGTAACGGCCTTGGGTCTTATCAGGCCCCACCTCTACCGCAGCCTCAGATTTCTGAAGAAGGATTTTGGGATTATTAAAAAAAAAATACAAATCAAATTAAAAAGCTGTAAAAGACGTTGGCTCCCAATTTCAACAAAAAGTGAGGTGCCGAGGATCTTGGAGAGAAAACAATGAATCCTGCACACTGTCCATCACTTCATTGACGAGGTTTTGATCGTCAAACCGTCATCACGTAAAGTTCCTATAGACAAATCCAGGTGAAGGCGTTTCAATTCTAATGTCTTGTATATAGTAACTTTAAGATTTATTAAGATCCCCATGATAATTAATTCACAGCTCTTCTCTTCATTTAAGTTTTTTTGTAAATCTCAATATGTTCACAAAGTAAGGCTTGACTAAAAAACTATTTTCCCAAAGCTATGACTGAGCTATCAGAAAGCTTCTCACAGAGGGTGTAATTATCTAGGATTATAGATTAGGTCCCATAACCATATAGACCAACAATGACTTGAGGCCAGCTGGTCTCAGGTCTGTCATCCTACAGGGATCGAAACCGGCTACCTTGTGGTTAAGGGACGACCACTCTCCCCATGAGCTACAGCCGAAAAAGGGTTTGAATCATAAATACAAAAGAAGTTGCATTGTTGCTTTCAAATCCAAAGGCATGGTGTTTTTCTTGACTTTTGGTCTGTCTTCATATGTGTTGATGTTCATTTGTGTACTAAGAGTGACTGTGCAATGTGCATGTCCACCACTGATATATTTGATATTTTTCCACCACGGAGCAACATGTTTTTAATTACAGAAAAGAAAAGAAAAACCCACCTCATTTACTGTGTTAGCAGTGTTATTCTCATCTTTTTGTTTCTCTTCTTTCTTTTCATGCTTATTGTTGCCATTGTTCTCAGCTGCCTTTGTCTGTGGCTGCCCGTCAAACAATGGAGGGAGATTGATGGAGATGAAGGGGGACAAAAAGGGGGTGCAAGTGAGGAATAGGCAGAGGGAACGTGACGGGTTATGGTCAGAATCCAGAATGACAGGGACTGAAACTGACACAATTCCCCACGACACGGTAATGATGATTTAGGACATTTGATCATAATCTTGCCAGATAACTTTAGTCCTTCTGAAAATCAACTAATGGCACAACTTTAATTTCAGTCAAGACAATTTTATTGATATCAAAAATCACAAAGTTGACTTTGAATCAGTTATTTTTAATTGACCAAGACTTGTAACAAAGCCATCTCATCTATAGGGACATTTAGTCCCCCCCTTAATAATTAACCCATTTGCACCTGCAAACTAGGTTTTCAATTTGCTTCGGTTTAACTATTCTCTGCGCTGGGCTAGCACAAACCTGAAGTTAAAATCAGAATTCGAAAAGTGTGTTTTTCTTTTACTAGAAAAATGTGCACCATTCATTATATTTAAAGGAACAGTAGTACCATGTGCCCAGAGCCTCAGATTGATTGAAAGACTTGAATAAGCTGTGGAGGCACAAACTCAAAACATTTGGAACAACCAACTTACTCGGACACTTATTATATTGTAACTCATTCCCAACTAGGGTTGTCTCGATATCAAAATTATAACTTCGATACGATACCTGCCATAAATATCACGATACCCGATACTTACGATACCACAAATACGATACGATACTGGTATATTTATCTATAATAGTAATAAATAAAACATCTGTATGGTTCCCTTTTTACCAGCTTGTTCCTGCCTAGCTTGTTGAACACTTAACAAATGGCATTAATATTAGTATTAGCCTACAGCAAGATATTAATGAAAACTACATGGTGTCATCATAGCACGGCTATGTAGCCTTTTGTCCGTATCTGACCAGATGACTACATAGTTCCTTTCATAAGTATAAGCAATTGTAGAGTTCATATGTTATCTTAATTCATGGAATCATTATTTTTCCTTAACAAAAAAAAAAAAATACCAGCATGTAGCCATTTTGCATCAATTGTGTTTTATTTAGTGCACCTCATGATCACATAGGATTGTCGTTAAACTAGGCTAAGGCTACTCGTGTTAGGCTGTATGTGGGTGAGCTTAAGGTGCGCACCATGTTTATAATCACATTTGATTACATGTCGTTCTTTGAACTCTTTGAAAAGTTTGGGGTGTCTGTCTGAAAGGTGCTTTGCCTTGTTTGACGTGTTGCCTCCCTTGTTCTGAGTGGCTTTGAAACACTGTCTGCAATGTTCCCAAAGTACTTCCAGATTTCACTTCTGGCAACTTTTTTTTTTTTTTTTTTTTTTTTTTTTTTACAAAAAGCCGATGACGGTCGGTAAGCTCCGGCACAACCAGCGGAGCCCTGCCCGTTAGTGTGTGAGCGCTGCACAGCCCCCGCCCCCTTGCAGTCAACGCGCTGGGCAGCATAAAAGGAGCGGAACAGTGAGTGCGCTCTGATCATGCGCTAGTTTAATAAAGTATCGATTTTTTGTTTAAATAGGGAAAGCCCAAAAAACAGTTTAGCAGAGTGTTCTAATGTGGTGGGGCACCCAGATTAATATGCAATTATGACAATGGACAATTTATCTTGTAAGCCTAAAACCAAATGTAATGTATTGTATGACTAGGTTGGTGTCACAGGAAGCAAACATGGAAATACTTATTGCAGGTCCAAGGCACAGACTACAAATTGACAGTGCTGCTCTAGAGCTGCTCTGCTCTTTGTTGCCTGGTAACAACAAAACGTAGCTCCAGGAAGTAAAACCTGAAATTGGTAGATACTGCTTAGTGTTGCAACAATCTGATGAATGACATTGCTGACACTTAGCCATAATTTCTTTAATAGATGATATTAACCTTAATCAGAGACAGTCCACTAAGGCCATGTTACTCTATAGCTTGAGGTAAAGTGAATTGATGGAACCCTACAGCTGCATACAATGTCATGTAGGTAGCAGAGATGAACAGTAACACTGATCAAATGATGTCAAAAATACAAAATTGAAGATGCTGTGCCTTATACAATCTCTTTCTGTACATCAGCTTCTCCAACATCCCCAGTGCTGAGACAATAGGATGAGAAGGCTGCTGTGGCACTTACCAGGGGACTCAGTCGGATCTCCAGCGAATCCTTCAGCCTTGTATCCTTGCGGGAGGAAGTTACGCCATCTGTTATAGCTGCAGTAGTGACAGCAGCCGCCATGCGGGAGGACGAGCGCCGTGTGGTCCTCGCAGGGGAGCGCGACTGGCTGCGGCGGCGGCCTGGAGAGCGGGAGCGGGAGCGAGAGCGGGTCTGGAAACCTGAAGCATTCTGAAGGAAAACAGCAATTGAGCACAATAGGAGAGATTGCAACCGTTAATGGGCCTTGTTTTATAGGAGGAACAGAAGAGATACAGCCTATCCCATCTTTTATACAATAGCTTTACACAGTATGGTCAAGAAGAGGTTGTCTGCAAGGCTTCTGCGCTACAATGGTATTCCTCCAAATCATTTATAGGGGTGCACAATTAATCATATAAAAATATCAGTCACTGTTTGGGCTTCCCGCAAAATGTGAGCTTCGCTCATAAAAGAAACTACACCAAGAACCAGCCATTAGGGCCGATCGAGAGGTTTTGCCTTCACTTTTGAGGAGCCGTCATGCTGCTGTGTATGGCGACAAGTCTGTGAGAAACTTTCTCAAATGTTTTGAGCTGTACTGCAGTCAGGAGTACAAAAATAGTATACTGATTATATTATTAATTAACAGAAAGCAAACAACGGTTCAAACGAAAATGCACTGAATTCATGTGAAGAAGTACCTTACTTTAAGTCTCATTTTGATGCAAATAATTATTTAATAAAAAGCTAAAATGTAAGACAAATAAGACAAAGCAGTGCTCTGTTTTAATTTTGGGTAACAAGTTTTGGGACACAGTAACTTTAAGATGCACTGTGACTAAGGACCGCTCTTGTTTTAATTAAACAATTTGAATATTAGCAGGAATGTAGCACAACAGGGAAGTGAAAGTAGTGCTCTGTTTACTTAAATGGGAAAGTGCAATACAAATATTTTGTCTGTGAAAATCAATTAATAATTTTTATAATTTCGGCCATATTTCGGATAGTAATCGTGCAGCCCTAATAGTTCAATTGTAAAAATAATAATGCTATTAATTTGTGTTTCAGCGCTGGACATTCTTCAAAGCAGTGTTTCTACACAATGGCTATATTCCTGTGATATGACCTTAACACGGAAAGGAAAACAACATATCGTTTTTAAACTAGAGATGGATGGATACAGACAATGATATTGGTCCGATACTGACTCAAAAAGCTGGATTGGATGTCATCAATTACATAACAACTAATCAATCAATTTATTTTATAATTGAAAACACTGATGACATCAGTACCCAATACCCACTTTTTTAAAAATGTTATTAGCCTTTATTTAACCAGGTCGGTCCCGTTGAGATACAATGACCTCTTTTTCAAGGGAAGCCTGGCCAAGACAGCAACATAGAAAAATTGCAACAGTCACAAGACACAACAGAAATCAGATAACACAGATAAAATACATTAAAAAAAAGATAAGGCAACAGGACTAAAGCTCCGGATTCACACCAAAACAAGTACAAGTGCGATATGAAGCCGCTCCAATTTCTCTCACACGAGTCTTCAAAGTTTCAAGGTTGATGAGCTCCTTTACTTTAGAGTAGCCCAGGAATTGTATTGGGAGAGAAAAATAAGGTAAGTGCATCCCTTGTTATTCAAGCTTAAATAAGGACCAAAATGAGAACTACCTTTATAGCCGACAACCAAGAATGTTTCAACAAACTACTGAAAAAAGGCTGATTACAGTGAGATACTAAACAAAAAGGATGTTACATAAAAAGACAGAGAAGTTCAGTTTGCTACCTTCATGTCTTGCTCCTTGAGCTCCAGCTCTGTTCCATCCTTGTAGATAACGGTGTAAAGACTACTTTTGGCATCAAAGTCCAGCACCTTGACCTCATAATACAGGTTGCTGCCAGGCCAGCGGCCCATGACCATGTCCCCATTCTGATACCTCACAGTAGGCATCTTCATTGACCTTAGAAGTGAAAGACAAGAGTCATAGTAGAATAAAAGAGACAGCAAGAGGGCGGACAGCGAAGCAAAGACAGTGCATACAGGTGTGAGAGAAAAGAACAGGTAGGAAGGGAAGGACACAGGAAAAGGAGATAAAAGATGATAGTTTTTAGTCTTTCATCAAAAAAAAAAAAGTGTGGGCTGAGTAGAAAATCAACATACATGTTGCATCACATGAATAAGGACATTTTTTGTACTTATTTATTGAAAAAACTGTCAATGCAGAGTAAAAAGAAGGATATATTGATATAATGTCATTGCACCCAGCCCTTTTCCATACAGTCCACAGAAGCCAAGCATGAGCTCAAACTTCAACAATCTGCTACAATGACAACTATAGAGGCATCGCTGAATCTCAATGGTCTCATTGTCACTCACTCTGCCTTGGCAGTTAAATATTTGACATACTACTCTCTCTCTGTCCACTGCATTTACATACAGGGCAACTACTGGACAATTTAGTTCACGCAATTACTGAAGCAATGTACTCTATAATCAAAAACTTGAAATGGTCGTAGACAAACAGCAGTTATGCAATTCATTGTTGTTCAAAAAGACACACGGCCGAGGATTAGAACAACCACAGAAGACCTCTCTTTGAGAAGGAAGATGCTCTTGAGCTAAAGAATTGAAGCAGAAAAGAAATTCAAACCAACTAACACAGCAGATATATGTTAACGTATGCAACAGGTTGAGCTCCTCCTTTTACTGAAAGAAATTTTAAATTTGTGAGCCAACTACACTGCTAGTTGTCGGACTGTAATAACGATTCTTCAGATGCGTCTGTTTCGGCATTGTTACTTTAGCCTACACTTTAGAATGCCAAAAGCCAAATGTAGTGTGCACCCCTGGATACAATGAGGTAGGCCAGACAAGGTCAGCATTATGGAACATGAGGGACCAGGGAGGCTCAGTGTCTAGAAAACCACTACTGCAGAACTGCTGACAGGTCCGTCCCTGCTAGGTTTACCCAAAGCTGTCTGTCTGACAGAGTTGTGCCATTTAAGTCACAGCCATAGAGGACAACCATAGAATCCAAAATGGTGAGAACATTTGATCAGTTCTACTAGAAGACACCCATTGAGTGGATAAATATGATTTTATTCCATGCTGCAGAACATTTGAATGATTGCCACCTGAAAAATAAGAAAAAATATAAAAAGGAAAACCCATGTGAAGAGATATACATGCATTACAGAACTCATTCAAAGAAAATCTCTTTACTGAAACACCCATGTTTCAGCTACGCTAAATCACTTTTCCATGCACCACGGTGCCACTGCCAGCATAAGAACAGAGGAAGCGTTGCAATAATGTGCAACATGTTTGATTAGCAGCACCTCAACAAGAACAGTGAATTACTGGAACTGAGGAAATACGCTTTGGTTTCAGCAAAGCAAACTTAGATCTCTACCTCCAGCGCTGTACTGGGGACAACTTTAGCCACATACCCTAATGACAGACTCATGTCAGCAGTCTTGCTGATTAAAATTCCAGTGGAAATTCCAGCACATTGCTTCAGTAAATGAAAGGTAGCATATAGAAACTGCTTTGAGGTGAGGATTAGTTGTTACGGTTTTGCTTTTTACTCTAAATCCTAAATCGTCCACCTCAGTTGAACTGTTGCATATATATCAAACAACTTCTTTATGACAATAATAACCATTATGTTACAGCAAAACCACTCTGTTGTACAATCAAATCCGATGTGTACCTCATCTCTTGTATGCCTTTATAAATAAAAAACACAAAACTCCAGCAGTCCTTCGAGATATCGGCTGGCCAGGATTACGACAAATAGGTAGGGAGAGTCAAGCCTTAATCCACTGGTAACTGATCTAATCTTATAAAAACACAACACCATTCCCGAACCAAGTCCCTGGGCTGCTCTCCTGGCCTGCCAGCCGAGTTCCATTCGGGATGTGAAAGTCAGGGCTGAATCGTGGCCGATGAGAGTTTCCCGATCAGATCTGAGGCCGGGTTGATAAAAACATACAGTAGGTGGAGTTTTAAAACAGAAGTCCACCCCTCCCCCCTTTGTGCTGTAGGCTGCTGTTTAGCTCCACCTGGTATGAAGCCCCTTTGACATGTATGTAACATTTGAATTAAGTTGTACACACCCACCATAGAGGCGATAACCCGTTGTTAACATCGCAGTGCCGTATTGTTTACCTTCCATAGATAGGATCAATCAGAGTGCGTCAAGCCCATGCAACACAAACTTTAACGTAATGACAGGATTTATTATGAGACCATCCAATGTGAGAGTGAACCATATATCATAATGTAGTAAAAATAAACAAAGCCAGTCGAAGAAAAAAAAACTCGTGAAATCTTCGTTTGAGTTTCAAACGTTAGTCTCGTGCGCAACTCGCATTGTGCGCACGATCATTTGGCATCGCGTTACAGTTAAAGCGATTAATTTAACTCGAGCACTTTTGTTAATTGACGCAAACTTATTGTAAGTCTGGCTGTTTTACACTCCGGGCATTAAAGTAAAGAGGTCTTGCTGCTTAATACTAATGCGAGACGGGTCTGTCTTCTACGACAGTAGTAACTTATAGCCTTTATACCGCAACTCAGTTCTAACGTAACGCCAAATGACCTGTTGCTTTAACGTTAGCTCGGTTAGCTTCAAGATGCCCCAATGCTGCTGGAGGCAACAAAAGAAAGGAGGGAACACGGCATGCATTCAAATGCTGTTGGCGAAGAAAACAAACCCACCCGTCAAAAGAATGAAACCCTGAGCACATGTGTGAACAAGTTCGACAAAACAAGTCATAGACGATAATGCAGGGAAAGTCCTCAAAACACGTAACGTTAGGCTACGTTGATGTGCACGCAATCTGAAGACACGACTCGGCTAATGTTATCGTGGTCGTTACAATGAAGCTAGCTAGATATTTATTTGTCTTTGACTGAGAGGTCACCGTCTAATTGCTGGCCAAAACAAGAATGCGTGTCGGTAATCTGGAAAACGCCAGTGTCCATAACGTTCACGTTAGTTAATGTCACCCTGCTGCCAGAACTAGCAAACATTACTAATACAACTCTGAACCATCAAGAATAAGGAAATGCTGCTTACACGCAGCCTAACGGTCACTCCGGCTTTTTTACTTGAACCAGTGGAAACAAGTTATTATTCCAGGAACTAGTTGGAGCCTAGTTTCCGTTAACTCTGCTAAAACCAAATTTCCCAACAAAGAGAAACGCACAACGACTTGCGATTTTTCCTCACAAGCCTATGCATTGGTCAGGCGCACCTACCTTATTGTTGTGCGAGTATTTCCAGTGAGTAAAAGTGTTAAATTAATCCTTTCCAAGACGAGGAAAATATTAAGTTAAGATATATATTTTAAAAAGACGTAGCGCTTGTTCTCCCTCCCTCTCTGGGTAAACCCATCAGTGACTAGGAAGGCGCGAAGGCTGCTGATTGGCGTGTTCAGCGTTCAGTTCAAATTGCTCTGCAATCTGATTGGTTGTCTGTGGATTTTAACTGAGCCAGGATTGGTTCTGGCGGGGGTTACGACTACTTTCTTTACTTTGTGTGAAATTACCAGCAGAGACAATGGTAGAAGTAGCAAAACCTTATTAAACACCATCTATATTAGCTACAAACACATTTTGTTTCATAATTACCCTGATTTTATTACAATTTCCAAAAAATAATTCAGAGATTAACATAATGTATTAAGAAAATAGTAGTGATTGTAGCAGTATTACAATACTGACATTGTATATGAATGTAAGATACGTTGTTATATATATAATACGTGTTTAAATATTTGACACAGAGAGGAAGAAATTCTCTATGTTTCTGCCGCTAAACATTTATCAAAAAAGGTACAGTATATCTTCTGGAAGACTTGCCATGCTAGCAAACTCTGGATACAGATAGTTGGTACATTACGTAGTAAATCACTTTGTAGCATCTCTGTGGAAGTGCACCAGCTCAAATTGATCAAACACAAAGTTAGAGTAGAGGAGGGTAACATGCCATGTCTCACTGGAATCAGCAAATGCCTATGGGGATATATATATTCTCATATTTATTTATGTATGTATGTATATATATATATTTTTTTTTTTGGTAGATATATAGTGAAATATATATGTATACAAAATATATAAATGTATATATTTACTTAAATTTGAGTGTATACACACACAATTTGAGTATATACACACTTATGCTTGTGGGGGCACCTGCCTGCTGTGACACCTGTCACTACCTAACGCTCCAACAAACACAGTAAGAGGAAGAAGGCCGATTTTGAACATTCAAACACTCCAATCCAATGACAACCTCCTATCTGAAGCTCGGGGTGTGTTCCTGTCTTAGCAGCTGTCGCAGCCACACAGCGCAGCCCCTCTCTGGCGTGCGAGATGAACAAAACCTCAAACAGCAGATGCACTGCCAGGCCTCCCTCTGCCCCGCCCACAGGAAGCGTTGGCGTGAGCGAAGCTGCACCACAAACTTGTGTGTTTTTAATCTGAAACATAGGCTTTATCCTGCATACCGGACAGGAAGAATACATGTGGCAACTGTAGTAAGGGCGACTGTGGGTCAGTGGTTAGCATGCCCGTCTTTCAATCAGGGGGTTTGCGGTTCAATCCCCGCCTTAGTCGATGTGTCCTTGAGCAAGACACTTAACCCTGCATTGTTCCCTGTAGCTGTGTCTACAGTGTATGAATGCAACATGATTGTAAGTCGCTTTGGATAAAAGCGTCAGCTAAATGACATGTAATGTAATGTAGTTCTTGAGGGTCACCCACAAACATTTTCAGATTATCATTAAAGCCACAACAGTTATACAACTTTAATGCAATCAAACAAGAGGAATATACATAACTGTTGGTTTATTTCTTTGCCCAAATCCAAATGTCAAATAGCATTAATCCTCACCGTGAAATCTGATTAGTCATGTGAACCCTTTAAATGATAATAAAGCAGTCATCCATGTTTTCTTTCTCAGTTTGGAATAAACACATGAATGACAAGGAAGTCAAGTCATTCGGCAGACAGTGTTCTTTTTATTTCTTTTTTCACAACAAAAAAACAAGCTAGTTTGGTGCTTTCCACATTCCCCTCCTCTACCAGGTCAGTACAAGTAGAACCGTATAGTTCAAATGTGGGTCTTGACCCCCAGTTCTGTCCTCCTTTCACAGCTCACAGACCAACAGCAGCACAAGAAGGAAGGGCTGCTGCAGAGACATTATGCGCCACCAATCAGAACTAAATTAAAACACGCTTTCTTCTTCCTCTTCCTCTTCCTCGTCCACGGCTGAACCTCGGCTGAAGCGAGCAGCCCACAGAAGTTGTTGTTCCAGTAGTCGGGCTGCGAAACAGAGGCTTTCTCAGTCAATATTCACTCCAAGTGAGACTGTTTAGAAGAAGAATTAGAAAAGAAAAAATAGAACTCAAGCCATAAATCCACCCTGAAAGTGTAGTGTGTAAAGGCGACTTATTTAAAAGGTGAAAACCCCAGTGCAAGGTCCATGACATCATTCTGAAAGAAACGGTTTCTAGTCTTGTATTGCAATTTTTATTTAATTTGCTCAAACAGAAACAAGATGTTAGCATGAAAGAAAAGACTTTGTAACATGAGAACAGTATGGTACAATGCAGCTGATATAGAAAAAAGTCTGGGAACCCATCTGCGTGACTCGGCGCCTCACACACAAAGGTAAGTGTTTCCATCAGCGTGGAGCAGACCTCACTGCAGAGCACCGTTTCAAAAAAGCTGTGCGTCTGAATGGACTACTCGGACTCATCTCGACTTCCGCTTTAGAAAAGATCCTCTCGGAGCAAAGAACCCTGACAGGCCTCGCGTCTCAAGGGCCAGATTGTACTTCTGAGCGGTTAGAAAAGCAACCTCACAACTAAACGGAAATAAATCCCATTTATGTAAAAAACACACCAAAAACCAGATGTTTTTTAGGTGGGGAACAGTACCAAGTTCATTCAAATTCTCCCTTTAAATAAACAGAAAAAAAAGAAAACCAAACTAAATAACAACTGCATGTGATCATAACGACAGCCCCCTAGATATTATTACTAGTCATCTTTATATGTTCGACATAATAAATGTAACTTCGGAACAAGGCACAAACCACGTAGCTTCACGAACAGACAAGCTTCTTCTCGCCACCTTCAGGTCACGTCCAAAAAATGGTGTTGGGCGTCTTTTCTTGTTTGATAGATCTCTCAAAAACAAAAATGATAACAAAAAAACAAACAATGAAATGAAGAAAAGAAAAGAAAAAGGCGATTATGTTGAGCAGGAGACGAGCCGAGTTGAATCCTTTGGTGAGAAAGTCGCCTGTCGGAGAAGTGAGGCTTTGTTGTTAGAGTTGATTTGCTCTGTGGGGTTTTGTTGTTGTCTGAAAGTGCAAATCGATGCGCTTGGCTGGGTGTTTCCATTTAAACAAACAAAAAAACAAAGTGCCTATTGGAAGTCTCCCGACTTTATGGAAGGACCATGACAAATCATCAGAGCGCCCCTTGAAATCAGAAATACTGACATTTATAAGGTGAACGGTGGATTTATTAGATTTTTTTTTATACCCGTGACCTTGACAGCTGATCTTGGAGGCAATAGCTACAGCATTTAGACATCAGTCCTGCGACACACTCAGGTTGATTGTACGTTTTAGTGAAAAACAAACTCGGCACCGAGCTGAAAGAGACGTGAGTGGGTCTACGAAGTGACGGCCCCCCTTTATCCATGGGACATCTGAGGGAAAGGACTTTGACCTCGGCAGGAGAAAAAGGCAAAGAGAGAAAAGAAAGATGAAACGCACGTCGTCAGTGAGCACACAAAATATTAAAATGGCACAATCACGTCCTTTTTAGGTTGTCCGGTTCACCTTTCATAAACTTTAGAAATGCAGTCAAATAATAATTATTAATAATAATAATAAAAGGATAAAAAAAAATCTGACTTGGAGTCACCGAATATCTGCAGTAACATCGTCCAACCCGGGGCCACAAATAAAAATAAAAACAAAAAAAGGGACAGAAGAGACTGTTGGGGGCGGGTGGGCCTTTAAAAATAGATGCTACACTTATTGCTTGTAAGAAAACTTGCGCAACTTTCGTGGCAGACCCGCGACCCGTCGCCCGTGTGAAAGGAAAGGGCTGAGACGGCACATGAAAACAGAGTACCTAAATGTGACAACCGGGGAAGGAAAAGTCTTTTCTTCCATCTTTGCAGAAAGAGCTTGGTGGAGGCTACAGGGAGGCGGCGGCCCTTTCCGCTGTACTGATGAGGACACAATGTCGACGGTTATGATTCCTAAGAGACGGACAAGAGAGCATCCCGTTGCAAAGGTGGGACTATTGAGCTACATGATATGGCCGACGATCTACACTGGAACAGACATGGTTGATAGATGCTTTTATTTTTTTATTCTTTTTTATTTTTATTCTAAATAACTTTTTGTCTTCTCTTCTTTTGTACATATTCAGGTTAAAATAGTATTTGAGGAAGACAAGCTTTACAGTGTCCTGCAGTGGTGGACTTCACCAGAGACTGTCGGTCCCCCATACGCACTCATTCACACGCAGGCATGCACGCATTCGCACACGCACGCTACCCTATGGCATTATCGGAAAAAAGACGTTTCTTTTTTAAATTTTCCGTCCCTTGCTGTCTCCAAACTCTGTTAATAAAACGTGCCATTTTGATAGTAAATCACAAGAGTTCGTATTCTTAGCATCAACGTAAAACGGATGTGCCGATGGGTTAATACAGTATCATCAAAGAGTTCAGTATTGTGTGTGTGTTGCTTTCTATTATAGGACAAAGAAATCATCTTTGCATAAAATACATGTGCTTCTCTTTCAGACACTGTCCTTCAGGAAGCGATCCCCTCAGAGAGAGGAGGAGGAGGAGGAGGAGGATGAGAAGAGGGCGGGGCTTCGTAGGAGGATGGATTCTGTGAGTTACAAGCACCCGACCTCCCAACCGCAACTCCGTCCCTGTTGTTCCTGTCCGATACTTCTCCGATTAACGTCCTCGCTCTCTCTCGCGTGATTGTTGTCACCATTTTTGTTGTCACCGTTTTTGTTTGGTTTTTGTATTGTTAGATATTTCTTCCGCTGTGGTCGTCTATCAGTTGTGGAGAGGGAGTTTGGATCCTCTACACCGTGCTGGACTTTCCAAGCTCCTCCCTGATTGCTGGGGACACAAATAGAGCGATGTGAGAAGTACACAGAATGACATGTACATGTAATACCTGTGAAATTTATAACATGGAGTGCAGCTTGATGACGGTGAATGATACTTCCTGTTGTAATTCTTAGTTCTGCTCAAGCGGCAACCTCCGGTTCTACAGAGTGAAGCCAATGCGGAAATGTATTAAAACTTGCATTCTCTCTACTGACCATCAGGGGTCGACTCCAGAAATAAGTCAGAATGTATGGAAGTCTATGAGAAAATGACTCTACTTCTCTCTTGATTTATTTCCTCAATAACCTTTGTAAACATGAGCTATTGTCTGAATCTCTAGTTTCAAGTCTTCTTCAATGCAGCATGATGTTCATTTAGTAAATGATGGTCCATTTAGAGTCAAACAGACCATAAAATAGGGTATGCTTGCATGCTTTCTTACTGTGATTGGCAGGTCACTGCTGCTACCAGAGAAGTATACTGTACGTCACTTCTATGCATTCCTAATATGGTCACTTCTGTTCACCTGTTGCGAAAAACCAAAATGGCGACGAGCAGGCGCGTTTTGCTTCTGTCTTTTTGTTTGCATGTAGCTGGCGGCAGCGAACACGGTGTGAAGCATACAATAACATCTCCCGGGGTTGTTTTGGCCGGTAGAAGAAGGAAGCTCCAGTGTGCATCTGATGACTGCACACTTGTCCATGTTTGCTATCAATAATGATGTTTTAACTTGCTGTATTTAATGCTAACCCTCGCTCTCCTCACTGTAAGTCTGCTCTGAGCTGGGGGTTTCTTTTGTTGGCTTTCCCTGTCGACATTTGCATATTTTAGACGGCAATTGGCTTTACCAGATCTATCTCAGTAGGCAGACGTATCTCAGTATAGAAATGTAAAAACACAGGGCTGGATTAATTTATTAGTGGGCCCCGGTTGACCCCCCTGTGTGTGTGTGAAAGAAGAGCGTGGGTTTCGATGATAACTACCATCGATGAGCTCTTCTTTTAGCTTCGACAGCTCCTTCCTCATCTCATCCAGGATGTCCTGAAACAAAAAAAAGAAACTTTCAACCTTTCAACATTGTCACCTTTCAACACGAAGATGATAAATGTCCCCCAGAGAAGAGACACACTTGTCTCTCAACCTCCCACTCCACTGGATGTGGTCACGTGACACCCAGGCCCTGTCGGGACCTGGCACCAACGCACGTCTTGAGGTTTTTCTATGTTCACAAGTGGACAGCTCAAAGTTCGTCGGAATGCGTCAGATGTCACTTCCCCACTTCACATGCAAAATAAAAACAACCCATTGAAATCCATTGAACTATGCCTGAGATAATCCCAATGAAATGTCAACCGTTCATTGGTAAGAACAATTTAGTCATGAATAAAGTACATGGAGACCTCATGCCATTCAGTCATCTTAACTTATTATGAGGCATCCATTATTAACAACCCAGAGGATGGCGAAAAACAACAACAAACAAACTCCAAATTACTATCAAGTTTATTGTCAGATTATTGGAATGTGTGTTAAATCTTGAACTCAACTAAGAGCAAACTATTATCACAATTCACAGATAGACTGAGAGCTACAACGAGCTGCAGTGCTTCCAGGAGGGAAGTCACCAAAACATCCATCCAATAGGATTAAAGAGGAGGGACACTTTGCTTCTTCTTTCTAGACTAGAAAACTTTTCATAGATTTTTCCGAAAATCACCAAACATTACCATTAGATTACGCCTCGTTCACAGATAATCTCTGCATAACATTTGAGAAAATGTATCAATAGCAAAAGATAATTGATTTAGTAAAAAGCAATCACTGGGGAAATTTCTATTAGTTTTTTGTATTTTTTTTTGCCGCGTTCATCTGTAGTTCAATTCAATTGACTTCATTTTATTTTGTATAGCCCAGGTTCACAAATCCTCATTGGGCTTTACCATCTGTACACATCTGCTCATCATTTTATAAAACTTATCTTTTAAAAGACAGAAACCTCCACTTCAGTAGCACTCACACACACACACACACCAATTTTTAAAGTTTTATTGCTCGTTATATTCTGAACTTTTATACAGAGGGGTTTGTTCATATGCCCTTCATGATTTATAGAACATTTGATTCCTAGAAATATGGAGTATTCTCTGATTTATGGAATGATACAAAGATATGAAGAATTCCCTCTGTAAAAACCATTGACTCTCATATGCCAAACAAAATTAAACAATAATTATGAACCATATTTGCATATTAAAAATGTAAAGTTGGACATATATTTTTCCTTGAATGAAGTAAGTAATGAACTGGAAAAGTTTCATGGTGAAATTAATAAAAATGTTCATCTGTAGAAGTAAAGGAAACACCCCTCAAGTGTAACATGGAAACAATGAAGCGGTCACCCACCTGTTTCAACCTGTCATAGTCGACGGCTTCTGTTGGCACACCGTTGGCAGTTAGGGATGCAGAGGGTGTCGTGGTGGATTTAGGTCTGTGAGGAGGGATGAAGAGATGCAAAAGGGACTCAGCGGAGGAGACGAGGAAAAGGAGACGGGACATCAAAAAAGTAAATGCACATATCTGACTGTGACTCGTTTGCTTGCCTCGACTGAAAACAAACAGAGTATATGTGACTACGCCAACGCAGAGAAATGGGATTTCATAATTTTCTGCCAAAAAACAATAACCCTGAAAATCAACCATGGTCATCACCACAGCCGGAGTTACTTGCTGGGGCATCCAATTAAAAAAAAATATTGAATTGATTCATTTTCATATTGTGTGCACATTAAAAAAAAAAGATGCGGCAAATTACTTTGCAGTGCAGACAGTTGTTGCCAATGTTGGAATAGCAAACTTTTCCTGCAGGATATTCTTCAGTATGGACGTGCAAGCACATTTGCAGAACAGCCAATAGGAATGCCTCATTATCTCTCTCTGTCTTTCTCTTTCTCTCTCTCTCAGAAAGTACCAAAGTCTCTCTTCACAACCTAGATTTTTATAAATCAATAAATAAAACGAAAACAGCCGAGAGGAGGTGCAGAAGTCTAGTTTCCTCTGAGACCATTGGAATTTAAAATATGCTGATAAGGATTTTTTTTTAAATGGCCCCCAACTTTCACTCAAGTGTAAACAACCACAACAACCGTGGATCACATGCTGAAGTTACTTTTAATGAGATGGAATCAAAAACACCCTACTGGTCTTGTGTATGTGCGTACACACACACACACACACACACACGGCAGGGGCCTTATCTGTGGGCGCCTGCTGGATGTTGCTGGATGGGCTCTGGCCCTACAATGATAATACTGTGCCAAGTCTCCTCTGCGCTGGGCGGGCACACATCTTCATGTGTTTGCGGGTATGATAGGGTGGGTGTTCAGTAGGTGACGCACACATTTGAATTTCCCTGTTTAAATGTAGTAAAAAAAGAAAAAAGAAAGTGCAGCAGGCAGAGGAGCATGCAAACACACTTTTAGATGTGATATAAAACTAGAAAAAGGATTTCCTTCTGAAAATGCGTTGGAATGCTAAAATCAGAAAGCTTGAAGCTGAAATGTTAAAAGAAATAGCTGAAGATTGCTGTAAATTGCTGAACATACCAAAAAGGGGAACTTCCTGCTGAAAAGTGTTGAAGAACAAAAACATTGACCTGAACTGCTGAAAATCCATGCAGTAGAAATGTATAATTGAAAAAGATGGAAGTAAAACTCTATCATCTAAATAATTAAAGATATGAATCACAATCCAAGAAATGAGAGAGAGGGAAAAATTCAGACAGAAGAGAGAAAGAGAAATAAAGTGAGAGAGAGGGAGAAACCAGGGCACCAGGGTGAAGGGTAGACGAGATCTTAAGACTATGAGTGGATTTTCTACCAAACCATTTAAAACCCTGTAAAAACATGATCAAATCACCAAAATACTATTATCAATAGAGCCGAACGAGTTGATGTGTTTGTTATGTTTGTGGAGTAAATGTGACCTGAGCAACTCTGTTTCTCCTCTGATCTCTCTATAAAGACACATGTTCCGGTTCACGCGCGTGCTCGTGGCCGCTCGTGCGCGTACACATAGACATACACAGTCAGCAGCCTGCAGTTGTCTGTGTGGCCCACAATGTCATATACTGTAAATGAGAATCTGTGTGTCTGTCAAACTGCACTAATTAGAACAACTGTGTGCTTCCAACATCAAAGGTAGAGGAAACCTTTTAATGCTGAAGTATTCCAACTAATAAAGAAGGGAAGAACAATAGTTGGACTGCTGATGCAGACTGACACCGCTGCAGTAAAATGAGAGGTTTTCTAAAGGGACTCGGAAACACTACTGCTTTTGTCCACAGGGACCGCCAAACAAACACAAAATAAAACCCCTCTCGCCGTACCTTTAACTAGATGTGAACAGCCGACTGTCCCCCAAAGTTTGGGGAAACCACAATTAAGAATGTTCGTAGAATGGCCATTGTGGTTCTGATGCATCCTTTCAACGCCCAGTGAAACCAGTAGCATTGATAGCCGCTTAGCTAAGCGTGCTGCTACCCTGACTCCTCGTCATTCTGCTTTAAGCAGGGTGTCTGACGTACAGCCAGCGTGCACATGAAGGTGACGTAAGCTTTAGTGATGTTAGCCAGCGCAGAACGGTCCCCAGCAGTGCATCATGCTAAAGCTAGCCAACGCTAGTGCTTTAATATGGCAGACGTTTAGTAGCATCGCTGCTAGCCATTCACCTGACTGTACTTTTTAAAATAATGTACTTTAAGTGCAATAATACAGAAGGAATATCTAGAAATGTGGGAGATACCTTACCTTCCAATAACCGGAGATTTGCTACCGTTCATGGTGTTTGTTCTTTCCCACGGCTTTCTGGGCATGTCTGGAGAAAAATTAAACGAGAACACGGCAGAGATATAAACACCAAACTCCTCTTACCAAAAGCCATGAAGTTCAGCTATTCAGTAACGTGGATCGTACAAGTTAACTTCCAATAACCACAGAGGGGAAATGTTAATAGATTTATTTATAGTAACATGGATGCTTGTCGGCCGTATTATGAAGATGCATATTAATTCCTGTTTCTCTCCTCAGAGGGTTGACTGCCTCTTACACTCACCTGGTGTGCTACAGGCTGACACTTTAGGGGTTGTGTTGATCTCGCCCTCCTCCTGTTGGGCAGACAGACAGAGTTCAAAGGTCAAACATAAGATCAGGAAGAGTTTCTACACAGACTGGAAAGAGCAAATCTTTAAGAGGGCAGCAAACAGCCTAGAGGGAGTGAAAGACTCTTGTCTGTGTTTAAGCAGTAATGCTAACACACAGCTAGCTTTTAGCTTTGCTTCAATTCAAACTTAAAGCATCAAGACTAAATATGTGTACTAATGTATCAAATATAGAAAAAAAAGGTAATAAGTAATAAAGTGGCAATAAATGTCCCTAATAACACCAATCATTTATTTCTACAGTTGTGAAAACCTACAGCTAATAGATTCACTCAGCAATTGTATCCTTTCGAGAAAAAAAGTTTTTACTTTTTTAATTTTAACCAGACATTCAAAATATGCACCGTGAAAATAAAAAAAAGATCCTTGAGGTGTCGAATTACAGACTAGGTCCAGAATTCATTTAAACCAATGTAACTCGACACTTCATGCAGATTAAAAGCCTACGAAGAAGTTTCCGGTTTCATTAACATTTGCTTCAAATTAATGATTTTTTTAAAGCAGGAAGGGGTAAGTTACTGGAATCCCTGAGCGAATGAAAACAGACATTGGACTAAAATATTATCAAATAATAAAGGCCAGATTTTCTATGCAGTTCAGGTTTTTCAAATAATAAGGTATGTGAACGTGGTCGATTGAGTCCTGGAATGTGGCATGCAGACTCACACACACGGGATACAGCGCTGAGGGATTGTGGACTGCAGGAATGTTGTGAATGCGGCACGCGCTGTAAAGCCGGGACACACTGAGAGAACCCGTGCGTGTGTGTGTGTGTGTGTTTTTCGCCACACAGACGAGTCATTGTGCCATCCAGCTGTGAGTGGCGATGTTATGTGCAGCTTGGAACACAGGACCCAAACGCCGTCAACGATGGAAAAGCAACTTTTATTGCTAAACAGGATTCCAAAACAGGATTCCAAAAAACCAGGATACAAAACATGCACACAAGATCTTCCACGATCTAGACAAGACGAACCGACAAAGGGGAATGACATGAACAGGACTTAAATACAGAGGGCTGGTGCAGGTGATTGGACACAGGAGGAAACAATCAGGAACAGGGCAGACAATCACAGGGACAGGAAGTGAAGAGAAACAGAGGACACGAGAGACAAGGACTTCAAAATAAGACAGGAAACACGAAACAACACTACAGATCCTGACATAACCCCCCCCCTCAAGGGGCGGATTCCAGACGACCCAACACAGTCCCCCAGGGTGGGTGGAGGGGAGCCGGAGGCGGGACCAAAAGCCTGGCAGAAGAAGTCCGGGGGACGGGCCGGAGGACGACCACCAGGAGGACTGACCTGCTCCGGAGGACGGGCAGGAGGACGGCCACCAGAAGGACTGACCTGCTCCGGAGGACGGGCAGGAGGACGACCACCAGGAGGACTGACCTGCTCCGGGGGATGGGTAGAAGGGCGACCACCAGGCGGACGGAAGGGCTCTGGGGGACGGGCTGAAGGACGGCCACCAGGCGGACGGAAGGGCTCCGGGGGACGGGCAGGAGGATGGCCACCAGGCACATAGACCTGCTCCGGGGAACGGGCAGAAGGGCGACCACCAGGCGGACGGGCTGAAGGACTGCCACCAGGCAGATAGACCTGCTCCGGGGGACGGGCAGAAGGGCGACCACCAGGTGAACAGACGGGCTCCGGGGGAACCCCAGGAACAGAAGCCGGAAGCGGCCATGGTGGCGACCGAACACAGGGAGCCTGAGTCGGCCGGGGCGGCGACGTGACCCGGGGAACCGGGGTCTGCCGGGGCGGCGACGTGACCCGGGGAACCAGGGGCGGCCGGGGCGCCGACGGGACACGGGGAGCTGGGATCGGCCGGGGCGCCGACGGGACACGGGGAGCTGGGATCGGCCGGGGCGCCGACGGGACACGAGGAGCTGGGGTCGGCCGGGTCGCCGACGGGACACGAGGAGCTGGGGTCGGCCGGGGTGCCGACGGGACACAGGGAGCTGGGGTCGGCCGGGGCGCCGACGGGACACGAGGAGCTGGGATCGGCTGGGGCGCCGACAGGACACGAGGAGCGGGGGTCAGCCGGGGCGCCGACAGGACACGGGGAGCTGGAGTCGGCCGGGGCGCCGACAGGACACGAGGAGCTGGGATCGGCCGAGGCGCCGACGGGACAGGAGGAGCTGGGGTCGGCCGGGGCGCCGACGGAACACGAGGAGCTGGGGTCGGCCGGGGCGCCAACAGAACACAGGGAGCTGGGGTCGGCCGGGGCGCCGACGGGACACGAGGAGCTGGGATCGGCCGGGGTGCCGACAGGACACGAGGAGCGGGGGTCGGCCGGGGCGCCGACAGGACACGGGGAGCTGGAGTCGGCCGGGGCGCCGACAGGACACGAGGAGCTGGGGTCGGCCGGGACGCCGACAGGACACGGGGAGCTGGAGTCGGCCGGGGCGCCGACAGGACACGAGGAGCTGGGATCGGCTGAGGCGCCGACGGGACACGGGGAGCTGGAGTCGGCCGGGGCGACGACGGGACAGCATCGGCAGGAACCGGCGGGGACTGCGGCCGAAGCAGGACCCTGTCTAACGCCTGGAGGGACTCCATCATGTCCCGGAAAGCGTCCTGGGACAAGGCAAAGGAAGCAAGGGCCGGCCGGAAGTCCAATAGGTCCCAGGAAGTTGGGGTTGGCCGGAACACGGAGGCGGCAACAGGAACAGGCGAGGGCTGCAGCACGGAGGCGACTGCGGGAACCGGAGTAGTCTGCGGCACAGAGGCGGCAGCCGGAACCCTCCACCGACGCGGTCCGGAGGTTTGCGCCCCCCACTCCGGGGCTGGGCCTGCGTGACCTCTGCCACTGGGGCTACGAGCCCAACGGGTCCCTTTGAAGGGGTCTGGTGCCGAGACCCTATGGGGGTTGTAGTTCCCCTTCTGCAGGCTACGAGGGCCCCCATAGGCCAAGCGGGTCCCTTCGAATGGGTTTGGTGCCGAGACCCTATGGGGGTTGTAGTTCCCCTTCTGGAGGCTACGAGGGCCCCCATAGGCCAAGCGGGTCCCTTCGAAGGGGTTGTAGGCTGGGTCCATCTTTGGTCGGTTCGTTCTGTTATGTGCAGCTTGGAACACAGGACCCAAACGCCGTCAACGATGGAAAAGCAACTTTTATTGCTAAACAGGATTCCAAAACAGGATTCCAAAAAACCAGGATACAAAACATGCACACAAGATCTTCCACGATCTAGACAAGACGAACCGACAAAGGGGAATGACATGAACAGGACTTAAATACAGAGGGCTGGTGCAGGTGATTGGACACAGGAGGAAACAATCAGGAACAGGGCAGACAATCACAGGGACAGGAAGTGAAGAGAAACAGAGGACACGAGAGACAAGGACTTCAAAATAAGACAGGAAACACGAAACAACACTACAGATCCTGACAGGCGAGTACTGGTGTTTGTGACCTGGATCAGATAAAACGTAGATGCGAGAGACATGACTGTCTCCGATGGTGCTTACCGATCTCTGGTCGGGTTCAGGTGACGAGCCCTTGTCTGCGATTCTTCTCCTGTAAGATATGACGTCCAGATAAAGCGAGGATAGGTTTAATAATAAGTTGCAGTGAAGCCTCTATATTTCATTTATTTGACTGCAAAGAATTTCATATCCAGAGCACAATATCAGTGATTGGTTGTGTTGAAGCTGACAACAATAAGCAACGTGACTCTACCTCCTGGCCAATAGAGCGCTCATCTCTTCCATGAGCCCTCCTCCTCCAGGCACAGGGCCGTTGCCTCTGGTTTCAGATTTGGCTCCCGCGGCTCCTACGGCTCCCAGCATGGCCGCCGCCAAAGCCGCCCCTGCATCGTCACTCTGAAGAGATACAAGCCACACCTCTCGTGAGACACAAACGTTATCGAGTTCTTTACAATTGTCCGGATATAAGAATTGAAAACATACCATTGGTCTGTTCATTTAACATCAGAAAAGCCATAATTATTTCTAGATGTATTTTCTCGTATTATAACACATGCAGACAGTCTGAGATGAGAAGTGACAGATGGTGGACTGGTGTGTGTGTGATCATGTGTGAACATGGTGTGTGTGCATGAATGTTTCAATGACAGTGACTCAGTGTGATTATGTATGCAGATAGTGAGTGTGTGTGTGTGTGTGTGTTTTTCTGATAATAAAGAACATATAGCTGAATAGGAAAATGTAATTGTGTGTGTGCACGTGCAGCTAATCACCTTAATAAATGTATAATGACGTGTATGGGACAGACATGTAGAGTGTGAATGTTTGGGTTGTCACCGATCAAACAACCAATGAGGCGGTCTCACCCTTTGCACTTTGCGCAGCTTGGCCCCGGCCAGGGCAGCGGCCAGGCCCGAGAAAGGATGGTCCTCTGCGGGGGAGAACAGTCCGGCGGGAAGCGGGGGTGCCGGGGGAGGGAGCGGGGCTCCCGAAGGAGGAGGCAGACCTGGTGGAGGAGGAGGGGGGGTCCCACCTGGAGTCAGCGTTGGGGGGAGCGGGGGAGGCGGGGGCGGGGGTGGGTGGCCGGTCGTCGGGGTGGTGGCCGGGGAGGTCACAGTGGAGCCAGGTGGCAAGGGCAGAGGAGGGGGAGGGGCGACAGCGGGTGACCCCGGGGTCTGCGCCACTTCTGTTGGGGAATGGGAAGGTGGCGATTGGCACACACAGAAATGGAAAAATTTAATTCGAACTGTCACTCTTTTTGGAAAAGCATAACATGTTTTGAACTGTAACAAAATAAAGGGACAGTTATCTTAAAGGGACAGTCATCCCCAAAAATCATGAATACACATTTTCTAGATCACTTTGGTGAAACTGCTCACGCCTTCAAGGTCTGTGGGTTACATGGAGAGACCGGTTCACGATTGATCTTTAACTCTGACACAGGGTGTGCCAGCTCGTTACTAATACTGCAGCACTTGCTAAACTTGCTACTTGCTAACTGGCTGGCAGGATCAATCTCAATTTGTATTTGTAAACGATGAAGCCTTGTGGAACGTTAATTACGGAGTTCCACAAGGTTCTGTGCTTGGACCAATTTTATTTACCTTATACTGTATATGCTTCCTGTGGGCAACATTATCAGGAAACACTCCATAAACTTTCATTGCTATGCAGATGATACTCAATTATATCTATCGATCAAACCAGAGGAGACCAACCAGCTCGCTAAAATACAAGAATGTCTTAAAGACATAAAAACATAGATGACCTGCAACTTCCTGATGTTAAACTCAGACAAAACTGAAAAAAGTTATTTTACCCGGCCCTGAACACCTCAGAGATCAATTATCTGGTGATGTGGTTTCTCGAGATGGCATTGCCCTGGCATCCAACACCACTGTAAAGAATCTCTGTGTTATCTTTAACCGGGACTTGTCCTTTAACTCCCACGTTAAGCAAATCTTAAGGACTGCATTTTTTCATCTACGTAACATTTCAAAAATCAGGCACATCTTGTCTCAAAAAGATGTAGAAAAGCTGGTTCATGCGTTTGTTACTTCCAGACTAGATTACTCCTTATTATCAGGCTGCTCTAATAAGTCTCTTAAATCCTTCCAGTTAATGCAGAATGCTGCAGCTAGTGTACTAAGAAAAGAGATCAAATTACTCCTGTATTAGCTGCTCTGCACTGGATCCCTGTAAAATCAAGAATCACATTTATTAATTATTTTACTACTTCTTAAGGAGCTTGTAGTACCATATTGCCCCACTAGAGAGCTGCGCACACTAAATGCGGGTCTTCTAGAGTCCTAAAAAGTAGGATGGGAGCCAGAGCCTTCAGTTATCAAGTTCCTCTTTTATGGAACCAGCTTCCACTTTCAGTCCGGGAGACAGACACAGTCACTTCATTTAAGAATAGACTTAAGACTTTCCTGTTTGATAGTGCTTATAGTTAGGGCTGAATCAGGTTTGCCCTGGTCGAGCCCCTAGATATGCTGCTATAGGCTTATAGGCTGCTGGGGGATGTTTTAGGATACATCCATCCATCCATCCATTATCACCCGCTTATCCGGGGTCGGGTCGCGGTGGCAGCAGGTTCAGCAAGCCGACCCAGGCTTCCCTCTCACCCACAATACTTTCCAGCTCATTCTGGGGGATCCCGCTGCGTTCCAAGGCCAGCCGGGAGATATAATCCCTCCAGCGTGTCCTCGGTCTTCACCGGGGCCTCCTACCAGTTGGACGTGCCCGGAAAACCTCTAATGGGAGGTGTCCGGGAGGCATCCTGACTGGATGCCCGAACCACCTCAGCTGACTCCTTTCGACACGAAGGAGCAGCGACTTGACTCCAAGCTCCCCCCTGATGTCCGAGCTCCTTACCCTATCTCTAAGGCTGAGCCCGGCCACCCTACGGAGGAAGCTCATTTCGGCCGCTTGTATCCGAGATCTCGTTCTTTCGGTCACGACCCAGAGTTCGTGACCATAGGTGAGGGTTGGAACGTAGACCAGTAAATGGAGAGCTTTGCCTTCCGGCTCAGCTCCGTCTTCACCTAGACGGACCGGTAAAGCGCCTGTTTTACTGCTGCAGCCGCACCGATCCGCCTATCGATCTCCCGCTCCACCTTACCCTCACTCATGAACAAGACCCCGAGATACTTGAACTCCTTCGCTTGGGGTAGGCAGTTTGCCCCCACCTGGAGGGAGCAATCCGCCGGTTTCCGGCAGAGCACCATGGCCTCAGATTTGGAGGTGCTAACTCTCATCCCTGCCGCTTCGCACTCGGCTGCAAAACGCCCCAGTGAATGCTGGAGGTCAAGGTCCGAGGAGGCAAACAGGACCACATCATCGGCGAACAGCAGTGAGGCGATCACGAGACTCCCGAACCAGATCCTCTCCATCCCCTGGCTGCGCCTAGATATCCTGTCCATGAAGGTCACAAACAGGACCGGTGATAAAGGGCAGCCCTGGCGGAGGCCAACACCCACCGGGAACGTGTATGACTTACTACCGAGGAGATGAACACAGCTCCTACTGCATGCGTACAGAGACCGGATGGCCCGTGCCAACGGGTCCGGCACCCCATACTCCCGCAGCACCCCCCACAAAAACCCCAGAGGGACACGGTCGAAAGCCTTCACCAGGTCTACAAAGTACGTGTAAACTGGTTGGGCAAACTCCCAGGACCCCTCCAGTAATCTTGCGAGGTTAAAGAGCTGGTCCACTGTTCCACGACCGGCACGGAATCCGCACTGTTCGCCTTGAATCCGAGGTTCAACAAGCGGTCGGAGCCTCCTTTCCAGCACCCTGGCATAAGCTTTTCCCGGGAGGCTGAGCAGTGTGATACCACGATAGTTCGAGCACACTCTCCGGTCCCCCTTCTTGAAGATGGGAACCACCACCCCGGTCTGCCAGTCCATGGGCACTGTTCCCGACCCCCATGCGACACTGAAAAGGCGTGTCAGCCAAGACAGCCCAACAATGTCCAGCGCTTTCAGCATCTCAGGGCGGATCTCATCCACCCCTGGCGCCTTGCCACCAAGGAGCTTTTTGACTACCTTAGCGACCTCTGCCAGGGATATGGGTGAAACCACCCCAAAGTCTTCTGGCACTGCCCCCTCTCCGGGGGACATGTTGGCCGGGTTTAGGAGTTCCTCAAAGTGCTCTTTCCATCGCCCGACGATGTCCCCAGTCCGGGTCAGCAGTTCCCCCCCCCTGCTGAGAACAGCCTGGGGTAGACCCTGCTTTCCCTTCCTGAGCCGTCGGATGGTTTGCCAGAACTTCTCCATGGCCTCGCCGAACTCCTCCCATGCCCGAGTTTTAGCCTCCGCGACCATCGCAGCTGCAGCCCTTCTGGCCCGCCGGTACCCGTCAGCTGCTTCAGGAGACCCCTGGGCCAGCCAGGCCCGAAAGGCCTCCTTCTTCAGTTTGACGGCTTCCCTCACCCCCGGTGTCCACCACCGGGTTCTCGGGTTGCCGCCACGACAGGCACCGATGACCTTCCGGCCACAGCCCCAAGCAGCCGCGTCCACAATAGAGGCTTTGAACAAGGTCCACTCGGATTCCATGTCCCCAGTCTCCCTCGGGATTTGTGAGAAGTTCTTCCGGAGGTGGGAGTTGAAGACCTCCCGGATAGGATCCTCTGCCAGACGTTCCCAGTTCACCCTCACTACACGTTTGGGCTTGCCAGGTCTTTCTAGCCGACTCCCCCACCATCTGATCCAACTCACCACCAGGTGGTAATCAGTTGACAGCTCTGCTCCTCTCTTCACCCGAGTGTCCAAGACATACGGCCGCAGATCAGATGATACGATTACAAAGTCGATCATTAATCTCCGGCCTAAGGTGTTCTGGTACCAGGTACACTTATGAGCCACCTTATGTTCGAACATGGTGTTCGTTATGGACAAACTGTGGCTAGCACAGAAGTCCAACAACAAAACACCATTCGGGTTCAGATCGGGCAAGCCGTTCCTCCCAATCACGCCCCGCCAGGTTTCTCTGTCATTGCCCACGTGAGCGTTGAAGTCTCCCAGGAGAACTATGGAGTCAGCGGGCGGCGCCCTTTCCAGGACCCCTTCTCTAGGAGCTTGGTTCCAGAGCCCATGCTGTGCGTGGAGGTGAGCCCATCTAGCTGGTACCGCTCCACCTCCTGCACCAGCTCTGGCTCTTTCCCCGCTAGTGAGGTGACGTTCCACGTCCCTAGAGCTAGTCTATGCCGCCGGCGATCGGCCCGCCCAGGTCTCCCGCCTGGCCCGCCGCCCGGTCTACATAGCACCCAACCCCGATAATTCTCCCTGCGGGTGGTGGGTCCACAGGGTGACTGTTACAAAAGCTGTATAGAACCAGGAAGAAATATAAGAAAATTGTGCTCAGTCGCTTCACTGTTTTTTTTGCAGTTATCAAAAAAGAGTAGATGTTCTGAATGGGACAATGCCCAATTAAGCCCTTGCTTAATACATTCTGACATGACGAACATCTAAGTCACGTGACGGATCAGCTGTCAGCGTCTTTACCGCCTATATTTATTTTCTGTCACGGTTCCCTGATAAAAGCAGCATAAACACGTCTGAGGGTTTTAAAAAATAAATGCTTTAGAAACAGAAGATCTACATTTGAGTATGTTGCTAACCAAATCAAACTATTTTTAGGAAATTCAATATTTGTTTCTTTATACCAAAATTAATACTTTGGGATTTTATTAAGGCACTCAAATAGTTCCCCTCAGTATAGTGGAGGCCGGTGTGTGGCGTCTTAATTCGTTTTTAATTGTGACGTTTCAATATTAAAATTTGCTTTGACATTTAAAAGGAAACACGGAGAGTGATCCACTGGTGTCTCGTTCAAAAGCGAGGTGCATGAGCAAGGCAGCATGGGAGAGACAAGGCGGAGAGAGTCAGAGAGAGAGAGGACTGGAGGCCTTACCCTGGGGCTGGGGTGTACAGGAGGAGCCCCTCTGAGGCAGATGGGCCTCTGGGCCTGTGTCCAGCTCCCCCGGCCCCGACAGGCCCAGGCCCACGGGCAGGAAGAGGTGCTCGGCAGAGGTGGCGGCTGCAATGGCGGCAGGGGTTGCTGTGGAGGGAGAGGGCACACCAGGAGCCTGGGATGAGGAGGGGGGAGACAAGACGAAGGAGGAAGACGGAGGAGGGGCCACAGGGGAGGGGAGAGGGGGTGGGGTGGGCGGGGGAGGCGGGGTAGGGCAGGCAACGCCGAAAGGGGTGTGTCCGTGCAGGATGGTCACAGGCGACGGCGCGGGGAACATGGGTGGGCCGTTGGGGGCCGGCGAGGGCGGCTTCTGGGTAAGAGGTGAGGGCGCCGCGATAGGCACGAGCGGCCGCGGACCTGTGGCCTTCCCCGGGGGGCTGCTTATCATGACGGGCGGCGAGGGTGGCAGGGGTGTGAAGTTGCACGCCGACCACACCACAGACTTGGCCGGGGGAGGCGGGGCAGGGGCCGGAGCGGGGGTAGTGGGTTGGGCTTGCGGAAAAGCCTGCTGCCGCCTTGGGATGGTGGCGTAATGAGGCAGGACCGGGTGGAAGGCGGAGCTGAGCGAGGTGGCAAAGCGGGAGGCCGAGTGCCTCAGAGGCGGGGTCGGGGGAGCGGTGGAGGAGCGCGACAACGTCCCGGGTGCTGGGTAGGCGGGAGCGGACAGGGACGCGGCTGCCGAGGACGTCCCTCTGTACTCCTGAGTGAACAGGGTGCTTTCGAAGGCTATAGGTGAGCCACGCAGACAGACACAACAGTGGTCAAGGACAAAGACAGGCCAGAAGGGGAAGGAGTGGCGGAATAGGAAGGAATAGCAGTCGACATGCACACAGGAGGGAAAAACAGCAGGTCCGGAGAGAGAGAGAAGGAAGGAAGGAGGGAGGGGAGGAAAAAAAGAGAAGGGGGCAGATGAAGCAGGAAAAAAACAGCACAGAGCTACACCAAAGTTTTATTCTAGGTTGTGTGTACATTCTCGGGCTGAGGTGACGCTACTGCGTTAGTGGACAGGTGTTAGCACCATTGACACAGCCAGAGACACAAAGTCCTTCATTTGTCCTTTGTGAGAGAAGAGGAGGGGACAAACAGACTGAGGAGCAGGAGGTCACCATGTAACCATGTAGCGCACACACACACACACACACACACGCACGCACGAACGCACGCACACACACACACACACATAGAAGAGTAACACAGTAGATGTCATCAAGCAAAGTCATATAGAGACTCAGTACAGAAAAGGCCCAGCATGCACCAGTTCTTTGAACGTGCATTGCAACAAAGTAAGTGTTCCAGTTCAAATGGAGAACAACTCTGGAGCCAAAGACAAATTCCGCAATGAAATAAACATCAGTAATGTAAATATCTGACTTGTGTCTCTGTGTCTTTATCTCTGCGTCTCTGTATCTTGGGTTCTGGTTTCTGTGTCTCTGTCCGTGGTCTCTGTAAACTTATAAACCAACTTGTGGCTTGTCTTCTGGTGACACCATCAGGTCAAACCTTAGGTTTGTCCAACACTTTGGTTCATGAGCAAAGACTCATGACATTCCCATCACCCTCCGCTGCTCTTGGCGTTCAGCGCTAATGAGCAAACACTGGCCTGCTACCGCACTGAGCTTGGACTAAGACAGTGTTGTTGGGTTACCAGGGTCGGGTTCTCACGAGTCATCTCCCAGAGGGATGAATAATTGAAGCTTTGTTCGGTTTCGTCTACAGTCCCTCTGTTAGTTTGAACCCTTCCTGTCTAAAAGGTGTTCATGATGTGGCTATTCCTTTTTATAATCACGCTGCACCCATCTCTCTACTTCACAGGTCTCAATGGTAGTTAATACCTTTCTTTTTAAGGGGTTTATGAGGAGTGGGAGGGAGGTGATGTGGTGTGGTGATTTTGTCTTTTGTGTCTCTTCTAGCTGAGGCCAGGCCTCTAACTCATGAACTAATTACCTTGATTGTGACAAGCGCTTAGCATAGCCTGGGCGCTGTTGTGCGGGGCTGCCATTTTTTGTTTGTGCGTGGAGGGTGTTGGGTTGTTAATCCTCCGCTCGTCTTCTGCTCCACTTCCCTGTACTTACACTTTTCTGCAGTCCTTATTCCCAATACCACACTATGCAAATTACTGAATTTGATTAGAACCAAACCATGACGCTGACCTGGTATTCTTTTTATCTTCTGCAGAACCCGTGAGGAATCAGCTGAGGTTTTACCCAAAACCATTTGGTTTAGAACCAGGGTTTTTCTAGGGTTCTTTGCATGACTGAGGGGTACAATAAGAACTATTATCATCCTTATAACCCTTTTTGGAGGAAAGAGTTCTTCAAGATCCTCCCAGTGCACACACCCACAACAACTGGGATTGTGAACCATTATTGTTCAGCCTCCTCCTCCTCCTCCTCCTCTTCCTCCGTGTGACTTCTGTTTCTCCCAGTGGAGCATTCTGACAGCTCACGCTGCATTTACCATTTATCCTCTCTAACAGGAGTCAATGCTCATTCCAACTTCCACTCCACGCACAAAATGTCATCTCTCTTTCATCAACCTAGAATTGCCTCTTCATGCTTTAGTTCTTACGATGACCTTTTCCATACTTTTTCATCACTACTACCTCCCCCCATTTCCCTCTTCTTTCTTTCTTTCTCTCTCTCTCTCCCCCATCTCTCTATAGCTCTGGGTGGGTCATGAAACTCAGAGGCCCCCGGGCTGTTCCACAACTCACGATCAGAAAAACACAGGATTACACAGAGCTGTACCTCAGCCAGACTCCTCGACATCAAAAACACTTTAAACATAAAAAAAAAAAGCAGATCCACATTAAAAATGTTTTTTTTAAAGTATAAATATATAATTTGTTTTAATAAACATTAAAAAATGGTGGTATCAATTGACAATTTCTTTATATTAATAAATCTAACACTGAAACAAATATATATCTGTGGCTGTCAATGGATTGTCATAAGCTCGAACGAAATTATTTATTTTCAGAAGTGCTGTCGGTGTTTTTTAAACCTACTGTAGGATAGAATGTATACTTAAACAATCTGCACATGGTGAAGCGTTAGATACACACTACTGTGCTGGTGGGAGAGTGTGTGTGGGTAAAGCCATACGCTTACAATGCTAATTAGCCATTTTCAGCCAACTGAAGTGCAAAATATGGAAGAATTGTCAAACATTACAAAAACAAAGATTGATCTTGACAACACGACTGCTGTGAGGTCAGTGAAGGGAATCCACGACACCTGACCCATTAAGGGGACGCAGCCACAGAGCGCAGCATTCACAGAGCGCAGCATTCACAGCTACTGAGACACTTCTACCCGACATTAGCAGCAAGCACTTGACTCACTGACATCAGTGTTACAGTATCATTCGTTTAAAAGACACACTCACACACACACAGTTATCTGGAAGAGAGAAGCAGTGCTATGAAGCGTTAAACGTTGAATCGCAGGCTCACATCAAACCCAACAGACTCATATGATCAAACAGCGCGTGTGTGTGTTTATATTTTACTTATTGGTTCATTTGGTAGGGACAGTGCACACCAATAAAACATTATGTGTGTGAGAGCAGATGCCTATGTGTGTTAAGTGTATGACATTTTTTCACAAACACACACACCTGGGGGGTCTCAGCAGCCTTCTCCCTGATGGTGTATTTTTAGCCTGTGAGTAACACCGCTGAACTGCGTCTGCCTGTGTATGCATGCGTGTGCTGACGGGCTGAGCGCTGCACTGAAGCGTGCCGCACAGCGCCGCCTCCCCTACTGACCCAGTCCTTGAAACCAGAGAGCTCGTATCCCCTTTCTATCACACGAACCCCAAAAAACAACCGATCCGTGACATCTCTACTTTATAGCCGCCGTCTGTGTTCCACCTGTGGTTCCGCCTGTGGTTCCGCCTCCTCTCTGTGGCAAGCGCAAATTATATTGGACTGAAGATGTTTTACACAGCTTTTTGTCGAGTCCACGAAGGGTGGGGGGGGGGGGGGGGGGGCAATTGGCAATTGTTCCTGAACTAAAGATTGTTTTGGACGGATTTGCAATCATAGTTTCCCTTTTCCTATACCACCACTAATTACCATCTTCATTAGGCTTTTTTGGACATGTGTGCTTGCCGGCGGTGTTTGTTCATGTTCACCGCCCCCTTGTGGCCCAGTGCCTCAGCAATCTGTTCACAGCACCTATCCGGCCTGTGGGCACTGTAGCTTAGCGCTAACAGAGGGAGCTAACAATGCAAGCACTAGGAAACGCAAAGGAGACGGAGGAGCTGCTGTATACTCCTCCAAATGCGTGGTGGCTTTTTTGGGGGGCTTTTTTTTGCACGGTGAGAGAAGAGCTCTCTTTGCTATGTGAGCCGAAACAATTGCAGCTTCAAGCAGCGACAAGTGGTGGTTTACTAGACCAAGAGAAGGGCATGACACTCTGAGCGGATGCTAATGTCCCCGACTTGAAGCTCCCCTCCAAGGGAACATAAAGATGAACTGAACTAAAATCAAGGATTATTAAGAAGGCAAGCCAACATGCAAGTACAAGTTCAACTCGCTGTGTCCCAACTCCCTGCTGTGTTCTTCATCCCACCAGGTTTTTAGGGTATGTGGTGTGGTCACAGTTCACACTGTCAAAATCCTTAGATTTTTTTGAGAGTGTTGATAATCCATACTATTCTCTCACAATGCAATGCACAAAGGGTAGCGGAAGATCCACGTCCAATGGAAGAAACGTGTGTCAAATGGAGTAATTGAATTGGCTGTCTCAGGTTCAAGTGTGATTAACATTGGAGCATGTGTATACTAAGATTGATACATACTAATACATGTAACTGATGCGTAGTAGAGTGTGTACTGTATACAGTTGGGATGCAGTATAGAATTGGGACACACTGGAATTCAACTCATAGGAGCCCACGTCAAACACACACAAGAAAGCTTCTCTGGAGACAACCTGTTTAGATCTAATGTTCAGTAGCAAGACAATGTTAAACATCACATACTAGGAATCAGAAGAAATAACGCACATCTGCAGTCCAACTGTCTCGTTATTGGCCTTTGAAAACTCAAAGTGTACATGAGCAGGAAACCAAGGGCGTCACTCACCGGCGTTGGAGATGCGTCTTCCTCTCTCCCAGTCCTGCTGCTCTCTGTCCAACTGCTCCTGCTGCTCCCTCTCTGCCTTCTCCCTCTCCATCAGCTCACGCTCGCTGCGCTCCTGCTGCTCCAGGCGCTCCCGCTCCGCCTGTGCCTCGCGCTCCGCCTGTGCCTCGCGCTCCGCCTGTGCCTCGCGCTCCACCTGCGCCTCCCGCTCCAGAAGCTCCCGCTCCAAACGCTCCTGTGCATCGCGCTCCAGGCGCTCTTGCTCTTGACGCTCCCTCTCCTGACGCTCGCGCTCCTGATGCTCCCGTTCCAGCTCCTTCTGCCTCTGCAGGTCCTGGAGCTGCCTGGGTGAGGAGAGGGAGAGGAAACGGGAGAGGAGAGGAGAGGAAACAAGAGGAGAGGAGAATAAACATTGATGCAAAATTCAGATATTAATAGTTGGGGGGATGGGTGGACACAATCTTTCAGTAAAGATGAGCAGAGCAAGTAAAAAGGAGCAAATTAGTGTTTTTTAACGTTAATAATCTTGAAGTGTGGCATGTTCAGGGAGCTTAGTTTTTTGATGCACACTGTGGCTGCAGGCCCGGGTTGGACCACTAGGTGTCAGCAGAAGGCAGCGCTAGTAGGACCACTAGCGCTGCTGTGTGTTGTGTAACTGCAGCAGCAACAGGAGGGGGGAGGAGGGGTGCATGTGAGCAGTGTGCGAGAGTGTGTTCCCATGTGTGGGTCCCATGTGAAAATGACAAAATGTGAAAGAGAGAGGCAGCCATTTCCAATTTCTGAGGTTTGATGAAATAACTGTAGAGCACCCCTCCCCAGTGTCAAACTATACAATTAAAATTAGTCTAAATAAAGACACCAACAAACAACATGTCGACAAATACATAAATATGAATATATTGTCATACATTTCAACATATGAAATATATGAACAGATTGACTGTCGTGAGTTGCATTGGCTGTAAATGAGCGAGTGTTACGTTCATGAATTGCTCGAGCAAGGAGAGTGATGGTGGGAACTTGAGCTAAATGCCAACGTGCACTTTTTCTGTGACACACACACACACATACACCAGGTTTTCTGCCTTCACCCGTCCTGTTAGGCTGACAGCTGAGTCACAGCTAAAAGTTGATCATCAGCATAAATGTTGCTTAATGTAAACACTCCCTCTCCCCTTCGGTGACACACACACACACACACACACACACACACACACACACACACACACACACACACACACAAAACCGGGGTCAGACACACGTCGCTGTGTTTGCCACGGTGCACTTTGGAAATGGCTCCCACGGATCTCGGCTGCCGAGGAAACAGAGGGAAGCAGGTGGCTTCGCTTGTGGGAAGAAGAAAAAAACCAGGAGAGCATGGTGGTTTTTGAGATTGCTGAGAGTTGGCATTAGTCCGGTGCAAATTGGGTCACAGAGAGAGAGAGTTGGCGTATATTGGGCCTGTTTCCTCTGCCAGGGTGTGAAATCATTTAGTTGCTTATTGATAGAGCTGGGGAACGAACCTCAACACTTTGAATACCGACCAAAAAAGTGAGTCCTGGTGGGTCCATGTGTAAATCCCAGATCAAGCAACGACAAAGACCAACTGTCACGTCGCCTCACGTTGCTGGCCTATGGACTAAAAAGCCTACAACAAACGGACAACTAGCAAGTGAGGAAATTACTCCCCAATGCCAGCAGGCGGCGGTAGTCTGTATTTCTCATTCAAAAAGGGAAACCAGAAGACCAAGGACTGGGTGTTACGTTGCACACATGAAACAAAGACAGATGGTTTTGTAATATGGCTACTTCTAATTGCTAAAAAGTTTAAAGCGTTGTCATAATCCTGAAACCCGCCCAGGTCCTGGTCACCAAAGCAAACATTCTGGTTTGTTTCACAGAACAATTTGGAACTGTTTGGAAGAGGGGCCGACACGTTCAAAATAATACATGGCAGGTGATTGGATGAACCACCTGGCAATCAAACCTTTACCGTGAAAAATTCGCCTCATTCGCGCAAGTTGAAATGTTGAAACTTTGCAGAAAGATTTGCCGGACGCAGCGTTGAGATGCTCCGCCTGTCGTGCCGTAGTTGAATCAAACTGGCTGCTGCCTACCCCAAGCGAAGGAGTTCAAGTATCTCGGGGTCTTGTTCACGAGTGAGGGTAAGGTGGAGCGGGAGATCGACAGGTGGATCGGTGCGGCTGCAGCAGTAAAACAGGCGCTGTACCGGTCCGTCTTGGTGAAGAGGGAGCTGAGCCGGAAGGCAAAGCTCTCCATTTACTGGTCGGTCTACGTTCCAACCCTCACCTATGGTCAAGCACTATGGGTCGTGACCGAAAGAACGAGATCTCGGATACAAGCGGCCGAAATGAGCTTCCTCCGTAGGGTGGCCGGGTTCAGCCTTAGAGATAGGGTAAGGAGCTCGGACATCAGGGGGGAGCTTGGAGTCGAGTCGCTGCTCCTTCGTGTCGAAAGGAGTCAGCTGAGGTGGTTCCGGCATCTAGTCAGGATGCCTCCTGGACGCCTCCCATTAGAGGTTTTCCAGGCACGTCCAACTGGTAGGAGGCCCCGGGGAAGACCGAGGACACGCTGGAGGGATTATATCTACCGGCTGGCTTTGGAACGCCTCGGGATCCCCCAGAATGAGCTGGAAAGTGTTGCGGGTGAGAGGGAAGCCTGGGTCGGCCTGCTGAACCTGCTGCCACCGTGACCCGACCCCGGATAAGCGGCTGATAATGGATGGATGGATGGATGGCTGCTGCTACTCTAGTAGCGCTGGAAGCGGCAGTTATCCAGACCATGCCATATAGGCAATGAACACAATAATGGAATAGAAAAATACAAATACAAAATAAAGCAGAACAGACAAACTAAAATAGGGGAACAAAAGAACTGCATAAAAGGACAACATCACTTAAAAGCAGTTCTATAAAAATGGGTTTTAAGAAGTGATTTAAAAGAAGTTACTGATTCTGCAAGCCTTATCCCCTCAGGTAGGTTGTTCCAAAGTCGAGGGGTCACCCTTTGATTTAAGCCTTGACTTTGGAACGGCCGGAAGGGCCCCACCGGAGGATCTAACGCTGCGAGCTGGCTCATATTGGGCTATCAACGATGTAGCTTGGGGCCAGACCCAGGCGTGCTTTAAAAGTGATCAGCAAAATCTTAAAATCAATTCTAAAACGAACAGGGAGCCAGTGGAGAGAGGCCAGGGCTGGAGTAATGTGATGCTGTCTGTTAAAACCAGTCAGAAGCCTAGCTGCTGCATTATGGACTAGTTGGAGGCGGGAGATGGATTTTTGATTTATGCCGGAAAGGAGGGAGTTGCAGTAGTCGAGTCGGGAGAAAATTAGTGCATGAATGACTTTTTCCAGGTCTGAGCGTGACAGTATGGGTTTGATTTTTGAGCTTATTCTTAATTGAAAGAAGCAGGACTGGACAATATTTTTGATCTTTGATTCAAAATTTAATTGAGAGTCAAACATTACACCCACATTTCTGGCAACAGGTTTTAAATAAGCAGCCAGGGGACCACGTTCACTCTTGATGAGGCTGGTGTTATTGTTTGGGGAACTGAATAATATGACTTCTGATTTGGAGTTATTGAGCTGAAGAAAATGTTGTGCCATCCAGCAGTTTACGTCAGAAAGACAATCTAAGACAGCAGCCAGGCTCTCTGGGTCACCAGGTCTCAGCGAAAGGTATATCTGTGTGTCGTCTGCATAGCAATGAAAATATATGTTGTGTCGCTGGAGTATTTGGCAGAGTGGAAGCATAGAAAATAAAAGTGGACCTAAAATTGAACCTTGCGATACACCACAGGTAATGTGAGTCGTGGAAAACGAGTGATTACCTATGGTGACAGAGTACGATCTTTCTAAAAGGTAAGAATAAAACCAGCCAAGTGCAGTGTCCTTGATGCCAACCCAGGTTTTGAGGCGATCGATTAAAATGGCGCGATTTACAGTATCAAAAGCTGCACTAAGGTCTAAAAGAATTAAAACTGCGCTCTCTCCCTTGTCTGCTGCTAAAGGGAGGTAATTAGTTACCTTGAGGAGGGCAGTTTCTGTTCTATGAAGTGCTCTAAAACTGAAATTTCTCAAATATGTTATTATGATTCATAAACTCTAGGAGTTGTGTTGAGACCACTTTTTATAAAACTTTTGATAAAAATGGAAGTTTTGAAATTGGCCTAAAATTGGAAACAACAGAAGGATCAAGCTTATGTTTCTTTAAAAGAGGTTGTAAGATTGCATGTACAATCTCTTACAATAGTCTAAGCTGCCATGATTACGTGAAAGATGTCTAACGTTTTGTACAAGGAGAACAGATTCTGAACACAATGAGGTGGTAAATGGAGGAAATCTGAAATAATAAAGATGAATGGTTTGCAAAAGTCTGTCGCCAAATATATTAACGCCAAGGCTTGTCACGATATGGGAGAATTTTCAGCCTTCCACTTTGCATCCCTTCCTTCCCCCAGTGGAAAGGATCTAACCAGTGCATTTAGCTAATGCAGTGTTTGGCTGCACTATGACTGATTAAAGTGAATATAAGTAGCACCAAAGCTAATTACCTCAAACCCGAAGAGGTTTCACTGCGACACGGCTGCAGGAAGTTTATCCTGACCAATGAGATGTGACGGAGCGGTGTGAAGACTTAAAATAAAAAATAAATGATCTCTTCATGTCCGCTACGCCTGAATCTTTCTCACTACAGAGCACTGGAGGGATGGAAAGACAGCCAAAGAAACTTCAACATCATGCACACCGTTACACCAATGTACCATGGATGGCTGCTTCCTCACACACGCGCGCACAGCACTCACCATCTCAGTTCTCACAGTGTGTCAGTAGGCCATTGATGTAATTACAGAAAGAACAGGAGCACGCTGGATTTACGGGCCGATGGAAGCATGGCAGGGTCATGTCTCTGAGGATTCTACAGTCTCCTCGCTCATAGAAATGAGTTCCCCTGTGGGATCCTCTGCACCAGAACATCTTCAGAATTAAATACAGCTTGTGATGTAATGGTGTGACAGCGGTCTAATTAGGCAGCTCAGAGGGGCTTTTTACTGGTGTTGTTCTTTTCTATGCAGAGGGCGAAACAGCCAGCAGCCAAATGTTGGCAGGCGTTAGCTGGTACAGCTGATGCAGTTTGTCGACCAGCTAGGTTGGCAGGTAAGCGCCAAAAGGGAGTTTACCAACATGCCATGTGGTTGAAATTTGGCATTCAAGTAACTTAAGCAGACAGACAGATAGATAGATAGAAAGGGTCTAGCTGCAGACCTGCAGGCTCACCTTCTATGAACATGTCCACTTGGAAAAGGAAGATACGTTTGAAATTGTGTATGCCAGAGATGATAGGATCATAAGGATACAATAGCATGTTTTTGTTAGATTGAATAAACTACATGACCTCCATAAAAAGTTTTTAAAAAGGTAAAGAACGCAACCTTCAGGGCTTTATAAAAACATTTGAGATATTTGTGCTTAAATTCTAATTACGCCTTCAATTAATCTGATCTCTTGACAAAAAAAGAAAAGAACAACAAGTCTGCCATCTGTGGCTCTCGTAGGATAGCAGTCATTTCATTTGGGGCTACCTGCTTGTCCTTCACACATTCTGACTGCCATTCATATTTTTATATAACTACAACTATGAAAGTCAAGAAACGGTAACGTTAAGCAGCGAATACCTGGTACTAACTTAATGGGTTTTCTAACCTTAACTAGTTATCTAGATCCATCCATCCATCCATCCATTTTCAATACCGCTAATCCTCATTAGGGTCGCGGGGGCGCTGGAGCCTATCCCAGCTGACATAGGGCGAAGGCAGGGGACACCCTGGACAGGCCGCCAGTCCATCGAGGGCACATGTAGGGACATATAACCATTCACTCTCACATTCACACCTATGGGCAATTTAGAGATCAATTAACCTGCAGCATGTCTTTGGACTGTGGGAGGAAGCCGGAGAGCCCGGAGAGAACCCACGCTGCCACGGGGAGAACATGCAAACTCCACACAGAAGGACCGCTCCGACCGGGAATTGAACCCGCGGCCCTCTTGCTGCTAGCCACTACACCACCGTGCAGCCCAAGTTATCTAGTTATCTAGATGTCATTAGCAAAATAAAGTTTACATAAACTAAAACTACGTTTAAAAAACAAACTTTTTTGTTGTTGTGCTTCCATTAACGTTAGCTTGCTGACGACACAAGCATAGCTAGCTGACCTTAACACACGTAATAACATGTGATTTACCATTCATTGTGGGTCCTGGTGATGGAGATGGGTGAGTCACACACATGCGCACACAAAATAGGACTTGGACAGAGGGTCACAGGGGGCTGGTGATGATGCAACCTACCGGGAACATATACAAAGGAAAACATACATTTACTTATATTATTATATTTAGAGTAAAATGGACCATAAAGTGGGGGAATGCTTTAGGGTGTGATTGACAGGTTGCTACCTTGGCATTGTAATTTCTGAGAGTTGTCTGTGTTTTTGTCTCCCAACTTTAACGCTTTAACAGTTTGTTTTCACTTTATGAAAGCAACATTCTGAACGCCCTAAAAATGTCTTATTCAGCGTTTTGATTTTGTCTACCCTCTCTGGTTCCAAAAAAACAAGATGCCAATAGAACCTCGAGGCTTTTTGGAATCGCAGTCCACAAACCAATGGGTGAACTCACGGTGACAATGTCCATTTTGTAGTTGCTCCAGGAAAAATGGCCAACCTGTTACCCGTCAGTCTCCTTAACATCTAGGCTGTTTCCAGAAGAACTCCCGCTGTAGCAAGATCCAACAAATAAAACTAAACTAACCAAGACAGTGTAATTTTTCTTGTGTATTGTCTCATTATTTTCTCATTCCACTCCGGCGGACATAGGGTGTACTTGCTGGATCCGTCCTAATTAGAGTGGAGAGGAAACCTCAGCTATCCTGACGTCTAGTTGCACTGTTGTTTCCTTTGTTGTAGTTAAATGCCCATGCTGGCATTGATGAATGTCTTCTAGCTCGGGGGCTTTTCAAACCCCTGACTGTTGGCCAAATTTGTGTTGAAAGGACAATAATGTTGTGAATTAGTTGCCTTGAGCTCATGCACATGCACGCACACAAACCTTGCAGTGTAATTTATGGATGTCATACATGCACACGCCATTCCTAAACAATGTGCGAATGCACGCTTTAAATAAGCTGTCTGGAGAGAGGTGTGTGTGTGTTTGCATGTGGAAGTGTAGAAACTAAAGTGAAGCCATAGAGTGGAACTAAAGCTGATAAGGGAGTGTGAAGTAGTGCCAAATTGGGTCGAGCTGTGGTTGTGCAAATTGTGCAGAATTTTCGCTTTTTGTGTGTAAACAACTGAGAAAAACTGTAAACCTTTTTTCTGGTCAAAAAGAAATCAAAAGACTAAAAAAGGTGTTTTTAGTTCTGGGGTTGGGTACCAGGGGCTTCATTGTACATGAAACAACCCGGACTAACGGAACACGGAAACAGAGTTTCAACCCGAAGCAAACGGGTGAGGTGTGAAAGCACTCTAGGGTTCCATTCCTTTTTCATTCAAAGAACCCTTTTGGAATAAATAGTTATTCCAGGATTGTTCAAGGCTTGGGTGTTAAAAGCTTCTCCCTGCTCACACCCCCCAAAACTAGTTGTGAAATGTGATGGTTGTAGGTTGAGCTGCACCACATTGTCCCTGTGGCTAAAGGAACCTAATGAGGAACCCTCGGTGTCCTAGATTAAACTTGGAAGAGTTTAGGGTTCTCGTTAGAACCCCTTGGTTGGGTTCTAGATGAATCCCTTGGAATATAAAAGAGTTCTCAGTAGAATCCCCTGGGTAGGTTCTAACTCTTGGAATATAAAAGAGTTCTCGGTAGAACCCCCTGGGTAGGTTCTAATTCTTGGAATATAAAAAAGTTCTCGATAGAATCCCCTGGGTAGGTTCCAACTCAAGGGTGGGCAAACTATTCAATTCAATTCAATTCAGTTTATTTTGTATAGCCCAATATCACAAATTACAAATTTGCCTCAGAGGGCTTTACAATCTGTACACATACGACATCCCTGTCCCAGGACATCACATCGGATCAGGAAAAACTCCCCAAAAATAACCTTTCACAGGGAAAAAAGGGAAGAAACCTTCAGGAGAGCAACAGAGGAGGATACCTCTCCCCGGATGGACAGATGCAATAGATGTCATGTGTACAGAATGAACAGCATTACAGAGTTACATAAGCACATTACATGAATATGACAACGTATGAATGGAACTCCAATCCATGAAACAGAAGGAGGTAGAGAGGAGGGGGGGGGGGGGGCGGGCGCATCAGCAGGGCCAACGCGGGAGGCCGGCTCACCAGGCATCAGACACCGCCAGTTCCAATGGACCCTATGAGACGTGAAGTCACAAAGACTCCGGGGAGGAAGCAGAGTTAATAAGGTGCAATGGAGAGATGTAAATTCATCCATAAGGAGAGAGAGAAGAGGAGGTCCGCAAGTCCTCTCCGGCTCCGTGGCTGTCCGAACCAGTGCGCGCCAAGAGAGCCACTATGCGAGCATCGGAAAGGAAATGGCGAAAATCCAAACACACCAGCGACCTGCTCGCCTATCAATCTCTTCCTCTGACTACTGGGGTCCCTCAGGGCTCAGTCCTTGGTCCTCTTCTCTTCTCTCTGTACACCAACTCTCTCGGCTCTGTCATTCGCTCGCATGGCTTCACCTACCACAGCTATGCTGACGACACCCAACTGATCCTCTCGTTTCCCCAATCCGAAACACAGGTAGCAGCACGAATCTCTGCCTGTCTGACCGACATCTCTCAGTGGATTGTTGTTCTAAGTTTGGACTCATGGTTTAATGCACTTATTGTAAGTCACTTTGGATAAAAGCGTCAGCTAAATGTAATGTAATGAAATAGGTGCTCAGTGTATCCTAAAACATCCCCCAGCAGCCTATAAGCCTATAGCAGCATATCTAGGGGCTCGACCAGGGCAAACCTGATTAAGCCCTAACTATAAGCACTATCAAACAGGAAAGTCTTAAGTCTATTCTTAAATGAGGTGACTGTGTCTGCCTCCCGGACTGAAAGTGGAAGCTGGTTCCATAAAAGAGGAGCTTGATAACTGAAGGCTCTGGCTCCCATCCTACTTTTTAGGACTCTAGGAACCACAAGTAGCCCCGCATTTAGTGAGCGCAGCTATCTAGTGGGGCAATATGGTACTACAAGCTCCTTAAGATATGATGGTGCATCACCAATCAAGGCTTTGTAGGTGAGGAGAAGAATTTTAAATGTGATTCTTGATTTTACAGGGAGCCAGTACAGAGCAGGTAGTACAGAAGTAATGTGATCTCTTTTCTTAGTTTTTGTGAGTGCACAAGCTGCACCATTCTGGATTAACTGGAGGGACTTAAGAGACTTATTAGAGCAGCCTGATAATAAGGAGTTGCAGTAATCTAGTCTGGAAGTAACAAACGCGTGAACCAGCTTTTCTGCATCTTTTTGAGACAAGATGTGCCTGATTTTTGAAATGTTACGTAGATGAAAAAATGCAATCCTTGAGATTTGCTTAACGTGGGAGTTAAAGGACAAGTCCCGGTCAAAGATAACGCCGAGATTCTTTACAGGGGTGTTGGATGCCAGGGCAATGCCATCTACAGAAACCACATCACCAGATAATTGATCTCTGAGGTGTTCAGGGCCCAGTAAAATAACTTCAGTTTTGTCTGAGTTTAACAGCAGGAAGTTGCAGGTCATCCATGTTTTTATGTCTTTAAGACATTTTTTAAATTTAGCAAGTTGGTTGGTCTCCTCTGGTTTGACCAATAGATATAATTGAGTATCATCTGCATAGCAATGACAGTTTATGGAGTGTTTCCTGATAATGTTGCCCAAAGGAAGCATATATAAAGGTAAATAAAATTGGTCCAAGCACAGAACCTTGTGGAACTTCGTGATTAACGTTGGTGGTCATTGAGGCTTCATCGTTTACAAACACAAATTGAGATCGATCTGATGAATAGGATTTAAACCAACTTAGTGCGGTACCTGAAATGCCAATCGACTGATCCAGTCTCTGTAATAGGATGTCATGGTCAATGGTGTCGAACGCAGCACTAAGGTCTAACAAAACAAGTACAGAGAGGAGTTCTTTATCTGATGCAATTAGGAGGTCATGTGTAATGTTCACCAGTCCTGTCTCTGTGCTGTGGTATTTTCTAAATCCTGACTGAAACTCCTCAAATAAACTATTCAGATGTAGAAAGTCACACAACTGATTTGCGACTACTTTCTTAAGGATGTTAGAGAGGAAGGGAAGGTTAGAGATTGGTCTGTAGTTAGCCAACACCTCTGGATTAAGAGTGGGCTTTTCCAGGAGAGGTTTAATTAGCTACTTTGAAGGAATGTGGTACATGGCCTGTTAGCAAAGACACATTAACAATATCCAACAGAGAGGTGCCAATTAAAGGCAATACGTCTTTAAGCAGCCTCGTTGGGATGGGGTCTAAGAAACAGGTAGACAGTTTAGAAGTAGAAACCGTTGAGGACAATTGATCTAGGTTATCCAAATATACACCAGGCCATAGAGCCGTTTCCAAGGCCACTCCTCTTGAGGACAGATCGGCACTGGCTGAGGGCAAGAGATCATCAATCTTGCCTCTAATAGTTACAATCTTTTCATTAAAGAAGTTCATGAAGTCATTACTACTGAGGTCTATAGGAATACACGGCTCCACAGAGCTGTGACTCTCTGTCAGACTGGCTACAGTGCTAAAGAGAAACCTGGGGTTGTTCTTATTTTTCTCTACTACTGATGAGTAATAGGCTGCTCTGGCATAACAGAGAGCCTTTTTGTATGTTTTAAGACTATCTCGCCAAACTAGGCGTGATTCTTCCAGATTGGTGGAACGCCATATGCTTTAGAGCTTTCGTGAAGTTTGCTTTAGTTTGCGGGTCTGAGGGTTATACCAGGGAGCAAACCTCCTTTGCTTCACTAGTCTTTTTCTTCAGTGGGGCTATCAAGTCTAGTGTCATTCTCAGTGAGCCTGTAGCACTATCGACAAGATGATCAATCTGGGACGGACTAAAGTTAGCACAGGAGTCCTCCGTCACATTGAGACGTGGTATTGAATCAAATGCAGAAGGAATTGCTTCTTTAAATTTAGCTACAGCACTGTCAGTTAGACATCTGGTGTAGAAACTTTTGACTAACGGTGTGCACTCCGGTAGTATAAACTCAAAAGTTATGAGGTAATGGTCTGACAGAAGAGGGTTCTGTGGGAAAACCTCCAAATGCTCAATGTCAATGCCAAATGCAAGAACAAGGTCGAGGGTGTGGCCAAAGCAGTGAGTGGGTTTCTGTACTCTCTGACAGAAGCTAATCAAGTCCAACAATGAGCTAAATGCAGCACTAAGGCAATCATTATCAACATCTACATGAATATTGAAATCTCCTACAATAATAACCTTATCAGTTTTAAGGACTAAACTTGATAGAAACTCTGAAAATTCAGATATAAATTCTGAATATGGACCTGATGGCCGGTACATTATAACAAATAGAATTGGCTGTAATGTTTTCCAGGTTTGATGTGAAAGACTAAGAACAAGGTTTTCAAATGAGTTGTAGTTTAATTTAGGTTTAGGATTCATTAATAGGCTTGAGTCAAAGATGGCTGCTACTCCACCTCCTCAGCCGGTGCCTCGAGGAAAGTATTAATATGACTTGGAGGAGTTGATTCATTTAGGCTGACATATTCTTCATGACTCAGCCAGGTTTCAGTAAGACACAATAAATCAATGTGATTGTCTGATATTAAATCATTTACTAATACAGCTTTAGATGACAGAGATCTAATATTTAGGAGTCCACATTTAATTGCACTGTTGCAGTAGTGTTGTTAACCTTTGAGGTTATTTTGTATGACTCCGCTTCTGGTTACTTTTGTTTAATTAATTTAAGTGGCCGTGGGACAGACACAGTCTCTATAGAGTTAAGGTTAAGGGTGGGTAACTGCTCGAATGGAAGTGCAGAGAAGGATGGAAGACTACAACTCTGCGTCTGCTTCCTGATCTGAACTCTGGGTCATGGATTAAGTCCGTTAATCAACTTGGCCATGTTTGCAGAAATGAGACGCGCTCCATCCCAAGTGGGATGAATGCCGTCTCGCCTCATCAGATCAGACTTTCCACAGAAAGTCTTCCAGTTATCTATGTAGCCTACATTGTTTGCTGGGCACCACCTGGACAACAAGTGGTTGAATGACGACATCATTGATCAGATTAGGGAGAACGGCCCACCCCTGTTCTAACTCTTTGAATATAAAAGAGTTCTCGGTCAAATCCCCTGGGTAGGTTCTAACTCTTGGAATATAAAAGAGTTATCGGTAGAACCCCCTGGTTAGGTTCTAGATAAAACTCTTGGAATACGAATGAGTTATTGATCCAACCCCCCCTGGGTAATTTCAAGATGAAACTCTTGGAATATTAATGAGTTAATGATCCAAACCCCTGGGTAGGTTCTAGATTAAATATATAGACAATTAATGATTATTTTTTCTTAAATCTGCGTCTCCCTCTCTGTTGTTGTGGCTTTAGAGCCAAGTCGTGACACCCTTGAAGTACAAAAACGTTCTCCGTAGAGCCTCCTGAGCGGATTCTTATCCTTATAAGGTGAAACAGATCTGATAGAACCTCCAAAGGAGGGTTCTGAGTGGAACCATTATACAATAAGTGTTATCCGTATAACCTCTCATAAGTGGTTCTGAGGTAGAACTGTCAAAAGGGGTTCTGCTCAAAGAACCCTATATGGTTCTAGTGAGGACCTTCATTTCAAAAAGTGAGATTATCTCTTTATATTCTTTGAAAGATATCAGTTCCAGAACAAATCATGTCAATATGAAGTAATCAGCATTGTTTCATGTATTGTGTCACTTCCAGGGGACCTATCCAATGACTCCCACATGAACCTCCCCCTCCCCCCGTCTACATACAGTATATCCTGCCTCTGATGGGTGAACCTAAAACTGGTTTCTCTTCCCTGCTTGCAACGTAACAGAATCCAAAGCTGTGAAAAGCCTTCCTGCACAGTTTCACTGTCGCTTCACTCGCCTCCTGACAAGAGTTGCCAGGGATACCGTTGCTAAGGGAGCGTGGGCGGCAGCACGGCCTGAATCCCGAGCACGCACATAGACATACGTGCACACATATTCCTTCTTCCTCTTTGCATCGACTTACAATAACTGTTGCCGAGTCGGAGAGGATTCGGGCAATATTGGGAACGTTATTGTCAAAATGAAGAGGAAAGAAACAGGAAGCTGCAAAGGCCCTCAACACCCTTTCATTCTTGGAGTTTAATGTATTAGCTCCCAAAATGAAGTTGAGACATTTATCCAACTAACCGTTTGACCTAAAACAGTCAACATTAACCAAAGCAACACTACATTAGCCATTAAAAACTAAAGCATAAACAACTCAAGGAAACAAGGTGTATTAGAAAATAGATTGGTTGAATAGCAGTATAAGAGGTATTTTACTTAATTAATTTTTATCACAGCTAAACATGCTATATATATAAATATATAAATATATATATATGTATATAAAATGTAAAGTGGACTGAATTCAAATGAAAAATGGGAACATACAGAGAAAGTAAGGATGTAGTGAGGACGGTTTGAAATACACCATAAGCTAAAGTCTTGTTGGACAGGTGTTGCAGTCACAGCGTGGAGACGTGCCACTTTGTCAGCTACCATCAACTCCGAACCGATTCATAGCATATTAATCCTTGAGTTATGGTCATGAATGTGTTTTGTGAGGTCACAGTTAATTATGGCCATTGACATCGTGTGCATGTGAATGGACTGGACGGACTACCCGAAAACAAAAAGCCTACGGCCACAGCTCACTATATGTTCTGCTCCAATCTGTCTGAAATCACAGAAACCTAGGATGTTTATTTTACCCTTCCAGCTGTAAGCTGCTATTTATGTTGGTTGATAAATTGTCCTCAGTTGTACAATGCTTCGTGCACAGCAACGTCCTGTTTGGGTTTTTGACACTTTGCTGCGAGTGACAACGGTGCTAAATCTCCAGGGACACTGAAGTCTGGCGAAAGCTGTCAGCCAGCTGGACTCAGCGGCTTGCCTGATTGGCTCGCAGAACCAGGAAACGGTGTGTGAATGGACGGGAGCCCAGATGGACCATATGGACCTACTCGTAGTGAGGAGCTGGTCCAAGTGTGCAACACACACACACACACACACACACACACACACACCATGTGTCATGTTGTGTCCCGCTGACATAAGACCCCTACCTCGTTATAATGACGAAGCTAACATATGGGTTTTTAGAGTTTAGAGTTATGTTTCTGTGTGTGTGTTTGTGTTGGAATACACACAGATGTCAGCCTGCGCTTATGACAATGTGCAGAGCAGCTGCTGGTGTTTTCATCTTCCGAGTGTTAAATACCAGCAGCTATGTGCTAACAGCTAACACAGACCTCTCTCTATTTCCTCACCGTCTCTCCATCCTCGCTTTCAATCAAGACCCATTCCCTCCCTCTCTCTCCCTCCCTGCTGTCTCTCCCAACACTCATTCCCCTTGCTCCCACGCACCTATTTAAACCGCGGCCTATTATTTCCAGCTCATCGTCCTTTCTAATCTGAGGGTAGTGCCCCGCATTCCCGAACAGGTGGGTTTCACCCACGCTCTTCCGTGACCTCCTGCGCTGTACATGCGATGAATATCATTGGCCAAAGCATCACGTTCCCACACGCTTCTTCATCCGTCCTCTGTCTGGATGAAAAGGGATCAAGGGGAGCGAGGGGAAGGGCAGGTGAGACAGTGAGGAAGGGAGAGAAGAATGCACGTGGTATTTTCCCGGTTGCCGTGTGACGTTCAAATCTTTCCAGCCTCTCCACAGCCGAATGATCCCAATGTTTACTCTTCGCTGGAGGCCATGCTAGGGACGTGTCTGGCTGAACACGTATGGTCACTGTGGAATGAGGGTTAGCTCATTGTCTTTAATTAGGCGGAGAGGAACGCAGAGAGGGGGAACGTCGCCGCCTGTTATCCAGACATCCGGTTGCCTCTCTTCTTCTGTCTCCATATCAGGCCTCATGGTTCACACATTCCTGATGAGAAGCAATAATGAAGTAAGACGAAGCCGAAACATTAGCTGACGCGTTGAGTGAGCCCATGAATGAATGACTTGACAAACATCTGAGGGTATTTTCCCAGTGTGCCATTGAGCTTTGTATTCTTTTTACAATGGGCCGACTGTGTAGATGCTTATTTTAGGTAGTGTCCCAGCACGAGGAACCCGGAGCAGACCCGGTGTGGATTAATTTTCTTGCTGAAAATGTCTCGCCACAGATCCATAATAGCACAAAAATATTTTCAGACCTCTCAAAAGTCGGGGCTGGCTGGCTGTTATGGGGTCAGATCAGTCTCAATAATTGCAAATGCACACAGAGAGACTCGCAAATGCAAACACAAAGATTCACAAATGAACACAGAACAATTCACAAATATATTTGATTTACAAATGAAACAGAAGGATTTACAAATGAAACAGAAGGATTTACAAATAAATTAGACTTACAAATGCACGCAGAACGATTCACAAATACATTACAATGCACACATAAATAAATTACGTTTTATATAAATGTAAAAGAAAAATCACAAATATATTTCTGCATTTCTATGTGGATTTTTCAATTTTTTTGTGTGTATTTGTTTGTGGATCGCACTGCATTTGTTTGTGGATGGCCGTGGCTGGATTCATTGTGATTTTTAGAAATGCAGAAATATATTTGTGATTTTTCTTTTACATTTATATAAAACGTAATTTATTTATGTGTGTATTGTAATGTAATTTGTGAATCATTCTGCGTGTATTTGTGAGTCTAATTTATTTGGCTGTCTCCAGCGACCGTCCCTAACTCAGCTCGCACAAATGAAACTGGCTCGCGGCTCTGGCTGTGTCGGCTTTGCAGCACCCGTCGCCACGGACTTCGCCGCTTGCCTGGGGGCCGCGAACTCAGGGTGCTCGCTGCGCCCTCTCTTCCTGCGGGGAGTGACGGAACCCTCCTGTTCATTGCGCAACCGTTAACCAGGGCGGCCTGTCCTCAGTGTACAATCATTGGCGATGTACACAATCCGTCTTGAAACATGGACCCTGACTCGTTTATCAGGCCTCGTGAGTGGGACTTTTTTGCTCTGTCATCCCCATTAATATTAATGGAACCAATGTGTTTACAATTTATTTAGTCAAAGTCAGGTAAAAAGTCTGAAGCCGATGCAAAAGTGTTTTAAACATGCATTCTCTTCACAGTCCAGCAGGGGGCGACTCCTCTGGATGCAAAAAGAAGTCTGATTGTCTGTGAAAAAATGACTCTACTTCTACCTTGATTTATTCCCTTGTTTATGGTCTCAATCTCTAGTTTCAAGTCTTCTTCAATACAGAATGATGTTAATTTAGTAAATTATGCTTTAGGGTGGGGCTTACTGTGATTGACAGGTTACTGCTCGACCAGAGCCGAACTTGAGGTTTCTTAACATCAGTCCACAAACGTCAAGTTCACTACGTCTACTTTATTAATACAGTCTATGATTATAACTTACAGGTCAGTCATCTATGAAACAAATGAAAGTCTCTAAAGTGTTCTGAAGAAGGTTTTTGTTCTATTTCATTCATCCTTCCTGACCGCCAGAGGTGGTGCTTAGCACTGGATATCTTCCGTCTCGCGCACAAGCAGGTTGAGTTTTAATAACAACAAAGTCATGTGTGACCTCGGATGACCCCCAGCCGGGTATAAGTTCCGGTGTCGTTCCGAGATCAATCATTTTTCATCTTCTCGCTACACAGTCTAACCATTATGTTAGCATCAGCTAAGCTGAAATTGTACAAATAATAATTCTGAAGCTTGTCGCGTGTAGCCTTGTTGCGGGTTGCGGGTCTCTCGCCCTCCAAAGGCTGCGACAAGCTGTCCTTCTTAGGAGGGAGACGGTGTGTTTCTCTACGTCGGACCATCGCTAGACACACTGTTCCTGACCTGTTTTCACAGGACCTGGTTTGTACAGTAGCCGAGTGCTCTCGCTTAGACTTACTGCTGGTACACGAGTAATCACAGCTACCGTACAAGTGAAGAGAGTGTCCTCGCTCCCCTCTCACTAGACGGACTGTTTCCGGCCTGTTCCACAGAACCCGGTCCACAGTAGCCGAGTGCTCTCGCTTAGGCTTACTGCTAGGACACGAGTAATCACAGCTACCGTACTAGTGAAGTGTCCTCGCTCCCCTCTCATTAGACGGACTGTTTCCGACCTATTCCACAGGACCCGGTCCACAGTAGCTGAGTGCTCTCGCTTAGGCCTACTTCTAGGACACGAGTAATCTTGGCTGCCAGACTAGTGAGGAGAGTGTTCTCGCTCCCTCTCACTGATCGTTCCCCGCTTCCTCTATAGCAGTCAGCAGAGCGACCCCGCTCGGACTGACTTAATAGTCAACACAAATTAGGGAAGCAGGGTCCCTCCAGAGTCGGGGCTATGTTTAGCTCTGCCGGCTGTGGGACCTGTATGGCCCCTCTCCAGCCTGAGGATGGCCATGACCTTTGCCCCCACTATGATGGACTGTCCGTCGCGCCAGCGTGTGCACGACATCCTCTTCAATCTTTCCCTCTTCCGAGTGGGCAGGCGGTTGCCCTACATCCTCTTTCTTCGCCTATTGGGCAAATTGACAGCTGCCTCAACTGCAGAGATGGCTGAACAGCCTTTGTTTGGATGCCAGGTGACACAGGCAAAGGATGGTAGAGGTGTCACAGCAGTGCTTTCTGGCTCTATCACCATGGAGGGAGAGGGCATACCTGTCGGGGGGCGTCCCCATGGGTGTGGTCCCATCCCGGCGAGAAGTCATCACGACAGACAGGGTGAACGTTGCTACCCCTCAAACACTGGGGGGGGGGGGTTCTTCGTCCATATTCCTCTACTCGATCCATACGAGGTAGGCTCCTTGGGTTTCCTTATGACTCTGTTGATATAAGTCATCCAGTGCTAAGCACCGCCTCTGGCGGTCAGGAAGGATGAAATAGAACGAAAGTTACGTATGTAACTATGGTTCTATGAATCCTGGATGACCGCCAGAGTTCTCGGTCACTCGGATTTTCGCGAGAAGATTCCGTAGGATTGATCTCGGGATGACACCGGAACTTATACCCGGCTGGGGGTCATCCGAGGTCACATGTGACTTTGTTGTTATTAAAACTCGACCTGCGTCTGCGCGAGACGGAAGATATCCAGTGCTAAGCACCACCTCTGGTGGTCATCCAGGATTCATAGAACCGTAGTTACATACGTAACTTTCGATTCAAAGCCTGGACTGAATACTCATGTATAACAGATGCTGGTGTGCAGATATATATATATATATATATATATATATATATATATATATATATATATACATGCTGTAAACTGACAGTGGAAGATGTGGAACAGCTGCTCTGAAATAACCTGACAGTGTTTGCTAGCCAAACAGACCGTCCACATCTTCCAAAGCATACTGTAGCTTTCCTTTTTCAAAATGCAGAAGTGAGCTGCCAATTCATTTCTTCACTGGTCTGCTCCCTCCTCCTCCTTCTTCCATCCTTTCTTCCGGTTCTCGCTATGCTCGACACAGTCTCTCTCTCTCCCGCTCACTCACTGATCTCTTGCTGTCTGACATTCGCTGCTAAATGTGGAGCATGACCAGAACCGAGGGGGAGAGGTGAGGAGAAAAAGAGGGATGAAGTCACAGAAACAAAAGGGTTGAAAGTGAGGAAACAAAAAGGGAGAGAAGAAGAAGAAGAAAAGGAGAGGAAGCTGGCAGCCAGATCCATCAGTCTCTCTCAGACCTACACAGTCTGTAAAACTCCTGGCAAATCCAAGTTCACGTCAAAGATAATTAGAAGGAGCATTGACTCACACCTAAAGAATGCATTACTACTCATGTGTGTGTTCTTGTACTTGCTGCATAGAGAGAACCGAAAAAGAGTGAGAACATCTTTGGAAAGGGAAGACATTTGGGCCGATCCTCACTTCCTAAAAAGGCCTTCTTAAAAGGGTAAATACGTGGTTTTAAGGTTTGCGTTAGGGGCTAGGGAATGCTGTATGTCAATGAGGGTCCTCACAAAGATAGAAGTACAGGGATGTATATGTGAATAATAATAATAATAATAATGCATTTCATTTATATAGCGCTTTTCATAATACTCAAAGACACTTCACATAATTAAAACATCCTAAAAGCTAAAAATAAATAAATAAGAATAGCTAAAATACAGGTAAAACAAATAAAACAAATAAATAGGGACTTTTGAGTCGCTCGGACCCTGATAAGAAAGAAAACAAAAACAAACAATCACATTAAAAGCAGTTCTGAACAGGTGGGTTTTGAATTACAGTGAGAGAGTGAGAGAGAGAAAGAGAGAGGAGATGGAGAAAAAAGAGAGAAAAAACGAAAAGAGAGTGAGAGATCAAGATGGAGATAAAAGAGAGAGAATGAGAGAAAAGGAGAATAGAGGAAGAGAGAGAGAAAGGAGAGAGGCAGAGAAAGAGAGAGAGTGAGAGATAGAGAGGGGGGGGAAGGGGGTGAGAGAACCAGAGCATATAGAGACTGTTTGATGACAGGATGAACATGTCATGTTTTAGAATAATCCATATTTTAGCAAAGCTCAACCTAGAGGGAATCTAACCAAACAAACATGGACGCCTCACGCTGGACTGTGTTTGTTCACATGAATAAGTGACAGAAATAGTCACCAAGAAGGGAAAAAGCTAGAGAGAAAAGTTCAAACCCTGAAACTGTGCTTGGGTTTAATCGGAGACAGGGTTCCCGGGAATACACACGTTTCAGCATTTCCTGAGGAAATATAATAACGGGAAAAGCGTCAGTTGTGGCGGTGGTGAGACCTTTCGGAGCACGAACAGCCTCTGAGCAGAATACAGAATTTTACCTTTGAAAAAATCATTTATCTGCGATAAAAATGTCCTAGACCTAGTATTAAACTGTCTTTCACTAATCTCAAATTGTTGTTAACCAGTTTTAAACCACCATCAACCAGTTTGAAACTGTCTTCAACCAGTTTGAAACTCTTCAACTAGTTTTAAACTGTCGTCAACTAGTTTTAAACTGTCTAAATATATGTGTGTAAACCAAACAGTAACAAGGCTGCATTATTTATGCCTACATAACATTCATACATTCTTCCGCTCACTGGAGGTTCCTGAACGCATCGCTCTCTCTCTTCCGGTAAGCGTATTGCATCACTTCCGGTTGCCAGCTTAGCAGCTTGCGATGTTTTCCTCCTCTCCCCCTCCCGCTCCCTCTTGCTCAGAGTGTCTCATGTATAGCTATTCCTCTGCCTCCCTTAATGATAAGGGTACATGCAACAAGTGTAGTTCATTTGCTAGGTTGGAGGTAGTTCTAAGTGGGTTGGATGCACGGCTCCGCACCATCGAAGCTCAGACAGTTATGCTAGTTAGCCCGCCCTCCCGCCCCAATAGTCGTTGCGGAGCCGCTAGCGTTAGCCTCTGTCAGCTATCCCCCGGCAGCCGGATGGCTGGGTGACTGTTCGAAGGGGTTTTAAGTCCAAACAGAAGTCCACTGAGCACCACCAATCTCTTCACGTTTCAAACCAGTTTTCCCCACTCAGCGACGCACCCGCTGAGAAACCCACTCTGGTTATAGGCAGCTCCATAGTCAGAAACGTGAAGATAGCGAAGCCAGGGACCAAAGTCATGTGCATCCTGGGGGCCAGAGCGGGCGACATTGAATCTCGTTTAAAACTGCTGGCTAAAGATGAGCGTAGTTACAGTAAGATTATAATACACGCCGGCGGTAATGACTCCCGACTGCGGCGGTCGGAGGTCACTAAAATTAATGTGGAATCGGTGCGTGCTTATGCCAAGACAATGTCGGACACCGTAGTTTTCTCTGGCCCTCTCCCCAATCTGATCAATGATGACATGTATAGCCGCATGTCGTCATTCAACCGCTGGTTGTCCAGGTGGTGCCCAGCAAATAATGTGGGCTACGCAGATAACTGGCAGACTTTCTGGGGAAAGCCTGATCTGATGATGCGAGACGGCATTCATCCCACTTGGGATGGAGCGCGTCTCATTTCTGCAAACATGGCCAAGTTGATTAACGGACTTAATCCATGACCCAGAGTTCAGATCAGGAAGCAGACGCAGAGTTGTAGTCTTCCATCCTTCTCTGCACTTCCATTCGAGCAGTTACCCATCCTTAACCTTAACTCTATAGAGACTGTGTCTGTCCCACGGCCACTTAAATTAATTAAATCAAAAGTAACCACAAGAGGAGTCATACAAAATAACCTCAAAGGTTAACAACACTACTGCAACAGTGCAACAAAACAGGATAATTAAATGTGGACTCCTAAATATTAGATCTCTGTCATCTAAAGCTGTATTAGTAAATGATTTAATATCAGACAATCATATTGATTTATTGTGTTTTACTGAAACCTGGCTGAGCCATGAAGAATATGTCAGCCTAAATGAATCAACTCCTCCAAGTCATATTAATACTCACATTCCTCGAGGCACCGGCCGAGGAGGTGGAGTAGCATCCATCTTTGACTCAAGCCTATTAATTAATCCTAAACCTAAATTAAACTACAACTCATTTGAAAGCCTTGTTCTTAGTCTTTCACATCAAACCTGGAAAACATTACAGCCAATTCTATTTGTTATAATGTACCGGCCACCAGGTCCATATTCAGAATTTATATCTGAATTTTCAGAGTTTCTATCAAGTTTAGTCCTTAAAACTGATAAGGTTATTATTGTAGGAGATTTTAATATTCATGTGGATATTGATAATGATTTCCTTAGTGCTGCATTTATCTCATTGTTAAACTCGATTGGCTTCTGTCAGATAGTACAGAAACCAACTCACTGCTTTGGCCACACCCTCAACCTTGTTTTTGCATATGGCATTTGGAGGTCTTCCCACAGAACCCTCTTCTGTCAGACCATTACCTCATGACTTTTGAGTTTATACTCCTGGAGTGTACACCGTTATTCAAAAGTTTCTACACCAGATGTCTAACTGACAGTGCTGTAGCTAAATTTAAAGAAGCGATTCCTTCTGCATTTGATTCAATACCACGTCTCAATGTGACAGAGGACTCGTGCTAACTTTAGTCCTTCCCAGATTGATCATATTGTCGATAGTGCTACAGGCTCACTGAGAATGACACTAGACTCGATAGCCCCACTGAAGAAAAGGACAGTGAGGCAAAGGAGGTTTGCTCCCTGGTATAACCCTCAGACCCGCGACCTAAAGCAAACTTCACGAAAGCTCGAAAGCATATGGCGTTCCACCAATCTGGAAGAATCTCGCTTAGTTTGTCGAGATAGCCTTAAAACATATAAAAAGGCTCTCTGTAATGCCAGAGCAGCCTATTACTCATTTGACAGTAATGTAACTCTATTACCCTATTACTCAACAACAGATACAGTTTACTGCTGTATCTGGGACTTCCACAACATGTACAAAGCAGCAATAGTGGTTATTTCAGCTGTGACTGATGAAATGTCTCGTCTTAAACTTAAACCGTATTTTATTGTCATATTACATTTTTACATATATATGAAATTTGTCCTCTGCATTTAACTCATCCTTAATTATTAAGGAGCAGTGGGCTGCTGTGAAAGCGCCCGGGGAGCAACTGGGGGTTCAGTGTCTTGCTCAAGGACACTTGGACATGCAACTAATGGGGAGAGCGGGGATCGAACCGGGTACCTTCTGGTTACGGGACAACCACCTCATCCCCATGAGCTACAGCCGCCCCTTTTTAAAAAAAATTTTTTTTTAAACTTAAACCGTCTAGCACGAGTGACGCGAATAGACAGTGATCCCGTGATCAAACTGAGTGACGCAAAATATTGCTTGCGTGATTGCGTTTAGTTGGGTAGCATAACAATTTTATAACAGTTGATTTTTTTCCCTTTTCTTCTCAAGTTAGGTAGTTGTTTTTTCCCCCTCATTTATTTTGGAAGGTTGTCCAAGAAACAATCAGAAGTGGGGCCTTAAATTGCGAACCGCTGCCTTAACTCATCACTCCAAAAATGTTAAGTAGGTGTTTCGTGGATTGGGAACTGGATATGATTATCCTTAAAGCTTTCAGTGAGTCTTTTATTAGATTGTGTATGGTGGACACACGGACGTCTTTGACAGTGTTACGTTGTCCACTTGCCATTCGTGACATAACATGGTGAGCAGCAGCTGCTGTCATCGTTTGGCTCGTCTGCCTGACCCTAAAGTTAGACCTTTACGTCTCCGTGTGGTCACGTGTCGGTGACTACACTTCTATACTAAAATGTCCATGACGTGTGTAATTCATTCTATTCAAATAAAATCCAACTGGTGGAGAGGATTCTAAAGCGTGACCCAGCAGCTGGCTGCCATTAATATATATCTCTGTGTGTGTGTGTGTGTGTGTGTGCAACTATGTGTGTTTTCTAGCTGTTCCAGAGCCTCATTATTACCTGAGGGAGAGAGTAGCCTTGTATGGGGAAGAAAAACAACTATGGGTGTGCAAGGCTTTGTCTGAGTGTGTGTGTGTGTGTGTGTGTGTGTGAGACACTAAAATGGAAGAGGGAGGGACAGAAATGGAAGCAACAATGGTGCCTCGCAAACTTTCCATCGCGCCAAATGTTACGGGCCTCGTGTCCTTACCTTCTCTGCAGTTCCATCTCCTCTGCCGTGGGGCCATTCTGAACCTGGGGGTCCTGTCTGGGCAACGTGGGGCCTGTAGGGGGCAACACACAAACAGACGGCTCCTGTTAGATGTTGGCACTGTATAATAACGGTGAGAAGCACTAAACCTTCACAAGGCTTTAGAACAATAATCACACATTTTAAAGCACGTTATAATGACTTAAAAGGTCATTTTATTATGATACTTCAGAACTGCCAATCGATTGAAAATCTATATGTGTGTATATATATATATATACACACATATAGATTTATAGTGCCGAAAAGATTAGTTCGTCACGCGATTAGTCAATCCACAGAAAATTCATTAATTCAATTCAATTCAATTCAGTTTATTTTGTATAGCCCAATATTACAAATTACAAATTTGCCTCAGAGGGCTTTACAATCTGTACACATACGACATCCCTGTCCCAGGACCTCACATCGAATCAGGAAAAACTCCCCAAAAATAACCTTTCACAGGGAAAAAAGGGAAGAAACCTTCAGGAGAGCAACAGAGGAGGATCCCTCTCCCCGGATGGACGGAAGCAATAGATGTCATGTGTACAGAATGAACAGCATTTACAAAGTTACATAAACACATTACATGAATATGACAATGTATGAATGGAACTCCAATCCATGAAACAGAAGGAAGTAGAGAGGAGGCGCATCAGCAGGGCCAATGCGGGAGGCCGGCTCACCAGGCATCAGACACCTCCAGGTCCAATGGACCCTATGAGATGTGAAGTCACAACGACCAGGGAGGAAGAGGAGTTAATAAGGTGCAATGGAGAGATGTAAATTCATCCATAAGGAGAGAGAGAAGATGAGATAGGTGCTCAGTGTATCCTAAAACATCCCCCAGCAGCCTATAAGCCTATAGCAGCATATCAAGGGGCTCGACCAGGGCAAACCTGATTCAGCCCTAACTATAAGCACTATCAAACAGGAAAGTCTTAAGTCTATTCTTGAATGAGGTGACTGTGTCTGCCTCCCGGACTGAAAGTGGAAGCTGGTTCCATAAAAGAGGAGCTTGATAACTGAAGGCTTTTGCTCCCATCCTACTTTTTAGGACTCTAGGAACCACAAGTAGCCCCGCCCCGCATTTAGTGAGCGCAGCTCTCTAGTGGGGCAATATGGTACTACAAGCTCCTTAAGATATGATGGTGCATCACCAATCAAGGCTTTGTAGGTGAGGAGAAGAATTTTAAATGTGATTCTTGATTTTACAGGGAGCCAGTGCAGAGCAGCTAATACAGGAGTCATGTGATCTCTTTTCTTAGTTTTTGTGAGTACACGAGCTGCAGCATTCTGGATCAACTGGAGGGATTTAAGAGACTTATTAGAGCAGCCTGATAATAAGGAGTTGCAGTAATCTAGTCTGGAAGTAACAAACGCGTGAACCAGCTTTTCTGCATCTTTTTGAGACAAGATGTGCCTGATTTTTGAAATGTTACGTAGATGAAAAAATGCAATCCTTGAGATTTGCTTAACGTGGGAGTTAAAGGACAAGTCTCGGTCAAAGATAACGCCGAGATCCTTTACAGTGGTGTTGGATGCCAGGGTAATGATATCTACAGAAACCACATCACCAGATAATTGATCTCTGAGGTGTTCAGGGCCCAGTAAAATAACTTCAGTTTTGTCTGAGTTTAAATCAGGAAGTTGCAGGTCATCCATGTTTTTATGTCTTTAAGACATTCTTGAATTTTAGCGAGCTGGTTGATCACTGGTTTGATCGATAGATATAATTGAGTATCGTCTGCATAGCAATGAAAGTTTATGCAGTGTTTCCTGATAATATTGCCCAAAGGAAGCATATATAAGGTAAATAAAATTGGTCCAAGCACAGAACCTTGTGGAACTCCGTGATTAACGTTGGTGGTCATTGAGGCTTCATCGTTTACAAATACAAATTGAGCTCGATCTGATAAATAGGATTTAAACCAACTTAGTGCAGTACCTGAAATGCCAATCGACTGATCCAGTCTCTGTAATAGGATGTCATGATCAATGGTGTCGAACGCAGCACTAAGGTCTAATAATACCAGTACAGAGATGAGTCCTTTATCTGATGCAATTAGGAGGTCATTTGTAATTTTCACCAGTGCTGTCTCTGTGCTGTGGTGTTTTCTAAATCCTGACTGAAACTCCTCAAATAAACTATTCTGATGTAGGAAGTCGCACAACTGATTTGCGACTACTTTCTCAAGGATCTTAGAGAGGAAGGGAAGGTTAGAGATTGGTCTGTAGTTAGCCAACACCTCTGGATTAAAAGTGGGCTTTTTCAGGAGAGGTTTAATTACAGCTACTTTGAAGGAATGTGGTACATGCCCTATTAGCAAAGACACATTAACAATATCCAGCAGAGAGGTGCCAATTAAAGGCAACACGTCTTTAAGCAGCCTCGTTGGGATGGGGTCTAAGAGACAGGTAGACGGTTTAGAAGTAGAAACCGTTGAAGACAATTAGTCTACGTTAATGGGAGAAAAGCTATCCAAATATACACCAGGGCATACAGCCGTTTCCAAGGCCACTCCTCTTGATGACAGATCGGCAGTAGTTGAGGGCAAGAGATCATCAATCTTGCCTCTAATAGTTAAAATCTTTTCATTGAAGAAGTTCATGAAGTCATTACTACTGAGGTCTATAGGAATACACGGCTCCACAGAGCTGTGACTCTCTGTCAGCCTGGCTACAGTGCTAAAGAGAACCCTGGGGTTGTTCTTATTTTTCTCTATTACTGATGAGCGGCTACTTTGATAACATTAAAGTTCCATAAATGTACTAATCTTTTTTGTTTTGCTGGTCTCCTCTGTCATTAAGTGTTAGGATCCCTGTCTGATTCTACAGTCTCCACCTCCGGTTTCCGCCCACTACCACGCCCCTCTCCTTTGGTTCAGGTGGGGCTCGTTGCCCTAAGTGCTACCAGCTGTTTTAAGGACCATGGCATTCCCTGGCGGGTTGTCAGATCATTCCGGTCACCAGTCTGGTTCCTTACCATGTGTTGGGAACACCAGGTTTCTACCGTTCCCGTTCGTACCAAGGACTAGAGTTCGGTCGAGTTGCCCTCCCGACTCCAGCGAAGGAAGACTCGCTTCTGGATCCGCTGGACAATTCTGTTCATTGTTTTGTTTGTTTTATTCTTTGCTGTTTTTTTCCCCCGACTTTGAGTTTTGCAAACTGCTGCGTGAGCGTGCGTTTGGGTCCTCCACACCACACAACCCTAACAGAATGATCTGACCAACATGACGGATCCAGCAGCCGCAGCAGCATCGCTTCCGGAGGAGAGTCTGCAGAGGGCGATCTCGTCGCAAGGCAATCTCCTCGACCAACACCATCTGGTGCTGCAGAACCTCCTCGACTCCCAGCATTCTATCGGGTCCCAGGTGGCGGAGATAAGAGGTCTGTTACGGGAAGTCGCGCTGCCCCGTTTTCCCCAGCCCGACTACCAGCCCCGTTCCTCTCCGCCGCAGCCGGTTCCGCAGGACTCGGCTGGCAACCATGAGTCTTTTGTTCCTTCTCCTGTGCCCTATGGCGGAGCGTCCGGGGAGTGTAGAGGATTTATGCTCCAGTGTAATTTTGTTTTTGACCAACAGCCCCGCACATTCGTCTCGGACAATGCTAGGGTGGCTTATATGGTGGGGTTGCTGCGCAGCAAGGCACTTGTCTGGGCTGAAGCTTGGCACGTCAGACGCTCTCCTGCCCAGATTTCCTACACGCGCTTCGTGGAGGAATTCAAGAGAGTATTCGACCACCCGGTGTACACCCGGGACGTTGTTCAGCGCCTGCTCAGTCTTCGTCAGGGCTCAACTAGCGCAGCGGAGTACTCTGTGGATTTCCAGATTCTGGCCACGGAGTCTGGTTGGGACAAGGAGGCGCTGAAAGGAATTTATCGCAGCAGTCTTTCGGATTCTCTGAAGGACGAGTTGGCCGTCGGAGAGGAGCCGGAGTCTTTGGATGAGCTCATCACTTTCTCCATCAATATGGATAACCGTATTCGGGAACGTCGTCGGGAGAGGAGCTACAGGCCTTCCAATCCTGCCCGTCAGTTTGCTTCCACTTCCAGCTCTCAGCCTCCGAGCCTGTTCCGACGTTCCAGTCATGCGCGTCCCCGCTCTCCTACTTCGGCACCTCCCCCTTTGGAGCCGGAGGAACCGATGCAGCTCGGCCGAATTCATCTCTCTCCGGAGAGATAACTCACTGGACTCAGCCTATTTCCCTGCTCGTGTCCGGTAACCACAGTCAAGAGACCCGGTTTTTCGAGTTCCCTTCCCCGCAAACACCCCTGGTTCTGGGACTCCCCTGGCTCAAGGACCATAATCCTCAGATCGATTGGGCTGGGGGTCGGATCACCGGTTGGAGTTCCGCCTGTCACTCCCGCTGCCTCAGATTTGCTGTACCCCGTCAGCCTCGTCTTTTAAGCAGACATGACGCTTATCCTAGCCTCGCCGCAGTGCCTCGGGAATATAGGGACTTGGCAGAGGCATTCAGTAAGGAGCGGGCCCTTTCACTTCCTCCTCATCGTCCCTACGATTGTGCCATTGACCTGCTTCCGGGCGCGCCACTTCCCACGAGCCGGTTATATAATCTCTCCCGGCCTGAGCGCGAGTCCATGGAGAAGTATATAACCGATTCAGTCGCCACAGGAATCATACGGCCCTCATCTTCACCTGTGGGAGCGGGTTTCTTCTTCGTCTCCAAGAAGGATAAGAGTCTTCGTCCCTGCATTGATTACAGAGGTTTGAATCAGATTACCATCAAAAATAAGTATCCCTTAGCACTTATCTCCTCTGTTTTTGAGTCCTTAGCTGGAGCCAAGATTTTCACGAAGCTGGACCTCTTATCACCTGGTCCGAATTCATGAGGGGGACAAATGGAAGACGGCCTTTAACACACCCCTGGGACATTTTGAATATCTGGTGATGCCGTTTGGTTTAACCAATGCCCCTGCCGTTTTTCAGGCCCTTGTGAATGACGTCCTCCGCGATTTCCTAAACCGTTTTGTGTTTGTGTATATTGATGACATTCTCATCTTCTCCCCAAGTCCTCAGGAGCACACTAACCATGTCCGCCAGGTCCTGCAACGGTTGTTGGAGAATCAGCTCTTCATCAAGGCGGAGAAGTGCGAGTTCAACGTCACCTCTGTGCAGTTCCTGGGCGTCTTCATAGAGGAGGGTCAGGTGAGAAAGGACCCCGAGAAGGTGAAGGCAGTGACTGAGTGGCCGGTACCCGCCTCAAGAAAGAAGCTCCAGCTGTTTCTGGGGTTCGCTAACTTTTACCGCCGGTTCATTCGGGACTACAGCCGAGCGGCAGAACCGCTGACACGGCTCACCTCCCAAGGTGCGTTTTTCATGGTCCCCTGAGGCTGACAGGGCTTTTCAGTCCCTCAAGGAGCGGTTCGTCTCGGCTTCAACCTGGTTCACCCGGACGAGACTCGCCAGTTTGTTGTTGAGGTGGACGCCTCTGACACCGGCGTCGGAGCTGTACTCTCCCAGCGGTCAGCTGCCGACTCCAAGCTTCATCCCTGTGCTTTTTTCTCTCGTAGACTTTCCCCGGCGGAGAGAAACTATGACATTGGCAACCCTGGCCATGGAGGAGTGGAGGCACTGGCTGGAGGGATCAGTGATCCCCTTTGTCGTCTGGACCGACCACCGGAATCTGGAGTATATCCAAATGGCTCGCGCCTGAATTCCCGCCAGGCCCGCTGGGCTTTGTTCTTCACACGTTTTAACTTCACAATCACCTTTCGGATATATTGGCCCTTTTCCCATCATCTCCATCATCAACCCCGTCTCGGTTAAACTGCAGTTGCCTCGTTCCATGAGGATTCACCCAGTATTTCATGTCTCCCTCCTCAAACCCGTTGTCTCCAGCCCCCTAAACCCTCCGCCAGAACCCCCTCCACCCCCCCCCCCCCCCGTCTCTTCGAGGGGGGCCCCGTCTACACGGTCAACCGCCTATTGGATGTCCGCCGTCGAGGTAGGGGGTTTCAGTACCTGGTGGACTGGGTGGGTTATGGCCCGGATCTGTGATCCGTCGCTCATCACAGATTTCAACCGGCGGAATCCCATCAGACCCGGTGGTTCGCCAAGAGGCTCCCGTTGAGGGGGGAGGGGGGGGTGTACTGTTAGGATCCCTGTCTGATTCTACAGTCTCCACCTCCGGTTTCCGCCCACTACCACGCCCCTTTCCTTTGGCTCAGCTGGGGCTCGTTGCCCTAAGTGCTACCAGCTGTTTTAAGGACCATGGCATTCCCTGGCGGGTTGTCAGATCATTCTGGTCACCAGTCTGGTTCCTTACCGTGTGTTGGGAACACCAGGTTTCTACCGTTCCCGTTCGTACCAAGGACTAGAGTTTGGTCGAGTTGCCCTCCCGACTCCAGCGAAGGAAGACTCGCTTCTGGATCCGCTGGACAATTCTGTTCATTGTTTTGTTTGTTTTATTCTTTGCTGTTTTTTTCCCCCGACTCGTTAGGAAAATAAAGATCCTCACTTTGAGTTTTGCAAACTGCTGCGTGAGTGTGCGTTTGGGTCCTCCACACCACACAACCCTAACATTAAGTTTGTGCGCATGTCATGTTTTCTTTTAGGTTCCTGTCATATCTTTAAATAAAGAAAAAATATATTTTTTATAGTGAGCAAAGCTGCTTAGAGCTGGTGTCCCCTCTCCTCTCTAATATCTATTTTATATTGCTGTGAAAACATCTCCTTCAAACAACTGGATTTATTTAAGTTTCCCACCAAAAATGAAACACATCGTGATAATGTCGTAATTTATCTCCACCCAACACTAATTTTTACTGTCTGGAACTTGAAAGCACCACGGTGCCACTGATATGGAACCGCCGCACATGAACTTTGAGCTCCAGTATAAGCAGGACTGTGCTGCCATTTCTCTGAGCAACATGCATAGAAATGACCTACAATATAAACAGGTCAATGTGTCCGATGAACTTAGTTGGTTTCAAATGTTGCTCTGCTAACATTAACTAACGTGACTTCTTAAACGGAATTGTTGTTCATAATGTAGAACTATTAGGGATCGACGACCGGGAAGCATCAATGCCGACCTCCCGAGCGCATATTTGTTTGTACTGAACGTCGGGCCCTAATAAGCATCACATTTATGGGACAACTCACGCTAACGAGCCTTCTTTCCTGCAGAACCCGAGCAGCTACTTCTCCCTGTGTACCACACACACGCACAATTTGAGCACAATTGATATTCAGCCAAGTGTTGACCACCTGAACGGACAGACGGACGGAGATAAAACAAGTTTCTGAATACCAACGCGCTCACAAACACTGACCTCACTTAACACCGCCATTGGCGGTGGCATTAGCAACTCTTCTGCGAGAGGTGAAAACAGCGATGGCCACGTCTGAGTCAACTCTAACAGTTGTCTGTTGTTGTTGTTGGGTTTTTTTTCCCATTAAAACCGTTGGATCCGACCAGAAAAATTGCACAAAAATAAAACAGGAGCGGAGGCACGATGCAGTATTTTCTAAATCCACAAACAAACGTGTGCACGGATATGCGACGGTGTCATCCGAGAACAATAAAGGAGACTTGTTTGGCTAAGTTAAGGGCGAGTCCTGGTGCACACAAGAGTTACTGGAAACCAGTAGAGTCGTCTTGGAAAATGACGAGATCATGAATGGATCAATAAGCTTACTGGTATCGAGGCCATGCAAGTTTTCTTACTGATAGTATGTGACAAGTTGACACAAGATAACCTTTTCAATGACAAATAACTAAATTCATTGATTGGATGGTTCCATTTTTTATCAGGTTCAGGATTCTTTAAGCTCAGATACTAAATAATCTGTCATTGTTCCTAATAATGTATTCTTCTTAATTACTACTAACGAACATGCAAGTTTGTGAGTGAAAATATTTCCTATTTTCTATGTAATGCGCATAAAGAATTTGCATGTACGGTAAGTAATCGCGAGCACAGTCTGCGTTGGATGGGAGGGTCTAAAAACATTAGACTTTCACCCAGGAGACCGCTGTTAGTGTCCCGTGTGAGACCAGAAGTCGATGTATTTGCAACGTAATTTACGTACTTGAGTGACGCCACTTCCGTAGTTCTTTCAACCCAAACTGCGATCTTTTCCTACACCTAATCAAGTAGAGTTGTCGCTCGTGTTGTCAACATTCGTATTATATGAGGATAAATTGAAGTTCGTAACATAATCTCTACGACTGCAAGTCAGCTGCGCATTCAACAGAGTGGCAACTATGGAAACATCTCACCATTTCACTAACCCAAAGAAAGCTACACGGTAAATCAGAGACGAGCAGCAGTTTGGCATTTGAAGAGATCCGAAACTATGAAGTCGGACAAATCCAAACCATATTTTTGGGATCTCTTACAATGGCATGAAATGAAACAGAGAGGGAGCATCTCCTGGGGACGTCTGCATCCTGCTTTCAGTCTTCTATGATTATCCAAATCCTCTCGTCTCATTACCGTCTTGATGGTTTTCCTTCGCATACAGGCTCAAATGAAACAGTATCGAATTAAGCCGCGTCCGCGGGCAGTCAATGTCTTCCGCTGCCTGTGGGTGTAATTGTGTTACTGTCTGCTCTAATAGAGCTTATGTGCAAATGACAGAACGCAGGCAGCAACCAAAAAGGGGCAGGGTTGGAGACTCAAGAGCAGATAGAAGGGGCATTCATTTGGCAGAAAAAAGGCAGTACAGATCAGATCCATTTCGTCCAGTCTTATATTTCACAATAAAAGCCCTAGACATATGAGTACCTGTTCACTAGAGGATACTCAATTTTGCCCATTTTGCCAAAAGGAAACTCGACAACATAGCTTACAGTAGTTCAGCCTATACAACAGTTGACCGCAGACAGACTGTCAAGCGCTGCTCTGGGTCAATAAGATCCTGGTAGTCGGTCCTCTGATAATAGTTTTCTAGCTGACAGCAAGATTAAAAACACACACACACACACACACTCTCTCTCCTGTACCTACATGGAGGCAGCGTCAGTGTAGGCCTCCTCTGGCAGCAAACGTAGCACCACAGTCCGTGCGGGGCCCCATCTGACCCGTTGCCGGGCCTCAGCGCGACCACCAGCCTACTGCCAGCCCCCCCACTACAATCCTGGGAGCTCACATACAGAACCATGGCATCGGGCTTTCCTTCTTTTCAATTTCCCGTGCTCTTAGCCCCGAGTCATCCGCTCTGGCTGGATGTTGATGAAGCTCGAGAGCAACGGCTGTAAACTTCAGTTCCAGGAGGAAGATGAGAGCAAATATTGTTCCGCCTTCTGTTGCAGTAGTAGTTCTTTTATACTCCGTAACGTGACGCCCTAAGAGCCTGCTTTTAAAGATGATGCTGAAATGCCTGGCGTGGTCCGTCTTTGTGCCGGCTCGCCTTCCGGCACGTTAGAAATGATGGAAACAAAGGAAGAGGAGCGAGGGAGGGATCGAGAGTTGGAGGGAGAGATGAACATCAGGAGAGGCAGAGCGGGAGTGAGAGACTGGAGCTGGGAAGTGTGAGACGGAGGAGGAGAGCTGGACAGATACAGAAAAGAGGGGAAATGAACGGACGCCACATAAAAAAATAAATTAAAAAAAAATATATATATATATATATATACATATATATATATATATAGAGAGAGAGAGAGAGAGAGAGAGAGAGAGAGAGAGAGAGAGAGAGAGAGAGAGAGAATGTGGTGGGACTCTCATTGATGAGTTCGGTCGGCCAGCTTGTACTTCCTGGATATAATCTATTATTCATATGCTGGATACAGAGGAGGACACACCACGCTGCTGTCCTCGATATCATCACCAGTGTGTAGAGATGTTGTGAAGGATGCTCCTGTCTTTTTTTTTTTAATGATTCATTTAGATCCCGGTACGGAGCATTAAACATAAAAGGGCGGGGTCAACAAAATTGCGAGCCACGCAGAAAGTTAGGGAACATGTGAATGTAACGCAAGACTAACGAAACGTTTATGAAGAGAACTTCCCCTGTCCGGCCTCCTCCACCCCAATAATATGAGGAGGAATGGAAACAGCATTGTGTGTTTTGTTCCATAAGGAGTTAATTCACCATAAACTTTATGAAAGCTGTCTGTCTTGGCACCACCTCTCATTCACTCCAACTACCTACACCTACAGTCCGTTCATTACGGTGACCCCTTCCCGTCGGATGCAGGCCTCACAGAGGAACCCTTTAGAGCAGTGGTCCCCAACCTTTTTATCACCGCGGACCGGTCAACGCTTGGCAAATTTTACCGCGGCCCGGGGGGGTGTTGGTGCGACGCGTTAGTGCACCGACCCTTTGAGAGTTACGTGCGTACGTTTTACATGCCTGCACAGATACAGATACACCACAAAAACTAATATAAAGTGCATGGAAATTTTTACTCACCATAATGCATAATCAATGGGAGCCCTGCGCTTGTTTTTCTACACAGAGACGGTCCCATCTGGGAGTGATGGGAGACAATGACACCCGAAGTGTGTTGCTTATATCCAGTCTACTCCGTTGTTTTGTTTTGGTTGCTGTCACTGCAGAAAACCCCGCTTCACACAGATAGGATGTCGGAAATGGCAACAGGGTTTTCAGTGCGGTGGTGGCGATCTCAGGGTATTCTGCCATGACTTTAATCCAGAACACCGGCAGAGTTGTTGTCTCAAACATAATTTTAAGGCCGCCGTCATTTGCGATCTCCAGCAGTTGATCATCTTCTTGCACAGATATGCTAGATTCACCTGGTTTGTTGACAAATGGGTTGCGGATCCATTCCTTGCCAGTTCGTGGGTCCTTTGTGGTTGGGAAGTAGCGCTCAAACTCCTTTAAAAGCAAAGACAGGTGATCGTGCCCCAGCTGGGAGAATGAAGGCTCAGGCTCAGTCTCACCCAAAATCCCCGATAATGTTTGAAACATGTCCAATATGCCTCTGTTCACTCGCCGTCCCCACAAATCCAATTTGGCTTTAAATGCAGCTACTTTATCTGCCAACTTGAAGACAGTTGTCATTTTTCCTTGAAGTGACAGATTGAGTTCATTGAGCAGGTTGAATATATCGCACAGGTAAGCCAGTTTTGCGACCCATTCCTCGTCACTGAAATGTGCTGCTAGCGGTGACTTCTTTTCTGAGAGAAATCTTTGCAGCGGCTCTCTTAATTCAAAAACTCTGGCCAGCGATTTCCCTCTGGATAACCATCTTATTTCTGTGTATAAGAGAAGGCATCTGTGCTCTGCGTCCATCTCCTCACAAAGCTGCTCAAACAGGCGCGAGTTAAGGGCATGTGCTTTGACATGGTTAATAACTTTAACGACGTCAGTCAATACGCTGTTCAATTCCGGTAGCATTTTTCGGCTTGCCAGCATTTCCCTGTGAATGATACATTGCGTAGATTCACACTCAGGTGCAACCTCCTTAATCCGAGCAGTTAAACCAGACAACCGTCCGGTCATGGCAGCAGCTCCGTCTGTGCATATGCCGATACAAAAGGACCATTTCAGTTTTCCTGATATATAACCATCCAGCGACTTGAACAGTTCTGCGGCTGTGGTGTTGGTTGGCAACGATAGTGCACATAACATGTCCTCATGCACATCCTCCTGATAAAGATATCGCACATAAACAAGTAGTATTGCCTTGTTGTCAACATCTGTAGATTCATCAGCCTGGAGGGCGTACCACGGTGATGTATTAATCCTCTCCAACAATTGTGTCTCAATGTCTTCGGCTATTTCCTCAATGCGCCGAGTCACGGTACTAGCCGACAGAGGCACCTGTGCTATCTTTTTAACAGCGGCCTCCCCTAGAAGTTCACGGCAAATGTCTTTAGTGGAGGGCAAGATCAATTCTTCACCAATAGTGAATGGCTTTTTAGCCTTAGCAATACGGTTAGCCACTAAGTATGACGCTCTAAGTGCATTCGCATTTACTGATGTGGTGGCCCTCAGTAATTTCTTCTGTCCTTCGTGTTCTTGTTTTTTTCTTTCAAAATACTCCAGGGGCTTGTCTTTTAATCCAGGGTGCCTGGTCTCCAAGTGGCGAAGCAGTTTTGAAGGCTTCATTGCCTCATTAGCAAGCCGGTCGCCGCATATTATGCAGAGCGGGCTTGGAATATGGGAATCACCTGCCGCGATAAACCCATATTTTAAGTAGGTCTCCTGGTATTGTCTGGTAAAAGTTTTCTTTTTCTTTGAACTCGTAGGCTCTTCTTCTGTCTCTTCACTAGACCTTTTCCCTTTCACAAAAAAAATATCCAAAGACGTCTGTTTCTTACTCATTTTGCTAGCTTGTGGGTTAAAATTGGGCGCACAAGTGACCGGGATGCAAACGAGCGAATCCGGTCATTTTTACCAATTGATCCACGGACCGGTACCGGTCCGCTGCCCGGGGGTTGGGGACCACTGCTTTAGAGTCTGTAAGGTTTTCGACTAACTACACAAACCCATCCATGTTACTATTGGACGGTGGTGCATGGGTTTAGAATTGCCCCTTACATTCAAGAAATCTTTTCGGTCGCAACACATCTGCATGTCAGTACCATCAAGTACATTCTGAAATACTATAAAGCAGTGTTTTTCAACCTTTTATGCGTCAAGGCACACTTAAGACACAGAAAAAATCTCACGGCACACCAACAACAGGAAATGATATGCAAATCAAACCCAAACATAGTTTCAGCATGAGCATAATATACTCTAAGAAATCAGGGAAACGCGTGTTCTATTTGTTGTGTTTTATTAAACTTAACATCATCCTAATGCCAAGATGGCACAGGCTTTATGCCCAGTTACAGATCATTTTATGCCTGTTTCATAGTGTTGTCACGCAAACGAACAAAATAGTTTGGATCCTTGTCTTGGAGCGCAGGGTGTTTAGTTTGCAAGTGGCGTTTAAGCTTGCTAGGGACCATGGCACTGTTAGCTAGCTTTTCCCCACACACAACGCACAACGGACTCGGTGCGGCGGGAACCCCAGTGAAGGAAAATCCAAATGACAGATACTCATCACTGTACTGTCTTGAGCTCACCGTTTTAGCCTTCTTTTGACACCCACTTGTACTGGGCTCATCATCTGGATCAAGTGTGGGGGGATCTTGATCAGGACCTAGTTTTCTTTTCAAAAATTTCTCCATTAGACTTTTATGCGTGTACTGTACCTATCTCTTAATTTCACTTTTTTAAATTGTCGCCTCAGCAAAGCTGCCTATTAATTACGCTGCGTACCCACAGGCAGAGGGGAGTATTGAGCCTTCATACCACTGTAGCGACCCTGTGACGTGGCTGTCAATCACAGTGTGGCACTGTGCATGCTGGTCGAGGGGGCGTGCCTGTTATTGGAGGAGTAGAGGGGAGGCGGGATTAACCGGTCGGAAAAGGGGAGTTAAGTGTAGAACGTCGTCCCGTCTCCGTGTCATCAGTGCAATAACGTCCGAAACATTACACCACCAACAGCGCGACGACATACACACACACAAACACACAAGTTGGCTTTTTTTTCCCCACGAATGAAGTGACAGTATGTAAAAAATGTTTATTTTTCACGGCACACCAGTGTGCCGCGGCACAGTGGTTGAAAAACACTGCTATAAAGCAGAGATAAAGTCTACAAAAATAACACATATACACTGTACTGCTTCCAAAATGAGGACAGGGTACTAGCTCTCCTTCCCAACTGATGACGTTGATGGTCGCTGTGAAATAGTTAGCAGCTCAGCTGATAAAATATAAACAGCAGCATTTTTATTTCTACTGTAGTCACTGAATTTGACAATGCCGTCTGTACTGATGACGATGATTAACGATGATGATGATGATGACAATGATGATGAGCATTCACTCCACACTGCCATTGGCTCCCTAGTTGCACTCCACCAATCAAGATGGTGATGGACATTTTAAAAGTCTCCATGTCCTGAGTTTTCTTGAGTTGTTATTTAGCTGGAGATCAGAGATAAGACACTTTGAACAAACAAACAAACACACACACGCACATGCACACGTGCATGACGAGAGATGCCGTGTTTTGACTGACGGAAATGGACGGACAGCAGAGGACAAACCTCCCGTCATCAAAGCTGCCACCCGTCTGTTGATGTAAGGAATGAGCTGACGCCGTCACCTGTCAGGGAGGTCAAGGGGTGTGTGTTCATGTGCGGGATGAACATTTGCTCAGTCTGTCCATCCATCATGCCGTCACAGACAACAGACTAAAAATGCACACAAGAGGGTGTTTATGAATGATGGATGAAGCTCAGACTTAGCGCGATGATGAGTGTGTGCAATTTTTAACATGTGTGGCTCTGAGGGGCCAGTGACTCGACACACTCGGAGCTAAATGACGTACTCGCTCTGCAATACCAGGCAAAATGCAAAGGACAGTCACTCTGTCAAAGTCAAACCGGACTGGGAGACACATGTCCAAAAACAGACTACAAGGTGGACACATTTTTCATGTAGTGGCATCACATTTAGCTCATGATTTCACCGTCCGAGCATCTATAGCAACAGCATGTGATTGGCTAAAGGCCAGGCTGAGCTGTGAAAGAAAAAGGACACAAACTCCTTAGAAATATCCACATATATACTGTATATGGATCACGGGCCTGGATCAGATCTGGACTTATATTTATCAAGCCAGAAACTATTCGAACCCACCTTACTTCAGAACCTCCTACACTGACTGAAACCTCCTCGACCCCCACGGTAGAAAGTTAACAATTGCATTTTTTTGTTTTAGAAAAAGATGACATTTAAAATGCAGAAAATCATGCAGAAAATGGCATAATGCTATTTACCAACACGCTGATTATACAGTAAGCGACCAATACGTTTAAAAAAAAAATTTGAATCATGGTCAGTCCACTCAGAAGAAGTGGACGTAATCATCGTGACGTCACCCACCGGTTTGTTGACTGCTGTTTAGAAGCCTAGAGTTCAGCGATTTGTCCTTCGCCATCTTGGCTTTTTACAACCGATGATTGGAAGTTAACATATTTGGACTGCGAATGAGTGACGCTGTATACAGATCTGGTAGCAGCAGCGACCTGTCAATCACAGTAAGCCTGCCCTAAAGCATACTCTGCTTTATGGTCTATTTGACTATAAATTGAGTATAATTTAAGCTGTATTGAAGAAGACTTCCACATTGGTTTCACTGGGTTAGATTTACCCAAAAGAACTACTTGGTTAAGGTTAGAAAAAAACATTATGGTCCGTTTGTGTTAAAATAGTAACAATGTAATGGAACAACATAATGTAACGACGCAATGTAACCAACGTAAAAAAAGGTAACGAATATGAATTAACAACGTAAATTTAATAACAACCGCCCAATCAAATGTGAGTAATGTCCATGTTCTCTTTTGGTTTTACATGGGACACAAACAGCTGTCTCCTGGGTGTAATCCCTTAGTAGATAGTTTGTTTACATTACAACTAAAGAAATGATTAATTTACATATACAATTAAAAAAATTCAAGCTACTCGTCTGTGCAAGTTCTGATGAGTCCGAAGTGTTTTAAATAGTGAGGTTTTAGTGAAGATGCAGATGTTTGAGAAGTAGTGAGCATTCGGCTGGATAAATGAGACTTGAATTATACTGCATTGTGTGAGAGTTTGTAAAGAAATATACTGATTCTTTGTTCAGCATAGAGGCATGAGAGAAAAATGTTCCTCAGGAATTCAAGGTAATACGGGCGTGATTAATGGAAAGGTCATTTTGGGCATGACATTTTGGGCGTATGTCCCCTTTTGGTTGTGGGAGGATGTCGACCTGTGTCTCTAATAAGACAGCGGTGCAACTTGAAATAAAAACAATGTATCAGATTTTACCTGTTGAAATTCAGTTGAGATATCCTTCATCATAATCAGGTGACATCCAGTTAGGGGGACATAACTGTATTAAAATTAGCTTTAAGAAGCACTGATAGGGCTATTAAATTGGATACATGTATTCAGAGCTACCAAATGAACACATTTTCTCAACTGCAAAAGAAACAACACAAGCTCCAACACAAGGACATCAATCAGTTCCCGTCAAACCTTTTAGCTCACAATGAGCTTGTTGTCTCCAGGCGGCACAGGTTTCGACCGCTCTGGATTGCTCTCCTGAATATTGGCAGAGGGGAAAGTCATTTCCAGGCGTACAGAGTTGATAACTAGCATCCAGCCGTGTTGTCCTCCTAAAATTCAAGAATGTCTTAAAGACATAAAAACACGGATGACCTGCAACTTCCTGATGTTAAACTCAGACAAAACTGAAGTTATTTTACTCGGCCCTGAACACCTCAGAGATCAATTATCTGGTGATGTGGTTTCTCTAGATGGCATTGCCCTGGCATCCAACACCACTTCTGCACATACCAGCACACTTAAATAACGCACGTCACTTTAACTTAAACACTACATACACTTTATCTTACACTGTACATTTTACATTTTATTTTTTTCTATGTCTCGTCTGCACTTTGTTGATTGTTTATTTGTTGTCCACTGTTGTTGCTTGGTTATGTCTGAAGTCCTATGTTGCACCACCCACCACGCTAAGTTCCTTGTAGGTGTAAACCTACTTGGCTATTAAAAGTTTCTGATTCTGATTCACTGTAAAGAATCTCAGCGTTATCTTTGAGCGGGACTTGTCCTTTAACTCCCACGTTAAGCAAATCTCAAGGTCTGCATTTTTTCATCTACGTAACATTTCAAAAATCAGGCACATCTTGTCTCAAAAAGATGCAGAAAAGCTGGTTCAAGCGTTTGTTACTTCCAGACTAGATTACTGCAACTCCTTATTATCAGGCTGCTCTAATAAGTCTCTTAAATCCCTCCAGTTAATCCAGAATGCTGCAGCTCGTGTACTCACAAAAACTAAGAAAAGAGATCACATTACTCCTGTATTAGCTGCTCTGCACTGGCTCCCTGTAAAATCAAGAATCACATTTATAATTCTTCTCCTCACCTACAAAGCCTTGATTGGTGATGCACCATCATATCTTAAGGAGCTTGTAGTACCATATTGTCCCACTAGAGAGCTGTGCTCACTAAATGCGGGGCTACTTGTGGTTCCTAGAGTCCTAAAAAGTAGGATGGGAGCAAGAGCCTTCAGTTATCAAGCTCCTCTTTTATGGAACCAGCTTCCACTTTCAGTCCGGGAGACAGACACAGTCACCTCATTTAAGAATAGACTTAAGACTTTCCTGTTTGATAGTGCTTATAGTTAGGGCTGAATCAGGTTTGCGCTGGTCGAGCCCCTAGATATGCTGCTATAGGTTTATAGGCTGCTGGGGGATGTTTTAGGATACACTGAGCACCTATCTCCTCTTCTCTCTCTACTTCTGGATGCATTTACATCACTTCATTGCACCTTACTAACTCTGCTTCCTACCCGGAGTCTTTGTGACTTCACATAGGGTCCATTGAACCTGGCGGTGTCTGATGCCTGGTGAGCCGGCCTCCCGCGTTGGTCCTGCTGATCGCCCCGCCCCCCTCCTCTCTACCTCCTTCTGTTTTATGGATTGGAGTTCCATTCATACATTGTCATATTTATGTAATGTGTTTATGTAACTCTGTAATGCTGTTCATTCTGTACACATGACATATATTGCATCTGTCCATCTGGGGAGAGGGATCCTCCTCTGTTGCTCTCCTGAAGGTTTCTTCCCTGTGAAAAGTTATTTTTGGGGAGTTTTTCTGATCCGATGTGAGGTCCTGGGACAGGGATGTCGTATGTGTACAGATTGTAAAGCCCTCTGAGGCAAATTTGTAATTTGTGATATTGGGCTATACAAAATAAACTGAATTGAATTGAATTAATGATTTCCTACTCTGAGACACTTGATCCAAGTCCAAATCCAAGAGCCCAACCCCAAGACACGTAGACTACCAAACGTGATCCACTGCAGTCGGAATTAAAACAATGTATGAAGAAATAAAGTTACAGTTTGGGATTGCGCCTTCCTAACGGCTCTCTTGCTGCGCTCTCTTCTGCTTCCTGCTGATGTCGGCGTTTCCAGCTAAAGGAGAAGGTGAAACGGTTCTTCGAGGTCTGATCAGAACTCCATCAATAACCATTACACTAAATGACCAACGTAAATGGGTTACCTGGCACACTGCAGGCCCACTTCAGATTCTCTATATGGCCTCCAATCAACTGTTATCTCCCCACCTCTGTCTCTACCCTCACCTCAGCCTTATCCTGACTTCATTACTTTAAAAATACCCTGCCGTTAATACAGTGTGAAGCAGTGGTCACCAACCTTTTTAAGCCCAAGACCCCTGACCTCTGCCTTGGTGACAGGCAAGATATACCTATTGAGACATTGAGAGAAAAACACTGTCCAGACTGGACTTACAACTTGAGGCTTTTTATTTGGCCTAATTGTGATTGAATGAAATCCAACACTTCCAGCCTTCAAATGGATGTGACCAAGAACACACTAAATTACTTAATTTCAGTGCAACATAAAAAGTAAATTATTTGTTAACCGCACACAATATGAACAAGAAAAAAAAACACATTTGCAATGAGCAGGCTTGATGAACTACCAATATTAATGTTGTATTTATCAACTGAAGCTACAACACAACACTGACAACATTCTCAGTCAGTTACTAATGTAAGTTCAGTTCAGCTCTGTGTCCAATCACAGAAGTCATGTGACTCCAGTCTGTGAGGTGTCTGTGACACTGTCTGAGTGCCTTGTAGTTGGGCTCATAAGCACAGACAGCCAGTGTGAGGCGGTCTGTGAGCCGGCTCTTGGATTTTGATTTGGTGATTTTCTGAACTCCACTTACACAGTTTTTGGGACAAATTTGGCATTCATGAAAGTTTTTCTTAGAAGACAATAACAATAAAGTGCAACCTATGAAAAACTAAACAAAACAAGTTCAAATATTTGGAAATAAATAGTTTTACTGAGTTTTACACTGAAACTAAAAACAACAATATTGTGCAACCTGTGCAAAACAAAATTAGTACAGATATCTGTGAGCCATTATGTTTTATCAGCATTAGTAGCTGCAATGAGCTGCTTTCCACTACAAATCTTTTTAAAATGGGGTTGGAGGCTTGATACGGCCACTCTCAATTCATGCTCAATGTTGAGCTTTTGTTTTGAAGGGCAACAGCAGAAAAGCCGACCTGGCGAGTCGCCAAGAATCTTGGCCGTCGCGCATTGCGCAGGCGTAACCTGTTAACGTCGAAAGGTAAACATTTACACGAAGGTATAGGCATTTCAACATGTATTTATTAATGACTTTTTTATGTCTGTGTGCTCTGTAACTTGTGTAATATGTGAAGTTCTCAATAAAGGTCTTTCTGCATGTCCCCATGCGCCGCACCGGTAGTTCCACGGCAGACTGCGTTCCCCTCATTGCAGGAGCGCAGCTGAGAACACTTCCGCTATGTAAGAACCAATTTACAGGCGTTCATGAATCAGGCGATCAGAGATCTTTTCTGACGATGATCTTATGAAGTCTGTAAGAAAACATTTCAGAAGACACTTCAGAAAATGTTCGAGAATGAGGAACAATGCGTTTCTGAATTTATTTTCATTTTATTTTGGAGAGCGACAGGGAACGTCTCCGAGATCGACCGGTCGATCGCGATCGACGGGTTGGCGACCAGTGGTGTGAAGGAACTTCAAAGCTCACACACACGCTCTGTTATTACATTTAAGGACTTCTTAACGACTTGCAATGCTCGTTTTATTGTGATTACTGTGATTCAAGGACTCAAAGTTTTACGCCTGTCCTTAGGTGTCATCTTGGAAAGTGAAGTTTCTTTTAAAGGGGACACATCACGCTCAATTACAGGATCATACTTTTTACATTTTGTTTGCATGCTTTAATGTTCATAAAACATTATTCTAATGATCCAACATGTGACGTAGGATGGGGAGCCAAAACTGATTGGCTCATTGGATCACTTGTTTTCTGATGGTGGCGGCCCACAAACAAACTTAGACTAGGTTGTCTAATTTCACACTTTGTGGGTTGATAGGCACTCCAGATACCCCAAAATGTATGTGTTCAAGCACTTGAGGAGTGAGTTTTTCATGATAAATCCTCTTTAAAAAATAAAATCCTGCTCTGACAAAGCAAACGTCCTGAGGCCCATTGATGAGAGCCACCATGCGAGCGTCGGAAAGCTCTTTCTACCAAACCAAAATTAAACTTCTTTCTCTAACCCCAAACAACTCTTTATCTTTTCCAACCTCCCGGCCGTATGTCAACAGAGACTGCCCTCCTTGCTGTCTCTGAGTAACTTCACACTGCTAAAACAGCCTCTCTCTTTTCTGTCCTTATCCTTCTAGACCTTTCTGCGGCATTTGACACAGTGAACCACCAGATCCTTATTTCCTCCCCTTCAGGACCTGGGTATCTCAGGCACTGTGCTCTCCCTTACCGGGCAACTTGGAGAGGATCTGTGTCTGAACCTTGCCCTCTCACAACTGGGGTCCCTTAAGGCTCCGTCCTGGGTCCTCTCCTCTTCTCTCTGTACACTAATTCTCTCGATTCTGTCATTCGCTCGCATGGCTTTTCCTACCATAGCTATGCTGATGACACCCAACTGATCCTCTTGTTTCCTCAATCTGAAACACAGGTAGCAGCACAAATCTCTGCCTGTCTGACTGACATCTCTCAGTGGATGTCTGCACACCACCTGAAAATCAACCCTGACAAAACTGAACTACTTTTCCTTCCAGGGAAAGGCTCTCCCACCCATGACCTGACTACCACTTTCAAGAACTCCGTGTTAGCCCCGACTGCCAGGAACCTCTGTGTGATACTCGACAGTCAACTCTCCCTGACAACATTACTCCAACAACACATTCCTGTAGGTACATGCTGCATTACATCAGGAGAATACGTCCTCTTTTTACTCAGAAGACGACAAGTCATTTCACACCTAGACTACTGTAACTCCCTCCTGGCAGGTCTACCTGCTAAGGCCATCCAACCTCTGCAGCTCATCCAGAGTGCAGCAGCTCAACTGGTCTTCAACCTTCCTAAATTCACACACACTACTCCGCTCCTCCGCTCCCTTCACTGGTTACTAGTGGCTGCCCGCATCTGCTTCAAAACATTAGTGCTTGCGTACCGTGCTGCGAACGGATCGGGTCCCTTCTACATCCAGGACATGGCCAATCCTTATACCCCAGCATGTTCACTCCGCTCGGCATCTACTAATCGACTTGTAACTCCGTCACTGCGAGCTAACTCGACAAAATCCAGACTTTTTGCTGTCCTGGCTCCTCAGTGGTGGAACGAGCTCCTCACCGACATCAGGACAGCAGAAAGTCTCTACATCTTCCACCGTAAATTAAAAACACATCTTTTCCAACCATACCTTGAATGAAAACAGATTAGCACTTCAGTGGCACTTACTTATGGTATTTGTGTAGTTTGGCTTTCTTGAAATGCTTTGGATAAAAGCGTCAGCTAAATGATATGTAATGTAATGTAAATGAATTCCGATGCTGTTCTTTAATAAACAAGAAAAAAACCTTTTAAAGAAATATCCACAAATTCTGCAGAAGAGAGGCCCCTGGGAACCCTGTTGAACAATTCATGAGATAATGAGTAAACTTCTTAATTTCATGCGACGCAGTGTGACGAACCTTCTAACACTGCATGTGGTTGCAGCAGTTTTATGATAGGTCACGCTTGTACAAGTGTGTGTGTGTGTGTCGGAGGAGGAGGAGGTCTAGAGGGGCAGCAGGGTACCGACATCTACACTTCTGCCATCTTCACGTTCCACGGACGGCCGCTGGACATTGGAATCCAACTGTTGGAACGTGAGAGGGTGTAGGGGTGACATACACATTCTTAATATAGTGTCTGATCTGCCCAGCAACAAGTGGTCCGGCCTATTGGGCCACGTTGAGGGGTTAAGGCAGGGGTGGGCAAACGTTTTGGCTGAGGGGCCACAATGACTTTTAAAATTTGACAGACGGGCTGGGCCAGTATCAGATGGATGGAGAGTGTTTGTGTGAACTAATATAAATTACAAGTAAAAGCAAATAACTCACTTCCGGGATGAGACTGAAGCGAACGGTCGCGTAAAGAACACCTCCCGGTCGGTCGGAGTTTATTCCCCAATTTAAATACAAGTGACTTTTAAGATTTGTGCTCAATAATAATGGAAGGGGAAAAACACAAGAAGAGCAAGGGAAAGCCATATGGGAAAGTAGATAAAACTGATAAAACAGCGACTGAAGGGGCCATTACGGACGAACATCGTGAGTGTCATGGCGGACATAGCCAAAATTCCGAGCTAACGCTAGCTGCGGTGGACATGGAAAGCAACATTGCCGCCATACGTAAAGACATAAAAAAAACGTGGCCACGGAGTTGAAGTCCGAATTGGGTAACTTTCGAAACAAAATCAGAGAAGATTTGAAAGAGGAGCTAACTGACATAAGAAAGGAAATTCAACAGAAGCTATGCGAAGTGGTAGCCGACCTCAAAGCTACAGCCGACAGGGTGGGTGAAGCAGAGACGTAGAGACATAGCCAACCTAGAAGAGTGGAACATTGACTTTCAGGAGGTGCTGAGTTGCTCACTACAAACCCAGGAACGTTTACAGATGAAGCTTACGGACATGGAAGTACGCTCGAGGCGTAACAATCTTCGCATTTACGGCATCCCAGAGGGGACTGAGGGAGACAATATTCAGCAGTTTATTGAGAATTTCATTAAAAAAAGAATTGGAGCCCCTCGCCGAAGCTGAACTTGGTATACAGAGATGTCATTGAGCGCTCGGCCCCAGTGATGCGCAGCCCAGGTCAGTGATTGCATACTTCCAGGAGTTGAAAACTAAAGATCTAGTGTTACACTCTGCATGGAAGAAGAAGGAGATCTACCACACTGGCAGGAGGATCTACTTCGACCACGACTACCCCGCTGAAACTTTGGCAAAGAGGAAGGAGTGCAAATAAGGAGAATTCTTCATGAAAAAGGAATACGATTCCAAACACCACCGCCAGCCAAGCTACGAGTCTTCTTCGATGGTGGGCCGATAACCTACGGGAGCGCGGCGGATGCGGCACAGGATTTAAAGACCAGGGGAATCTCTGTCGAGTTGGAGAAGTCGGCTGATGAGTCTGGGATCCCGGAGAAGACAAGGAGGACCTGGCAGCGAGCAGGGACTACATCCAGCCGACAGACCCGCCAAGAGTGGATTAAGGAGAAGCTGCAAGGCTTTCACCGGCCAAAATAAAGAGACAGGGGGAATGGGAGGTAACAGACTGATACACGATTTTTCATATTAAACGGCAAAGAATCGGGTAAGCAAGGTTACTGCCCAGTTAAGGACATTTATTAATGACATTTGTTTTAAGGGATGAAACTGTATGCCCGTGATTTTATTATCTTTTCTTTGTATAGTATTGGCTTGCTCTTAGCTTATAGAGTGAATATAGTTGACCGAATATGGGTAAGGGATCTGGTAACACACAAAGTGCACAAAATACACTCACTAGGTAGGGGTATTATAGGTTGCACTGAAGGGGGGCTCTGGGGGCTAACTAGACTACTCCCCCCACAAAAGAAGTGGTTTTCTACTTCAAAATGGAGGTCCAGTTTTGTGATATGTTTGCTTGTTTTGTCTTGTATTCACTTGTTGAGTTCATTCTATGGTTCAAGAATAGTTCAAGTTTGGTCACCAATGGTACATAACTCTTGTGTTAACCGTGGGTTTAAATGCAATGTCAGGAATATAGGGTGATTACCCTAAATGTAAATGGTTTACACAATCCAAGTAAGAGGGGTAAGATAATTGCAAAGATGAAAAGGGAAAAGTTGCATGTAATGTTTTGGCAGGAAACCCATCTTAACTACATGGAACATGAAAAGTTAAAAAAACTAGGGTTTAAAAATACCTTTCATTCGTCCTATAAGAAAGGGAAAAGGAGAGGAGTAGCGATACTAATTTCTAACAGGGTGAACTTCCGACTGGTTTCTAAAGTTTGTGACAGTGAGGGTCGATATGTCTTTCTTAAAGGGTATCTTGACCAGAAAGAAGTCACATTAGTCAATGTGTATATTCCACCAGGGCAGGCCAATTCTTGTATTAGGGAAATTTTTTGACCTGATAGCCTCTGAGGCCTCCGGTGTTCTAATATGTGGAGGAGATTGGAACATTCTGTTACAATCTAAACATGACTCCTCTAATACATTTAAGAGGCTAACTCCTAATGCCAGGATAACAAAAAAATTGTTGACGGCGCTAGGACTGATCGATGTATGGAGGGACCCAAAAGAAAAACAATTCACATTCTATTCAGCAAGTAAAGGTGTATACTCAAGAATTGACTATTTTTTTACTTACAACTCAGACAGACACAGACTTAAAGATTGTAGGATAGGGGCCAGATACATATCTGACCACTCAGCTGTTTATTTAACTGTGCATCTGGATAATAAAAAGAAAAACACGCTGTGGCGACTTAACACAAGCATCTTGAATGACAAGACATGCAAGGAATATGTGCAGAAGGAACTTAAAGATTATATGGACAATAACAATAATGGAGAAGTATCGTTTTGTGGGATGCTGCAAAAGCAGTGATTAGAGGAAGGCTCATAGCATTGGGCGCACACAGAAAAAAGGAAAGATATAAAAAGATGTCTGATCTAGAAGAGAATCTTAAAGTTCTGGAGAGGGAACATATCGAAAATAAGGAACCTTATATTCTAAATCAAATAAGAAATGTCAGAAAAGAAATAAACAAACTATGTGAGGAAGAACTAGAGAAGAGATATAAGAAGAGACAGATATTGTAACTGATGTTCAGAATATGGAGAGAATGACTTTCTCGCTGAATCTACGGTTCGATAGATTTTTTAAGTATTGGGAAAAATGGATTGTGTTTGTGACCTCACAGGATCATCACTGATCTGTTATTGGGTGAATTGACATTTATTTCCATCAGTATACCATTGGCATAAATGTATAGGTGACCAACCTTTTGTTCATGTATGTATGTTTGTCTCATTGTATCTTTAAAAAAGAAAGTATAAGAAAAAAAAAAAAAAGAAAGCCAATAACTCAAAAGTAAAGAAAACGTTTCAGTGGGAACAGTGACGGGCACAAATTACTGCTCAGTGCTTTGAAAGAACATTTTCCGAGCAATAAGACATATAGAACCCCTTTAAGCTCCTGGATTAAATCAAACTACGGTACTTCATCAAGCGACATCACTTAATAAATCCTATGTTATAGGAGTTACATAGTCATGGCTGGGATGTGCAGCACCTGCCGCATTGCCCAGGAGTGGACCAAAACCCAAATACTGCCATGAATTACATATCAGTGCAGGACTCTATAGTGATATAGGCACTGAATAAAAAAATAGGATGGAATCCTTTGAACTGAAGCGCGAGAAACACGCGGCGAGAGACAGACCATCTGTCGCTCTACATGTGATCCTCGTTGTAAACAAACACTGAAGACTAAAGCGAGGAGAGCGTGATGAGATGGGAAGGAAACGAGGGGGGTAATTTCTGTCAACGCTGAATTACAAGCAGATCAGTTCGGATGGAAGAGGAAGAAGTGTGCCGCCAGTGTGTACCAGAGCTGGAAGCAGATTCAGCGGCATGACATTTTAGGCAGTTCTGTGGAGTTCGATAAGCGGAAAAATGACAAAAGGCAGTGATTTGGTCATTTTTTCAGCGTTGGTTACTTGCTGTTTCTGTTTAGATTGTTTTATTGTTTATTCTGTACTGGTAGCTGCTTCTGGGCATGTTTTAACGTACCGGGTATGATCGTGTATGCAACGAATAAACGCTGATTTGAAACACAGACAACTATTGCCGTAACTCAGTATGGTCGTTTACATCCGTCTCAGCTCAGACAATTGGTTCTGTAATCTTTTATTTTCTCTCTCAGGCGTTCGGTATTAGTTCAATGCAGATGTATCAGTGTAAAATGTCGGCAGATACGCCAAATCAGGTTTGAGATAAACATCATTACATGGTTTGTCCATCAGAGGGCACTGACAAGTGTAATTTTACACTGTAAAATGTACCGCTGTCTCTAAGTTCTATGACGCCCATGTCTGTACTGCATTATGAAAATACTTCTCATGCCTTACGATCCGTTTATAGCGCTGCTTATTTATATTATTCATAAAGCTTTATAACAATAATCACATCACATTAAAAAGCATTTTTTATATTATAATATCTGGTTGAATGCATTAGAATGTTATTATAAGTGCCCGGAAAACCTCTAATGGGAGGCGTCCAGGAGGCATCCTGACTAGATGCCCGAACCACCTCAGCTGACTCCTTTCGACACGAAGGAGCAGCGACTCGACTCCAAGCTCCCCCCTGATGTCCGAGCTCCTTACCCTATCTCTAAGGCTGAGCCCGGCCACCCTACGGAGGAAGCTCATTTCGGCCGCTTGTATCCGAGATCTCGTTCTTTCGGTCACGACCCAGAGTTTGTGACCATAGGTGAGGGTTGGAACGTAGACCGACCAGTAAATGGAGAGCTTTGCCTTCCGGCTCAGCTCCCCTCTTCACCAAGACGGACCGGTACAGCGCCTGTTTTACTGCTGCAGCCGCACCGATCCGCCTGTCGATCTCCCGCTCCACCTTACCCTCACTCGTGAACAAGACCCTGAGATACTTGAACTCCTTCGCTTGGGGTAGGCAATATTTCATATTTATCAATATAACAAAATACAAATTACATAAAAAATACAACTCACCATTAGGCTGAATTATTGCCACAGATTTGCAGAGAGGGCCTGTGAGAATCACCTCGAGCAGTAAACTCCTGATATTGTCTTTTAAAATGCAGCTTTCTTTTTCTTGGAAGTAGGAGGCTCTTCTTCTGTCTCCTCTTTCCAAAGAAACTCCCCAAAGACGTCTGTTTTTTACTTAATTTTTGGAGGTAACGTATCACGTGACCGAGACGAGTGTCTTGACGTGTCCAGAGGCTCAGACACACAGATGGATGTATCCGGTAATTAAAAAAACAAAAACATCTTTCAGACCTTAATATTCAATCAAAGATTTTCTCATTCATTCTTTCTGTGCGGCCCGGTACCAAGGGAGCCCAGAGGTTGGGGACCACTGGACTAATTAATTCTGCAGCGGGCATGTCTGCGGGTACCTTGGTGACGGGGCCTTGAAGGGGTCCTGGGTTTACCAAAGTCTTCAGCAGCAGTCAGAAAATATACACAAAGCTGATGACACCCTAGCTTTTCCACTCGCTCTTTACCTTCTTCTCTCTCACCAGCATCGGCCTCTCTTCCTCATCCACTGTCTCAGTCTCTCTACTGTTGTCCAGCTGTGTTGCAATGTTTTAGTCTGCCACTTTGCCAACCCGGTATGGGGTCAGATCAGTCTCAATAATTGCAAATACACACAGAGACTTACAAATGCAAACACAAAGATTTACAAATGCGCACAGAACAATTTACAAATGCACACAGAAGGATTTACAAATAAATTAGACTCACAAATGCACGCAGAACGATACACAAATACCTTTCCAATGCACACATAAATAAATTACGATTTATATAAATGTAAAAGAAAAACCACAAATACATTTCTGCATTTCTATGTGGATTCTTCTATTTGTTTGTGGATTTGTATGTATTTATTTGTCAATCGCACTGCATTTGTTTGTGGATTGCTTCACATGTGCCGTAACCCCCCACTGTCGGAGGTGTTGTACCCTTGAATGTTTACAGCTTGCTCCTCACCCCAAGCCAACTGTTTCTATGGGACGGGGATGAAGTGGTGTCTCTGTATGTCCTCTCTCGGGTTTCAAACCCCTCGTCTCCACGAAGCCCCCACATGTCCCACTGTTGCCAGGGGCCGTAGAGACTGAAAATAAATGAAGACTTTCTTTTCTCCACATGTCTCCGTGGAGACTAGCTGCTGCAGAGTCTGAAAGATGCTGCTGACACAAGGACACACCGCTGGCTCCTAGTCTGCTTTCTACTCTCTATTTTTAATCCTTTTAAATTATTGGCACTTTCAAAGAGTTGTGCTTTTCAAAACACTACAGTTAGTATTCACGACGTAAAGTTACCGTGAGGAACTTTCGACTGGTTAGGAAACGGTTCCAGTCTCATACTTAGTCATCTATTTGGCCTACGTAAGGAAGCAAGACCATCAGTGAGTAATCGTGTTCATCCTGAACTTGTTTCCTAAAGAGAATCACATTTATACACAAATCTATCCATCAATCAGTTTCTGTCCCCTGTCCCCTCCCCCCTCAACCCCGTCCTGATCGGACATGCCAGGAGAGGATTTAGGCGCCAGACCACAACACAGACAGACAACCCGGTGGCCTGTGACCCGTCCCTCCCTCTCCTGATCCCGGGCCTCCCACCCCCGCTCGACTTTAGCCTTTTTAGGAGAAAAGAGAAACACACAAACACAGTGTGTGTGTGTGTGTGTGTGTTTGAGTGAGAGACTGGATCCTAACTCGGCTGTGTGGGGGGGCTCGCCGTTTGGTCAGAGGGGGAGAAACTTTTCCTCTCTGACTCAACAACTGGTTTTACTGATGAAACCAGTGTGTGTGTATGTGTGTGTATACTGTATACAGACAAGTCCTCGAGTCTAGGAGCGTGTGTCATGATTCTACACATACATGAGTATACACACTTTCCACATGTCAACAGTCACCACATCCAGTTGCTTCGCTAAGACAGAAACTATTCTGTGCTTTGTTAAAATTAATGTGGAATCGGTGTGTACTTCGTGGGGCGACTGTGGGTTAGTGGTTAGCACGTCCGTCTTTCAATCAGGGGGTTGGCAGTTCAAATCCTAGTCTACTTGAGCAAGACACTTAACCCTGCGTTGCTGCCCGTAGCTGTGTCTACAGTGTATAATGTAAAGTGTCTTTGAGTATCTTAAAAATCAAAAGTAACCACAAGAGGAGTCATACAAAATAACCTCATAAAGGTTAGCAACAGTGCAACCAAACAGGATAATTAAATGGTGGCTCCTAAATATTAGATCTCTGTCATCTAAAACTGTATTAGTAAATGATTTGATATCAGACAATCACATTCATTTATTGTGTCTTACTGAAACCTGGCTGAGCCATGAAGAATATGTCAGCCTAAATGAATCAACTCCTCTAAGTCATATTAATACTCACATTCCTCGAGGCACCGGCCGAGGAGGTGGAGTAGCAGCCATCTTTGACTCAAGCCTATTAATGAATCCTAAACCTAAATTAAAGCTGCGAGCAGCAATGAATGGGTCGTTGCTCACCCGCGCCAGTCGTGGTAGCTGGCAGGACGCCGACCCGCTTGGCCGAGAACGCGGGGCCGCCAGTTGTACGTTTTACCGTTTGTCGCGTAACCCCGATATTCTTTTGCGTCGACTGTGACTGAAAATAAGCTCGTCGATATCCTCAGGCCGCGACAAGCACGACGAGTTTGGGGCAGATTCGAGCAAGTCTAGTTGAGCCAGCAGGTGGCGCTCTGACTATGACTGAAATTAGACTAGTCGATATCCTCAGGCCGCGACTTGTAACAAGCATGACAAGTGTGGGGCAGATTTGAGCAAGTCCAGTTGAGCCAGCAGGTGGCGCTCTGACTATGACTGAAATTAGACTTGTCGATATCCTCAGGCCGTGACTTGTAACAAGCATGACGATTTTGGGGCAGATTCGAGCAGGTCCAGTTGAGCCAGTAAGTGGCGCAATGAGAATGTGAACATATACATGCACCATGTGTCTCTACGTTAAGTGTAGATCACGTTGTGTAAATTACATGTGAATCTGATGCATTTTAGGCTTATTTGTTTTGACCAGTAGGGGCACTTTGAGAATGTGAACAGATACATGCATCATGTGTCTCTACGTGAAGTCTAGACCACGTAATGTAAATTAAAGGTAAAAAACAAAAGTGATGAAAAAATGTGCCCTGGCCTGGATTTGAAAACACAACTCCGACACTCAAGGCAGGTCTTCATCACACTGCACCACCGGTTTGCTGAAAAAATTTGAGCGGAACTCGTATAGCTAGAAAATATTAGTGTCTAAAACTTGTCATTTTATTTTTTTCTTACCTTTTGTAAGACAATATGTGTGTTTTATTGTATTCTGCAGGAGCAAATAAATTCTGGAAAAGAAATCATCCGAGTAAACTTCTTCCCTGCCCAATACAAATCTGTTACATATATAAATATATAGATGCAGACATAATTATTTATATAATTATATATTGTGTCTATAAATGTATAGTTTATATTTAAAACAAATATGTATTTAATATATATATATATATATATATATATATATATATATATATATATATATATATATATATATTCTGGTCTAAAACTTGTCATTTTATTTTTTTAGTTGGTGTTCCTATGACATTTTCAAAAGTTTCTTCTTGGAAATGTGTTCAGGGCTTGACTGGCATCATGCATGATTATTTTTGGAAAGATTGGTTTAGTTAAAACAACAGTCTCTAGCATAACAAAAAACAGAAAGTGGGATTTTCTTAGAATTTTTTTAACGACAAGTGAGAGTGGGTGAAAACAACGTTTTTTGCAGAATAATCATGCTCAAGGCCTTCTGATCATCCTGGAAAGAATATTGAAGTCGATCGGAATTGTTTTGTGGGAAATAACGTTAAATGTATAACGGCAAAAAACGAGCGAAAAACACGAAAAACGGCCAACTTCACCCTAACAAACTCAATAGGGTCCCCTTGGACTGACTTCGTCAGTCGCTCGGACCCTAATAATAATAATAATAGACGAAGCAATCTCCATAGGGTCCTCTCGGACTGACTTCGTCAGTCGCTCGGACCTTAATAAGAGGAATAATAAGAACCCTAACAATTTCAATAGGGTCCTCTCAGACTGACGTCAGTCGCTCTGACCCTAATTAAACTACAACTCATTTGAAAGCCTTGTTCTTAGTCTTTCACATCCAACCTGGAAAACATTTGTTATACTGCATCAGCCACCAGGTCCATATTCAGAATTTCTATCTGAATTGAGGTTATTATTGTAGGAGATTTTAATATTAATCATCGATAATGATTGCCTTAGTGCTGCATTTACCTAATTGTTGGACTCGATTGGCTTCTGTCAGAGAGTACAGAAACCCACTCACTGCTTTGGCTACACCCTCGACCTTGTTCTTGCATGTGGCATTGACATTGAGCATTTGAAGGTCTTCCCACAGAACCCACTTCTGTCGGACCATTACCTCATAACTTTTGAGTTTATACTCCCGGAGTGTACACTGTTAGTCAAAAGTTTCTACACCAGATGTCTAACTGACAGTGCTGTAGCTAAAATTAAAGAAGCGAATCCTTCTGCATTTGATTCAATACCACGTCTTAATGTGACGGAGGACTCCTGTGCTAACTTTAGTCCGGTCCAGATTGATCATCTTGTCGATTGTGCTACAGGCTCACTGAGAATGACACTAGACTTGATAGCCCCTCTGAAGAAAAAGACGGTAAAGGCAAAGGAGGTTTGCTCAGACCCGCAAATTAAAGCAAACATCACGAAAGCTCGAAAGCATATGGCGTTCCACCAATCTGGAAGAATCACGCTTAGTTTGGCGAAATAGTCTTAAAACATATAAGAAGGCTCTCCGTAATGCCAGAGCAGCCTATTACTCATCAGTAATAGAGAAAAATAAGAACAACCCCAGGTTTCTCTTTAGCACTGTAGCCAGGCTGACAGAGAGTCACGGCTCGTATTCCTATAGACCTCAGTAGTAATGACTTCATGAACTTCTTCAATGAAAAGATTCTAACTAATAGAGGCAAGATTGATGATCTCCTGCCCACAACCAGTGCCGATCTGTCCTTAAGTGGAGTGTCCTTGGAAATGGCTGTATGCCCTGGTGTATATTTTCTCCCATTAACCTTGACCAATTGTCTTCAACGGTTTCTACTTCTAAACCGTCTGCCTGTCTCTTGGACCCCATCCCAACGAGGCTGCTTAAAGAAGCGTTGCCTTTAATTGGCACCTCTGTTGGATATCGTTAATGTGTCTTTGCTAACACCACATTCCTTCAAAGCAGCTGTAATTAAACCTCTCCTAAAGAAGCCCACTCTTAATCCAGAGGTGTTAGCTAACTACAGACCAATCTCTAACCTTCCCTTCCTCTCTAAGATTCTTGAGAAAGTAGTCGCAAATCAGTTGCATAACTTTCTACATCATAATAGTTTATTTGAGGAGTTTCAGTCAGGATTTAGAAAACACCACAGCACAGAGACAGCACTGGTGAAAATCACAAATGACCTCCTAATTGCATCAGATAAAGGACTCATCTCTGTACTCTCTTGTTTTGTTAGATCTTAGTGCTGCGTTCGACACCATTTATCATGACATCCTATTACAGAGACTGGATCAGTCGATTGGCATTTCAGGTACCGCACTAAGTTGGTTTAAATCCTATTTATCAGATCGATCTCAATTTGTATTTGTAAACGATGAAGCCTCAATGACCACCAACGTTAATCACGGAGTTCCACAAGGTTCTGTGCTTGGACCAACATTATTTACCCTATATATGCTTCCTTTGGGCAACATCATCAGGAAACACTCCATAAACTTTCATTGTTATGCAGATGATACTCAATTATATCTATCGATCAAACCAGAGGAGACCAACCAGCTCGCTAAAATTCAAGCATGTCTTAAACCATTCGCGCTTTACTTTCCTTTGAACAAGACAAGAAAAATGACAGAGATATTATTTAGATTGATATATCTTCTCCTCGCCGCACTCTTTTCTTCTCTGCTTTTGTGCCCTCAGGATAAAAGCACCTCACACCAGCTCAATATAAATCGGCCCCATAAAAGGTGAAGATGCTGTCAACGTTAAAGGAGCTGCAGAAACAATACTCCATGGCTTTAAAGACTGTCTGCCATTACTGAGCGGTCAGTGTTATTAACTGTCCTCACTGTCTGCAGACTGGTGCCCCTCTATTATAGAAAGGGTCCTGTGGAGTGTGAACAGCTGCCTGGATCAGGTCTCTAATAACAACTGCTACTCTGAAGCAAAAACCTCCGCAGCTACATTTTTTTACTCATACGTCTTACTCATACTTTTTCATGCCCTCAAGTGGGAGAACCTAAAAAGAGGAACAACAACAATAACAACAAGTCAAACAGGTGGCAGCCTTTTTCTTTGCCCAACATTCCTGACGTGGGACATGATAATGTGATCGTGTTAGGACGCTGGTGCCGCGGAGTGCAGATGTCGTAGTGAAATACAGCGGGTTGAAAAGGGGAAACCTGTCGCCTTCCTCTGGTTTCGGTACACGGGGGTGTGGGGGGAGCACATGAGGCTGAGCAGGACTCTTCTTCACCGACTAACACATACTATTTTGGGAAAGTGGATCTTTCCCTACACATTCAGGTCACACTCCATAGTAACCAGAGCATCGATTAAAAGGTTTTAGCATCCATCCATCCATCCATTATCACCCGCTTATCCGGGGTCGGGTCGCGGTGGCAGCAGGTTCAGCAGGCCGACCCAGGCTTCCCTCTCACCCGCAGCACTTTCCAGCTCATTCTGGGGGATCCCGAGGTGTTCCAAGGCCAGCTGGGAGATATAATCCCTCCAGCGTGTCCTCGGTCTTCCCCGGGGCCTCCTACCAGTTGGACGTGCCCGGAAAACCTCTAATGGGAGGCGTCCAGGAGGCATCCTGACTAGCTGCCCGAACCACCTCAGCTGACTCCTTTCGACACGAAGAAGCAGCGACTCGACTCCAAGCTCCCCCCTGATGTCCGAGCTCCTTACCCTATCTCTAAGGCTGAGCCCGGCAACCCTACGGAGTAAGCTCATTTCGGCCCCTTGTATCCGAGATCTCGTTCTTTCGGTCACGACCCAGAGTTTGTGACCATAGGTGAGGGTTGGAATGTAGACCGACCAGTAAATGGAGAGCTTTGCCTTCCGGCTCAGCTCCCTCTTCACCAAGACGGACCAGTACAGCGCCTGTTTTACTGCTGCAGCCGCACCGATCCGCCTATCGATCTCCCGCTCCACCTTACCCTCACTCGTGAACAAGACCCCGAGATACTTGAACTCCTTCGCTTGGGGTAGGCAGTTTGCCCCCACCTGGAGGGAGCAATCCGCCGGTTTCCGGCAGAGCACCATGGCCTCAGATTTGGAGGTGCTAACTCTCATCCCTGCCGCTTCGCACTCGGCTGCAAAACGCCCCAGTGAATGCTGGAGGTCACGGTCCGAGGAGGCAAACAGGACCACATCATCCGCAAACAGCAGAGAGGCGATCCCGAGACTCCCGAACCGGATCCTCTCCGCCCCCTGGCTGCGCCTAGATATCCTGTCCATGAAGGTCAAGAACAGGACCGGTGATAAAGGGCAGCCCTGGCGGAGGCCAACACCCACCGGGAACGTGTCTGACTTACTACCGAGGAGACGAACACAGCTCCTACTGCAGGCGTACAGAGACCGGATGTCCCGTGCCAACGGGTCCGGCACCCCATACTCCCGCAGCACCCCCCACAAAAACCCCCGAGGGACCCGGTCGAAAGCCTTCTCCAGGTCTACAAAGCACATGTAAACTGGTTGGGCAAACTCCCAGGACCCCTCCAGTAATCTTGCGAGGGTAAAGAAATGGTCCACTGTTCCACGACCGGGACGGAATCTGCACTGTTCGTCTTGAATCTGAGGTTCGACAAGCGGTCGGAGCCTCCTCTACAGCACCCTGGCATAAGCTTTTCCCGGGAGGCTGAGCAGTGTGATACCACGATAGTTCGAGCACACTCTCCGGTCCCCCTTCTTGAAGATGGGAACCACCACCCCGGTCTGCCAGTCCATGGGCACTGTTCCCGACCCCCATGCGACACTGAAAAGGCGTGTCAACCAAGACAGCCCAACAATGTCCAGCGCTTTCAGCATCTCAGGGCGGATCTCATCCACCCCTGGCGCCTTGCCACCAAGGAGCTTTTTGACTACCTTAGCGACCTCTGCCAGGGATATGGGTGAATCCACCCCAAAGTCTTCCGGCGCTGCCCCCTCTCCGGGGGACATGTTGGCCGGGTTTAGGAGTTCCTCAAAGTGCTCTTTCCACCGCCCGACGATGTCCCCAGTCCGGGTCAGCAGTTCCCCCCCCTGCTGAGAACAGCCTGGGGTAGACCCTGCTTTCCCTTCCTGAGCCGTCGGATGGTTTGCCAGAACTTCCTTGAGGCCAACCGAAAGTCCTTCTCCATGGCCTCCCCGAACTCCTCCCATGCCCGAGTTTTAGCCTCCGCGACCATCGCAACTGCAGCCCTTCTGGCCCGCCGGTACCCGTCAGCTGCTTCAGGAGACCCCTGGGCCAGCCAGGCCCGAAAGGCTTCCCTCACCCCCGGTGTCCACCACCGGGTTCTCGGGTTGCCGCCACGACAGGCACCGATGACCTTCCGACCACAGCCCCGAGCAGCCGCGTCCACAATAGAGGCTTTGAACAAGGTCCACTCGGATTCCATGTCCCCAGCCTCCCTCTGGATTTGTGAGAAGTTCTTCCGGAGGTGGGAGTTGAAGACCTCCCGGACAGGATCCTCTGCCAGACGTTCCCAGTTCACCCTCACTACACGTTTGGGCTTGCCAGGTCTCTCTAGCCGAGTCCCCCGCCATCTGATCCAACTCACCACCAGGTGGTGATCAGTTGACAGCTCTGCTCCTCTCTTCACCCGAGTGTCCAAGACATACGGCCGCAGATCAGATGATACGATTACAAAGTCGATCATTGATCTCCGGCCTAAGGTGTTCTGGTACCAGGTACACTTATGAGCCACCTTATGTTCGAACATGGTGTTCGTTATGGACAAACTGTGGCTAGCACAGAAGTCCAACAACAAAACACCATTCGGGTTCAGATCGGGCAAGCCGTTCCTCCCAATCACGCCCCGCCAGGTTTCTCTGTCATTGCCCACGTGAGCGTTGAAGTCTCCCAGGAGAACTATGGAGTCGGCAGGCGGCGCCCTTTCCAGGACCCCTCCCACCGACTCCAAAAAGGCCGGATACTCCGAAATGCTGTTCGGTGCATGAGCACAAACGACAGTCAGAGCCTTACTCCCCGAAAACTCCAACACAGCGGCGCTCAGCCGGGGGCTCGTGAGTATCCCCACTCCCGCCTGGCGCCTCTTACCCTGGGCAACTCCAGAAAAGGACAAAGTCCAACCCTTCTCGAGGAGCTTGGTTCCAGATCCTATGCTGTGCGTGGAGGTGAGCCCAACTATATCTAGCTGGTACCGCTCCGCCTCCTGCACCAGCTCCGGCTCTTTCCCCGCTAGTGAGGTGACGTTCCACGTCCCTAGAGCTAGTCTATGCCGCCGGCGATCGGCCCGCCCAGGTCTCCCGCCTGGCCCGCCGCCCGGTCTACATAGCACCCGGCCCCGATAATTCTCCCTGCGGGTGGTGGGTCCACAGGGTGACTGCTGCTCCATGATGTTTTTTCGGGCTGAGCCCGACCGGGCCCCATGGGCGAAAGCCCGGCCACCAGACGCTCGCCGACGAGCTCCCCTCCTGGGTCTGGCTCCGGGAGGGTGCACCGGTTTCCCTTGTCCGGGCAAGGTAGCTTCAGTCCGTGGGCTACTTATCATCAGGGTTTATTGAACCGCTCTTAGTCTGGGCTCTCCCCCGAGACCTGTTTGCCTTGGGAGACCCTACCAGGGGCTGATGCCCCGGACAACATAGCTCCCAGGATCACTGAGCCACTCAAACTCCTCCACCACGTTAAGGTGGCGATTCATAGGAGGAGCATGAGAAGTGTAATATTTTTTCATTAAATAAATAACTAAACTTGGTAGGGAGAAAGAAGAGAACCCATTACTGTAGTATCACAGTAGATTTAGCTTTCATATGGTAAGTGTTGTCTTCTGAATGTCTCTCCACTGATACGCCGTCTCCTCGAACACACACAAACATACCACACACACACTCAATGCATTATTAGCATAATGAGGCGCATCACTATCAGGTTAATTAGGGGGGGGGGGCTTAGGGAGAGAAGAGGGAATGGTACACAGAGGAGAGGAAATAGGAGAGGAGAGGACAACAGAAGACAGACACTAAATGACGGGAGAGGGAAGGAAAAGAAAAGAGAGGAGGAAGCAGAAAAGGAGAGAAGAAAGTTGAAGAGAAAAAAAGAGAGGAAACGGAGGAGGAGAGGAGAGGGTCTGGGGTATGGCAGGTCATGCAGGGATCACATAAATACAAGGCAGCTCCACATAGAATCTCTGCCTCGTCTTTGTTGGATTATAGATGAAGTCCTGCCTCGATCATGGTAGCTGAAGATTAGTTTTTGGGACGCCAAATCAGACGCAACCACTAACCTCTGTTATAATCTATGCTTTTATTCTCACAGGATAACTGGGGGGAAAACATAGCTCATCATGCTATTTTAGGACAGGAGAGTTCTATTCTCATGTACTGAATGTTTTTGTCTAGCAGAAACTCTAAAAGGGCAGTTTCCTGAAAACAAAATGACGTTATGCTTGTATTTGATTAAAACCCAGGAAGTGTGCAGCATGTCATACCTGGATCTCTCTGCCTTACTACTTTATATCGTCTTAGAAATTAAGATGGTCACTAGAACCTCATAGGGTTGGTTCTATCGAGAATATTTCCACCTTTTAAGGGTGATAACAAGAACCCACCCATGGGGTTCTAATGATAACCTTTTCCTCTTCCAAGGGTTTCATCTCTAGAGCCCACCCAGGGGCTCTACCGAGAACTCCTTTCTATTCCAAGTGTTTCATCAAGAACCTGCCCGTGGTTCTTTATGAGGCTCCTAAAGTCAAGGGCTGATGTGGTGCAGCACAACCTACAACAGGCTTGTGAGCTGGGAGGATCTTTTAACGTCTTTACAATTGTTGAAGAAATCTTTCTTCCAAAAAGGGTTCTTTAGATAAAAAAGGTTTCCCCCCCCCCCCCTCCAGTTATTTTGAGGGTAAACGCTGAGAGGAACACTTTTGGAACCCTTAGGTCAAACCCAAACACAGCAGCCCTACCTGTGTCCTGCGAGTTGAGCACCTCCAGGGCGTGCATCATGGCACTAGCAAATACGTTGGCGTCCTCCTTGCTGCCAAAATTGAGGCCGTAGACCTGCCGGGCGTCGCGCCACTGGTGGAAGGTCTGCGTGGCCTGGTTGTACTTCAGCCCCTTGGGAATGGCACAGTTTATCACCACCTGGAGATGTCCACGATGGGGAAAGGGAGAAGAGGAAACATCCTTTAGATTGGTAATAAGTAATGTGACCATTAAACTGTTCACAGTAATAAAGCTTTATTTAGGGAGCCACAAAGAACAACACGCTGTCGAGTTCTGCACAGCTGTGTTTCTAAAGTCCTGAGAGCTTAACCTTTTAAACCCCAACCTATTTTCTAGGTTTCTGCTCTAAACTAAAAAGGGTGTATCTCTGCAACCACAAAGGCTATTTGAATAATGTCGGTGTTATAATAAAAAGGCAAACCATGTGTGCTTTTGTTCAGATGTGTAAATATTATTATATTTGTTACTTGTTAAGAGTAAATAAAGATGAAAGAGAGCGAAAGTTGAATTCCCGGGTTCGCCTAGAAAAAAAAAGCACTTTCAGGATGATTATCTCTTGGAATGATGTACAGCAAAGGTCAAAACCCACAGAGATCATAGCACAATATGAGACCAGTCTCTATGCAAAGTTTGACTTTGAAAAAGTAAAGCAGAACAAAGTTAGAGAGGTTTTAGTACAGATTAATTTCGGCGAAATGGGCATTTTGAATTTTCTCATGTACCAAACCATATATTTCACTTGTATATTATTTATGATGTTCAATACATCCAAATGTAGCCCAAATATAGCAGTCTTTGTTTATTAGAAGAAGAAAAAAAGCCAAAGATAAGCAACATTTGTGACTGTAAGCGCTAAAGCGATTCATGTTGCTGTGTTCTTTGACTCATATCTCGGTGATGCTTTGGTGCAGAAGGATTTTCTGAAGAAGTTTAGAATCTGTGATAAATCCTCTTGCTCTTTGCTATCTGGCTTTTTCTGATAGCACTGAGCTACGGGTTGCTAGTTCCTAAAACGTACCGAGTGGGCTGACTCATGATGGTTATGATATTTTAATAATTCTTTGAACTCAAACATCAAAATGATGGTTATGATATTTTAATAATTCTTTGAACTCAAACATTAACTGAAAGAATTATTAAAAGCAAGAGGATTTAACAAGAGAACTTGGGCTACAAGAATCAGCCACTGTGTGGAAATGGCTGACTGATTCTTGTTTAATTTGATGTATAACATCAATATATTTGCTCATGTTTATTGTAAGGTTTTACACAGTCTAACTATAATGTGAAAATCGGCCCCCAATTGCGGGCCGTGGGGAGTGACAGGCTAGGGTCTTGTGGAAATGTGACGGCGTGTTTCAAGGCTAACCCTTGAGATCTGTGGCTCAGTTGCACAAATACACACATAAGAACAATCAAAATAATGTTGGTCTCGCTCCATCCACACCCCATCTCTCATTCATGACGCAAGCTCCGTCCGCCATGCTGCCGAGGTCAGGGGCTGAGGGGAAAAAAAGAATTAATTATTGTCCCTCTAAACAGCACTGGGGACACTGCGGCCAATACGTGGCGAAAAGGTCACGTGAAGTCACTTCAGGAAGCACTCGCTCCGTGTTGAAGGGGCTTTCGGTGCTGTAGCTTCGGGGAGGGGGAGAGGAGAGGGGAGGGAATCATATCCTGGGCACGTGGCCAAACAGAAGCGCCTCAAGTTTCTCCTCTCGGAGTTATTGAGACAGACGTGGGTCTCCGAACTTCAGAGAAAAACAAAAGACTCTCCTCTTCTGCATCTTGCATGTGCGCACACGCACACGCACACGCCCACACACACACACACACACACACACACACACACACACACACACGTGAAGAGCATACTGAACCGAAAGATCCTAATCTGCATCATCATCAGTGCATTCATTTCTTTGGCGCTGTGAAGCGATGTGAAAATGCTTCACAGACGATACAGCTGGAAGATTGTGTAATGAGGTTTAATCCCATAATCGCTGTGTCATCTCACGTTCAAACTAATGAGGGACTGAATCCGACACGTTCCTGTGGTCCAACGCTAATCGTGGCGAGTTGAGATTTTCAGAAGCGGAGAGATTAAACTGTACCAAGACCAGCCAGGCATCCTATTGCTTTGACCAATAAACAGCTCTTCCAGCACTAAAAACTGAAACCAATCTGGTAGTTTATATAACTTATTAACAGCGGGCGCTGGTGCCGGCAAAAAGTATTATAACCCCGGCACGAAATAATCTATTGTCAATTTCCGGGGGTTATTACAATGCCTCTCTGGCAGGCGGGAAGGGATTCCCAGTCTGGGTTTGTTGAATGTGAGAAGGAAGTGAGACTCTAGATGCTTGTTGTAGGTGGAGGCGAATAAAAGTCAGCCTGAAGCGCAGCGTGTGAACCGCCAACCTGATCCTTTATGTAAATGTCCAAAAGGCAATTATTTGGTGAGGCCACACTTCGACCAGTGTTTGTTGTTTTTCTTTGTTGTGCGTCATGACTTCAGGATAACAATCCAGGGGTCCGAGTAACGAGATGTATTATTTAGTTGTCTGACCGGCTCCTGTTTCGGTCCACTTCCTCCGTATTTATTTTTTAATGTAAATAGCAACAACAATAGACTGTCTAGCAAGTGGACATCACTGTGATGTCACATATCGGCTGTAGCTCATGGGGAGAGTGGTCGTCCCGTAACCACATGGTACCCAGTTCAGCTATAGATGACCTGATGCTGTCGCACTGATTGCAGAAGAATGCTGCACCGCTAAAGGCGGAGAGGCATCATGACTCCCTGCCTCCCTCCTGCCACAGAGCGAAACTCAAGACAAAAGACAGAGAGAATTGTGGGATTTCTAAAAGGCAGTGCGTGCTGACCCGTCATCACAATCACACACATGCATGCCTCCGGTGGTCCTCATCAACTCATTAATAGCTACTCTGTGTTTTGGAGTCGAGTTCATGTATTGTTACACTTGTGATCATGGTAGCACGGTGGCCTGGGTGGACACACACACACACACACACACACACACACACACACACACACACACACACACACACACACACACACACACACACACACACACACACACACACACACACACACACACACACAGCTCTGTGACTTGGCTCTGCCGCTGTAAAGAAACAGACTTCATGCACTAGATGAATAAGGGCTCCATGCGGGTCCGATCTAACTTACCTGATGGTCTTGGATCTTGCGACCCACCACGCGGAAGGCGTTGTTGCCCGTGTGGTGGTAGATGTGGACTCTGCTGAAGCCCGTGGAACCACCAGCCGGGACCCACTTCTTGTTGGCGTCGTCATACACCATGACGGCGGCTCGCGCCTGGCAGATGCTCTGCTCACTGCAGAAAAACAGAGACAGGAGACGATCACACAACCTGATGTGATGGTCAAACAGGCATGGAGCTGATCACCCCCCTCTCCAAAAGTAACCTGTGTGGCTCCGGGGAGCTTGTTAACCATATTTCTCTTGTTGTTTTTTGCTTGTTTGTGTCTTATCCTCCTTTCAGACTCAACACATGTTGTGCTAAAAGTCAAAATAGCCTGGAGGATTCTTTCTAAACTGGGACTGCAGGTACGTTGGTGACGCAACATCTGGTCAGTGTGACCCTGCTACACACAAAGAAGACACGGCAAAATGAAAAATAAATGCTGATTCACTTGTTTGCTGCTCTACTACTACACTGGCAACCATTAGACATACAGCATTGTTTTTATTAGTAGTATATAACACCCTTTGTTGTGAAGTAAAACTAATTTGTGATATTTGAATATTATGTATTTTTTTTATGTACGAACTGCATGGCTACTGCATTTTGCAGGTGCTTTCAATTAGCTCATCTTATAAATCAAAAATCTATGCGGGTAAAGCTAGAGGGTTTTTTGCAATTTAGTTAAATTTGTTGAAATTGTTTTGATATCGCAACAGCAATCAACAAATCAAATGAAATAAAAAAGAAATGGCTCTGGTGTCTGTAGCTTTCGCAGAATAAGCTTCCTGCCTGTCTGCCTACACTGGAGAAAACTTTTCCCGAGTGCCAGGCATGTAAGAGCCAGCCAGAAAAAGCAACGTGGAGAAAAGCAAATATTGCACTTATCTTTGACCAAATACCCTCAATATCGATATTTCAATAATATTGCGGGCGTGACCACTGGTGCTCTCACACATTAACCTTTTGCCATGTTTATATGATATCCAATATCTACAATAGCAAAAGACTCCTGCAGAGACACAAAGACACTTTAGTTTTTACAGGCTAAACTGTAAACTGTGCCCGTTAAATGAGCCAACACATGATTGACAGCCAGCCACAGTGTGCCGAATGGACCGATAGTGACACGGAAAGGGAGAGGGGAGCGAGAGGTAGCGAATGTAAAAATGGAGTAGCAGACGAGCCCAGACTGCCTGGGGAGAAGACCAAGGCGAAGACAGCCCAGGATGGGGAAGGGATGAGAGGAGGACAAGACATGTTGTGTTTTTTTTTAAAGTATCCATTTCAAGGTTAGAAATGCATAAAAAACTGGAGGGTCCACAGTGACAAGAACAACCCGCACGAGGCTCAGACACGTGCACACGCTGCTGATTAACATACAAGTTCAGGGTTTGACGTAAATCTCGGTAACGATGCGTCTCTTCTGTGTTCTGCATGCTCGTACTTACAAACATGAGCCACCAGCTTTTGGCTCGCTGCAATGGGAGCGCGTCGGTCTTTAGGTTGGTCTACGTTGACCTGTTCTATCCACAAGTGGACGTAGTCAAGGAAAAGCCCCGCATCCGCCCTGGTTTTTGTTCATCATTCCAACCGAATGCTGAAGAAGTTGTTCTTAGGCGAACAAAAAGGCTGGGATTACCTTAACATGAACTAAATAACACACTATGAAAGGGTTGATGCGTGGCAGCGACCTGTTAATCACAGTAAGCCCCGCCCTAAAGCGTACCCTGCTCTATTTGACTCTAAATGGACCATCATTTACGGAATGAACATCAGGCTGTATTGAAGAATACTTCAGACCATAAACTCATGTTTACAATTTTTTACTGAGGGAATAATTGGACATTTTCTAACCGGAGGTGTTGGCCATTAGAAAGAATGCAGGTTTAAGACACTCCTGTATTGGCTTCACTTTTCAGACTGGGAGGTGGTGGCCCCTTAATTTGACTTACTTTTGTTACCCAACTAAAGTATATGGCGTTAGTTATTTTACGTAACAAATGTAACAACCAAAAACCATGATCTTTTCCTAAACCAAGTAATTTTGTTGCCGAAACCAAGTAAACCCTAAAAACCAAGTAAAGCCAAGTTGAAAGTCTGTTGGAAGACGCTATTGAGGGGGGGAGTGGGGGGGTCACTGAGAGAGCGTATGATTAGCGAGAACGCGTTGGAACATATCCATCCATACAAACATACATTCGACTCTCACGCATTCACACCTCTGCTTAGGTGCGTCGTTCCGACAACAGAAGCTGACTGACAGAAGCGCTGACGTTTTGTATATTTTTTTTTGTTTCCACATCACAAAAATATTTTCCAGGCTGCACTGACACCTCCACTCCCACATATCCAACAACTGGCTAGGTGTGAGCAGAAACAAACCAAAGCTCACATGGAGGGGAGAGAAAGGCAGGACAATTCATTCATAACTACACATATATATGTTACGAGCGTGTTGTAATGTCAGTTTCATGCATGCTTATGACAATGCTGATATACAAAAAGTATTTTCTGTGACTTGATGTGGCAGTTGGTTCTGCGGGACTACTTCTTGACCGGGGCGCAGTGACTTCCTTGAACCCTAAAGGTGCTGGTAGTGGTGTGGACAGAAACCTACGATTCTTGTGATTCTAACTATCCACTCCATTTCAAGATCGGACCACCACAGCAGCTACAGGCAACGTTTTTGTCAGACAACAACAAACAAACAAACGTTTTTTTAAATCAAGCCGACTCACCGATGAAGTTTCGTTTTGAGCCACAGGTCATCACATTCCAATAAAAACGGTCTTGTTACGTCGTAAGAAAAAAGGTCCATACGATCCAATTCAGTAAAAGATTTTGTCCAAAACACGTGATTACATCCATAAATATCCACAAACTTCAGATCAGCCGGCAGATATGACACAATATTTCAGAAAAGTAGCTGTAAAAGCCGTTCTCTGCCGCGCACCTTTACAACCCAGATATCAAACTGTTCGTTGGACTCTAACCTTTCAATTGACACCAAATGTGAGCAAGATATCCTCTTCTTAACCTACATTAGCAAACCAGAGTCAGCGAAAAAGAAGAGGGCTGACCAACTTCTTTTGGCTACTGTGCGCGCACAGGGAGTCCTTTTTGTCAAATGACGCTGGATTCGAATAGCCAATGAAAAGACGAAAACAACGATGTCCCGCCTTAGGGCGCCAGATAAGTGAATAAACCCGCAATATCACTGCGTAATGACAACCTGTCAATTTTGGTTAATTTTGCACACAATTTGGTTTCAATTCGGGGAATAAAAACAATAAAGTGTTTATGCTTCAGTTCCTTTGTGTCAGCAATAGTGCAATAGTGAATGTGTATATGACACATCTGTTTCACCTTTCATTAGGGCCTAAAATGGAGTCTCGAAATTGCCTTTATTGGAAAATGCCTAAACATACCCTTAGTAAAACATGTGTAAAATCTTCATTTTCTGTAAAATTATAATCTACTTTTTACTTGGACTAGGTAAGGCTTTATGCTATGCTCCCATTGTGTTTTCCAGACCATAAGTGACAGCTATAATCATCTGCAGGCATCTGTTTCACTAAAATATTTATATTTATTTACTCAATGTCAGCAGCACTTAAAGTGACTCTGACTGTTGGGGGGAAAAACTTCAGAGTGTTACCTTTCAAAAGAGACCAAAACCATGCATTTACTCCAAATGGTTCTCCTACAGCTTTCAATTTACTTTGGGTACGTCTGGATAGGTGTTTTTTACCTGTATTTTACAGGAACGCTAAGAGGTTAACGTCCCCCGCTGAGATTGACGCACGGTATGTGCTGCTGCGTTTGCCCCCTTTTTTTTGCCTTCACAGCTACTTCAGAGATATGATGTATAAGAGAAAGAAATTACAGCGAAACGTAGATTTCCCTCTTGTTTCTTACTTGACTGGTGTTATCTAGTCCTGTTGACCCTCCTCTTCTGCTTGTTAGCTCTTCCACTAAACACATCAGCTGCTCTCTCCACTGAGACACACCGCTTGCTATCGGCGCGTCTGCACAGGGCAAATGCCACTTGCACTGTGCAGACGCTTATACTTTACACCGTTTATACTTTACACCGTGTGTAAAGTCTGTTTCTCCCAAAAAAAGGTATTTTCTTTAGTTCTGGCCTCGCTGACGGCGACATACAGCTTAGACATATGGTGCATTTCTGGGCTGTGTGTCAGACCAGAAGATAACGGCGGTAACCACCGCATGGGCGCAGTGCAGAACGGCGGGCGATTGGCTCGCAAAGAGGGGCACGCTAACTGGAACTTGCAAGAACTAGCATGCTGCACACAAATGTAGCCCCTTCAATACAACACAGACTAAATCACGGTTTTCGGCTGTATTTTCAAGCTTCAGACACAGCAGAGCGATCCCCGTTCAGATACCTCGTGACTCCGAGTCCTGTGATGGAAATACGTGGACATTAACTCGCGTTGAAAGGTCCCTAATGGAGCAGAGGAACGCAGATGAGAGATGTGAAGGATATCTGCAGATCTGAGAATAGGAACGGAGAATGGGATATGAGATGAGAATATTTCCGTCCCCTTCATTAATGTTAATGAGGCTTCCGAGTTCAGAGTGGCGGCGACTTCAAAGAGGAACAGAGCAACTCCGGGGTGGGGGGCGCTGTGATGTCACATCCTGGCGGTGGCAGGGTGTAGGTGTGAGGAGGAGAGGACTTAGAGAGAGATAAACATGGTGGGGGAGGGCTAAAGGAAGAAAGATGTTGACTCTGCATGTGGCTCCTTGGATTCAGACGTTGTGTTTTTGATTCTATGGTGCCACGAGATGAATAACAGAGAATCAGGACACCCTATATTACGCTCCCTGATTGTACTGACCGCTGCGGGTGGAAATTGGGATAATTCCGCTGCTGATGAGGCCACTGTTACATAACAAGCCAACTGTCTAAAAATAGAAACAAAGGAAAGAAAACGGGGTGGCTGAAATGTCATCCACTGTTTCTGAAGAGTCCCAATGGGGATCTTGGCTGAGTGCCCAGTATGTGGACAATCACAGTGTCTTACGTCTTGTTACGGAACGGATTACGCAGTGCCCTTTGAAGCACATTTTGCATCGTGGTATTACAATTTTTGGGTACGTCAGTGGATCTTTTAAAGATTTATTTTAGGTGACACGAACAGCCCATTGTCAGGATCCCTGTCTGACCCAGTGTGTTTACCTCTGTTCTCCCAAGTTTCCTTACCTCATGTGTCTGTCATCCCCTGTTTGTTTCGTGTTGCCATTTGTTGTCTTACCTCCAGACGCTGCCCATGGCCACACCCCGAGTTGGGTCGAGCCACGGAACTCACGCCACGGAACTCACGCCGCAACCTGCCTGCCTCCGATGTCGGGCCACGGGACTCACACCACAGTCAGCTTGCCTTTGTGTCGGACCTCGGGCTCCACACTTCCCCCACCGTTGCTAATAAACACAATTCTCTGATTTCTGTCTCTATTTGAGTCCTAACCCTGTTCTCCCGTGACAGAACAGACTGACCAACATGGATCTAGCGACCCCCGGAGCAGCTACGCTGGCTGGACACAGCACGCTGCTGGCGGAACATCGGCAGATGATTCGAGACATATGCAGAGGTCCATGGCCGCTGAGCTAAATCCATGCCAATAGTTTTGTTCGTTTGAAAAAAAGATTTGAACCTGAAAATTCAAGTTTTGGTCTTGAACATTAAAGAATTCAACAATGTATTTGAAATAAAAATAAGTGTATGAAAAGTTTTGTTGGTTTAAATATAATTTAGATTCAGTTATGTTTTCTTTTCGAATAAAATATATTTTTAAATTTTTCAGTAGCATATTTTATATTTTCAACTTTCAATCTTTTTTTTTACAGTTTCGAATCTTGAAGGCAACGTAGTTGAAGCAGGTCGTCAGCCTTCTGTGTTAAGCTGTCACTCATGATACCACGCCCCTGTAGTTGAAACCACGCCCCCCACGCCACATCCCGGCCAAAAGTCTGAACCTGAAAAAAACCGATCTGATAGTGAAAAAAAGATCTGAACCTGAAAAAAAAGATTCCATCCATCCATCCATCCATTATCACCCGCTTATCCGGGGTCGGGTCGCGGTGGCAGCAGGTTCAGCAGGCCGACCCAGGCCTCCCTCTCACCCGCAGCACTTTCCAGCTCATTCTAGGGGATCCCGAGGCGTTCCAAGGCCAGCCGGGAGATATAATCCCTCCAGCGTGTCCTCGGTCTTCCCCGGGGCCTCCTACCAGTTGGACGTGCCCGGAAAACCTCTAATGGGAGGCGTCCAGGAGGCATCCTGACTAGATGCCCAAACCACCTCAGCTGACTCCTTTCGACACGAAGGAGCAGCGACTCGACTCCAAGCTCCCCCCTGATGTCCGAGCTCCTTACCCTATCACTAAGGCTGAGCCCGGCCACCCTACGGAGGAAGCTCATTTCGGCCGCTTGTATTCGAGATCTCGTTCTTTCGGTCATGACCCAGAGTTCGTGACCATAGGTGAGGGTTGGAACGTAGACCGACCAGTAAATGGAGAGCTTTGCCTTCCGGCTCAGCTCCCTCTTCACTAAGACGGACCGGTACAGCGCCTGTTTTACTGCTGCAGCCGCACCGATCCGCCTATCGATCTCCCACTCCACCTTACCCTCACTCGTGAACAAGACCCCGAGATACTTGAACTCCTTCGCTTGGGGTAGGCAGTTTGCCCCCACCTGGAGGGAGCAATCCGCCGGTTTCCGGCAGAGCACCATGGCCTCAGATTTGGAGGTGCTAACTCTCATCCCTGCCGCTTCGCACTAGGCTGCAAAACGCCCCAGTGAATGCTGGAGGTCACGGTCCGAGGAGGCAAACAGGACCACATCATCCGCAAACAGCAGAGAGGCGATCCCGAGACTCCCGAACCGGATCCTCTCCGCCCCCTGGCTGCGCCTAAATATCCTGTCCTTGAAGGTCACGAACAGGACCGGTGATAAAGGGCAGCCCTGGCGGAGGCCAACACCCACCGGGAACGTGTCTGACTTACTACCGAGGAGACGAACACAGCTCCTACTGCAGGCGTACAGAGACCGGATGGCCCGTGCCAACGGGTCCGGCACCCCATACTCCCGCAGCACCCCCCACAAAAACCCCCGAGGGACCCGGTCGAAAGCCTTCTCCAGGTCTACAAAGCACATGTAAACTGGTTAGGCAAACTCCCAGGACCCCTCCAGTAATCTTGCGAGGGTAAAGAGCTGGTCCACTGTTCCACGACCGGGACGGAATCCGCACTGTTCGTCCTGAATCTGAGGTTCGACAAGCGGTCGGAGCCTCCTCTCCAGCACCCTGGCATAAGTTTTTCCCGGGAGGCTGAGCAGTGTGATACCACGATAGTTCGAGCACACTCTCCGGTCCCCCTTCTTGAAGATGGGAACCACCACCCCGGTCTGCCAGTCCATGGGCACTGTTCCCGACCCCCATGCGACACTGAAAAGGCGTGTCAACCAAGACAGCCCAACAATGTCCAGCGCTTTCAGCATCTCAGGGCGGATCTCATCCACCCCTGGCGCCTTGCCACCAAGGAGCTTTTTGACTACCTTAGCGACCTCTGCCAGGGATATGGGTGAATCCACCCCAAAGTCTTCCGGCGCTGCCCCCTCTCCGGGGGACATGTTGGCCGGGTTTAGGAGTTCCTCAAAGTGCTCTTTCCACCGCCCGACGGTGTTCCCAGTCCGGGTCAGCAGTTCCCCCCCCCTGCTGAGAACAGCCTGGGGGGGGAAAAAGATTTGTAACTGTAAAAAAAAGATTGAAAGTTGAAAATATAAAATATGCTACTGAAAAATGAAAAAATATATTTTATTCTAAAAAAAAACAACTGAATCTAAATTATAATTAAACCAACAAAACTTTTCATACACTTATTTTTATTTCGAATACATTGTTAAATTTTTCAATGTTCAAGACCAAAAATTCGGTTCAAATCTTTTTTTCAAACGAACAAAACTATTGGCATGGATTTAGCTCCATAAATTCTGGACTAGTTTTTTTCTTTTTTACTTCCTGTGCCACTGAGCTACTTTCATAGGAATCAGTTGTTTATTTATGGAACTTTGCTGTTTCTTTACAGTATCCATTCATATCCTAGTTATGGGGGCGAATTCATTACAATCTCTGGGTTTTTTCTTGGCTTGATGTACACTTCCTCCCATAGTTCTTGATGAAATCCGAGAGACGGTGAACATTTCAGCTGCTCGGCCTCTCAATTTAGCTGCTGTCTACTACGGTACGATTTGTTTCCCGTAAGATGGATACAGACGCATTTGCCCTTTTTGGCTGCAAACTATCCCGACAAATAAAGGGGCGCTCTGCTGGGAAGGCCAGAGTCAGCTGTTTTTCCAGAAGCGGGGGAGGATGATTAATCCTGTGAAGCCAAAGCAAAACATGCGAGCAAAACCAGATATATGTTGTGGAGCGGGTGTCCTCGCCGTGAGAATAAACGAGAGGAGGGGGGTGGGGGTGGAGGAAGGAGGAGAGGTAAACTGGGACTGGGGGATGACCCAAGGGTTTGTTCGGGGAGGAGTGCAGCTGGGCCTGGACGGAAGGAAGGATGGACATCTTCATCCTTACTTTTTCCTTCCTTTCCATGTCTTTAAATTTCAGCTTCTCTTTCTTTTTTTTCTTCTTCTTCTCCACTCAATTTATAACCCTCCGGCTCACCGACTTGCCCTCCTCCAACCATATTTTCTTCCCCTTCATCTCTCTCTTCCTCTGCCTCTCAGTCTTTTTTGTCTCCCTCTCATTAATCAGCGATCACTCACGGTGCGGTGCGCAGCATGGGGAACGCTTCCAGCCCATATGGAAGTGATCAGTGCGGTGGGAGGAGGGAGCACGGAGGAACAGCAGAGGCCCCCACGGAGGAGAGAAAGTCCCCGTCCAAGCAATAACTGCAGGTTCTGTGCCAGCGCTTGGAAACGTAGTGAATTAGGACAGTGGATTCCAACGTGGGCTCAAGGGACCGGCAGACGATTTTAAATGGTTTCAGGTAGTTCTTCTAAAAAATCGTTTTAATCATTTTCATTTCAGCGTTTTCAATCCCTGCACAAAGTAAAAAAACAAACATCAGTCATCGCCTGGAGCTAAGCTATTGACGACTGTTCTGTTGATTAATTTTTTTTAAATTAAGTTTATCAGACCCGAAGGTTTTGTCCGACAAACAAGTCAATGCCAAAAAAAGGTTTCATCCAAAGTCCTCCCTCTACAACCGCAAGTGGAAACAGTGCGTTTGTCTCCTCTGATGTGAGCTAATGTTAGCATGCCCAGCTAACTAGCTTAACTTAAAGTGCTGTATCACTTGTGTATTCAATATTCCAGACATCTCTGCCTGTCAAATCACAAGTAAAGAGAAGTAGCTTTCAAATCACAAGCCAACGCTCTCTCATAAAGGTTGACATCGAGAGAGCGATTGATTTTTCCATCAGGATGCCCTGACAGCTGGTCGCTGTGCGGTTTGAGGTGCTGATCGACAGTCCCTCCCCTCCTACACCCCCCATCATCTCCCTTTCCCCCCGACCCTGAGACCTTTTTATAAGAACTACAAAGCGAGCCGTCACCCTAGCAACCCTGCCGTACACGGGCGGGAGGTTTGTGCACTGCTAAAAGGACAGAAAGAGAGAGAGAGAACGTGGGAGAGAGAGTAGCAGATGTGTACAGGTGGGCACACACAAACCTGTTCACCATTCATGAACAGCTGTTTGTCTGTGTGAAGGCTACCTTCTCTCTACTTTGCTGATACACACACAAACGATATGGCCGTGAGAAAATACCCTGTGCTCACGAGTGTGAGTCATCCTCTCCACCAGATGGTGGGAGAGAAAGAGACAGAGCTGAAGAGGTCCAGCCTGGTGGCATGATTGCACCTGAGGTGTGACAAAGAAGCCATCGCCACTATTGGCTATATATAAAATCCAGCACATCCCACATTGTTAAAGAGAGAGAGAGAGAGAGAGTTTGTATGTGTTTGTGTGTGTGTGTGTGGCAGTTAGTGAAGGTCGCGGCCCGGCTCGATAATTCGGCAGGATAGAATTAGGACGCACGCTTCTCAATTATACGTACTTCACGTCGTCTGCACTCATTAGGATCAGTGACGAGGGAAAGGAAGTGATAAGGGTCACAGTGGGAACGGAAATGTTATTATCAGCCCCATCCTCATTGTCCTGACAGTACATCTTCATCTGAGCAGCCTGTCACGATAATTACTTTATCGATTTATCGTACGACATTTGGACATGACCTCTGTCATTTATCAACTCTTATTGTACCATATATGGATGTGACTTGGTAGTTTTTCAACCTGATTCCCATTTCCCCATGTTTTTGGGTCTAAGTGACTAATAGGAGCAATTTTCTAAATTGTCAGCCGCTAAACGGACTGCGATTTAATCGCTCCGTAGCGTCAGTAACCAGTAGAAGTGCTTGTTTCTTTTCGCTGACAGGCTCAGATTGTTATTAGAAGTGTCTGACAACATTATTACAGCTACAGATAAAATATAGTCTTTGATTTTACCCTTGGACAATCGTTGTTGTCCCCATTAGTCACATAGACACAAAACACATGGGAAAACAGGGTCCAGGTTGAAAAATGCTTACGTTCTTTAACACTTACTTGCATAGCATGGGCCGCCAGCAATGCGCCTTTAGTTTGTTCAGTGCTTTTTTTCTTTCTTTCTAACCGCCACACGTGCGTGCTCGCTCAGCGGCTGCCTGTACAATACAGATATGGAAATGTTTGGCTCAAGATTGTGAGACTCGTGCTGGATTCACGCACACATGTAAACCGAGAGTGGCATTTAATTTTAATTCGCTACTGCAGTAGCGCCGCTTTGTTACTCCCTAATTATTTCCTAGTCACCTAATGCAGGTCATTATGGTGCAAAACATTATAGCCCCGTAATTACCTGGACCATCAACTGGCCCATTCAAGCGCCGCTCGTTTGAGGTCTCGTTGCCCCCACCCTCCCGATACACACAATCCTCTTGGATTCAATTAGGCTTCGAGCAACTCACTTACAGAAACCATTAGCTGAGCAAAGCAGAGCCCCAAAGGAAGGATCCACAGGTGGCTTTCCTCTCTCTTATTGCCTTTAATGACTCTGCCCTTTTCAGCGCCATGGCAACCAGCATCATTGTGATCAACTCAACCAGAGAGCAGGTTTATGGATCCCTACTTCCTTTAAAAATCTGACATTTTAATCAATAAAAAATGGCACACTTAGTCAAACGGGATCATGGACAATCCAAAGAATGGATGCAAGAGACGTTTTACTGCTGACTTCTTGGTAAGAGAGCAGTGGGGATCAAGTCCAAGTCAATACAAGTAGAAAAGCAGTTACCGTGATAAAGCAGCAACTCTTTGGCAACATATCTTATCTTGGTTATTTCCACCAAACCAGAGTTGCTGGTTGTTAGAACAAAGGGCAAGACGAGTGGTTCTGATGAATCAAATTTTTTGTTTCTGTCTAGTTTAAATGAAGTGTGTTTCAATGATCAGCGAGGTTAAAATGACTGGAGTCTGGTGGCTTTGAGGAGAGCATATTAACTGTATGTTTTGTATGTTAATACATAATAAATATTGTCCAAAACCCTGTTGATTAGATTTCTTATATATTTTTTAGGCCGTAAAAGTGGAGAAAATGAGCGTGTCCACCTGGGAGTCATGTCTCCATTACTGCCAATCGGCGGTGGAGACAATAAATACTCGTAAGCGCTGAGTCATTTGTCCTTGGAATTAATGGTGATTGAAACCTCTCCCGCTGAAGACAAGAGCCAGATGTTAGTGGGTGTCCAGTGGGAAAGGGGCTTCAGCACCGGTACAAACAAACAAAAAAACAAACGGAAAACATACGTCTGCAAGCATCCCCTCATAATACTGTAACCCCAACAGACTCCAGGCGCCACACCGGCCTCCACACACACACACACACACACACACACACACACACACAGAGCAGTGTATCGCAGGGTGTTTGCAGGGTTCCAGAGGGCAGCCCCTGTGTGTTAAACCGGGAGCCTGGCACATTTTTATGAGACTCCAATCGTGTTCCGATTCACACAGAGGAAAGGGAACACATTGACCAGCGAGTAGGTCTGGACCGGACTTAGCAGCAGTCCTGGTATGTAACCATTGAGACCAACAAGTGAAACCTTCAGGTAAACAACTATATTGGCTTGTTTTAATGGCATTGGGAACACAACAGTGGATTCAGGCCAAATGCCCTTCAAACGATCATTAAATACCTGCAAAATTTGGTTTGAGTTGCCAAATTATGAATGGGATGTTTGTCCCTTGTGGGCAGTCAAAGGGGACCTGTGGGAGCCTTTGTGTGGGAAATGTCAGGATATAGTGGGCACAATTCATATAAATTAGGCCTTTCTTGAGGAATTCCCACATTTCACAGGTGTAGATAATAAAATGAAAGATGGTTGTATTCCATCAAACTGAGCTTCTTACTCAGGGTCCTGGTATTGTGCATGCTGCCTCACTGTCACCGCTTACCGAGACACTTCAACTGTGAAAACTACGTTCCTCTTTTATATGAGGGCACATTTCAAAACAGCATGAATGGTAACTATGGCTGACCAATGATACAATCAGATTATCAAGCCTGTCGTTAATCCCACATCATTCAAACTCAAAAACAAGCCGTTACGTATGCAAGTAATCGGCTTTAAGTTGTTGCATAAGATATAAACTGAGTACTAGAAGTTTCGTTAGCCGTTAGACAAACAAAGTCCAAAACTAAACAATAAATGTGAGCCAACTGTTTCCCCCCCCATTGTTTCTCTCGGCGCAAAGCAGTGATCAAGAGTGTGAACCAACAGTACGTTAGCTTTTAGCCAAACACACCTTCTAAAACACTAAAAGCATGCAAACTGTTTCCCACTACAGTGTCTCTGGGTGGGGAGCAGCGGCAGGGTGTCAGAGATGCAATCAGCTGGGTTTTCACTAGCGCCCCTTATGGACTGGAGCCTGTTAAGAGTTGTGAGGGAGGAGTCAGCAGGCAGTCAATGGCAGTAAAAAACGGGTAATTATTGATGTTTTGAGAAATTGAGATTCACCAAAATCACAAGAGGTCCTTGAGAATGCAGCCATAACTGGCCAACCAATATATTATGCAGTTTGCTGCTCCAGAATGCAAGACAGAAAGACAGAGAGGCGGACACGAAAGAGAAAACACACGATTCTCCTGCGCAGATGGTAAAAAAAGAATATAAATACTAATCATTAAGTTCAATGACATGACAACAAGCCATACATTAAGTAATTTATATAGAATGATTTCCCAGGATTAGAGTGGATGTGTAATCATTTTGTGTTTTAGAGAGCAGCACACAGTTCCTCTGCTAAAGGTTTATTTTGTGGTATGTTTTATGTTTTTGTTGTTCCATGTCTTCGAGCTTTGTTTTCTTTTCTTTTTGTCTTTTTAAAACTGTTTACATAGGCACACAAACAAATGAACATCTTGAGCGCTAATGACTCAAATGTAGTCTGTGTTGCTTGTGTTTCCATGTAAACAATTCAAACACATTACACTATTACATAATAATGTTTGTTGAGTTGCTTTTGATATGGATGCCACCACTTCACACCCATAGGCATGACACATATACACACACACACAAATCCTTGTACTTCTATCTTTGTGAGGACACTCGTTTACACACTGCATTTCCCAGCCTCTAAGTCAAACCTCAACCACCACAACTAAATGCCAAACCTAAACTTCACCTTAAAACCAAGTCTTAAACCTTAAACCGGCCTTTGAAGAAGTGAGGATCAGCCAAAACGTCCTCACTTTCCATAGCTGTCCTCACATAAACATGTGTGCGTGGTGCTCATTATGTAATAAGTACAAGACCATACACACACACACACACACAGAGAAATAACTAGCTACATTCCCCGTGTCTAACATGCTCATCACTAAACCACTTGCAACGTGAAAAAGGGATACAGGGCGACTGGTGAAACATGACATTACCTGAATAAGGAAAACAAAAGATAGTTCGGCAACACTAGATCACCACAGCACGTGACCTTACTCTCCTTCTGGCCTTCCCTTGTGTTTAATCATCTCTGAGACCATTCAGACACAACAAGATGCATTTGTTCTTCTAATTCACACTCGCAGTTGACCAGGTGCCGACACTGAACGCCGTCCTTTCAAAAAGGGAATACTTCCTCAGAGTGAACTGAAGAAGGATGTATTTTTTCTGACATTTTAGCAAAATGCATCAATAATTAAGAGCTGTCTTCTTGTTTAACATCCCGTTGCACGCCGCAAGTATCGATATCCCAAACAAGCACTCTGAGAGATGAGGCACACAGAGATGAGAAGGGAAGCCCTTCTCTCACAGATGCTGCCAAAAGACCTGCATGGTTTACATCTTGCAAATAGGCTTTAAATAAAGCACTCTGTGCCTATTAATCATGTGGCTAGAACAGCTATTATCTGGTTAGGACAGATTAGTCCATGGTGGTATTGTCACTTTCTTATAGCATTGAAACAGGATTATAAAACCAAGATTATATCAAGATCACAATTCTTTTTTCTTCCTTTTCAGCATTTCATGTAAATTAAAAGTCTCTCTGGGATGGAAGCGATTAAGTCCCCGTCTTACTGGAATAATAGTCTTTAAAACACAAAGGAAAAGGCACTGCAGCGAAGGATCAGCTCTAGTATAAAACCATGCTGCACGGTAGAGGAAGGACAGAGCAGCCACAGACGACTTGCTTTTGGGGTTGGAACGTTGGTTCAACGCGGGAGCGGAGAAGCGGAGACCTGCATTAAGAAGTGAAGAAGCACAAAGAACAGGCAAGGTGCAAATCAGCTTGGTTCTCTAAATGTGATATCAGGCGTCGACGAACCCGGGGGAACCCTTTCGTAGTACTAAGAACCCCCGTTTTTACTGTGTCCACTCAAGAAATAGAAACGATTGTAGTTGTTTAGGGGCGCCATTCTTTAAGCATAATGCAACCACCATTTTTTTTAAAACAACCTGTTAGCCTTGTAAACGACAACACAAACAGCAACTCATAACGGGAGCGAGTTAAAACCCAGTCGCAACAAAAGTTACATTCACATGGAATCAGTCAAACGGTAGACGAATAACAAACAGTCCAACTGAATGGCACGACCACAAAGAATAGAATGATGTTGTGCCTACACTTTTATGAGATTATTTTAGTAAAGTATACAGCAATAAAATGGATGTTTTTTTCCTACTCTTGTAAACAACGTTCCCCTTGTGTGAGGGAGCTATATAACATCAAGTTGTACATTTCGTTGCATAAAGGTTAAACTTTTTTTACTTTTGACGACAATTCCATCTAGTGTTGCTGTTGCCACCATTACTGTCCTGCCCTCGTGTGAATACAAAAAAAACCCTGAAAAGTCAGCAATAAGGTTAATTAAATCATGTACCTGAGAACACCCACTGAACTTCAAAACTAAAAGTCTAAAAAGGCAATTGTTGTACTGTAACAGAGCTGCTTATTTATTCATATATATATTTGGAATGTAGCAAACACGCCGATCTCCCAGCAGGAGATAAGTGCAAGCGGTGCCGGACAGTTTACGTCACTTTGGCGCTCCTATTGGCGGGAAAATAAAGCCCCAACAGTCGGCAATTTCCTCAGAGAGATTCCACAGAGCTGTCTGGGCTGAAAACAACGCCGGTGGGGACACATTGACATTGGAGTGGCTCTACTGTACAGTTTGTAACAGGCTAGAGGTTGCCTCCATTGTTGTCTTCAATTAAACTACCCATCCATGAGGCCTTGACTGCTTTCTGAATCCATAAACAGCAGCAATAAAGACTGCTGCTGACAAGGTCCCTGCTGTAGAGAGCGAGCACAACAAGAACGAGAAGGAAACACAGAAGAAGCACCCACTCGGACGACGGCAGGTACCTACCGGTGGATTTCCATTTGGGATTCCAGCACACATCTCTGACTGAGGGTGACGCTGGAGGCTTTGGACTGTGTACCAGAGGACTGGATCTGCATGTCTCCACGCGGCCGCTTCCTGCTGGAACTGACCCGGTCGGCCCAGCTCCTCTCCTACCAGCCTTCCCCCTTCCTCAGCCTCTCCCGTCTCGCCTGCCCTCGCTTCCTCCCTTTCACTCGACCAAGGTAATCTCTGGTTTTCTCACCCTCTCTACCAATCAGTGAGTCCCCCCCCACCCCCCGTCCCAGTCCCGGCCTCCCACCTCCTATCCTCAAAGCCCCCGGATCAGGGTGATTCCTTCCTTATTCATGTGTGCGATGTCAGTGCGTTGGCCGGCGAGCAAGAGAGCCATTCAGACAGTCAGCCAGCTGTGGTTTTTCCCATGGCAGCGACACCAGCCAGCAAACACACACACACACGGTTCAATCCTGGCTTGTTCCCTCTCTGGCGACAGCAGGGGTATCCAGGCAACAGGCTCCTGCTCCCGCACAGCCCACTCTTGCGCTCTTCTGGGCTTCCGTGGCGGAGGCTGTTATGGGGTGGGGGGGGAATCACCGCGGCGGTATCACGCAGTGTGGCACGGCTCCGCTCAGGATGGTTTAAGTAGAGAGGGCTGGGGGGCGTTCCTCTCTTCTATTTCGCTCTGTCACTTTCCTTTTTCTCTTCCTTTGGTTCCCTGTGCCACATCTATATCCTACCTCTTTTGTCTTTCTCTTGATATCGCCCTCTTTCATCTGCCCGCGGCTGCTTCCCTTCCTCGCTCTTAGCTCTTCTCGCTCCGGCTTTTCTTCTTTTATCTGCGCGACTCTCTACGAGCTCTCCCTCCCCATCTCTAACTCATCCCACTCTCTCCGACAAAAAACATGCAGAAGAGAGTTAGGAGGAATGAGCGGCCAGAATTAGCGACGTCTGGCGACACCGGTACAAGGATGAGCTGAGCGTTCCCCCCCCCCCCCCCCCTTCTTTTCACTGCGAGGCTTTACGTCCACCGTCTAAATGTGGTGCATCCGTGCGACTGCGCTGGAGTTTGTTTTCAGTCTTTTCATTTCAGCTCTGTGCTAGGAAAGACCATACAGAGAACAGATTGAAGTTGGAGTGCTGGAAACACAGCTTCAGTCAGTAAACAATGGGGTCAAAGGTTTTTGCGGCTCCCGAGAAAAAGCACACAGGAAATAAATCAGAATCAAAAATCTACAGATGGTGTGTTTGGTGTTTTCAGCCAAACATTTGGGCTTTCCCACTGAGCTGATATTTACTGATTGACCCTCGCTGGGTTTTATTGGTTGCTATGCCAACTCTTGGTGGTAAATTGAGAGCTAGATGACCGTCTTTTTTCGTGTTTTGTTATGTGTATGTAAAGAACTAAGCAGGAGAGGTCCACATGTTAAGCCCTATTCATTAGCTCTCAGCCTAAGAACAGAGCTGGATGTGTCATGAATATGTCACTATTCATTGTTGAAGTGATGGAGACAGACATTGGCATTCAACTCCTCAGAACAACCTCCTGCTTTAATCAAGAAGCCATTTGAATTGGTCGCCAGATTTCAGATTTGAATGTTTGGGCTAAGTTCCACTTAAGGCTGGGTTGGTTCACGGGAATCAGGTAAATTAAAAACCATCTGTAACTGAAATGTGACAGATGGTTTTATCAAAACAACATGATGTGAATGTGGAACATTGTGAAACGGTCACGGTTAATGTTTCAACACTGGGTTAACATTGTAACACGTGGTTAACGTTTAACACTCGGTTAACGTTGTAACACGCAGTTAATGTTTTAATAATAATAATGCATTCTATTTGTAAGGCACTCTTCATTCAAGAATGCCAGAGCCAGTACATAGTTAAAATCAACTATAATAAAAAAGGAATAGTTGACAAATCATAAAACTCAACTCAAAGTCATAAACAGCTTCCTGAATAAAAAGGTTTTTAGGCCAGTCTTAAGAGTCCAGTGTCTGTGTTGCCCTTAGGTGGTCAGGGAGACTGTTCTATGTTTTAACACGCGGTTAACATTGTAACACGTGTTTAATGTTTCAACACTCGGTTAACGTTGTAACATGCGGTTAACGTTGTAACACCTGCCTAACGATGTGAAAGTCATGATTCCTGTTGTAACATTGTCATGTTGTGAAACGATCATGTTTCACGTTATACTTGCTAACAATGTGAAACGGTTGTGATTTCAGGGTAACACCTCGTTAACCATGTGAAACGGTCATGGTTACATTGTGACACCTAGTTAACATTGTGACACATGTAAAGATGTGTCACCTGGTTAACATTGTGACACCAGTAACAATGTGAAACAGTCATGACTAACATTTTAACATGTGGTGAACGTTGTGAAACGGTTGTGGTTCATGCTGTAACATGCAGTGAACAATGTGAAAGGATTAACGTAACACGTAGTGCAAGTTGTGAAGCGGTTACTTTTAATCTTGTATGTGTATGTGGTTTAGTGTTGTTATAATGTTGGGTTAGGTTTAGGCAACAACACCATGGTCAGGGTTTATTGCAATTACAATCGTCACATACATACAATGACCTGTCTGCATGTTGAAGTGTCCTTGAGCGAGACACTGATGCCTGCATGGTTTCAACTGGGACAAGAACGCCAGTCCCCCCCGGTGAAAGCCCTGTGTTTCTTTGACCCCCATCCACCGACCCTTCCATCCCGACCTTGGTGAACTTTCTCTCTTTATACCGTGTCTACTGCTCTGAGGGTCGGTTATCAAAATAGCTGTTAGTTGCATCCCTACTGCCTGAGCATCAGTGTTGGGACTGTGGGAGTGCGACCAGGCTGATTAAAACCATATACTCTGGGCAAATCAAATGGTATATGCGCAAACCAGTTACGGCCTCATAATTGTAATGTAGGAGCAGTGCTGAAGGCGAGAACACACCTGTAACAAGCTAAATATCCTTTGCAAACAAAATCATGGGGTATAAATCAACCATGTCCTATATTATATAACTACAACACATCTTTTTAGATAGTCCAGTATGTTTTTTTTATGCACATTGGTACTTATAAGCTTCCTCTACAGCTGTCAGTTACAAAGGATCAACTTGTTGAACAGACCGTTTTTTCTAGGGTTTGTATTCAAATTGTGTTTAAACCCTGAAGGCTACACAAGGGTTTGATGTAATTACTACACATGTTGCAAATAAATAGTTCCTGACGTTTTCTTTCTCTTTTCCCCACTGGACAGCTGACTCGACAGCCATGAAATCAGCCACAATAAGGCAGTGCATTTCTATCGGCGTGTGCTGTGCTTTCAGTGTAGGGCACACGGAAACACAGCACGCTAGGAGGGTGATGACACACACACAAACACACACACACACACACACGGCTGCAAGGGGATGCTGTACTAAACTCTGGAGGTCGGAACGAGGGCTTGAGGAGATGTGTATATTTGTGTCTTTGTTCGGCACATTAATGTGCACGCACGCCCGACATTGAGCCTTCAACTCAACACATCGCTAACTGACACGTTCACCTACACACACACACACACACACACACACACACACACAAGTCAGCAATGCTTTAATGCAGTAATAATGGATATTTCCTCTGAGTGGAATCTCTTAAAAACCTTGCTACCCTCGAACATGATATCACGTGATACTGTATTTCCTCCCCGGCTGGCTGAGCCAGCAGATGACTCCTGGAAGACGTACTGGGCTTATTGGACAAGTTTTTTTTTTAATTGGGCCTTGACGTGTAGATAGTGATTTTCCAGATATATAATGCGTAATACATGATCCTTTTCTTTACAGGGCTTGTACAAAGGCCATGAAGTGCCTCCCCGTCATTGTTACGGTCGGTTTAGGGCCTTTTGCTGTTTACGCCTACAGTCTGTTATCGTATCTCGGACACTCGTCTTTTTGATTCTTCGCAGTGCATTTGGTTTGTTAGCCCTCTGATGTTTCGGAGAGTATCAACGCCTTTGTTCATACTATGGGACCAAGCTTGAGTTTTAAACGCAGTTGAGAAGGGTTCTGGCGATATGTTAAAATGTCCGCAACGTGGGCGCCGTCAGCCTAACAGCACGTGGCCGTCTGTGTGGAAATATCACTTGTTTTATTGATATATCACCGCCTGTAGGCGACTGCTTTTCAGATGCCAACACAATGAATCACCTCGAGATCTTTGCTCTTGTGTGCGTTACATGACCCGAATCCGACCGTGTTGAACTCTGCCGTGCCGTTTCACCAGTGGAGTTTACTTAAGTCGTTTTTTGGGATATCTGTACTTTACTATTTATATTTATGTTGACTTTCACTTTTAATTTACTACACTTTGCAAAGAAAAGTGATGCCTCTACTCCGATACATTTCCCCTGAAACCTTCGTTACTCGCTACAAACGAAGCGAGTAACGGGGGGGGAGACAGGTGTATGATCTTCTAATTTATCTAAACATGGTATATGCTAGGCTAACGTTTGCTAGCTATCGTAAATCAAATGAGACAATTAGTGTAGTAGACAGATCGCTAGAGTTAGTGAGCTGAAGAAGTGTTGACCATTGATTTGAGTCATCTTAGCTATAATAATTGCAGCACTAGTTGGCTAACGTTAGCTAACTTAACGTTAGCTTGCCACCACACCATAGGATTGACAGGAGCCGCGAGAGCGCAGCATTACGATTTGAACCGCGTCCTAGTGCGCACGCTGTGTGCACAAGCTGTGCGCACAAGCTGTGCGTACAGCTGTCTGTGAAGCTAAACACACCTCTAGCTGCCTCAGCAGCCTGTGAAAGGCTATTTAGCATCGCAAGACTAGTCTTCAGCCCAAAAAGTTATTTTGAAGATGAACAGGACATTTTTCATTTTCAAGTAATGACTGTTACACCAATGCGTTTCACCCACATCGGTGCCATTTCCCCATTTGCGGGTCAGTTATTTAACCGAGTTCTTCAGAAATCATAAAATTGGCAAAACAAAATGACAAGTTGAATACACCTTTTAACGCTAGTTGTAGCAGTTGTTGTATGTTTTATTTTGGGTGAACGTAAGAAAGTAGAGGTAAATAGCCCGTCATTTTTTCCTCCTGGACAGTCATCTGATATCCCTCCCGTGACGCAGATAGACACCGAGACACACAACAGGAACGGGACGATCAGGTGGCAGCCAGGTGGTGGCTGAGCTTACACCTGTTTCTGTCAAAGCGTCCTTGTGCACACATGGAAGACCATGTTCAACACCGACCAGAATACAGTGCAAACTAAGAGCAGCCTTTGTCCCCCCCCCCCCCCCCCCCCCCCTCCCCTCATAACTCCTACAGGACGTTTCCAGGTACACCGAGACTCTCACAGATCATTTTACATGAGAGTTCAGGCTCGGTCCTGAGTACGCGGCGCGAGAAGGAAAACCTGAAAATGTTCGCAGATTTCAGATAAAAGAACCTAACGTGACCTCGAATCTGGTTTCCCGTCTGCCAGCTCTGTTTAATTTTTTACTTGTATCTTCTGAATGAGCTATTCTATCTGATATGACATAGTTCCTCCTGAGGTCAACTGTGACGTCATGGTGTTGGCGCTGCAGGTGATTGGCGCCGCGTTTGCGGATGTGGGGAAGGGAAAGCATGTGGTCGACCTTCATTTGACAAGCTGAGGAAATATGCTCCATGGTCTCCTTGAAAAAAGCCAACATTGCACACATTCCAAACGTCGTCGCCAGATAGGAAACATTATCAGCCCTTCTCTGTTGGGATTGGGTTCCAAAAGCTCCTCCTCTCTGGATCGAGTTCCAGAGACTCGCGAAGCTCTAAGAATAACACGTCTTTTGTCTATCCTTCCTTTTATTAGCAATGTTCAAAACAGTGAGGTAGCAGATTTTCTCATTTTCATGGGATGCTCAAAAATCAGCGACCTGTTGAAATTACAATCGTTGCCGGTGGCAGAATAAATCAGATACAACTAATTAAATGACAATTTTTTACATAATTCTGTAGCTCCCCAGTATATTAAAACTTTTGTTATTTTGGTTTTCCATTTTCTTTTTTTTGCAGCCGCTTTCCCTCGTTGCGACATTGCACTGAAGCCGTTATACCGCTCTCTTAAAATATTTGACCTTGCAGAACATGAGTATACACACAACCCTACTTCAAAAACCTGAACTAATCCATTAATTTAGGGACTCTAGTAACGGTTTAAAGTAATATTCAGAGCTGAAAGGAGGATAGCTGGTCCACCTTAAAAGATCAGCCCACCTTAAGTTAGCCCGGGGCTGAACAAGACAACAGGACAGGAGAGGAACTCTGTGTTGCTGACCTGCACCGCTTCCATGGTTCCATGATGTCATTGTTGCTGGGCGAACTGGCCGACAACAGGTGACATGCAGACGGATACCGAGTCGACAATGCAGCTCTGCAAAGGGGGGCGAGGGTGGGGAGACGTCACACATATAACTAGTTTGGCTACATTCTGCGCGACGGTCACCTCAAGGTAGCATGCCCGTGGACTTTGAACATCACACGAAACTGCAGATGGAGGGCTCATAGGAAAGCGGTCAATATCCCACCAGGCTGAGGGTGCTGGGATACCCCATGAAGCTCCTTCTGATGGAACGCTAGGTTTAACAGCGACACATACAAGCTTCTCGACAAGAGGGCCTCCAAATAATGAATAATTCTAGTGGATGGCGCAAAGAGCTAAAGCTGGTTCTTCATCCGGGGAGAAAGAGAAGCCCAAAGGGTTGAATGGCAGTTCAAACAGACGGGCCAGCAAGGCCGGCTAATCCTCCCTATCCCGAGCACCTGTACTTTAACTGCTAAACCGGCTTCAGAGGTGATACCTCCTGACGGTGTGTTTAACCTGCACAATCTTGCCTCTTGCCTCCGCTACTCCCCCAACCATCACCTCGGAAACTTACAAGTCTCGGGTCATCTCGGCTGAAACCGGCACTTCCGCTTGAAAGAGGAATGCGTCGTTTGGAAGCGTTTTTTTTTCGGGTCGGATTCTTGAAGTGTCCACTTCCTCCACGGACGGACTGACTCACTGACTGAATGAGCAGCTGCTTGGCTGGCTCAACCACTTCTGTTTGGGAGAAAGTAAACCAGCGTTGAGACGGACATTGACAGTGGATGGTAGCACCCCCTAACTGGAGCCAGGGCTAAATGTGGAGCAGCTGGGTGAGGGGTTGCAATGGATCTGCAGTTGGGGGGTCGTCAGGGAGGGAACGCCTCTGTGCCCATTCCTAAAATAGATATTCTGAAGTCCTAGCATCATCATTTGTCATGAATTTCGGATGCGGATGTTACCATCGGTTACTAAAGAAGAAAACATACCATACCATACAACAAATGAAGTCCCCCAAAAAAGAAACCTTGGGTTATCAGAGCTTGGGCCTGAAAACTAAACATGTCCAACAGAACATTGTGTCAGGTGGTGAAGTTGGAAAGATGTTGGCATTTAAGGAGGGTCTAACCGAAGCACACACGCATTATGGGAAATATATTGGCTACTTTGATTTTTTAATCCGTCTCTCCTGAGTCACCCAACTCGAAAGTACAAACACCATTCCTACAGTCTATTGTGTTGAGACAGTAAGCCCACGAGCTCTCTGAGAGGATTTTGGGAAGGCAGGCTCAGAACAGGTAGAAGGTTTTCGGCTTCAGGGGCCGCTGGACGACACGTTGTGATTGTTCAAAGAATGCTGAGACCTTCGCTCCACTGAATAAAAAGAGTAGAATTGCAAAAGATGAGTTCCAATCAATCATGTTTCACCGATGTGTATTGTTCAATGTGAGAGAGAAAAAACGTCACAGTTCATACTTTATCACGCTGAACCAAAATGACAACATGTCAGACCTCTGAGCCATGAATTGCATGCAGCACAGAGAGGTCTGCATATAGCCCAGCTGCACTCAGCCCACTTAATCAATAGAAGTGCAGGATTCAAGACGTCGGACCTTCAGGCCTCCTGCAGAGACTTGACGACATAGTCCAAGAAACATTTAGTGGACCCGTTTAGAGAAGAATGCAGCAGAGCTTGTTTATCCCCTGTATAGGTGACACAAAACCATCACTCAGTCACATATGGCCTTGACCCTAATAGAACATGTCAAATACCTCGCGAGGTCGCAGGTCAAGTGTATCTGTTGTCTGTCGTCTAAGACCAACCAGTCAAGTCCTGTTCGCTGGCGTGACCCACTGCTACAGTATGTCAGCTCCTAAATAGCCCGAACTGTCTGCAGATTCCTTACCTTTCCGTCACAGAAGACCCGAATAGATACGGCACGTCTTTCACCGTGGTCTGCAGTGACTAAATAACTCTAACTAATTGTTCTCATATCGTCCATCTTAATATACCCCTCTTATGAAACGTGCCTTTTTAGCGTCGGTCTCTATTAGAGCCCTTCTCGTAAAAAGACAATCTGCTCTAATTGGCAACGTAGTTCTCAAGTGTTTTTGTCCCCTTTAAAAAGGAACAGTGTGCGAGTTTTAGTGGCAGGTTGCAACCAACTAAGGCCATTTCTCAATACCAAGTACATCAAGTACAGACACTTTTGGAGTTTGAAGTTTGGACTTGGGAGTCCAGACTCCAGAGGACGGGAGGACGCAGGACGGTCTTTCTGAAAATTGAACAGCAGCTGACTTGATGACATCACCACCTCAGCTGTTGTTGCTCATGAGTTTACTCCGATTCATTACTGTAAAGTACTTTTACAGTCAAACAAAATATGACAACCCTGTATTTTTTCATTTTCATTTAAAATTATAATTATTTTAATTTTAATTATATATATACTGTGACGGCCCCTGATCACGGCAGGTGTGCGGGACAGATGGCATGATGCAGCGCACCTGGGCCGGGATTGACAACGGCATAAGAGGCCGGCACTAGTGTTGCTCAGGGCGCGGTTCTATTGGAGCGTACTAGACCATGGCGATCGTTCACCTCTTGGTCTTTGGGTTACACTTGGGTTGCACCGCCAACATCTACACACCATCATTCACGCACGCACGCACATGGACACCACTGATGTTACTGACTGCCACACGTCATACAGGTAAACGTTTCTTTATGCGTTCAATAAACCTTTTTTAAGTATCCCCAAGCTGTTGTCTGTGGCATTTGTTATGGCCTAAGAGCCGGGTCATGACAAATTGGGGGCTCGTCCAGCTTTTTTCCCGTGTTTTGTGGTGGTTTTTCACCGTGACCGGCGTTGTGTGTGCGGAGGTGTAGTGGATGTGCGTGTGCTTGGGAAAAAGTTTGTTTGGTCCGTTGACCATGTTGGTCCGTTGTTCTGTTCTGTTGTCATTTGTGCCGCTGATAGACTGTAGCGACGTTCCCTTTGGGTTCGTTGGGCTGGGTGTAGTGCTGTGGTGAACGTGGTTGAAGCTTGCTTGGGAGCATGTCCGTGGTTTCAGGAGAGTTGCTAGCTTGCTAGTCGCTCTGCTACACCAGCGGTCTTCAGTGCATAAATACCCACCACAAGTAGCTGCATGAAGATTAGGGATTAGCTTAGTTAGCTGGGTTGCTCTCTAGATAGCGGGGAGACTCCAAACCGAGGTGAGGATTATTCCTCGTTGCGCACGAGGGTACACTTTGTGGTGTCTGTCTGGTCCGATGGTCGTGGTAGATAGCCAACATGTCGGAGGCTAAGGCGTTCATTGACTCGCCGTCTCAGGAGTCCCTGGATGCGTGCACAAAAGAGCAGTTGCTCCGGGTTGCAGAGCATTATTCTGTGGTGGTTGAGGGAGATAAGCGCGTCAAGGAGAACATTAAAAAGGCTATAAAGTCCAAATTGATCGAGGTGGGGTCTGCAAAATTTGTAAGCAAATTCGATTTGCTTAAAGGGTATTGGCAAGTGCCGTTGTCGAAGCGTGCGCAGGAGATTGCGGCATTCATCACACCGTCTGGTCTTTATTCCTATAAAGTGATGCCTTTTGGTTTGAAGAATGCCCCTGCAACTTTTCAGCGGTTGATGAATCGTGTAGTTTCCGGATTAGAGGGTTGTGCGGTTTATCTGGATGACTTGGTCATTTACAGCGACACTTGGCATTCACATCTTCAGCGCATCCGAGCACTGTTTGATCGTTTGGCGGAAGCGCGGCTCACCATTAATTTGGCCAAATGTGACTTTGGTAAGGCTACAGTGACGTACCTCGGTCGGGTGGTGGGACAGGGCCGTGTGGCGCTAGTTCAGGCCAAGGTCATGGCGATAGCCGGATATCCACAGCCCAGGACAAAGGAGTTGCAAAGGTTTTTGGGCTTAGTGGGGTACTACAGGAGCTTTTGTAAAAACTTTTCGACAATTGTGTTTCCTCTCACTAAACTGCTCAAGGCCAGGGTGAAGTATGTTTGGTCGTCTGAATGTCAAGGGGCTTTTGATACGGTGAGATCTCTGTTGTGCTTGTTTCCCATGCTGGCTGCTCCTTGTTTCGATAGGGCGTTCATGCTCCAGGTAGATGCCAGCCAGGTGGGAGCAGGTGCCGTCTTGCTTCAGGATGATGACCAGGGATTGGTGAGGCCAGTCAGTTTTTTCTCGAAGAAATTTAACAAGTACCAGGGAAATTACTCTGTTATTGAGAAAGAGGCTTTGTCGCTGATTTGGGCCCTACAGCATTTTAATGTGTATGTAGGAGCAGGAGGGCGGATTTTGGTATATACGGATCACAATCCTTTGACCTTTTTGCATTCCATCAGATGCCCAAATCAGAGGTTGACGCGATGGTCATTGTTTCTTCAGGTGTACGACCTAGATATTAGGCATATTAAAGGAAAGGATAATGTTATTGCAGATGCATTGTCACGGGCACCGTTGCATTGATGCCGGTGATCCCTTAGGGGCACCGACTTTAAGGGGGGGGGGGTGTGTGACGGCCCCTGATCACGGCAGGTGTGCGGGACAGATGGCATGATGCAGCGCACCTGGGCCGGGATTGACAACGGCATAAGAGGCCGGCACTAGTGTTGCTCAGGGCGCGGTTCTATTGGAGCGTACTAGACCGTGGCGATCGTTCACCTCTTGGTCTTTGGGTTACACTTGGGTTGCACCGCCAACATCTACACACCATCATTCACGCACGCACATGGACACCACTGATGTTACTGACTGCCACACGTCATACAGGTAAACGTTTCTTTATGCGTTCAATAAACCTTTTTTAAGTATCCCCAAGCTGTTGTCTGTGGCATTTGTTATGGCCTAAGAGCCGGGTCATGACAATACATACACACACACACACATATAATTGCAAACAATTCGGCGAAAAGTAAAAAGACACCGCTATAATGTTTTTACTGAAAGTACAGTAACGAGTACAGTGGCCAGAAATCTTGAGTATCCTTCACTTCACCTGGTTCACTTGCAGATGCGCACAAATAAAACCCAAATATTAAAAAGTACCAATAAAAATCACCAGTAACGTCGGGGCTTATCAATAATACGATCTTAAATTATTTAGCACTAGTCACATTTAGTATTTCGGGTTTTGAAATGCATCCACAACTTCAGATTGGGTAAAAACACAAAAAGGCTCCCCACTGGATCGCTCTAAATGTTGCCCACTGTTCCTTTAAGTGCGCTCAAAAAGAAAAAGAATCCTGCTCATAACCTGCAACACAATCGACAACAAAGCCAACAAACTCGTCATTACCGTCTATTTCTTGCGTCACTTACTGGACCGAAGAAGTAAAGCATTGATCTTAGTCATAGTCAATAATGTAGTGATCATGAAGGCTTTCAGGGCCTCACCGAGGGTTTAGAAATTGCACCATAACCTTGAATTTGAAGCTTTTCTAGGACATTCTTGTTCAATCCATCAACACAACATTCAAAATGTTTCTTTTATCAAAATCTGATGAATACTCGTCAATATTGACGCTAACTATAGTGCACAACGATGAGGCTTCTTTATTTGAACAGATCTTCATTATCCAACTCTCTATTAGAATTTTAGTCAAAATACAAATTGGTTGAACCAGTGAAGTGAGACAGACAGTGAGAAAGAGATAAATAGATAGATAGGCAGTGGCAAGAGAGAGAGCAGTTATCCATGGCAATAAACCCTCCTCCTTGACTAAACAGCGAAAGAGCCAATGCATCACATCTTTTTAAACCCCCCCCCCCCCCCCCCTCTCTTTCTACCCTGCTCTCAAACACACTCTCCATTCATTCGTCCCCTCCAGCCCATTCTTTTGCTCCCTTCCACCCTCGGTATCTCCTCTCTTTTTCCCACTCTGTCCGTGCTAAACTCTGCTCTCTCTTTCTTTCTTTCTTTCACTCTCTCTCTCTCACTCCTCTCCCCTCGTCTCCTCAGCTCACCTTTCATGCTAATCGGCCATTGATGCGGTCTCTATGGTGATGGACTTTTTCATTTCAGTGGAAAGGAACGGGCCAGTGGACTGACAGGATTAGGGAGATGCTGAGTAACCTGTGAATGTGTGTGATTTTGTGTGTGTGGAACAGATTCTTACAGGTTTTAAAAACATTTCCCATTTAAAGCAACAAGTGCGAGTGTGTGAAAATGTGTTAATTTACTTGTTTAATTTCCTGTAAATTCTTCACAATAAAAGTGTCACGGCTCGCCTGTGACCCCAGTCCGTTTTTGCTGTTTCTTTGTTTTCCCTGTGTCTCCCCCATGTGTTCTGTGTGTGTGGCGTGGGTGTGGCTTCCTTCAACCGGCACCTGGGCTCATCTCCAACACCTGTCTACAATCTTCTCATCAAACCACCCAGTGAAATACCCCGTCTTCCTTCAACTTGGCGCCTGATTATGCCTTTTAAAGCTTTTATTATGAAGCAGCAAAATAGGGAGGTGTTGTGTTGACCTCCGCAGCGAAATAAAAAAATCTAGTCTGACTCCAATACAGCTAAGAGTGAAATGGGTGCGCAGGCAGAGAAGCTGCCCTTCAAACCACAGCGATACGGTGAGAAAGCAGCCCACTGCCTTAATGCATAGTATTATGAATCTTTTTTAATTAATATATAAAACGCTAATTATGATTATGGCTTGTGGTGGGCTGATGAGTTGATTCACTGATTAGTCAAACAACGACATATTGTTTTTTGGTAGTTCTGCAAAAATTAACAAAATGCCAGAGCCTTACAGTCCACATCGCCGGACTGGTTAAACCTGCTGAAAGTGTGTGTACATGAAAAACATAACAGCACAGATACACCAGCGCGGTGACTGCTGACTTGGCAAACATTTGCAGAGTAGCAAATGTTAGAAGTCAAATTAAAGTAAAATTAATGCTGTGAGCAGCGTTTTACCGTTTGTCGCGTAACCCTGATATTCTTCCGCCAGTAGGTGGCGCGTCGACTGAGTGAAAATAAGCTCGTCGATATCCTCAGGCCGCGACTTGTAACAAGCACAACGAGTTTGGGGCAGATTCGAGCAATTCTAGTTGAGCCAGCAGGTGGCGCTCTGACTGACTGAAATTAGACTTGTCGATATCCTCAGGCCGTGACTTCTAACAAGCACGACAAGTTTGGGGCAGATTAGAGCAAGTCCAGTTGAGCAAGTAGGTGGCGCTTCAAATATGAGTGAAATTAAACTTGTCGATATCCTCAGGCCGTGACTTGTAACAAGCACAAGAAGTTTGGGACAGGTTAGAGCAAGTCCAGTTGAGCCACTAGGTGGCATTTTGAGAATGTGAACAAATACATGCACCATGTGTCTCTACGTGAAGTGTAGACCACGTTGTGTAAACTACATGTGAATCTGATGCATTTTAGGCTCATTTGTTTTGGCCAGTAGGGGGCGCTTTGAGAATGTGAACAAATACATGCATCATGTGTCTCTACGTGAAGTGTAGACCATGTTGTGTAAATTACATGTGAATCTGATGCATTTTAGGCTCATTTGTTTTGGCCAGTAGGGGGCGCTTCGAGAATGTGAGCATATACATGCATCATGTGTCTCTACGTTTTCTCGACGGCCTTCTGATCATCCTGGAAAGAAGATTGAAGTCGATCGGATAATTTTTGTCGGAGATAACGTTAAATGTATAACGGCGAAAAGTGCCAAAAACTAGCGAAAAACGCGAAAAATTGGCAACTTCGGCAAATTATTGTAGCGCCCCTTAGTGTTCAAATCGCACAAGATTTTTTTTGCAAGTTAAGGCATGCCATGTGCATTTAGGACAAATGTTGTTGAGTGATTAGTCCCAATAGTGTTGACGCTATGAGCATTGAAAAACAAGACACGCCCCTAAGATGTTCATTGGGCCACAGATCCTTACCACAGCAGGTGGATATGGACATGTGTGAAAAATCAATCGGACATTCTGGGTGAGGGGCGTCGCCGGTCAAAATTTGAGGGGGCGCTAGAGAGCAACTAAAAAAACAAAAAATTTGACTCCTTGATCGGATGGCTATTTTCACCAAAATAAATAATCAAACCTAATTTGGATGAAAAGACACTGTATGCATGTACACTGTAAAATGTAATTGGTGACCTTACTTAAGAAAAATAGTGAGTTTAACTCATGTCTGCTTACTTTGATTAGATTAGATTAGATTCAACTTTATTGTCATTGCACATGTACTAGTGCAGAGCAACGAAATGCAGTTTGGCATCTAACAAGAAGTGGAACAGAGAGTATAACGATATATACAGATTATAAAATACAAATACAGATGAAATTAACATTAAATAGTGCAGAATATAAACAGACTATACTAATGGAAACTATCTAGGGTTGCTAGTGCAAATATTCAGTGCATATTTACTTGAGTGCAAACAGATTGTATCAAAGTGACTGTAGTGCATGATAGAGTGGTGTAATGTAATAGGGGTCAGAGGGGGAGGGGGGGGGGGTAGAATTCAGAGTCCAAAGTGACTACAGTGCAGATAGAATGGTGTAATGGGTTCAGAGGGGGGTAGAGTTCAGAAGGGTAACAGCTCTGGGGAAAAAGCTGTTCCTCAGACGGCTGGTCCTTGACCGCAAGCTCCTGAAGCGCCTGTAACAGTCTGTGAGAAGAGTCCTTCAGGATGCTGTGGGCTCGACGCAGGCAGCGTTTCTTCTGGACCTCCTCAATGCTTGGGAGTAGAGTAACTGTGATGCGCTGGGCGATTTTCACCACCCGTTGCAGTCCCTTGCTCTCCGCAACAGAGCATCTGCCGTACCAGACTGTGACGCAATTGGTAAGGATGCTCTCGATCACGCAGCGGTAGAAATTCACCAGGATGGCTGAAGAAGACAGGTGATTCTTCTTCAGTTTCCTCAGAAAGAAGAGGCGCTGGTGAGCTTTCTTGACAAGGCTGGAGGTGTTGGTGTTCCAGGACAGGTCCTCCGAGATGTGGGTCCCCAGGAACTTGAAGCTGGAGACACGCTCGACGGCCATCTCGTTAATGTGGATGGGGTCATGCATGCTTCTTTTCGCTCTCCTGAAGTCCACGATGAGCTCTTTAGTTTTGCTGGTGTTAAGGAGCTGGTCTTCCCTGTAGGCTGTCTCATCGGTGTTGGTGATGAGACCGATCGCCATGGTGTCGTCTGCAAATTTGATAATGGAGTTGGATCCACACACAGGCATGCAGTCATGGGTGAAGAGGGAGTAGAGGAATGGGCTCAGCACACAGCCCTGTGGCACACTGGTGGTGAGTGGTTGAGCAGATGTTGCCTGACCTTACATACTGTGGTCTGTTGGTCAGGAAGTCCATAATCCAGTTACAGAGGGAGGTGTTGGTGCCCATGTCTCCAAGGTTAGTGATTAGCTTGGAGGGGATGACTGTGTTAAATGCAGAGCTGAAGTCCGCAAACAGCAGTCATGCATAACTGTTGTCGTTTTCCAGATGTGTGAGCACAGAGTGCAGTACTGTGGAGACTGCATCGTCTATACTCCTATTGCTGTGGTAGGCAAACTGATGTGGGTCCAGTGTGGGTGAGAGGGAAACCTTCATGTGTGCCAGAACCAGCCGTTCAAAGGACTTCATAAAGATGGGAGTGCCACAGGGCGGTAGTCATTGAGGCACGTCGGTTTGGAGTGTTTTGGCACCGGCACGATGGACGTGGTCTTGAAACATATAGGCACAGCTGCTTGAGTAAGGGACAGGTTGAAGATGTCAGTAAATGGCCCAGTGAGCTGCTCCGCACATACCCTGAGCACACGTCCGGGAATACCGTCAGGACCCGCAGCCTTGCGTGCGTTGATCCTGCTCAGTGCTGTGAAGACCTCAGTGGAGAGTGTGAGAGGCTGATTGTCTGCTGAGAGGGGCATCTTGGTGGCAATGTTCCTATTTTCCCTCTCGAAGCGGGCATAAAAGTCATTCAGCTTGTTCAGGAAGGAGATGTCTGAAGGTGTGGAGTAGGTGTTGCTTGGTCTGTAGTTGGTGATGGCCTGGATGCCCTGCCACATACGTCTAGGGTCGTGGTTGGAGAAGTGACCCTCTATCTTCAGCCTGTAGCAGTGATTGGCCTTTTTGATGCCCCTTCTCAGGTTTGCTCTAAATGTGCTGTAGGCCTGTGCATCCCCCGATCTTACGGGCCTTCAGTAGGAGCCGCACATCCTTGTTCATCCATGGCCTCTGGTTGTGGTACGTGGTGATCTGCTTCTCTGTAGTGACACCGTCAATGGTGGTGGTAATGTAATTTAAAACAGAGGAAGCATAGCAATGTCAATTTGTGAGCCACAGGTGGCCTGAGAGGTACACCAGTCCGTGTGTTGAAACTTTTCCTGGAGTGTTGAGTCTGTCCCAATTGACCACACCTTGATGGTTCTCACAGCTGGTCTGACCAGTTTGATGAGAGGTAAATATTTGGGTTTGAGGAACACAGAAAGATGGTCCGTTCATTGCTATCTTCCGACTGTCCTAGGTGGGGGAGGGCGGTCGCTATGTAGGCAGCAGCCATGTTTGTGTAAACCTGATCAAGAGTTTTGTTTCCTCTGGTATGGCAGAAGACATGCTGGTGGAATTTTGGGAGGACTGTCTTTAGGTTAGAGTGATGGAAGTCACCCGCAACAATAAAAGCAGCCTCTGGACGTTGAGTCTGCTGTTTGTTGATGGCCCCATGAAGTTCGTTCATTGCTATTTTAGCATTTGCGTCCAATGTGATATTGGCAGCTGTTATGATGGTGGAAGTGAACTCCCGTGGCAGATAGAACGGTCTGCACTTAACCATGATAAACTCTAGGTTAGGTGAGCAATGTCTCCCAAGAGTAACAGAGTCCGTACACCAAGCTTTGTTCACATAGATGCACAATCCTCCGCCTCTGGTCTTCCCGGAGTCGTCTGATGATCTGTCCGCCCGATGTGTGTAGCGTCCGGCTAGCTGGATAGCACTATCCGGTACTTTGTTGACCATACTTAAAGAAACTTGGTAAAGAACACTTTCTGGTGAGTAAAGTTGAATGAAGATGAAATGTAATGTTAGGTTAAGTTGAACGAGGAGTAATTCAACAACAACCGTATGACGGCGAACCTCTCGGCCACAGCGAGTGGCACCGTGTCCCAACAGCAAGCACTTTTTATTGTGTAGGTCTAATATGACTAAATCTTAAATTATCATACTCTTTCCTTTAGATTCTGGCTGAGTTATATCGCTTATTAAGCAAAAATCTGCAAGCAGAGTTCTTCAAAGAACTCGACAAATACACTGCTCCTCACTTCCTGGAGATTTCCAAGTCCAAGGAGGAAAGTGTCAGCGAGAAACTTAATGAATATCTACAAGTCACACCAGGGGTAGGTTTCTCAAGCAAAGTAATTTTTATTTATGTGGTTACTAAAGTAGTGCCATTGCATGCAGAGCTGTCAATTGATTGTCCTTTACCACTTAGGAATTGTGTGTGTTTGAAATATTTGTTTGAGTACAGATGTGACTGGAAAGTGAACAGCAGTCCTCTGTGGCCTTCCTGTCATCCTTGGAGATGAGAATGCACACTTCTTCAAGACAGGCTTTGTAAGTAGACTTTATTCAACATTATTTAATTGCACACCACAGGATGCCCAATCTATCTCTCTTGATTCACTGATCACTTATCCCTGATTGGGGCCCTTTTTGGTGGTATCTCCTGTCTTTCCAGTCGGGTCCAGTTGCAGCTCTCGAGAATTAAAAAAAAACTAATATCACACCCACACGGGTATCTGTACACCTTCACATGTCTGCATGATAGTAGAGGGGTTCTACTAATATCTCCTGTTACCACAAAAAAGAATAAAACAGTGTTTTCCCTTGTTACATCATCACCATTTCTTTGTTGCCTATGCTTTTGGGCAATATGCTCGCTCTACTGCAACAGGAGGTTCAGGAGTAGAGTGCCAATATGTTGCAGGTGTGACAGCTGAAAACGGTAGGCCGCAAACCTGATCAGCCTCCTGTGGGAGTAGCGAGCACATTGACCAGAAGCAGCAGTGACAAAGAAATGTGGATGTTGTCCGTGATGTGGATTAAAATCACTTTTACATGTAATTTCTTAGTCGGATATTCAAAACTACTTATTTGAGTGTAACGATATTGTGGACAGGCTACAGCACATGGAATAGTGGGATGCGGCAACGGTAGCTACATCAAGGGATAAGCTTTGACAGCTGGTGACAAAAGCATATTCTGGCAGAGCACGTCATTATTTGTTCTAATACATTTCTTGGCAAGACTCGCCTGATGTAGCTGCTTGAGGCAGAGACGATTGGTTAAAGTTAGACATGGACACAGGTTGGTTTGCCAAAAAAAGACAAGCCTAGGTAAGAATATGGTTTTGTTTAACCATGTATTCAACTTTGATCAGAGGAGATATTAATACCATCAGACAGTTGAGTGTGTACAGACACCTGTAAAAAATAAAGTTATGTATGCACCCTAGAACAACCACAGCTACTACCACTGTAGACTGTTCCAGTCCCACCAGTCTATCTATACACAATGTACAAGTGGTAAGCACTGGTCAGACTAGGCAGCGATCTGATTTAAGCACTCTAACTTGCTGCACGCTTTGCGTGATTGGTCTGACACCAGAGACACACACACAAAGCTCATTTGAATGCACATACGGCCTCATGTTGATGAGATTATCTTCCCCTCTCTCTCGCTCTCTTGCCCTCTCTTCTCTCGCCCTCTTCCCCTCTCTCCTCTCGCTCTCTTCCCCTCTCTCCTATCGCTCTCTTTCCCTCTCTCCTCTCGCTCTCTTCCCCTCTCTCTCGCTCTCCGCGTCGCTCTCTGAGACCCAATGCGTCTCGGGCAGCTCCTGCAAAGATAACAGAAGTTCTTCCTGAAGTAATCCTCAGCATTATTTGGGACTTTTAGGGAACCGGATTACCGGGTTTGCACGTGCCACCTGCGTTTTGTTCCAGGAACAGCCGTCTGCATACACGTCTTACGTGTATGCAGACGGCATCGCCATCATCGCCATCAAGGTGGATCAACTCAACAAAAGTGGAAGAAACAGTCACGTTCAACAGTAGTAAATTAAGTTATATAGATTATCAAGCATCAATCCGACGCCGTTTAAGTCGTAATCCTGTGTTTCGTGCCGTAAATGGCCACTTTGTCCTAAATTGTGGAACAGTAATATTTGCCAGAATAAAACCAAGTCTGAAGAAAGAGTTTATAGAAAGAGAAAGTCGATGTCTTTGTAAACGGTTCCCGCAATATCAATTTTTTATTTTACGCGGCCTATCCCCGCAGCACGAGTGATCCGATGTGTTTTGCATTTTTAGAATAAAGACAGAATTTTGAGAATAACATCCCCCTCCCCCTGGCCCTCATACTCGTCCATATGTGTGAATACCCCACGGCCCAAACAACACAATGCAAGAACTACTGGAATTCCATCTGCCACCGCAATGGAACCATCCTAGAACGGAACTTTGGGCTTTCATGAAGCTTCACGGGACAAACAAACACATTCTTTCCTCCTCTCCTCCTCCTCAGCAAAGTCCAGTGAGTCATTGAGGCCCAACCACAGCAGTGACTAGTTGCAATGTAACATACCAGCTAACTAAGCACACATCTCAGTGCTCAAAGGAAAGGTTTTACTTTTTTACTGAATTCTTTTGAAGCCAATCCAATCCATCTCATTTTTGAACAAAGTTTTGTTTGGTTTATTTTTGACAGTATGGGATTAGAGCCTTTTTTCGAGGCCAAAAGCTCCATGTTCTGTTTACCGATGAGGACGTACTGGTGGAAGTCTTTGCCAACAGTAGATAAGAGGGAGAGTGCAGTCTGTGTTTGGGAGATTCCTCGCTGAGTAAAGTCCGCTGAAGCGTCGGCACAGAGGAACAAGCTGGACCTCCTCTCCCGCCTGGCTTCCCCCTTTGCTTTGCATTTTCTAAATTAATGTAAATATTTATGGAAGTCAAGCGTACAGCCTCCCATCCCCCTAGTATATAAGTATATATATATATATATATATATGAGGGTTTTACTGAGTTTGAGAAAACAAGAGTTCTCAGCATCTACCGGAGTCAAATGTAGCCTCACCTTGGATCTTTTTTTCTTCTCTCTGCCGTGACGTCTCACGCTGTACTGAGCCGAGTCTGTCTGTGTGTGAGTGTGTGTGTGTCTGTGCATGCACAAAGATAGACAGACAGAGAGAGGAGGTTTGAGACGAGGATATCTCACTCTTTAACTTCTAAAGTACCGATAGGAGAACCATTCATTCCAGACCTTATCAATACTCTTGGTCTTTACTTATTTAGAAGTGGATCCTGTGGGGCAGGTCATTATGAAGTCATTTTGAAGCCTCATCGTTGAATCCTTTTATGGTGATCATGCGTGTGAGCCAGCAAGACGTCTGTCAGCTCAACTGGAGGAAGTCACGTGTATACTCTTTTTTTTAATAAAGATTTGTTTTTATTAACAAAAGCTTTTACAGGATATTTATGGTGAATAGCAAGCATTTACAGTTTGTTATACTGAAAGTTGTATTTTACAAAAAGAAAATACACAAATGTATAACCTTATAAAAACACCACACAAGCATAATGATTTTTTTAACATCATAAACAAAACAAGACAAAACAAAACAGAACAAAAATATGACACAAACTTTTGCCCATCCCAACCCCCACCCCCTCCCTCGTATGGCTCTCAATTTCCTTTTACTTATATATCTAACCAGTCTTTATACAGTTTACATTCACCCATCCGTACACATTTATATCTATATAAACCAATACAGTACTCACAACATATACATCAATGAGGACCAAAAAAAAGAACCTGCAGAGGGCTAATTTGAAGCCGTCCTGTTCCAATAGATGCTACCAGTATGCCTCCTCATAGACACAGCCTAGGTCTGTTTCCCATTTCCCTTTTGTAGATGTTTTATCATAAACAAGTGACTTTCCATTGATGATACCATATATTGAAGATATTATTCCTTTTGTTGATCTGCATAATTTGTTACATAGGTGGGTTTCAAGGGGAGTTTCTTTTGGGATATCTGGGAATATTTCTTTAGATTTCTCCTTAACCCAGTCTCTAATTTGTAAGAATTTGAAGAAACTATCTTTGGGAAGGTTGAATTTTTCATTTAGTTGTTGGAAGCTAGCAAATATATCATTAATGTATAAGTCAGCAGCTGTTTGAATTTCTCTATCCCTACATCCCCACAACACTGAATCAGCTATGTGGTGTGAGAGGTTGGGATTACCCCACAGCGGTGCCCTTCTAAGAAAATAAATATTTGTGTCCAGGAGTGAGTGAGATTCCTGCCAAGCAGCAAATGTGTTCAGTATTATTGAATTGTTTGTGAGTGTGGCTAAACTTTTTTTTGTACCTATGAATGGAACATCCTTTATAGGCGTAGACTTCATCTCATGTTGTTCTATTAGGACCCATCTAACCTCACTGTTCTCTGCATGCAGCCAGATCCAAATTGGTTGGTACTGAGAGGCAAGATAACAATTGTTTTAAGTTTGGTAGGTTAAGTCCTCCCCTTGAATATGGAGCCTGCAGGGAGATGAGTTTGACCTAGTTTTTCCTTTGCCATATAAAAGGAGTTATAATTTTGTTAAGCTCTTTGAAGAAACTCTTTGGAACATTTACAGAGAGACATTGAAATAGGTAAATAAACTTAGGTAAAATGTTCATTATGAGAGACAGAGGGAGATCCATCCATCTTTGAAGATTAAGTTTTGTTTGTTCCAATAATTTTATATAGTTCTGTTTAAATATATGCTCATCCGATTTGCCAATTTGTATACCCAAATATTTGAAACCAATGTTGCACCATCTTAATGGGTCAGTGAGAGCTCTAATATTGTTGTCCCGTATATTTAGTAGTAGAATCTCACTTTTAGTGTAATTTAATTTATACCCTGAAACTGCACTATATTCTTTGAGGCAATTCAATAGAGGGGGGACTGATGTGTGTGGCTTGGTTATATATAATAGGAGATCATCTGCATAAAGAGAAAGTTTATGTTCACTCTGGATAGTGAGAAAGTGTTAGACAAGATGTCATTTGTTAAAATATTAGCTTTAGGGCATTAAAAAGTGTTTTAACATACTGAGTGAATTTCTCTCCAAAACCCATAGCCTCTAGAGTCCGAAAAAGAAAGCTTGGTTCAATCCTGTCAAATGCTTTGTTTGCATTCCATAGATATTAGCTTAGGATTTTGATTTTTTTGAACGGTGTTCAGAATGTGAAGCAGTCGCCGCACATTATCAGCTCCGTACCTGTTTTTGCCGAAGCCTGTTTGGTCAGCATGTATTATCTTTGGTATAACATCTTCCAGTCTGAGAGCAATTAGTTTGGATAGTATCTTATAATCTGCATTTAAGAGACTGAGGGGTCTGTATGAGTCACATTTCTGTTTGTCCTTACCCGGTTTCAGAAGCAATGTGATTGTTGCAATTTCCAATTAATCTGGTAATTTTTTATTTTCTAGAGCTTCTTTAATCATGTTCACGAGGGGGGTCAGTAATTTTTTTTTAAAAAGGTCTTATAATACTCGATAGGGAAGCCATCTGGCCCAGGAGTCTTGTTATTTTGTAAAGAATTAATGGCTTGGAGTACCTCCATTTCTGATATATCTGCATCAAGCAGATCTCTATCCTCATCTTGTAATTTGGGAAGGGTTATTCCATCCATAAACCTTTTTTCTCCAATATTATCAGCGTCCTGCCCAGCTTTATATAAATCTTCATAAAATTGTTTAAATTCTGCATTTATGGATGGTGAATTGTCAAGGAGTCTGCTGTCCTCTGTTAATATTGAGTGTATACACTTATCAGATGCTTCCTATTTATATATATATACTGCATTCTTGTTTTTGTTAGTGTATTAAGATGTTCTTCCTTTTTGGTGGCAATGTAGTCCTGTTCCTGCTTTTTAATATCTCTTTCCAATTTAGTGAGTTTCTCTCTAATTTGTTTTGCCTTGTGGGCACTGTATGATAAAATTTGACCTCTCATATAGGCTTTAAGAGCCTCCCAAATGTTGGCATGCGAGGAGGAATTTGAATTGGCATCAAGAAATATTTCAATATCGGTAGTCATATATGAAATAAATTCAGGGTCTTTCAACATGTAATTTTTAAATCTCCACCTGCGGGCTGTGGAGTATCACTCATCCACGAGAGTTTGATAGGGTTATGATCTGAGAAAGTAGCTGCTGTTAGGATCCCTGTCTGATGTTAGTGTTGGCTCCCCTCTTTGTTCCCCTCCTGTCCGGTTTGTTATGTGCTTAATGTTTTGCTTTTGTCAGTCTACAGTCTCCACCTCCGGTTTCCGCCCACTACCACGCCCCTCTCCTTTGGCTCAGCTGGGGCTCTTTGCCCTAAGTGCTGCCAGCTGTTTTAAGGACCATGGCATTCCCTGGCGGGTTGTCAGATCATTCCGGTCACCAGTCTGGTTCCTTACTGCATGTTGGGGAATCACCAGGTCTCTACCGATCCCGTTGGTAGCAAGGACTAGAGTTCGGTTGAGTTGCCCTCCCGGCTCCAGCGAGGGAACACTCGCTTCTGATCAGCTGGACTACTCTGATCATTGTTTTGTTTGTTTTATTCTTTGCTGTTTTTTCCTTCCCGTTCCGTTAGGGAAATAAAGATCCTCATTTTGAATCTTAAAGTCTGCTGCGTGAGCGTGCGTTTGGGTCCTCCACACCACACAACCCTAACAGCTGCTAAATAGGAGCATTCTATCACTGGCCATCATATCTAGTGGCACTAAGAACATGTCAATTCTAGAGTGTGTATTATGCATTGGTGAAAAGAAAGAGAAATCCCTCTGGTTTGGATAAAGATTTCGCCACACGTCAATTATGCCTATATCTTTCATACCTTGGTTTAGTGCTGCTGCCGCCTTTGATAGTGAAGATGTTTTGGGTGATGATCGATCCAAAAGAGGGTTTAGGACCAAATTAAAGTCTCCACCCACAACACATTGACCCCCAATTGTAGCCAGTTTCATAATCAGATTGTTAAAGAACAACGGGTCATCGTAATTAGGCCCATATATATATATTCACCAAGGATCTGCCGTTTTTATCCTTTTCAACTGAATTTTATTTAAAGTTCAGGTGTTTATTAATGAACAGGGCGACACCTCTTGCTTGTAGGAAGAGTAAAAAACATTACCCACCCAGTCTACGCAATTTTAAATGTTCAGTGTCAGTTAGGTGGCTCTCTTGGATAAAGGCAATATCTACATTCTGCCTCTTTAAATATGTCAACATTTTCTTCCTCTTAATTGGCGAGTTGACCCCTCTTATATTCCAAGATATACATGTTAATTTACCCATAATATAAGTTCTTCGTAGAGATGTCTCAGAAGGATAAGTATCATAGTGTTCAGCTCTAAGGATGTCTGATTGTAATTCTGCACTGAGTTTAGATGTGGTAAAGCAATGGACATGAGTGTAATGCTAAGACTGAACCCAGCCATAAGAATAATCTGGACATATGTGTAAGTAGAAGTTTGAATCTTAGTGAGAGACCATACATATCCCCAAAACATTAAAGTAAAAACCTGCCTAATAAAACCCCTGTAACAAAACCTCATTAGGTAGGTAACTCTCCTAAAAAGCAGTGGTGGCTTCAGCACTGCTGAAAATTAGAACTGGCCACTCATAACAGTTTGTATAAGGCAAAGCTTTAAATTTAACTATATCACAAATAAGGCCTAAATATGTAAGGGATAAAGAAGTTGGTTAAGTAGTGTGATCCCCTTTTACCACTGGGGTGTAACCCATAACATCACGCTCATAAGCTTATATATGGACGTACAGCCATAATTGAATAGTGAACAATTGACCATGTCTCAGTTAACAGGTGCAGGTTTATCATCAGCCATGGTCCCAGTTATTCTGAGCATTTGAAGATAACAGGTTTAGGCTACTATGTCGCAGCTTTAATCACTCAACGCAATCAACTCTTCTTATCAGTGTCTATGACGGTGGACTGTGTACTACAGTCACTTTGGTCATCTTTAGGTTACTCACTTGATAGTTCTTTCAAAAATCGTTGCGCTTCCGCTGGAGTGGAGAAAAACTTGATGGATCCCAGATGTTTGATGCGAAGCTGGGCTGGGTAGATCAGTGCGTATTCCACCTCCTTCTCTCGCAGCGTCCGCTTCACGTCACGGAACTCGTCTCCTACGCTGCAGGCGATATCTTTTTGTTCTCGTATGTCATCTCTCCTTTACTTCTGGCCAGTCGAAGGACTTACTCTTTATCTCTGAAGTTCAGGAACTTGGCGATGAGGGGCCGCGGTCTGTCCGACTTCTTCCAGATGTGGTGCGCTCTTTCCAGGGTGACAGGTGAAGTGAAGTTGTCGTTACCCAGGATTTGCAGTATAAACTTTTCCAAAAATCCTGCGGCATCACGACCTTCTGCTTGTTCCGGCACATTTATTATCCTAATGTTAGATCTCCTACTGCGGTTTTCCAGGTCGTCAGTTTTCTCTTTGAGGTGCGTTATCAGTTTCTCCATTTTGTCAACACGGTCGCGCGTATCTTTAATATCATCTTCGTTTGCATTCACTCGTGTCTGTATCTCCTCGACCTGTTCTTACAGCGTGGAAAGTGAGGACTCGATTTTCGTTAATGTTTTTTGTATATCGGCTGTTTTTTTGTCAATATGTATTGTGAGGTCCTCTTTACTTTCTTGAATAGCATCGAGAAGTTTGCCGAAGGATGTTTCCGTTTCCCCATCCGCCATGTTTCTTGTGGTTACAGCGTGCAGGTGCCGTGAAGTTTGATTTGTTGCTTTCTTTCGCCTTTTATTCCGAAAATTGTAGCTTGCCATACAAAAGTGTTCTTAATGGCTTTGCCTCTTGCATACAACCCAAAGTTATGAGAGGTTAAATCAGGATATAGGCAGAAGCTAGGTACCACCACCGAGAGCTCACGAATACACGTCTGCACTCCTCCGCTGCATCCGGTCGGCCCCCAAACGTGCATACTCTTGACTGCAGTCGTACCCCTGTAGGGTCTTTGGGTCCAAAGTGATATCGATACTTGGACGACACAAACAAACACATGCTAACACAGTGTCTTCTTGTTAGTGCTCTCTGGTGGACAAAAACACTTTGTAATTTATCTCAAACCTAGTTTGGTATTTCTGTACTTGGGGGCATAGTACGCTGGCCACAGTACTATACACAGTTGCTGGATTGAACCATTAGGGTCTCAAAAAAGTGGGTGAGGTGTGCATTGCACTTCCTGCAATGTTTTTTTAATGCTTAGCCTGTATATTTCTAGAAGCCCTTTTTCGAGAATGGGTTTTAAATTATTAATACAAGCAATTCTTTAGGACCCTCCGCACCTTTGGCACCTGTATATCTGTAACCCCCCCCCCCCCCTTCCCCCCTCCTATGAACCAAACTGTACTTCTCTTGACTCTTATTCATGGCCAATACTCAGCTGCTTTCGAGCTACAGGAGTCCCCAGTCCGTTGGTCTTTTTGAGCGTTTCTCTCTCTCCCTCTAACGAACCATCTTTGGCCAAGTGAACAGCTCAAAATGCACGCTTGCAGCCGACCGCTTCATATCATATTGTAGTTCGGCTATGTGGCAAAAGCAAATGCAGCTTTTAAAAACGCTAAATCGGACGCTTGCAAACAGCATTAAACCTTTTGGTTTGTATTGGGGGGGGGGCTGAGCATTGAGGAGAAAGATATATATAGAGAATAACAATGGAGGCAAAACATGGAAACAGACGACTGTGTCAAAATGGGGGGTGGGGAGGGGACAGAAGTGAGAGACAGAGCAGCTGATTGTATTTTACAAGGCGGTTCTCTTGTCAAAGATCTGCCAAAGAGCTGATGATGCATCCTGCTGCTGCTCAGCACGCACATGCACACGCACACACACTTTTAATGAGGAAAAATAACAAAAAAAGGCGGAGAAAGAACGATGGAGAGACTGAGGAGCTGACGGGCACTAAAAGTCTTCTTCTCTTCATCTTTAGCTGATAAGACCAGACTTGGCTCACAAAGGGAACGATGTAGGACAGACGCTGCTCACACACACACACACACACTGACTTTGACAACATTCACAAACACAAAAACAGATTTTTTTAAATTCTATTCTTCAGATGCCATGAAAAGTCACAACAGTGTGTTGACTCGTACTGCCCTTCCCTGTCCGTAGCACTCCAGCCCCAGCCACAAACACATCATTTCACTTTTTAGAAAATGGAAAAGCATTCCTTAAAACAGCTGGAAATCCTAGTTTCTTTTGTAGATGTATCTTCGTTATAGGAGAAAACAATGCAGTTGCATGGGGACTAGTTGCAGCAGCAGACAATATTGCTTTAAGTAAAATGATGAACAAAATTATCTTCCAAAAAAAAAAGAAGCATAAGAGTGATGCACATAGAGAGAAATATTTAATGGACGAGAGTTGCACAGACCATAGGTGGCCACAATGTATGAAGGCAGTAAGTTGATGCAGCTGTTCTCCAACAGACGCACACAAACACACTGCTTGCTGCTCTCCGAAGTTTAAAAAATATTAATGTCTGAGAAATAATCTCCTGATCAGTAAACGGCTCCAGGATGTGACTCAGAATGTGGATAAAAGATTGTTTTTTTGCCAACTTGAAAATACAGATAAACATTGAAAGACTCAAGAACTTTGAAAAGATGCAAGGAATATTACCATCACCGTTATCCCCAAGTTTGTTGTCATTATTCTGACCTGAAGGGTGAGGTTATTGTGTTGTACACTGTTGTCTTTTCCTGCACCATAAAAACATGACAATTCACGAGGACTTGGCATTGTGTTCATTTGCTACACTCCCACCTCCAGAAGACGCACACATACAACCAGACCAAGAGCGGCTCGATTATACCAGGTAACACTGAGGGCGTTTTCACTGGGAAAAGGTATGGATGGACAGACTGATTTGTACAAATTGTGACCTTCGACACCGAGCGGAGACAACGACACGGAGGAAGAAGAAAATGGGGACAAGGACAGTGAGAGGGGACAGATGGACGGACGCGGAGTCGGCCACCTTTCTTTCCTCTTCGGCCACATTTACACAGAGAAAGTCCGCTTTTTCTTCGAAGCAGAACCGTAGTACAGTCTAGCTGAGCCACACACACACACACGGTAGGATATTGGGCATTAGGTTGGCAAGCATTACAGCGTGCCATGTAAGCCTCTTCCAGTTTTTTTTTTTTTTACAATGACATGAGGTGACACGTGTGGATACAGCACTTACACTTATTATTAAATCACTGAAATTAAGTCATTTAGTGTGTTCTTGGTCACATCCATTTGAAAGCTGGAAGTGTTTGATTTCATTCAATCACAATTAGGCCAAATAAAAAGCCTCCAGTTGTAAGTCCAGTCTGGACAGTGTTTTTCTCTCAATGCCTCAATAGGTAGATTTTGTCACCAAGGCAGAGGTCAAGGATCTTGGGCTTAAAAAGGTTGGTGACCACTGAATTAGGTATACTACTTGTATTACCTAATAACCTAATAACATCGCACCTTGACCTTTGACCTTGTGCTGCATATTTCCGAGAATTGTGGGTCGGAATAGCCAGAAAAGCATGCTGACTTGCATACTGCAAAGTGCGACCGGATGTAGTGAGACATCCTGGTATTTTTCTGGCATACTAAATTTGATATACTATATGTATTGAAACATAATACTTTTTATTTTAGGACATAATTAAATTGTGTGGTAGTATTGCAAGGCACAGTCAGTTTTTATATTATGAATTTGTGAGCTACTCTGGGGATGTCACTTTAGTCACTTTCATAGGACTTGAAAGACCTGCTCAGATGGTGTGGTACGCTGTAGTGAAACCGACACGTAAAAATGGAGGAGCACCCCTTTAAAAAAGGTCAGGTGTCATTAAGGTTAATGCCATTTCATTGTCAAGCATATCTTAACTATGAATCGCCACCTTAACGTGGTGGAGGAGTTTGAGTGGCTCAGTGATCCTGGGAGCTATGTTGTCCGGGGCGTCAGCCCCTGGTAGGGTCTCCCAAGGCAAACAGGTCTCGGGGGAGAGCCCAGACTAAGAGCGGTTCAACAAACTCTGATGATAAGCAGCCCACGGATTGTAGCCACCTTGCCCGGACAAGGGAAACCGGGGCACCCTCCCGGAGCCAGACCCAGGAGGGGAGCTCGTCGACGAGCGTCTGGTGGCCGGGCTTTCGCCCATGGGGCCCGGTCGGGCTCAGCCCGAAAGAACAACATGGAGCAGCAGTCACCCTGTGGACCCACCACCCGCAGGGAGAATTATCGGGGTCGGGTGCTATGTAGACCGGGCGGCGGGCCAGGCGGGAGACCTGGGCGGGCCGATCGCCGGCAGCATAGACTAGCTCTAGGGACGTGGAACGTCACTTCACTAGCGGGGAAAGAGCCGGAGCTGGTGCGGTACCAGCTAGATATAGTTGGGCTCACCTCCACGCACAGCATGGGCTCTGGAACCAAGCTCCTGGAGAAGGGTTGGACTTTGTCCTTTTCTGGAGTTGCCCAGGGTGAGAGGCGCCGGGCGGGAGTGGGGATACTCACGAGCCCCCGGCTGAGCGCCGCTGTGTTGGAGTTTTCCCCGGGGAACGAGAGGGTCGCCTCCCTGCGCCTACGGATTGCGGGGAGTAAGGCTCTGACTGTTGTTTGTGCTTATGCACCGAACAGCATTTCGGAGTATCCGGCCTTCTTGGAGTTGGTGGGAGGGGTCCTGGAAAGGGCGCCACCTGCCGACTCCATAGTTCTCCTGGGAGACTTCAACGCTCACGTGGGCAATGACCAAGAAACCTGGCGGGGCGTGATTGGGAGGAACGGCTTGCCCGATCTGAACCCGAATGGTGTTTTGTTGTTGGACTTCTGTGCTAGCCACAGTTTGTCCATAACGAACACCATGTTCTAACATAAGGTGGCTCATAAGTGTACCTGGTACCAGAACACCTTAGGCCGGAGATCAATGATCGACTTTGTAATCGTATCATCTGATCTGCGGCCGTATGTCTTGGACACTCGGGTGAAGAGAGAAGCAGAGCTGTCAACTGATCACCACCTGGTGGTGAGTTGGATCAGATGGCGGGGGACTCGGCTAGAGAGACCTGGCAAGCCCAAACGTGTAGTGAGGGTGAACTGGGAACGTCTGGCAGAGGATCCTGTCCAGGAGGTCTTCAACTCCCACCTCCGGAAGAACTTCTCACAAATCCCGAGGGAGGCTGGGGACATGGAATCCGAGTGGACCTTGTTCAAAGCCTCTATTGTGGACGCGGCTGCTCGGGGCTGTGGCCGGAAGGTCATCGGTGCCTGTCGTGGCGGCAACCCTAGAACCCGGTGGTGGACACCGGGGGTGAGGGTAGCCGTCAAACTGAAGAAGGAGGCCTTTCGGGCCTGGCTGGCCCAGGGGTCTCCTGAAGCAGCTGACGGGTACCGGCGGGCCAAAAGGGCTGCAGCGACGATGGTCGCGGAGGCTAAAACTCGGGCATGGGAGGAGTTCGGGGAGGCCATGGAGAAGGACTTTCGGTTGGCCTCAAGGAAGTTCTGGCAAACCATCTGACGGCTCAGGAAGGGAAAGCAGGGTCTACCCCAGGCTGTTCTCAGCAGTGGGGGGGAACTGCTGACCCGGACTGGGGACATCGTCGGGCGGTGGAAAGAGCACTTTGAGGAACTCCTAAACCCGGCCAACATGTCCCCCGGAGAGGGGGCAGCGCCGGAAGACTTTGGGGTGGATTCACCCATATCCCTGGCAGAGGTCGCTAAGGTAGTCAAAAAGCTCCTTGGTGGCAAGGCGCCAGGGGTGGATGAGATCCGCCCTGAGATGCTGAAAGCGCTGGACATTGTTGGGCTGTCTTGGTTGACACGCCTTTTCAGTGTCGCATGGGGGTCGGGAACAGTGCCCATGGACTGGCAGACCGGGGTGGTGGTTCCCATCTTCAAGAAGGGGGACCGGAGAGTGTGCTCGAACTATCGTGGTATCACACTGCTCAGCCTCCCGGGAAAAGCTTATGCCAGGGTGCTGGAGAGGAGGCTCCGACCGCTTGTCGAACCTCAGATTCAGGACGAACAGTGCGGATTCCGTCCCGGTCGTGGAACAGTGGACCAGCTCTTTACCCTCGCAAGATTACTGGAGGGGTCCTGGAAGTTTGCCCAACCAGTTTACATGTGCTTTGTAGACCTGGAGAAGGCTTTTGACCGGGTCCCTCGGGGGTTTTTGTGGGGGGTGCTGCGGGAGTATGGGGTGCCGGACCCGTTGGCACGGGCCATCCGGTCTCTGTACGCCTGCAGTAGGAGCTGTGTTCGTCTCCTCGGTAGTAAGTCAGACACGTTCCCGGTGGGTGTTGGCCTCCACCAGGGCTGCCCTTTATCACCGGTCCTGTTCGTGACCTTCATGGACAGGATATCTAGGCGCAGCCAGGGGGCGGGGAGGATCCGGTTCGGGAGTCTCGGGATCGCCTCTCTGCTGTTTGCGGATGATGTGGTCCTGTTTGCCTCCTCGGACCGTGACCTCCAGCATTCACTGGGGCGTTTTGCAGCCGAGTGCGAAGCGGCAGGGATGAGAGTTAGCACCTCCAAATCTGAGGCCATGGTGCTCTGCCGGAAACCGGCGGATTGCTCCCTCCAGGTGGGGGCAAACTGCCTACCCCAAGCGAAGGAGTTCAAGTATCTCGGGGTCTTGTTCACGAGTGAGGGTAAGGTGGAGCGGGAGATCGATAGGCGGATCGGTGCGGCTGCAGCAGTAAAACAGGCGCTGTACCGGTCCGTCTTAGTGAAGAGGGAGCTGAGCCGGAAGGCAAAGCTCTCCATTTACTGGTCGGTCTACGTTCCAACCCTCACCTATGGTCACGAACTCTGGGTCGTGACCGAAAGAACGAGATCTCGGATACAAGCGGCCGAAATGAGCTTCCTCCGTAGGGTGGCCGGGCTCAGCCTTAGAGATAGGGTAAGGAGCTCGGACATCAGGGGGGAGCTTGGAGTCGAGTCGCTGCTCCTTCGTGTCGAAAGGAGTCAGCTGAGGTGGTTTGGGCATCTAGTCAGGATGCCTCCTGGACGCCTCCCATTAGAGGTTTTCCGGGCACGTCCAACTGGTAGGAGGCCCCGGGGAAGACCGAGGACACGCTGGAGGGATTATATCTCCCGGCTGGCCTTGGAACGCCTCGGGATCCCCCAGAATGAGCTGGAAAGTGCTGCGGGTGAGAGGGAAGCCTGGGTCGGCCTGCTGAACCTGCTGCCACCGCGACCCAACCCCGGATAAGCGGGTGATAATGGATGGATGGATGGATCTTAACTAAATTGGATCGGCTTCACTAGTCTCAGCATACCTGAGGTGCACTTAGTGCAGCTGCAGGAGACCAAACGAGTGTGGGGCTGGGTAATAGATTGTGAGAATACATAAATACATGATTAGATGCACCCTGCCGAAGTGTCCACGAGCAAAAAGTCCCTCCCCAACAGCTCAGCAGCTGACAATAGGGGCTAAACAACTGTTGAAAACCCCCCAAAACAATCTAGCACATTGTTGCCTGCTAGACTCTCTGATGACACACACACACACACACACACACACACGTTCCTCTTCCTCGAGGGTCAACAGGTGATAAGCGGGCTGCTTTCTGAGCAGCAGCTGTGTTACCGTAGGGCTGTCAGAGGGCCCCTTGGAGGAATTACTCTGAAAGTTTAAAGTGTCTCGTTTTCAGAGACTAGAGGGAGCCGTTTGCAGGAGGAACTGAAGCCCTCGGGACCAAAGTTCACACACAAATAAGCCCAAAAAAACACTGTTAGCCGTGCGCTGTGAGAAACATTTGCTGGGGTTAGAACAACAAGCTGATTGACATGTGACTTAGTCAGCTACAACAGTGACGGAGAAAGAGTTGTGTAAAAGACGAGGCCGGTGCATCAAATTTGCTCCACAGCCACGGAATCACCCAGCCGTGCTGGTCACCGGGACGAACTCACAAGAGGACTGGGTCTGTCTTTAACACACACTACTGTCTGTTTAAAATACATGACTTTTTTTTTTACCCCTGCTCTTCTAAACTCACACCAGACTGTGACTCCTCAACCTGGAAAAGAACCGAAGAATGACCTCTGTGTACCGTTCACACCCTCAAGCTGTAGCCGATAGCAAGACAACACTTTGAGATGGTTCAGAAGCCAGTGGTCTGAGCCACACAAGGAGGAGGAGGAGGAGCGGTGAATGAAAGTGGGAGCAGAGAGCAACCAGACAGGACCACCTCATCAGATCACACACAAACACACTCAGCACTCAGAGTTGAAATAGAAATAGAACTCGTTGATGGTGTTTACTGTGTCGAAGGTCATGCCCCACTCAAACAGCTCCGGTGGATAACAGATACTGCAGTTCAAAAATAAAAGAGATGGTAAACGATGATTAAGGGTAACCGCATGGGAAAGGTTGGCAAGATCAAAAATATGGGGGCACCGAACTGCAGGACAGCGGCCTAGCTTCTTACACACACACAACCATGTTGTATGTGTGGTGTGTGTGTGGGCATGAAAATTGTTCACTTCCCCCAGCCAATAATCAGCACAGAGGAAAGACTCATAATTTGAAATGCTGCATCACAAACCTAACCAGCCAAAATAAATTATTCAGCACACATACACACACTGCCGTTCTCATGTTGCAACAGGCACCTGGAGCTTAATAAGAAGTAATTAGAAAACCTCCCTTTTACACCTTTTGCTCTCTTGCGCTCATTCTTCTTTTATCACAAACACGTCTGTTTTGCTAAAGATTTAATGAGCACACGGGGGGTAATACTGGTGCTATACAAGCTAGAACTGCGCATCAACTCTTTTCATAGATATTGACAAGTTTGAAGCAGCTCTTGTTTGGTGGTGCCCGAGCGGAGCGAAGGATAAGCCATCCTTCCTGCTCGGCCTGGGTCCCTCTCTCAGCCCAGCCTGTTGAGCACAGCTGACTGTGGGGGAGTTCATGCGTCGGATGGTTCTCCCTGCCAGCGCACAGCTATTGTCCAGGGGAACAAAGCTGGAGAGGTGTGTCCGGGGTCGCAGTCATTATGGAGGCCGAATGAGGCCGGGCTGCGACGTGGATGTACCGTTTCACAGCTCGCTCTTTACACCCCTCCTCCCTCTCCCTCTCCAGCATCCTCCTGGAGCTGCGACTCTTATTTCTCCTCTATGCTCATTCACAATCCAAGCGAGGCTACAATTGGCTGGACAAAGATTGTCAATGTGGCGACAATGTGTTGCCGGGACGACCACTTCTGATGACAGAACAATTTAAAAAGGCGCGGAGGGGGCCTGCAGCGTGGCAGAGACATGATAGGTTGTCATGGAACTAAGCTGACATTTGTGACAAAAATACCCCGTCATTTTAAATGGAAACTAATTATTCACTTTATAGTATTTAAACAACAAATATTATTATATGTATCTTTAGTCGTTTTGCTGCTTGTCGTCTTCTTGTGGGTAGTGGGAGATAGGGGGGTTAATAGCACTCTTAAGTTGTACACCCCTGCTGTACAGCATTATTACTTTTATTTTACAGTGTGAAGTTATTCTACAATGACTCGGACATTGAGGAATCACCCTGTTTTGTTCGGAGCGGAGGGGGGGGGGGGGGGACCCTTCAGCTTCAAGTGGCAAGGCTTTGCATCCGCTCACAAAAAGGCTAACGCTAAATTATCTGTTGATGTTCTGTAAAAACCCTCAACATGTCTCATTTTCTGTCCACACATGTTCAGATCATAGACTGTTTAATAAAGGATTGATGCCGTGGTGTCCACTTTCTCCGGTTGAAGCCAAAATATCTCCAGGTACGAGAGATGCCGTCTTGCGCTTCCTGCTCTCTTCGGAAGTGACCAAGGGGCTGGAGCCCCATCGTACATCTAAGGTAGGTACTATAGTCATTCTACTAGAAAGACACAACAACTAGCCATAATATCTCCATCAATACATTGGTGATCAAACGAACGCATGTTCTAGAGGACTCCAGGCAAACCTTTCACTTTTTCAGCAGATGACTTGGTTGTTTTTTGGTACAGCATGGTATTAATAAAAATTGGTCAAACCAGCGTCGGAAATACACAAGGGCAAAGGGCAAAACTGCCCCTAAGAAATATAATTTTGCCCCTGATATCACTAGGAGAGGGGCAAAAAATGCCCCCATAATTTCCTCGTCGTCAACCCGGCCAGCACACGTTGACTTCATCAAGGGGAGCGACATCGTCAAGAAATACATGTCCATCGTTTCCGGTGAGTGATAACTAGTAGTAATTATTTTGAACTTATTTAGTTCGCTAGCTAGCTAACGGTGCTCTGATAGTGCGTTAGCTCCAAAGGCTTGCTTGCTAGCTAGCGAACATTAGCCAGAGTGAAGCCACATCATCATAAATTACTGCCATCTTGTGGTTCACAACAATCCTCTATTTAGGGATAAATACAATTAGTTGAGACTGCAGTTGACTGGAGGTTTCAAGGGTTACATGTTTAGATTAAGCCCCTTATCACATGTAACATGGGTTTGTTACTTCCAGACTAGATTACTGCAACTCCTTATTATCAGGCTGCTCTAATAAGTCTCTTAAGTGCCTCCAGTTGATCCAGAATGCTGCAGGTGGTGTACTCTAAAACTAAGAAAATAGATCACATTACTCCTGTATTAGCTGCTCTGCACTGGCTCCCTCTAAAATCAAAAATCACATTTAAAATTCTTCTCCTCACCTACAAAGCCTTGATTGGTGATGCACCATCATATCTTAAGGAGCTTGTAGTACCATATTGCCCCACTAGAGAGTTGCGCTCACTAAATGCTATAAATCCTAGATATGCTGCTATAGGCATATAGGCTGCTGGGGGATGTTTTAGGATACACTGAGCACCTATCTCATCTTCTCTCTCTCCATATGGATGAATTTACATCTCTCCATTGCACCTTATTAACTCTGCTTCCTCCCCGGAGTCGTTGTGACTTCACATCTTATAGGGTCCATTGGACCTGGAGGTGTCTGATGCCTGGTGAGCCGGCCTCCCGCGTTGGCCCTGCTGATGCGCCTCCTCTCTACCTCCTTCTGTTTCATGGATTGGAGTTCCATTCATACATTGTCATATTCATGTAATGTGTTTATGTAACTTTGTAATGCTGTTCATTCTGTACACATGACATATATTGCATCTGTCCATCCGGGGAAAGGGATCCTCCTCTGTTGCTCTCCTGAAGGTGTTTTCCCTTTTTTCCCTGTGAAAGGTTATTTTTGGGGAGTTTTTCCTGATCCGATGTGAGGTCCTGGTACAGGGATGTCGTATGTGTACAGATTGTAAAGCCCTCTGAGGCAAATTTGTAATTTGTGATATTGGGCTATACAAAATAAACTAAATTGAATAAACTGAATTGAATTGGTTTGTGGACTGATGTTAAGAAGCCTTGAGTTCGGCGATTTCGACCTGTCAATCACAGTGAGCCCAGCCTAAAGCACACTCCGCTTTATGGTCTGTTTGACTCTAAATGAACCATAATTTACTAAATGAACATCATGCTGTATTGTGAAGAAGTGAATCTAATTTACGGGAATAGGCTTAGGTGTGTGTATGTGTGTGTGTGTGTGTGTGTGCGTGTGTGTTTTGCATCCGTGCTGTGACCTGATGGCAGAGTGCGTGTTCCTCGCCGTCGCCGGACCGTCGAACTACAAGGGTGTAAAATTTGCAGAGGGGGAAATAGAATATTTTGCTGCCACGTCCTCAGCTCCTTTACAGCCCCGGTTCAACTGGAAGGACGGGCAGCTGTCTGTGCAGTGTCGGGGGTTTCACTTAGTCCTGAGCGATCAATGGGCCGCTCAATCACACAGTGCTGCTTGGCTGTGCATTAACGCAAGCATAGGTTTATGTTACCGATTTACGAGTATCAAGTAACGTTTACAGAACCCTTTTTAAAATGACACACTCTAGACATGCTCCAGGCTGAAGAAGTGAATGAGGGTGCTGTTAAATACCACAAGGGAGCAATTTCATGAAATATTGAACCATGCAATAACCTCAGAAAGGCTGTATATAACAACAACAACAACATAAGGATGCCGTTTCGAAATGAAAGAATACATATATTAATCAGAGCAGCTGTTTGCAGGGTTCAGCGTTCTCTTTGGTTTTTTTTACAGCCATGAGGAGCAAGCGGGTTAAGAAACTGTTTTGTAGGTCTGTCTATTTTTTTTAATTATTATTATTATATTTGACCTTAATTTCACGAGATAAGTCAATTGAGAACCAGTTCTCTCTTACTGATGACTTGGTTGTCATAAAGTCAGCAACAGGGGGCAGGTTGATACGAGACAAAATAAAACACTCAAACAACCTCGTACAAAAATGACAACATCACAATATGCACAACAATAAAACAAAACAGTTTCGCCCATTTAAAAAAAAAGAACGTCCTCGGAAAACAATGCACTGAATAAGGTGAGTGTCAACATTGCATCACGGCGGGCAGTGGGTGAGGGTGACCAATGTTGTTTGGCTTGTTAAAGGTTGAAGAAAAGAAACACAGATAGTATTCAGGCTTTTATTCTCCATCACTGGCTGACTGGTGGGCTGAGCCTTCATTATTTTCATTTTACCAGCAACACCTGTGCTTTTACGGCTATGACGAGTGGGCTGTATATATATATATATATATATATATATATATATATATATATACATATAAATATGTATGTATATATATACATATATATATATATATATACATATATATACATATATATATACATATATATACACATATATATACATATATATATACATATATACATATATATATAAATAAAATACCTACACAAAAAGGGATAGGTTTCGGTTTGTTTGTCCCAAGATTAGATAAAGATTTCAGTGAAGCGTGCTAAACCGGCATGAGCTGAAATCTCAGAAGAATAAAAGTGTGCGGGGGGGCTGGCAGGAAAATGCGGAGAAGTGCACATTCATGAGACCATCCTGCTGGCCTGGCCTCCTGTTTGCAAATTACACAGCTGAGCTCACCTTGGGCTAGAGCTGGCTAGAGCAGCGCTTCATGCCGACAGGCTGTACTGTCGAATGGCACTGACCCCCCCCAAAACAAAGTGGCAGGGCCTCACATACACACACAGATGTGTGATTTACACGAGGAGCTGAGGAGGCCACGTAATAGGGTGGCTGGGCTCAGCCTGAGAGATAAGGGGAAGGCGCTCAGGCACCCAAAGGGAGCTTGGAGTAGAGCCGCTCCTTTACATCAAACGGGGTCAGCTGAGAAACTTCGGGCATCGGATCAGGAAGCCTCCCTTTGGATGTTATCTGGGCACGTTCTACTGGTATGAGGACCCGGTGTGGACACAAAAGATGCTGGAATATATATGCTATACAGGCTATAAATAACTTGTTTTGCAGCCGAGTGCGAAGCGGCAAGGATGAGAGTTGAGCTGAGCCGGAAGGCAAAGCTCTCCATTTACTGGTCGGTCTACGTTCCAACCCTCACCTATGGTCACGAACTCTGGGTCGTGACCGAAAGAACGAGATCTCGGATACAAGCGGCCTAAATGAGCTTCCTCCGTAGGGTGTCCGGGCTCAGCCTTAGAGATAGGGTAAGGAGCTCGGACATCAGGGGAGAGCTTGGAGTGGAGTCGCTGCTCCTTCGTGTCGAAAGGAGTCAGCTGAGGTGGTTCGGGCATCTAGTCAGGATGCCTCCTGGACGCCTCCCATTAGAGGTTTTCCGGGCACGTCCAACTGGTAGGAGGCCCCGGGGAAGACCGAGGACACGCTGGAGGGATTATATCTCCCGGCTGGCCTTGGAACTCCTCGGGATCCCCCCCAGAATGAGCTGGAAAGTGTTGCGGGTGAGAGGGAAGCCTGGGTCGGCCTGCTGAACCTGCTGCCACTTCGACCCGACCCCGGATAAGCGGGTGATAATGGATGGATGGATGGATAAATAACTGAGTGAAGACTAGGGTTGCAAAGGGGCGGAAAGTTTCGGGTAAATTTCCGGAAAGTTTCCACGGGAATTTTGAAAAAAAAATGTGCCTAAGTTTTTTTGCAAGAGCATATAACAGGGAACTTAAATGTAGTTGAGAACAAGATAGGGTTGCACGGTGTACCGATACTAAAAAGGTACCGCGGTACCAGTACGTTCAAAACGATACGGTTTTGCATATTTTTAGTATCGATACTTTATTAAAATAGCTCGCGATCAGAGCGGACACACTGCTATGATCCTTTAATGCTGCCCAGCGCGTTGACTGCAAGGAGGCGGTACTGCCCAGAGCGTTGACTGCAAGGGGGCGTGGCTGCGCAACGCTCACACACTAACAGGCAGCGCGCTCTCACTCAGTGATTGCTGGGGAGACAACATGGCGTCACGTGCAGGCGCTTTTTGCGACTTTTTGTTAAAAAAAAAGATGCGGAAAGCGCACTGACATACAGATAGTGAAGGAAAGCCCACTGACTTACAGAGAGTGAAGGAAGGCCCACTGACATACAAAGACCCGTCTGCAAAACGTGTTTCAAAGCCACTCAGACCAAGGAGCAACACGTCAAACATCAAAGCACCTTTCAGACAGTCACCCCAAACTTTTTAAAGAGTTCAAAGAACGACAGGTAATCAAATGTGATTATAAACATGGTGCACACCTTAAGCTCACCCACATACAGTTTAACATGAGTAGTCTTAGCCTTTGACGACCTGTCTATATGATCATGAGGTCACAATGCACACACGTGTACTAAATGAAACACAATTGATGCAAAATGGCTACATGCTGGTGGATCTTCAGCTAAGTCTTTTTTATTTTAGTTAAGGAAAAATAATTATTCCATAAATTAAGATAAAATATGAACTCTACAATTGCTCATACTTATGGAAGGAACTATGTAGTCATCTGGTCAGATATGGACAAAAGGCCTACATAGCCGTGTATAATCAATGCTGTGATGGCACCATGTAGTTTTCATTAATATCTTGCTGTAGGCTAATACTAATATTAATGCCATTTGTTAAGTGTTGAAAAAGCTGGGCAGGAACGAGCTGGTAAAAAGGGAACCATACAGATGTTTTATTTATTACTATTATAGATAAATATACCAGTATCGTATCGTATTTGTGGTATCGTATCGAATTCTGGTATTGTATCGTAAGTATCGGGTATCGTGATATTTATGGCAGGTATCGTATCGAAGTTATAATTTGGTATCGTGACAACCCTAGAACAAGACTATGCACGCCTAGCACAGCTGGACCCTGAATGCAGCTGGTTGGGAACATTGTCTGCCAGAAACATAAACGTAAACATAAAACGTTCTGTTGTTTTTGAACGTCTTTGTCATCAGTGTTGTGTCTGAACGTTTCAGCCCTATGCCTGGCAAGTGTGAGAGCGCCGAGTTGCGTAGAGGCCAAGAGCGGTATTGCAGACAGATAGAGATTTCAATTACTGAACTAGTTAATTTTTTGGAGCTGTGAACTTAGTTCAACATTTTGAATTATGAACTATGAACTGAACTAGTTCATGTAGAAAGTGAACTTTCCCAACACTGTTTGTCATTACCTAGCATATTGATTACTTGGTAAACTGAAGCCATGTTCATTTTAATACCAAGTTTATTTGTATACAGTAGACTAACTTTTTACAGCAGTGAGGAGGACGTTGATGAGGTCCAAGAAGAAAGCATTTAGACCTGAAAGGATTCAGGGAAAAACACTAAAAAAAAAGCATAGGGAATACACCTTTTTTATTCAACGTTCATGTTTTTGTTGTTCGATGAAAGAATAAAGTTCTACTCACAAAATGTCAAAAAAGTCATTTTTAAAAGTTGTATTATAAATGTTTGCATGCATGTCTGCTTATGACAAGGTAAATACAGTTAAATTACCCCAAAATTCCCAGTTTATTCCCGTTAATTCCCGTGGAAAGTTTCCAACTTTGAATATTCCCGGAATTTTGCAACCCTAGTGAAGACATCCCGTCTGGCCTCGGGGTTCACTGGCAGAGAGCTGGACAACTTTGCTGACCAGAGGGACATCTGGAATAATCCGCTAAGCCTGCTGCTCCTTTGACCCAGCCCCAGATAAGAAGAAAAGAATGGGCTGGATTCATCAAAATTGTTGAATAAACTGATTGGACGAGACCTTGTTCTGTTGTTCCTTATCACTCTTTCTTTGTGGTCTTAGGTTACGATCAACAAACCAAATAAAGAATAATGTTTTTATCACATTAGGATTCATCTTAAAACCACGAATATTAACACTGCAATTCATACAAATCTGTAAAGATAACATAGAATATTGAAAAAATCAGCCCTGAGCAGTCGTGTCCAACGGGTTCCAAACATCAGTCCGTGGTGTCCAAGTTGCCTCACCTCCACCCCGTAACCTTTCAGACCCATCAGACTACTTCCTGCACACAGGTTCCCCTCCTGTCTGTCGCTCGCATGCCGATGGAAATATCTAGAGCTCAGCATACACCCAACACTGTCTGCGCCACTAGTCCAAGCACACACTAACACCCGTTCCCTCTCAAAAGAACACTTCGCTGTGCTACAGAGGCAATAAGAAAGTGGTTCAAGACAATCAGAGCTTCAATCAATACCGCCAACGTGCTGGGGTTAGGCTATTCGGAGCTGTGAAACTATAGTTGCGATGTGAAAACACGAACAAGTGAGGGCGTGAGCTTGTGGGGCTGGAAGTGACACAAGGACATAAGAATGTCGGCCTCCCTCAGGTCAGTTCAATGCTGTGACTGATGAAGATGTCACATATTTTCTTGACAGTTGTAGCTCTGGACGACCTCTGGCACCAACAAACAATACCCTCCACTTTACGCTAAATGAGAGTAACAATGAGCAGATATGACTTTTTGGCTGGAGACTTTTGTGTGTTTCAGGTTTTGGTAAAGCTTCGGACCGGGGAACTCTTCAAGCATACGCTGAATTAATATTGCCACCAACACTGACCTTCGGGGGAGCGGCCGTGACATGAGCGATCCACATTCAATATCTTTGTTGAGGTCATTATAAAGTGTTTATAGTATTAAGTTAGTAGTCGGGCAGGAACGATATGCTTATCTCCCGACTCTTAAACTGTGTTTTTACTTACTCTTTCGCTCATATATAAGAGTTGCAATTCAATATTAGGATTTATTGAACATTTTTGTTAACTGCTTTATTTTTTAGACTAGACCATGGGAAAAGTTGAATCATACACTTTTACAGACTTTTACTTTGGGATATCAGCGACTGTGGCTCAGTAGTAGAGCAGGGTCTCCTTCAATCAGAGGATCGGCGGTTTGATCTCTGGCTCCGCTAGTCCATGTTGATGTGTCCTTGGGCAAGACACTGTACCCCATATTGCTATGGTATATGAAATGGTTAGATAATCCTGATGGGCAGGTGGCATCTGGCATGGTAGCTACTGTCATCAGTGTATGAATGGGTGAATGATGACAAGTAGTGTTAAAGCGCTTTGAGTGGTCGGAAGACTAGAAAACCTCTAAAATCGATACTTTTTCGGGCAAAATCAGGCTTTGTATTTTTTTACTTTTCTAAAAAGTAGAGACATTCTGTTCATAGTTTAGCGTAATTCTCTTTTTAATATATTAGGGAGACAGGTAACATCTTTGATACTTCTGGTGAATATGATCAAATAAATTTGTATTTTGTGTGTACCAGATTATGTTTATTAACACTTTGAGAAAACCCATCTACTAACTTCACCAAGTCTGTCTCTAGCTCTTCCCGTCATCTGGGCCGGTTTAATGCATTTACCATGAATGTCAGTATTTGGACCACAGACTTGCACGTGACTACAATATAGCAATTGAATTTGAGTTGTATTTCATGAGGCATTAAACTAAGTTAACTAAAAGTCTTTAAAGAAATATATATCGGTAAACTGAAGTGAATCTATTTTTTAGTCAAATCAAATCTGGAGTCCTACTTAGAGTTTCGACATGGTGAGGACAAGATAATAATAATAATAATAATAATAATAATAATAATACATTTATTTATATAGCACCTTTAAAAACAGAGTTTACAAAGTGCTCTACATAGAAGCAAGGTAAAATCATTACATCAATACAAGTAAACATTTCAGAAAATACATGAGGCAAAGGAGACAATGCCATATAGGCAATGAACACAATAGAGGAATAGAAAATTACAAATACAAAATAAAGCAGGACAGACAAACTAAAATAGGGGAAATAAGGGGAAACTGCATGAAAGGACGACATCACTTAAAAGCAGTTCTATAAAAATGGGTTTTAAGAAGTGATTTAAAAGAAGCTACTGATTCTGCGAGCCTTATCCCCTCAGGTAGGTCGTTCCAACGTCGAGGGGCTCTAATGGCAAAAGCACGGTCACCCTTTGATTTAAGCCTTGACTTTGGAATGGCCAGAAGGGCCCCAACGGAGGATCTAAGGCTGCGAGTTGGCTCATATGGGGCTAACATTTCAATGATGTAGCTTGGGGCCAGACCCAGGCGCGCTTTAAATGTGATCAGCAACATCTTAAAACCAATTCTAAAACTAACAGGGAGCCAGTGGAGAGAGGCCAGGACTGGAGTAATGTGATGCCGTCTGTTAGAACCAGTCAGAAGCCGAGCTGCTGCATTCTGGACTAGTTGGAGGCGGGAAATGGATTTTTGATTTATGCCGGAAAGGAGGGAGTTGCAGTAGTCGATTCGGGAGAAAATGAGTGCATTAATGACTTTTTCCAGATCTGAGCGTGACAATATGGGTTTGATTTTTGAGATTATTCTTAATTGAAAGAAGCAGGACTGGACAATTTTTTTGATCTGTGATTCAAAATTTAATTGAGAGTCAAACATTACACCCAAATTTCTGGCAACAGGTTTTAAATAAGACTCTGGGGGTTGAATGATTGTTTAGAATTAAATTGGAGAAGAAAGAGGTTTTTGATTCTTTAACTGCCTTTTGATAGTTATTCATTGCCTCTTTCCAAATATTATAAAATGTGGAGGGCAGTTTTTTTCCATTTTCTTTCCTTTCTCCTACAGTCTCTCTTAAGTTCTTTGGTGGATTCATTTAGCCAGGGCTGTAGTGTTCTGCTCAACTTGTTGACCTTGTAGGGGGCAACAGAGTCCAGGACAGTCTGACAGGTGTGATTAAAAAGAGAGACCAGCTCCTCAGTATCAGAATGTGGATTAAAAGCAGTTAAAGAAGCAGCAGTAAAACACTCTAAAGATTTGCTAGCAGACATGGAGTTAAAAACCTGGCAACGGGCAGGTGCACTGTGATTTGTGGGAAGTTGGGATAATACCGCACTGAATAAAATTGCTTTGTGATCAGACACACAGATATCCTTAATTTTAAAGTTTTCGGGGCTGAGACCATTACACAGGATGAGGCCGAGGATGGGACCCTTTGCATGTCGGCTATTGTATTGCCTGAGTGAGGTTAAAAGTTTCCAAAGTGTCCATAAAATCTTTTACAAGAGTCTGAGACGGGCAGCAGACGTGTACGTTAAAATCCCCTAAAATAAGAATTTTGTTATATTGTGACATAAAATAGGCTAAAAGTTCGGCAAACTCTTGGATAAAAACACTGTTAGACTTTGGCGGTCTGTAGATTATAACAATTATGACAGGGTCTTTAGAGTTAACCATAACACCAAGATGTTCAAAAGATATAGTTACCATGTGAAATGGGAGAGCATTTGAAACCTTTTCTGTGAATAATAGCAACCCCCCCTCCCTTGCCTGACATCCGGGGTTGATGAAGGTGGGTAAAATCAGGGGGGTTGCCTCTATAAGAGGACTACAATCTCCCTCAGATAACCAAGTTTCTGTGATGACAAAAAAGTCCAGTTTGTTATCAGTAATAAAATTGTGGCATAAAAAAGACTTATTATTTAGTGATCTGATATTTAAAAGACCAACATTTGCCAGATTCCTATTAATTGGAGGTAGTGAGGGATGTTGCAGGGGAACTCTAATCAAATTATTATGGTTAGCAGCAGCGGGATATGCCACTGAGCGTGCTGCAGTGGGTATGCGGTAGGAATAAAAGGTGTACCAGTCCGGTTTTGGGGAGTGGAGTCAGCAGGAAGAGTAGTGGGTGGTGGAGCTGTAATTTCGTGCCACCATCTCACTCTTGGGGACTGTTGTTGTGATGACGAGCTGCAGCGATGCTCTCGGCCGACCAGAGGGAGGGGATGGAAAGCGCCGGCCAGCAAGAGACCGTCGGCTAGCCAGCAAGAGACCGTTGGCTAGCCAGCAAGAGACCGTTGGCTAGCCAGCGAGAGACTGTCGGCTAGCCAGCCAACGCCAGTTGACCAGATCGCAGCGGTGGAGAGCAGGAGCCAACGGCAATCACAAAATAAAAAAGAATCCAAGATTTGCAGAATAATTAAGTCAGAAGAATGGCTACACTGTTAAATAAAATTAAAAATAATTAAAATCAATGTTAAATTGTAAAAAAAGGTAGAAACAAAACAAATAAAAACAGTCCTAGACGGAGCGGCGTTAAGTTTCGCCAGCATCCCCGTTGCCAGGCAAAAAGAAAGATGGCATCATGCTCTCTCAACAGACGTACACGTGTGTATTGGTCAAGATGCATTGTTGGTGCATTATCTGCCAACTGCCCCCAAAACAAAGGAACAATTAAACACCAAATTACACACCATGACATCAGCAAAACACAGAGAAAAACATAGGAGGGCAGTTAATTAACCTAGTCTGGTATACACACAGAGATAAACACACACACACACACACACACACAGGACATGATGGGTGGTGGTGGTGGCCTAGAGATTAGAGAAGTGAGCTTGTGACAGGGTTTTTTTCTGGTTTAATCACCGGGTCAACTTGGACACTAAGAATTATTTAAATTTGCTCCCATTGCAGCTACCTTTGGGTTGCCCTTGATCAAGGCACTTAACCTTCAGCTGCACTTTACAGCACGTGATTTCAGTTGGTCTTTACCACGTAATATGGTCGAAATATATACTTAAAACTGGATTTATTCCGACCGCAGTGATTTGGTGCCGCGACTACTGCTTGTGGCTGCACTCGGAGCTCAAAGTTTTGTCTTTCACGCGAGTGAATCAGCAATAATCCTGAGAGGCCTGCGTCTGCCACGGGCTGTGATTACTTTCGTCCTTGGGTTGACTTTACCTCTGCAAAACAGAGGCGGCCGGTGGCTGAAACGCGAGATGTGAGGTTCGAGGCTTGCTCCGGGGAAACCGACGGAAACAATGCAAAATGAGCTGGCTCTGAGCCCGTAAAACAGATCTTTTTGGAGCAGATAGGGAGGGGGGAGAGAGAGAGCGAGATTAGGAAAGATTGGCGGCGAGAGGCTGCACAGGGAGGAGAGGGAGCGAGGAAGATAAGGAGAGCAAGGAGCAGATGGTGGCAGGGAGCCAGACACGGAATCAGAATCTTCCCAAAAACCTAATTCACATTTTATAGCTCAATCCACCTTTAGATAAGTTGGGAAGAGCAGAAAGACCGACTCAGGGAGCGTAATGCTGCGTCCACAGCAAAAGCATTCCGAATTTTCGCGCTATTTGCTTCATGATACACTTTAATTTTAGAGCACTTTTTAAAGTTCAAAGTGAAAAAAGACAATAACCTCATTAAACACCTCATTTAGATTGTCCACATTAAACCTCAGAGAGACCACACAAACAGGTCTTTCAAATGCAGCAATTCTGGATTAAAAAAGAAAGTGCCCTCGGCTCAGGTCAGTCATTTTTGGCGTGAACCTGCAGGGAAAAACCAGGCCTTTCAGCGGTTGTCAGGGCTTGTTACCATGACGCTTAATGCCCCCCCCCCCCCTCCCCGCGCGTCACCCTGGCGATGCCACTTATCAACCGCCCCCGAGATAGGCCGACATCAGTGCTACATGCGGCCTGAAATGACGCAAGGAAGTGTCCTCATGGTTCAGGAAAGTACTGGTGTGCCAGGTATCCTTGACCTCAACAGTCAGGATAAAAGCGCCAGCCCGAGTATCCGTTAGAGGATCCAAACAGAGGAAAGACGCACAGCAATATCACCAGATTCATCCTTCCCAATGTTTACGCAAAACATAAAAAATGTTTACCTTCAAAAAGAACAAAGAAAGTTAGAATTCTCGCCATTTTAATATCAACACGAGTGGCTGCACACAGTCCATTATTCTGACTGCACACTGATGACTACTATGTCAGTAGTGGAATTTCCCAAAAGGCAGCCGGTCACAACAGGCTATAAAACTGAAAAGCATCTCTTAAGGGGCGTTCACACCAAACGCGTTGCGAATGTTTCGCGCGAGTAGATCCCATGCAAAGTCAATGCACAGACGCGAATGGTTGCGAAATTCAACTCGCCAGGTTGCGAAAGCCAATCAGCGTTGAGATGCTCCGTCTGCCTGGCTGCTGCTGCTCTCGTAGGGGGGGTATTTGTTGTTTTCCCCCTCATCATCGTGATCGGCACATCTCGGTGCTGCCGTAAAATGTGCATGCTTGGTGTGTTTCCGTTCAAGCCCCACTACAGTGGAGACAAGCATCCTCACACAACTCCGTCTCTGTTGCTGACTGGAGGCCTGCAGGCGGGTCTGCCAAGCGCCCTTTTGCAGTTATTGGACAGTTATGTGGCCTATTTAAAGAGCTTGGAAGCTCCTGATGGCCGAAATCAACTTGACGTCTGTCTTCCGCCTGCCAGACAGAAATATTGTTGCTGGTGTGTCCAAAACATTACAATTATGAATTGAAGAAACACTGTAAAAGGGTTGACGTTCCAAGACAAAAAACACGGGCAGCTCCCAGAGTGGACAATCACCTTGTAGCCCCACTAGGGTTGCACAGTGTACCGATACTAAAAAGGTACCGCGATACAAGTACGTTCAAAACGATAGGGTTTTGCATATTTTTAGTATCGATACTTTATTAAAATAGCGCGCGATCAGAGCGGACGCAGTGCTCTGCTTCTTTAATGTTGCCCAGCGCGTTGACTGCAAGGGGGCGTGGCTGCGCAGCGCTCACACACTAACAGGCAGCGCGCTCTCACTCAGTGATCGCTGGGGAGACAACATGACGTCACGTGCAGGCGCTTTTTGCAACTTTTTGTAAAAAAAAAAAAAAGATGCGGAAAGCGCACTGACAGTAAAGGAAGGCCCACTGACATACAGAGACCCGTCTGCAAAACGTGTTTCAAAGCCACTCAGACCAAGGAGCAACACGTCAAACATTAAAGCACCTTTCAGACAGACACCCCGAACTTTTCAAAGAGTTCAAAGAACGACAGGTAATCAAATGTGATTATAAACATGGTGCACACCTTAAGCTCACCCACATACAGTTTAACATGAGTAGTCTTAGCCTTTGACGACCTGTCTATATGATCATGAGGTCACAATGCACACACGTGTACTAAATGAAACACAATTGATGCAAAATGGCTACATGCTGGTGGATCTTCAGCTAAGTCTTTTTTATTTTAGTTAAGGAAAAATAATTATTCCATAAATTAAGATAAAATATGAACTCTACAATTGCTCATACTTATGGAAGGAACTATGTAGTCATCTGGTCAGATATGGACAAAAGGCTACATAGCCGTGTATAATCAATGCTGTGATGGCACCATGTAGTTTTCATTAATATCTTGCTGTAGGCTAATACTAATATTAATACCATTTGTTAAGTGTTGAAAAAGCTGGGAAGGAACAAGCTGGTAAAAAGAGAACCATACAGATGTTTTATTTATTACTATTATAGATAAATATACCAGTATCGTATCGTATTTGTGGTATCGTATCGAATTCTGGTATCGTATCGTAAGTATCGGGTATCGTGATATTTATGGCAGGCATCGTATCGAAGTTAGAATTTGGTATCGTGACAACCCTAAGCCCCAAGTATACCCTGCTTTATGTTTTTTTTACTCCAAATGGACCATCATTTACTAAATGAACATCATGCTGTATTGAAGAAGACTTGAAACTAGAGAGTGAGACCATAAGTGAGACACATATTTACAATGTTTACTGAGGGAATAAGTCAAGAAAGAAGTAGAGTTATTTTCTCATAGACTTCTATACAACCAGAGGAGTCGCCCACTGTTGGTCAGTGGAGAGAATGCAAAGACACCTCCGCATTGGCTTGACTTTTCAGACCTCGGAGGTTGCCGCATTGGCTTAGCTCCAGCACCAAACAGCCGGTGGACCAATACCTTAGGGTTGCCACTGTGGCCACAAGCTCATGGCTCACAAACACACAGCCACAAGTGTCCTGCATGAGTCAGCTCTGAGCAGCTGGGGCCGCCACTCACTGCAGACACACACACACACACTCAAGTCGATGCTGATGTTGGGGGCGTGTCCAATCTCGACATTCGAGGAGAGATATGCTCCAGAACACGTATATAAGTATGAGGAATAGTTTGTGGTTTCCATTCTGAGACATGGACACAAAATGCGGCTTTTTGAAACAACCAAAGCTTTTCTTAACTGCAGTTTGGCCAATGGAGAGATTCCATCTGGATTCAATTATGGGCTTTCTTAAAAGGGGGGCCGGCACCATCTCACACTGCATGTCTCACTTCTTAATACACACACAAACAGTTTAATTGGAGATGGGAGGAAGGCAGGGGACAAGGTCCAACACTGCCATAGAAGCTGTTTTGTACATTTTAACCCTCCTACACAAAGCGGGACATTTCCCACAAATCAGTGGAACACCCTGCTTGACGTGGTGAAGACCTGCTGCTCTATCAGCACTTTTAACAATTATTTTTAAAAATCAGTTGAAAGCTGGTGAGCGCTGTACTCAATGAGCAAAATTATTATGGTTTGTATTAATCAATTTGAATGTTTTTTATTACTTACTTTTAATGTTTTTTATTACTTACTTTTAATGGTTTGTATTACTTACTTTTAAAGTGCTGTACTGTTGCTTCACATTGTGTGTATTGTGTGTTCTTCTTACCACATATACAGTTGTATTGTGTCTTATCCTGTACTGTTTATTATTGTTTTATGTTTGTTATGGTCTGTCAAGGGACTACAGATGCAAATTAGCTGTAGCTACAATCTGGTACAGTGCATCAAATGGTGGCATTTATGTTTTAACTGTACATGGTCCCTTTTAAATAAAGATAAGAAAGAAAAGAAAAAAACCTGCCTTTAAGGAGCAGTGTACACCTGGGTGTCAAGACCGTCCGTCCTGTCCTTCCACCAGGACACCTCTGACATGTGTCATGAAGTGTCAGTGCGCGTGTTCTTCACATTAGCATTTAACTACCGTGTGTTTAGAGAGGCTGAGACCCCCCCCCCCCCCTCCCCCTCCTCCCGTGTAATTCCACCCCCCGCAGCTGACAAAAGCGCACGAGCTACTTTGAGGACCGAGAAGCACCGAGAGAACTGTGCGTGTGTGTGTGTGCGTCACTCATAATGTGGCATCAAATGCCGCCCTATCTCCAGCACTGAGAGATGAATCCCTCTCGTATGCTGTGTGGGAGTGCAGCGACAGGAACGCGCGAGCGCCATTCCAAAGCCATGCACGTCCACAAATGCAGCACACATTTCGAGCGGAACCGTTTCGTCACTGAACGATCCCCGTCGGTGCGATGAAAAGTGGACGGTATTCCGTTTTTCCCCCTTTAACGTGCTGCCGCTTCTTCTTCGGCATAACGGAGCGGCGCTACTGTCTGTAACATGTCAAGCTAACATCTCAATTGTAGTTTCCCTCGCACTCCGGGACGCTCGGAACTCCACGACTTTTATCTCGTTATCTCCTCCGATAGTGTTTCGCCGTTGAGACCATTTTTGGGAAGCTTTCTTACCTCATGACGAAAGTGTTGCCGGGCCAAATATATCACCACGGGTATCAACGACGGGTATCAACGACGGGGTAGTTTTGTTTTCTCCCCCGAAAAGTTCACCGCTCGGTTAAAGGCTACCAGATGAAAGGGGTGCCGACGGCAGGCTATCCGGTAAAAAAAGAAAGAAAAAAAGTACACAAGAAAAATGAAAGGAAAAAAAAGAAAACTGGGAGTTATAAAAAAATTTAAAAAAAGAAACAGTCGAGTCCTACATGATCAGAGCGTCGCGGCTCCGCTGGTGGTGAAGAGTCGCTTGGGAAGAAAGTGGAGAATCGCAGCGTTTCTCGCCGTTTTCTGACGCACTTGGGGTCTCGGCTGTGATGCGGCGCTGTTCGGCTCGGATGCCCGGTCTGCTGCCGCTGCCTGCTGGCTGCAACACGTTCTGCGTTCATGGCCGCACTGAAAGCTCCTACTTTGAAGACCCACAGCACAATTTACAAGCGTCACCTCCAAGTCCTAAATTATTGGAGGCACGTTAAAGAAAACGACACATTCTAGAGGTAGGCAAGGCATATTTAGCCAGCGGGATTTTTCTTGGTGCAAAAATAAATTCTCAGAATTCTGATATACTTATTGCGACGCGAACACAATTGCTGAATGGTGAATTATTTAGACAGCGTGCAGCTTTTATATATTATTGTCTCATTAAACAAAGACATATACTCTGCCCGTCACCTACAATAGCATAAACGTTGGGTTATATAAAAAATATTTTGTTGGGTCTTTCGTGTGAGCTGTTTTTTAAATGTTCTTTAGTTGCTTTCCCATAGTACTTGAAAGCAGCATTTGACGCAATTTGTGGGACGTATCACGTACAGGTTGCCCCTGACAACTGAGTTGGCTCTCTTGCTGTCTGTCTGTGATGTTGAGCTTGGACGACAGTGGATTGCAAATAATACAAAATATGCACGTTAAAGTTAAGTTAAACAAATTAATAAATACAAATTCCAGTAATCTTGGAATACATTTCAACTGAAAATCTTATTATTAGTGTTATTATTTGTAGTAGTGGTAGTAGTAGTAGTATTATTAACAATTGTATTATTAATTACATATATCTTCACTATAAACTCTCTTGCAGTGTACAATCTGAATTAAACTATTTGCTCTTATGCCAAACTTTCACAGCGTGTTTAGGAGACCACAGCTCAAAGGACAAATAGTACAGAAACTTTGATGAAGAAAAACCCTGTAGCAGTGCTCTGTTGCAATATGGTGGCTTTCGACAACTTTTGAATTTTGGAAATCCAAAGCAAATGCATATGGTCGCATTTGCAGACACGCAGACTGATGGATGGCCTGCCACGGGTTGCCCCCGACACTCGTTGTGTTATTTACTATGCTCCACACCCCTTTGCTATGTTATCTGGATATATGGTGCAATGTAAAAAAAAAAGCATCATGAGAATGATTAGTGGTAGGACACAGATAGCACACAGATAGTCCTCTCTGGTCTCGTAATTGAACCCTAGCTGAAGGGTTAGCCTTAGCTAGAATAGTTAGGTGCTCTTTGAGCCAGAGCCTCCGTCTGTATCTTTCACAATGAAGATTGTCCACATACAATAAGAGAAACAACAAAAAGAGAGCACAACTAAGCCCCCTCTAAGCTGCTCTAGATATGCACCGACTGTTATTATGTTTAAAAGAAAGATCCCAGTTGTCTGAATTTTTAAAAGAGGATTATGATCAAAAAAGCTCATATTTGAGCTCTTGCCTTTATGTAACTTCACTGGACTTTGGTACAAGGCTTCGCCTTTGTGGAAAGGGCTGATTTAACCAAAACAATACAAGTGTGTGGGGGGAGGGGGGCTTCATGCAATAACAAAAAATCAGTCTAGTCTGAACTATGGGAGTACTTTGAAGGCACTTTGTGATCATTTAAACACGCTGAAATGTCATTAGATCTCTACCTTCACTGTGAAATGCTCAGGAATAAAGGAATATAAATAAAGATGTTGACATAAACATCAATATCCTTGAATAACATAATAATAAAATATAGATATACCTCCACTTTGTCCGCCATCTAGTGTGCGACCTGTGGTATTACACTATACTGTACTGTACTTGTGAACAGTTTTGTAGTACTTGTTTTTTTCCAAAAGGGGAGTAACACGTGTTACTCAACTGAATCTATTTGACAGCTAGTTCTGTTTCAGATCGTATACAAAACATGTCATCACATAGTAAATAACTATTGTGACGAATCAATGCCATATATTATTTCCACCATCTGAAGCAATGCTACTTACAATGTTCTTACAATTACCGTTACAATTGTCATATAATGCTATCTAAATAATACTAATCACCACACATCCAGTTATTGTTCTAAACCAAAGGTGCTGGAATAAATAGAGATTAAGGATTAGAAAAAATAATTATTTTGGTGCTCATTCGGCACCAGTCGGGGGCGCCGGCTGGTCGCTGGCCCGCTCGGCCAGGAACGCAGGGCCGCCGGTCGGACGTTTTATCGTTTGTAACGCTGATTTTCTTACGCCAATAGGTGGCGCTTCGACTATGACTAAAAATATGCTTGTCGATATCCGCAGGCCGTGACTTGTAACAAGCACGACAAGTTTGGGGCAGATTCGAGCAAGTCCAGTTGAGCCAGTAGGTGGCGCTTCTACTATGAGTGAAAATATGCTTGTCGATATCCTCAGGCCGTGACTTGTAACATGTGCTTTGACTATGAGTAAAAATAATCTTTTCGATAACCTCAGGCCGTGACTTGTAACAAGCATGACAAGTTTGGGGCAAATTTGAGCAAGTCCAGTTGAGCCAGTAGGTGGCACTTTGACTATGAGTAAAAATAATCTTGTCGATATCCTCAGGCCGTGACTTGTAACAAGCACGACACGTTTGGGGCAGATTCGAGCAAGTCCAGTTGAGCCAGTAGGTGGCGCTTCGACTATGAGTGAAAATATGCTTGTCGATATTCTCAGGCCGTGACTTGTAACATGCTTGACAAGTTTGGGCAGATTCGAGCACGTCCAGTTGAGCCAGTAGGTGGTGCTGTGAAAATGTATACATATACATGCATCATGTGTCTCTACATGAAGTCTAGACCACATCATGTAAATTAAATGTATAAAAAAAGCAAAAATTAGCCCTGGCTTGGATTTGAACACAGGTCTCCCAGTCGCAAGGCAAATGCTTAGCCTGTTACACCACTGATCAGATGAAAAGACATTATTGTCTAAAACTTGTAATTTTATTTTTTAGTAGGTGTTCCTACGACAATTTTGAATGTTTCTTCATGTAAATGTATTCAGGCCTTGACTGGCATCATGCATGATTATTTTTGGAAGGATTAGATCGGTTAAACTTTAACTGATCCAATCCTTCCAAAAATAATCATTATAGACTGTTAAAGCAACAGTCTATAATAACAAATCACAGAAAGGGATATAACATAACATCAAGTCAAGTTTGGTGAAAAGTCACCATTTGTAAGACAATGTGTGTGTTGTATTGTCTTCTGCAGGAGCAAATAAATGCTGGAAAAGAAATCATCATCCGAGTGAACTACTTCTTTGCCCTATACAAATCTGTTACATATATATATATATACAGATATAATTATACATATTTGTTCTAAATATATAGTTTATATTTAGAACAAATATGTATTTAAAATATATATATTTAATATATATATTTAATATATATATATTATGGTCTAAAACTTGTAGGTGTTCCTATGACAATTTTGAATGTTTCGAATGAAGGATTGGATCAGTTAAAGCAACATAACATAACAAAACACAGAAAGTGGGCGTTTATTGGGGTCAACATAACGACAAGTGAATTATGGTGAATGGTCTTTTTTTCTTACTAATCATCTTTAAGGCCTTCAGATCATCCTGGAAACAAGATTGAAGTTGATCGGATAATTTTTGTTGGAGAAAACCTTAAATGTATAACGGCAAAAATGGACAAAAACAAGCAAAAAACGCCCAAATTCAGCAAATTATTGTAGCGCCCCCTAGTGTTCAAATCATATTTTTTTGCATGTTACAGGATGCAATGTGCACATATCCTGCAAGTTTCGAGTGATTAGTCCCAATAGTGTTAAAGTTATGAGCATTGAAAAATAAGAGTGGTAAGTGGTATCAAAAAACGGTTGACATATTATAGGTCATCTGGCTTCAATGATCTGATTGATATAAATGTTTGTACGATTCGGACCCAGTGTGTAGGACAAATGGCCAATTATGTTTTTCACAAAATTCAAAATGGCGGGAAATCTAAGTAGGCGGAGCTTAGGGGTCTGAGAGGCTTTTTTGTAAAGCGGGTGGATATGGACATGTGTAAAAAATTTCAAGTCAAACGGACATTCTGGGTGAGGGGCGTCGCCTGTAAAACTTTGAGGGGGCGCTAGAGAGCAATTTTTTAAAACCCAAATTTGACGTCTATATCAGATGGCTATTTTCACCAAGCCTGACAAGCTTGCCAAATTTGGTTACTTTTCCAGCCTCATAAGTACCCCAAAAATGCGCCCAATGTTCAAAAATAAAAAGTGGAATAATAAGAAGAATCCTAGCAATTTCAATGGGGCCCTCTCGGACTGACTTCATCAGTTGCTCGGACACTAATAATCAGTGGCAGGCCGTCAAAGCCTTCTCTGAAGGCCTAAACAGAATCACAAAGTTATAGCTATTTTATTAATTTTGTAATTATTTTTTTAATTTTATTTAATTTTTTTAATTAAAAGTTATATCTATTTTATAATGTAATTGTTTTTCACAAATACACTACATGTATTATAATTATTTTTTCCCTATTAGCTTATTTTCTCATTGCACAAACAGGAGTCTCATGTGTTCCTCTGCTTAACAGCATCGTTATCCAATCACATCGCATGTTAATGGTCACGCGAGCCGCTGTGATTGGTCAATCGGCTACCGTGACTCGTCGTCTAACAGAAAACTATAGCACGGTTCATGTTATTGAAACTAGTTATGTTATTGAGTACTAGAACCGGACTTGGTGGCAGATTTACTTCCAACGGCATTCTCAAGGAGGACGTTTGAGGAAAAGCACGAAATCGTAGCGAATGGCCGCTGTTACGGTTTAACAGGCGACCCTGTTAACTGGCGACTTTCGGCCGAATGCCTCTGTTGTTGTCGTAGTTACGGCAGCTGTTGAGAATAGCGAGAGAACACGTAGCTGTCCTCGCGAATGCCGTATTGTTGAATTCCTCAATTCAATGTCAAGCCTTCTCGTATAGTGTCTTTTGAGAGAAAGTCCACTCGAGTTGAAACGTCGCTTGCTCTGTATGTGTTGAAACAGGAAGTTACCACCTTGCTCTTCCTTTGAAATAAAATTGTTACAAATAACACATAATCGACTTTGAAGCTTGTTTTGTGCAAACGTGTCACGTAAAAGAATTATGTAGTACAGTACCAACAAAATAAAAAGATAGAACAAAAGCTACGGGATTCGATCTCGTATCATTGGGTGATAAGACAATTGAAAGTCGGGGATCTTACCACTAGGCCAAGATCATCTCTAATTGCTTTATTTATACTGTTAAATAACGTACAATTCAGGCAGCAGTCGCAACGAAAGGCCGAGGGCAACCAGATTAACATGGACCACACTGCTGACTACCATGGAGAATGTGGACGTTACAATATTGCTGTTTTCTCAAACAAATAGTCGGCTGTTTTAATTCAAAACGTCTTTAAAGTGCTGCAAATTCATGAGGAAAATGTTTGTGACGTTGTCATAAACAGTAGCGTCTGCAGTAGCGTTGTGTTAATGTGTCTATGGTGTTGTTTTTATTATATAGTTAATTAATATCGTTACTTCTGATGTTAATAATATTTGAATGGCTCGTTATTTTCAGTGTACAGTGTTTTAGACCCCCCGTTTTGTTGATTTTTTCTTCATGTTTTGTTATAAATAAATGTGACTGGTTCTTTTAAGAATTTGTTTCTTGTCCTTTTGTTAATGTGTAACTAGGTCTCTTTGATGCTAACTTGTTGATTAAATACACGATGTATAACTACGATCCACTGACAGCATTAGTGCATAGGAAAACACGCAACATTCAGAACTCATGCCTGACGCGCTTTTGTTTTGAAACAGAACCCCGGAAGTAGTTCCGGCTTCACGTTCCCTTCATTCTGATTGGCTGCTCTCGCGCTCTGTGCTGATGTGGTGTTCTGAAGTTAGCAAAACTGAACTGATTCAGACTGATTCTTTGGTTTAATAGTGACTTTGTTTGGTTCAAAGAAACAAACAAACATGCCGTACTATCAGACTTGGGAGGAGTTCGCCCGTGCGGCAGAGAAACTGTATCTGACAGACCCCATGAAGGTGAGAACACTCCTATAAGTGGGTTCGCATGCTAGCTGGGTAGCTCGCTAGCCGGGCAGCTCGTTAGTGACGTGGTTGTGCAAGCTGCTGGTCTTGATTAGTAGCTGTTCTTGTTCACAGGTCCGCGTGGTCCTCAAGTACAGACACTGCGACGGCAACCTTTGCGTCAAAGTGACCGACAATGCCGCGGTAAGTGAGTTTAGTTGGAAGCGATGGTGAGGTTTTAGCAGCATGTGGTACCGAGCACGCGACTGGATGTAACGTTGTGTGAGACCAGGCGGTCCTCGGCCCAACACATTCTTAGTCGACTAACGCTCGTGGGGGTTTGTTGACTCATCCGTTGGTTGGTTTAATTGACAGGTCCGCATAACTTGTACTTGTAAGCATTAAAACAACTAATCGACTAATATATCGCAGTCAACCAAGACCAAAAGGACTGATTAGTTCACCAACTGACTAAGTAAAGGGGGGGCAGCCTAAATGTGAGATTTGATCATGCAAGAATAAACAAGTATTCCTCGAGAATTCAATATGAAACTTATTGTAAGTCTCTTTGGATAAAAGCGTCAGCTAAATGACATGTAATGTAATAAAACGGGGTGTGTAATTGATATACAAAGGGTCATTCCGTGGTTGAAGTATTCCTTGTTAATAATGTAAATGTGACATGCGCGAAGCATGTCACATTTACATTATCCCAACACATTATCCCAACACTTTTTAGTTTTTCACGCCGGCTCCTCTCGTTCTGTAAATTGAATGTTGTCATTTGTGATTTGACAGGCTGGTCGATCTTTTTTCCCCACAGTCAAACAACACATTTCAAATATATATATTTTGCGGTGAATGTTAGGCTGTTCATTTAAAATGTTTAAAAAGTGGCCATGGCCAAGAATCCGTTGCCAAACCGTAAAATGGCCCAGTGACACTCCGGTTGTAAATATTAGTTATAACAAATGACTAAGTCTGTACCAAACAGTTTTAAAGTATTGCATTCATAATATTTACATTCAAATTATTATTATTCATAACGTACAGAAACATGGCCTGTAATAGTCCCCTCTCTCTGTCACACTCAAACACAAACGCACTGTGAGCGAAGTGGTGAAAAGTAATTATCTCAGTCCAAAGGTCCAAAAAGCCAACTGTATCAAAAAGAAAGAAAGATGTAATCATTTCCAGAATTCACAACAGGATATTATCTTATGAAATATTCTGCTTCCATCCATATTTGATGGGTTTGAGCCTTTCAAAAACAATAGTCAATGTAGCAGTGCCAAATTGGTTGTCACTGCTGCACTAATTGTGTATTTTAGTCTAATGAAATGGACTGTAATGATGGCTAACCCATGCCCTCATGTCGTCTTTTGTCCACCCCCAAGTGTTTACAGTACAAGACAGACCAGGCCCAGGACGTGAAGAAGATCGAGAAGCTCCACGGGAAACTGATGAGGCTCATGGTATCCAAGGAGACGCACAGCGGGTCCATGGAGATGGACTAAAATGCTCTACGGGCACTGGCCTTCTAAATCATACAGACTGAGTTCAGTGGACACATTAGTTGTTGAGAGCACAGTACCATCTGAGTGCACCGTGGAGCCCGAGAGATGGGATTGTGGTGAGATTGATTTGGCTGCCTACACTGATTTTAATACCGTTGGGGACGTGTCATGTATACTGTATGTATTTTACTCTCAGGACTTTTTTTGATACTTTTTTCATAAAAAAATCCAGTGATCTTGCCTTTTTACTCATCGGGTATTGTGATCTCATCCCTGATGGTATTACTGTAACATATGGTCAGTGTAGGTTGCTGGGAAAGGTTTGGAAATGTAGAGGGAGAAAAGGTGAGGGCTGGGGTAATGTAAGTGTGTAAGTGTCCACAATTGACAAATCCTCTGCTGCAGTGAGCAGCTTTGGCATCTTGATTTCAATTTTTTTTCCACAGGAGCTTGTGTTTAATTTCAGTTTAAAAAAGGATGGGCAATGAAGACATTGCATGTATTTTCTTTGTTTCTATTTACATCTAAGTAGCTATGTTGGATTACATTTCAGCACAGCCATTGTTTTCTTTTAGTCTTTTTCATCATGGACTTGTGCCACATGAATGAAGCAGGTCCATCTGATTTCCTAACGTCAGTGTGGAGGACCTACGCACACACACACCTCCAAATGCCATTTTATTTTCTGAGAATCATTACGTTACATTCAATAAATGTTTATTTACCCCAGTACAGCCAGTATCTCCTGTATTCATCTTGTGTTGCTGTTTACTGCCGATTACTGCATGATGTCCATGGCCCTTTGCCTACCTTCTACCCCCTACTTCTGGCACCTTTTGTGAGGACCAACTTTGAACTCGACACCAGCAAAGTTTCATGATGGCTGCACGATTGCATCGTCATCGTGGTGAAAACACATGGCAAATACTCAAAACCTCTTTGCTACAAATTCCAAACCAGCCTCACACCCTCTCCTTACCCACTTGCACTCTGCCATATTAAGTGCCATCCCAAACCAAGGAGAGGGGAGTGGAAGTGGGTCATGACACCCCCCAAACAGAGTCTGTATTTTGGTGTGCATCAATGTTGTATTTACCTTACTGTGACTTTTTCTTGCGTTTGTCATGGAACGTGCTCTGTACAATGTATTTTTGTACAACTACGTTTACTAAGTTACATTGTATTTAAGATCAAAATATACCAATGTCTGGTCAGACGTTGATTTAAGTGTGCGTGTGATTATGTGTGCATGCATGTGTGTTTGTTTATGCATGCATGTGTGTATGTGTGATTGTGTATGTATGTACAGTGGGTATGGAAAGTATTCAGACCCCTTTACATGTTTCTCTTTGTTTTATTGCAGCCATTTTCTAAAATCAAAAAAAGTTCATTTTATTTCTCATTTATGTACACTCTCATCTTGACAGAAAAAAACCAATGCAGAAATGTTTGCAAATTTATTAAAAAAGAAAAACTGAAATATCACATGGTCATAAGTATTCAGACCCTTTGCTGTGACACTCATATGTAACTCACATGCTGTCAATTTCTTCTGATCCTCCTTGAGATGGTTCTACGCCTTCATTGGAGTCCAGCCGTGTTTGTGCACTCAAGGTTCCTAAGAGCACAGTGGCCTCCATAATCCTTAAATGGAAGAAGTTTGTGACGACCAGAACTCTTCGTCCAGCCAAACTGAGCAATCGTGGGAGAAGAGCCTTGGTGAGAGAGGTAAAGAAGAACCCAAAGATCACTGGCTGAGCTCCAGAGATGCAGTAGGGAGATGGGAGAAAGTTCCACAAAGTCAACTATCACTGCAGCCCTCTACCAGTCGGGGCTTTATGGCAGAGTGGCCCGACGGGAGCCTCTCCTCAGTGCAAGACATGAATACCTGCATAGAGTTTGCCAAAAACCACATGAAGGACTCCCAGACTATGAGAAATAAGATTGTCTGGTCTAAGACCAAGATTGAACTTTTGGGCGTTAATTCTAAGCGGTATGTGTGTAGAAAACCAGGCACTGCTCATCACCTGCCCAATACAATCCCAACAGTGAAACATGGTGGTGGCAGCATCATGCTATGGGGGTGTTTTTCAGCTGCAGGGACAGGACGATTGGTTGCAATTGAAGCAAAGATGAATGCGGCCAAGTACAGAGATATCCTGGAAGAAAACCCCTTCCAGAGTGCTCTGGGCCTCAGACTGGGCCGAAGTTTCACCTTCCAACAAGACAATTACCCTAAGCACACAGCTAAAATAACAAAGGAGTGTCTTCGGAAAAACTCAATTGAGCATCTCTGGAGAGACCTGAAAATGGCTGTCCACCAACGTTCACCATCCAACCTGATGGAACTGGAGAGGATCTGCAAGGAAGAATGGCAGAGGATCCCCAAATCCAGGTGTGAAAAACTTGTTGCATCATTCCCAAGAAGATTCATGGCTGTACTAGCTCAAAAGGGTGCTTCTACTCAGTACTGAGCAAAGGGTCTGAATACTTATGACCATGTGATATTTCAGTTTTTCTTTTTTAATAAATTTGCAAACATTTCTACATTTCTGTTTTTTTCTGTCAAGATGGGGTGCTGAGTGTACATTTTTGATAAATAAAATGAACTATTTAGATTTTAGCAAATGGCTGCAATGAAACAAAGAGTGAACAATTTAAAGGGGTCTGAATACTTTCCGTACCCACTGTATGTATCAAAAACAGCGTCCACTTCTTACTATCGCTTCGTCATACCAGTATACATAGTTACATAACTACAGACCCCATGTCCCATAATGCACCTCTGCTATTTCCACACAGTTTTGCAGCCGTTATCCTCACGTTTTTTCCTTCACGCAAGTAAAGCTATAAGCAAGTAGCGTGTGTCCACCCAGCTGGACACAAATGTCAGTCCAAGTTTGAAAACGTAATTTTCGGAGCGCAAACCAACAGAGGGACTGAACGAAGCCAGCACAACCACTAAGTCCAGCAGATAGGAGCGGACTGAAGTCCAGCACCTTGCATTCCGTTGTGGTGCGAGCTACAGCAGGTAACTGTCGGCCGTTGGGTGCCGTCTACTTAACTGGTGATGTTATTTAGACCGTGTTGTTTGCCACTCCCCTCTGAAAGAGTGATTCGTTTTGACCAAGTTAAGGTTACATTGAAGCCTCGAACAGGTGAAAAAATGACTTTCAAAGTCGATAGTTTGTTATATATTAAGGTGACGTTAGTTAAATCTCCATTTACGTTGGCTAATAAACATAAGGTGTCACGATGAGCTAATGTCGCCTCGTTTCTGCTTTTCTAATCGGAATGCAGCGCACACAGGTTATTCTGTGGAGGGGTAGGGGGCGTTGAAAGTGTTAGACCCGATACCCTCCGCGTCCTAGCCTGTAAAGCGCTGTCATGCAGGTCTCAGTAAACTGGGGGGCGGGGGGGCTTGGTCAGCCCTGTTCTTTACCTAATCCAGCTGATCACAACAGCACTGGTACCTTTGTGACCACAACAACACTGGTACCTTTGTCTGGCTTGCTAGACCACACCTCCCCCCTTATATACTTGCTGAAAGCATTTGCATCAGACTCATGACTTTTTCTTACAACACTGTAAGAGAAAGTCATGTAATTACTGTTTGTCTCATATTTCTAGTACCCTCGAGGTGTGCAGGGTTGCGAGGGCCTGATCAATGCTGCTTGCAGCTTTAATTATGTGTTTTATTTAGTTTGACATGTGGGTTTTGTCACATTTAGTTACAAATTATTATTTATCAGTAACGGTACAACGTGTCTTGGCCTTGTAAAATAACAGTTTGTACACCAACTTTTTCCCAGTGTCATCTGTTCTACACGTCCTTTTGTCGTCTCGCTCTTGCTCGCGTTCGGCCCTGTATATTTCTACCCGGCCGCAGAAGCCAAGCACCATGTTCACGGAGGTGCTGGTTGCCCTGGCGATCGGGGGGCTGATCCTCTTCCTGGTTCGGAGGAGCAGGACCCAGGCGCTGAAGACGGAGGATGGCTGGTGGGGGGCCGGCCTGCCCCCTGGCAGTGGGGAGGACATCACCGTCCGCCCCTTTCAAGTCGCCACCAGCGACGAGGAGCTGGAGGTTAGATTCCCTCTTAGTTTGCGCCTCAAGAGTTGCCGCCACGTAGCGATTACTCACGCCTCCACATATACCTCTTTGTCAGGACCTATACAGGCGGATAGACCAGACTCGCCCCGTCCCCTCCCTGGAGGATAGCCAGTTTAATTACGGCTTCAACTCCCAGTCCCTACATAAGGTGGTCTCCTACTGGAGAAATGACTTTGACTGGAGGAGGCATGTTGACAAGCTCAACCGGTACCCCCACTTCAAAACCAACATCGAAGGTGAGGCCTGCACCGCTGACACACTCACGATGAGGATGATATGTCCCACCTCTAACCCCTTCTCACTTGTTGACCTGGCATCATCTAGGCATTGATATCCATTACCTGCATGTGAAGCCCAAAAAGGTGCCAGAGGGATCTGCTGCTGTTCCTCTGATAATGGTCCATGGCTGGCCCGGTTCCTTCTATGAGTTCTATGGACTGATCCCTCTGCTGACGGAACCGTCGGACCCACAGGATCTTGTGTTTGAGGTGGTGTGCCCCTCCATACCGGGGTACGGTTTTTCGGAAGCGCCGCATAAGAAAGGTAAGTCAGCAAAGATATATATTTGTTCCCTCTTGCCTTGAGAGATAAAGTATGATGATATTCATGCAGGCTCTTTTTTTCTGTAGAAACTGCATGTGTTCATACTACACTGTGTGTGTGTGTGTGTGAGGACAGGTTTTGATTCAGTTTGTGCGGCACACATCTTCCACAAACTGATGAAACGCCTGGGCTTCCAGAAGTTCTACGCTCACGGAGGAGACTGGGGCTGGCTGGTTACGACCAACATGGCTCAGCTGGAGCCCGGGTAAGAACTTCCTCAACACCTGACACACATTTTTGTTGTTGTAAATGCTTAAAGCCACTATGAGGAACTTTAATTTTCTGTGGACTTTGGCGGTCCCTGTGGACAAAAGCGGAAGTGTTTTTCAAGCACCAGAGAACATTTAGGAAAGCGCTCATTTTACTGCAGCAAGGTATGATGGTCTGCCCCGCTTTGTTCTGGTTCTGGTTTTCCCGTGCATTGCATTCTCCAGCGTGGCCCATTACTACGGCCTCGGTCTCCAGCACTGTGGTGTCGGTGTGGCTCCCAGTGGGGACCGGCTAAGCAGCGAGGTGAAACTCCTCTACTGGCCAGATGATAGATATATAGTTTATTCATCCCCAGGTGGAAATTTGTTTGTAGCAGCAGCAGTAAGCATGGTTACAATAAGTACAATACAATAAAATATTAAATGTAAGAAAATTAAATAATAAAGACAATGAAGAAAATAAATATGCAATGTATATAGTATATAAAGTGAAAGCGGTGCGAGGGTTATTGATGTTTATTCAATTTGAAGAGGATCTGGCCAAAGGTGATTTATTATAAAGTCTAATAGCAGTTGGCCGGAATGTTCTCCTGTATCTGGAATGTTCTCCTGTATCTGTCCTTGTGAAGCGGAGCTGAAGCAATCCGTTGGAGAACGTGCTCCGCTGTCCCTGCAGTAGGTGGTGCAGAGGGTGGTCCAATATGGACAATAATTTCTTCAGTGTCTCCTCTCCACCACCTGTTCTGGATAGTCCTGTTTGCAGCCAATGATGGAGCCGGCCTTCCTCACCAGTTTAGTGAGTCTGTTGGTGTCTTCGGCTCCAATGCTGCTCCCCCAGCAGACTACGGAAAAGTACAGCGCACTGGTCCACCAGACTGGTAGAACATCTCCAACATCTTGCTGCACACATCGAAGGATCCAAGTTTCCTCAAGAAAAAGAGTAAACTCATCCCCTTCTTGTACACAGCGATGATGTTGGCCTTCCAGTTCAGTCTGTTGTCGGTGGAGACACCCAGGAACCTGTACTCCTCCACCATGTCCACATCCTCTCCCAGAACTCTCAGCAGTTGTGGAGCCGTCGTCTTCCTCCTGAAGTCCACCACCATCTCTCTGGTCTTGGCCACGTTCAGAAGCAGGTGATTTCTACTGGCCCACTCCACAAAGTCATCCACTACTGCCCTGTGCTCCACCTCCCGTCCGTCCTTAATACACCCGTCCACTGCAGTCATCAGACAGAACTTCTAGAGAATTGCAATCACTTTCAAGAAAACCAGATTGCACCATCAGACAAAAACAAATAAAAAGTGCAATCACTTTGTTAGAACAATGCAAATAAAGTTGTGCAAAAAAGAACAAATATTTGGCAAATAGCTTATTGTGGCTACAATTTACATGTTTGGCACTGAATATATTTTAAAGATAATAACAATAAAGTGCAACCTGTGAAAAACTAAATTAAACAAGTTCAAATATTTGCGTTTTACGCTAAATATCTTTACAAAACAATAACGTGGAAAATTAGTGCAGATATGTGTGAGCCATCAAGTTGTATTAGTTCAAATTCACTCAGATTCTCAAAGGAATCAATATTCCCTTGATCGAGTTGCCTGTCGCACATCTCCAGCTTCTGAATGAAACCGTTGATCTTGTCAGCTGAGGAAGGTGCTGGTCTCTGCCTTGAAGATGAAGATTTAATTCATTCAGCATTCCAAATATGTCACTGATAGGCCAATTTCATTAGAAATTATACATCAGCACATTTATAATCATCCATCCATCCATCCATTTTCAATACCGCTTATCCTCATTAGGGTCGCGGGGGGCGCTGGAGCCTATCCCAGCTGACATAGGGCGAAGGCAGGGGACACCCTGGACAGGCCGCCAGTCCATCGAGGGCACATGTAGGGACAAACAACCAGTCACTCTCACATTCACACCTATGGGCAATTTAGAGATCAATTAACCTGCAGCATGTCTTTGGACTGTGGGTGGAAGCCGGAGAGCCCGGAGAGAACCCACGCTGCCACGGGGAGAACATGCAAACTCCACACAGAAGGACCGCTCCGACTGGGAATCGAACCCGCGGCCCTCTTGCTGTGAGGCGACAGTGCTAGCCACTACACCACCGTGCAGCCCCCATTTATAATTTATAATCATATTTGAATTAATACATTTGACTCCAACTGGTCGGAAGTCCTTGAGGTCAGACGGAGTCGCCTTCTCTGGAACAGGGACCAGACACAACGTCTTCCACAGCACCGGGACTTCCTCCTGTCTCAGGCTCAGGTTTTAGAGGTGCTGCATTACATCCGACAGCTGGATAGCGCAGGTCTTCAGGACCCTGGGGCTGATGTCATCAGGTCCTGCCTTGGTAGAGTCTCTCCAGCTGTCTTCTCACCTGGTCAGTTGTCACAGAGAGGGGGGGAGGGTGGAAGAACCCTTTGATGTTGAGGGTTCTGTGTTTGTGCAGCGCTCCAGGGGGGACAGAGGGGGAGGTGTGTTGTGTGGAGGAGACAGATGAGGACTGTGAACTAAACCTATTGAAGAAACAGTTTAGCTCGTTGCCCCCTGCCCAGGGAGCCACCTGGTTGTTTCCCTCTAACCTTGAAGCAGTTATCTGCTTCATTTCGGTCCACACCTCCCTCACATTGTTCTGGAGTTTGGCCTCCAGCTTCCTCCTGTAGGAGTCCTTGCACTCCCTGAGCTTCACCTTCAGGTCGCGCTGGACTCTCCTGAACTCTCCCCAGACCTGAAAGCTGCTTTCTTCTTATTAAGAAGGAGTCGCCGCTCCCCACCTGTTTGAGACTGTTAAAAGTTACCAACAATAACGTTGAATAAGGTATTACTCGTCTTTTCTTTTTGTTTTATTTCTTATCCCAGGATAGTCAAAGGCTTGCATGTGAACTTTGCCCCGCCGTCCAAACCAGGCCTGCCCATGGCTTTATCCATCATGCTCGGCCGTCGATTCCCGAAGATGTTTGGCTTCTCTGACATGGATGTTCAGCGTCTCTTTCCCTGCATGGAGAAACTGGTGGTAGAGTCCATCAAGGAGTCTGGCTACATGCACATCCAGGCCACCAAGCCTGACACTGTGGGTAAGGACCTGGCAACATGAGGGTCTAGACTGGCTTCCAGAGAGTTTTAAGTGATTAATAGAATCTCTGGTATTATTATGTTAGGCTATGCTCACATTACTCGGCTTAATGCTTAATTCAGATTTTATTTGACCCACATCTGATCTATCTGCCTCCACTGATCCCATTCATGGTTGCAGTGACCCATATCTGACTTTGGTGTTCACAGATCTCTGCACTGAAACCAATAACGTCCCACACATTGGTCTAAAAATACACATTAAATTAAACATATTGCTCAGTTTTTAAGAATGGGTCCCAACAGATAATACTCCTAAATCATATCTATTTTTGATTTAAGTTAAATATACTGTGAATTAAGTAAAATAACTATAGTAAGATGTGTAACTTAACTATGTGACATCCCAAAACCCCTCCAGTCAACATGTCCACAAGATTTTTGTGACTTTTGGACTTGAACTGAATTTTGGACCACACATAAAAGTGGCCCAGATCTGATTAGGGAAAAAACACTCTACGTTTGTAATGTGAAAGAAGCCTTCGTCTCGGATAATTCCTGACTCATTTCCCCACAGGCCGAGGACTGAACGACTCCCCAGTGGGTCTGGCTGCCTACATTCTGGAGAAGTTCTCGACATGGACTAGCCGCGACTTCAGGAACCTGGAGGACGGAGGACTCACCAGGTGATGAGAAAACGATGGAATGTTTGCTATTGTCACATCTTCTTCGTTATCCTCTCGTATGAAGATATTGTATCAAACTATCAAGTATAAGCACACAATAAGTCCTGAATACTATCAGTCGCAGTAGCATATATATGAACAGTAGCCCTTGAGCTCAATTGTGAAAGTAGATTACTTTACCCAGTGCTAATCCAGTATATTTTAATTCAGACGATATGGATGAACGATGAGGTCCTGCAGTGGGTACCACTCAGTAGCCTCATTACTGTAACATTACAGCTTTTGTATGTGTGGCGCCTTGCAGGAAGTTCTCCCTGGATGACCTGCTGACTAATGTGATGATCTACTGGACCTCTGGCTGCATCGTCCCCTCCATGAGGTTCTACAAGGAGAACTTTGGCAAAGGCCTCAACCAGCCTCACTCTAAGTGAGTTTAACAGTGACCAAGCCGTTACTCACACATTGCTTAAAGAACAGCTGTGGAAAACGAAAGTGTCAGCTAATTGATTTATTCTGAGGGAGGGTCCTTCTCTTTTTTGGTTTTATTGAGTACAACAAATATATACTGTAATTGTGTAGCTTCCCCAGTGGTGTTCCTTATGTTTTCAAATCTGAATATTCACAATTTGGTCAAAAAGGGTTTGTTTTAGTCAAAATGCTTTTTTCCCTCCTAAAAACGTTTTTCTACATGACTTGACGGAGGTTTCTGCAGGACGTTTGCGACATAACTACACATGAATCCTTATGCTGCGTTCTCACCAAAAGCGTTTTCCATGCAAAGTTGATGTACAGATGCGAATAAAGCGAATTTCGGCCGTGCAAATGACGCGATGCAAAACAATTGGCTCATTCGCCAGAGTTTACATTTTTCAACACAAGGCAGCGGTAGACCAGCAAATCCTGTGTTCTGCGAAGTAGAATTACAACAGTAAGTCTGCTGGCCCAAGGCGTTATGTTTTCACGTTGTCCATCTGAAGCCATAGGCCTCAGTGTGGAAGAGAGCTGCCACGGGAACCCTATGCACAAGCAGGTTAAATCCTTCACTTGCACGCTAAACAGGCCACCGTTCCGAGTTCACCCGCTCTGGAGAGTTAGCGGCCTCGGCTGATTAAAGTTAACAGGGTTAGCCCCAAAGTTAGTAACAACTTCTGCCCAGGCTCACTTAGGGTGGACCGACCTTTTTTAAAAGGTGGACCAGTTATTCTCCTTTTGACAAGCCGCTACTCTTAGTTGTGCCCAGCTTACATTTTTTTCTCATTTTAATATTTCTTTGAACTTTTTAACTTCTAAATCAGTCACAATACTTGTTGTCGGTTCCTGGTTAAATTATTATGAACAATCCTTCCCGACAAGGCAGTATCTTCACTTCATATTTGTTAGAACCAAGCTTGCCACAGCCCCTGAAACACATTGATGCCTCTGGGGAATTTAGGAGGTTAAATAACCCCCAATGTTAAAATCACACCCTTGCTAAATGCTAACGCCTCACCATCTCCTCGCAGGATTCCTGTGTACGTCCCCACTGGGTTCGCCTGCTTCCCCAACGAGCTGATCCACACTCCTAAACTCTGGGTGGAGCAGAAGTACCGCAAGCTCGTGACGTTCACGCCCATGGCCCACGGTGGCCATTTTGCAGCCATGGAGGAGCCCCAGCTGATGGCCGAGGACATTCAGAACTTCACTAAAACGGTGGAAAAGAAGAAGAAAGAGTAGTCAAAGTACAGACAGACGGTATTGTGGAGCAGATGGCTGAATTGCATGAATCTGGAATACAGTGGTGAGCGCTAAGTAGATGCGTCATGATTCGTGATTGTGAAGTAGGCACTGTGTTCCTCCATGAGCTGGATTTTATAATATAATTAGCTCGATCTAGTGGAATTCCAAATAATACTTCTGTGTGAGTGAGCTGTGTTATTAGTATTATAACCGTGACTATAAGATTATAATGTATTTGTGGCAGTGGGGTGTGGTTAGACTCAGCTGTAGAGTGGGTGGAGCGGGGGGCGGGTGGCTCAGGGAACATTGCCGGAATGATGTCTAATCAGTCTCAGCTAGGGCTGAGGGTTAATCAGCCTCAGCTGGGGTTAATCTATCTGTCTCTTCCTAATAAAGAGCAGGAGGGACTGAGAGGCGAGAGGGAAGAGTGAGGAGCGTCACCGAGCCTGTATTTGTGATTGTTGATAATAAAAGCATTTTGGAACTACCTCAAGTTGTGTGCTGCCTCTGTGCAAGTCCGCGACTCACCGGGTAACAGGGAAACGTGGTGGAGGAGTTTGAGTGGCTCAGTGATCCTGGAAGCTATGTTGTCCGGGGCATCAGCCCCTGGTAGGGTCTCTCAAGGCAAACAGGTCTTGGGGGAGAGCCCAGACTAAGAGCGGTTCAATAAACCCTGATGATAAGTAGCCCACGGACTGAAGTTGCCTTGCCCGAACAAGGGAAACCGGGGCACCCTCCCGGAGCCAGACCCAGAAGGGGAGCTCGTCGGCGAGCGTCTGGTGGCCGGGCTTTCGCCCATGGGGCCCGGTCGGGCTCAGCCCGAAAAAACATCATGGAGCACCTGTGGACCCACCACCCGCAGGGAGAATTATCGGGGTCGGGTGCTATGTAGACCGGGCGGCGGGCCAGGCAGGAGACCTGGGCGGGCCGATCGCCGGCGGCATAGACTAGCTCTAGGGAGGTGGAACGTCACCTCACTAGCGGGGAAAGAGCCGGAGCTGGTGCAGGAGGCGGAGCGGTACCAGCTAGATATAGTTGGGCTCACCTCCACGCACAGCATGGGCTCTGGAACCAAGCTCCTGGAGAAGGGTTGGACTTTGTCCTTTTCTGGAGTTGCCCAGGGTGAGAGGCGCCGGGCGGGAGTGGGGATACTCACGAGCCCCCGGCTGAGCGCCGCTGTGTTGGAGTTTTCCCCGGGGAACGAGAGGGTCGCCTCCCTGCGTCTACGGGTTGCGGGGAGTAAGGCTCTGACTGTTGTTTGTGCTTATGCACCGAACAGCATTTCGGAGTATCCGGCCTTCTTGGAGTCGGTGGGAGGGGTCCTGGAAAGGGTTGGAGTCGGCGGCCTGCCGACTCCATAGTTCTCCTGGGAGACTTCAACGTTCACGTGGGCAATGACAGAGAAACCTGGCGGGGCGTGATTGGGAGGAACGGCTTGCTCGATCTGAACCCGAATGGTGTTTTGTTGTTGGACTTCTGTGCTAGCCACAGTTTGTCCATAACGAACACCATGTTCGAACATAAGGTGGCTCATAAGTGTACCTGGTACCAGAACACCTTAGGCCCGAGATCAATGATCGACTTTGTAATCGTATCATCTGATCTGCGGCCGTATGTCTTGGACACTCGGGTGAAGAGAGGAGCAGAGCTGTCAACTGATCACCACCTGGTGGTGAGTTGGATCAGATGGCGGGGGACTCGGCTAGAGAGACCTGGCAAGCCCAAACGTGTAGTGAGGGTGAACTGGGAACGTCTGGCAGAGGATCCTGTCCGGGAGGTCTTCAACTCCCACCTCCGGAAGAACTTCTCACAAATCCCGAGGGAGGCTGGGGACATGGAATCCGAGTGGACCTTGTTCAAAGCCTCTATTGTGGACGCGACTGCTCGGGGCTGTGGCCGGAAGGTCATCGGTGCCTGTCGTGGCGGCAACCCGAGAACCCGGTGGTGGACACCGGGGGTGAGGGAAGCCGTCAAACTGAAGAAGGAGGCCTTTCGGGCCTGGCTGGCCCAGGGGTCTCCTGAAGCAGCTGACGGGTACCGGCGGGCCAGAAGGGCTGCAGCGGCGATGGTCGCGGAGGCTAAAACTCGGGCATGGGAGGAGTTCGGGGAGGCCATGGAGAAGGACTTTCAGTTGGCCTCAAGGAAGTTCTGGCAAACCATCCGACGGCTCAGGAAGGGAAAGCAGGGTCTACCCCAGGCTGTTCTCAGCAGGGGGGGGGGGGACTGCTGACCCGGACTGGGGACATCGTCGGGCGGTGGAAAGAGCACTTTGAGGAACTCCTAAACCCGGCCAACATGTCCCCCGGAGAGGGGGCAGCGCCGGAAGACTTTGGGGTGGATTCACCCATATCCCTGGCAGAGTGTAGTTAAAAAGCTTCTTGGTGGCAAGGCGCCAGGGGTGGATGAGATCCGCCCTGAGATGCTGAAAGCGCTGGACATTGTTGGGCTGTCTTGGTTGACACGCCTTTTCAGTGTCGCATGGGGGTCGGGAACAGTGCCCATGGACTGGCAGACCGGGGTGGTGGTTCCCATCTTCAAGAAGGGGGACCGGAGAGTGTGCTCGAACTATCGTGGTATCACACTGCTCAGCCTCCCGGGAAAAGCTTATGCCAGGGTGCTGGAGAGGAGGCTCCGACCGCTTTTCGAACCTCAGATTCAAGACGAACAGTGCGGATTTCGTCCCGGTCGTGGAACAGTGGACCAGCTCTTTACCCTCGCAAGATTACTCGAGGGGTCCTGGGAGTTTGCCCAACCAGTTTACATGTGCTTTGTAGACCTGGAGAAGGCTTTCGACCGGGTCCCTTAGGGGTTTTTGTGGGGGGTGCTGCGGGAGTATGGGGTGCCGGACCCGTTGGCACGGGCCATCCGGTCTCTGTATGCCTGCAGTAGGAGCTGTGTTCGTCTCCTCGGTAGTAAGTCAGACACGTTCCCGGTGGTTGTTGGCCTCCGCCAGGGCTTCCCTTTATCACCGGTCCTGTTCGTGACCTTCATGGACAGGATATCTAGGCGCAGCCAGGGGGCGGAGAGGATCCGGTTTGGGAGTCTCGGGATCGCCTCTCTGCTGTTTGCGGATGATGTGGTCCTGTTTGCCTCCTCGGACCTCCAGCATTCACTGGGGCGTTTTGCAGCCGAGTGCGAAGCGGCAGGGATGAGAGTTAGCACCTCCAAATCTGAGGCCATGGTGCTCTGCCGGAAACCGGCGGATTGCTCCCTCCAGGTGGGGGCAAACTGCCTACCCAAGCGAAGGAGTTCAAGTATCTCGGGGTCTTGTTCACGAGTGAGGGTAAGGTGGAGCGGGAGATCGACAGGCGGATCGGTGCGGCTGCAGCAGTAAAACAGGCGCTGTACCGGTCCGTCTTGGTGAAGAGGGAGCTGTAAATTGGATTGCACAAGTCAATATCAGGGAATAGATGCACTTTTATTATGAATATCATGAATCTCAAACCTGTAGGGGTTGGGATTTGAACCAGTGCATTTCCCCCCCCCCCTCTTTTTCTTCCCCCTTTCTCCCCCTTTCCCTTTTTCTCCCCCCTCTCCCTTGACAGACTACTCTTCCTCAGCTTTGCCCTCTGAGCTGGCTGAAAAGTCGTTTAAGACCATAACAAAAAAGCAACAGTAGCTTGTGGCCAATAAAGTGATGAAATCACCAGATATTCATGAAAATATGTCATTAAACTTGTAAGTATTGTGTTCTGAGACACTTTCTTGAAGAAAAACAAGAAACTATGTATTACTTAAGAAAATCCACTTTTGCCCTCTGTGCTTGCTGAAAAGTCGTTTAAGACCATAAAAAAAAAAAAATGTAGCGGACCAAAATCACCAGAGGTTCATGAAAATATGTCATTAAACACTTTCTTGAAGAAAACCAAGGAACTTTGTATTCTTTAGTAAAAAATATTGTTGACCTGTTATAATACGCTGATACGTCTTTTAAGACCATAAAAAATATGGAGATGCAAGCTTTGAGGATTTAAAGTCATAAAACCATCATATATTCATGAAACTGTCATGAAACTTGTAAATCGTGTGTTCTGACACACTTTCTTGAAGAAAATCAACAAACTGAGTATTCTTAAAGAAAATCCACTTTTGGACTCTGTACAGGCTAAAAAGTTCTTTCGGACCATAAAATAAATAAATGTATTTTTTGGGCAGTAAAGTTATAAAAGCACCAGATATTTATGAAAATGCAAAGAAACATTTAAGTCTTGTGTTCTGAGAAACTTTCTTGAAGAAAATCAACAAACTGAGTATTCTCAAAGAAAATCCACTTTTGGACTCTGTACAGGCTAAAAAGTTGTTTCGGACCATAAAAAGAAGTAAATGTATTTTTTTGGGCAGTAAATTATAAAAGCACCAGATATTTATGAAAATGCAAAGAAACATTTAAGTCTTGTGTTCTGAGACACTTTCTTGAAGAAAATCAAGGAACTTTGTATTCTTTAGGAAAATGTCTTTTAAGACCATAAAAGATGTACATGTATGTTTTGGTTAGTAAAGTTATGAAACCATCAGGTATTCATGGAAATTTCATGAAACTTGTAAGTCTTGTGTTCTGAGACACTTTCTTGAAGAAAATCAACAAACTGAGTATTCTTAAAGAAAATCCACTTTTGGCCAGTTCCAAGGCTGATACGTCTTTTAAGACCATAGAATAAGTAAATGTATGTTTTGGTTAGTAAAGTTATGAAACCATCAGGTATTCATGGAAATGTCATGAAACTTGTAAATCTTGTTTTTTGAGACACTTTCTTTTAGAAAATCAACAAACTCAGTATCTTGAAAGAAAATCCACTTTTGGACTCTGTACAGGTTAAAAAGTTGTTTCGGACCATAAAAAGAAGTAAATGTATTTTCTTGAGTAGTAAGGTGATGAAAGCACCTAGTATTTATGAAAATGCAATGGAACTTGTAAGTTTTGTGTTCTGAGACACTTTCTTGAAGAAAATCAAGGAACTTTGTATCCTTTAGGAAAAATCATTTTTGGCCTGTTCCAAGGCTGAAACGTCTTTTAAGACCATAAAAACATGGAGATACAGCTTTGAAGCAGTAAAGCTATCAAAACATCAGGTATTCATTGAAATGTCATGAAACTTGTAAATCTTGTGTTCTGAGACACTTTCTTGAAGGAAATCAAGGAATTTTGTATTCTTTAAGAAAATCCACTTTTGGACTCTGTACAGGCTCAAAAGTTGTTTCGGACCATGAAAAGAAGTAAATGTATTTTTTGGGCAGTAAAGTTATAAAAGCACCAGATATTAATGAAAATGCAAAGAAACATGTAAGTCTTGTGGTCTGAGACACTTTCTTGAAGAAAATCAACAAACTGAGAATTCTTGAGGAAAATCCACTTTTGGCATGTTTCCAAGGTTAATACGTCTTTTAAGACCATAAAAGAAGTAAATGTATGTTTTGGTTATTAAAGTTATGAAACCATCAGGTATTCATGGTAATGTCATGAAACTTGTAAATCGTGTGTTCTGAGACACTTTCTTGAAGAAAATCAACAAACTCAGTATCCTGAAAGAAAATCCACTTTTGGACTCTGTACAGGCTAAAAAGATGTTTCAGACCATAAAAAGAAGTGAATGTATTTTTTAAGCAGTAGAGTGATGAAAGCACCAGATATTCATGAAAATGCAAAGAAACATGTAAGTCTTGTGGTCTGAGACACTTTCTTGAAGAAAATCAAGAAACTTTGTTATTCTTTAGGAAAATCCACTTTTGGCCTGTTCCAAGGCTGATACGTCTTTTAAGACCATAAAAGAAGTAAATGTATGTTTTGGTTAGTAAAGTTATGAAACCATCAGGTATTCATGGAAATGTCATGAAACTTGTATGTGTTGTGTTTCTGGGACACTTTCTTAAAGAAAATCAAGGAACTTTGTAATCTTTAGGAAAAATCATGTTTGGCCTGTTCCAAGGCTGAAACGTCTTTTAAGACCATAACAATATGGAGATGCAAGCTTTGTTTATGGAAAGTCAAGAAAACCATCATATATTTATGAAACTGTCATGAAACTTGTAAGTCTTGTGTTCTGAGACACTTTCTTGAAGAAAATCAACAAACTGAGTATTCTTAAATAAAATCCACTTTTGGACTCTGTACAGGCTAAAAATTTGTTTCGGACCATAAAAAGAAGTAAATGTATTTTTTGGGCAGTAAAGTTATGAAAGAACCAGATATTTATGAAAATGCAAAGAAACATGTAAGTCTTGTGTTCAAAACATTTTCTTGAAGAAAATCCAAGAACTTTGTATTCTTTAGGAAAATCCACTTTTGGCATGTTTCCAAGGTAAATACGTCTTTTAAGACCATAAAAGAAGTAAATGTATGTTTTGGTTATTAAAGTTATGAAACCATCAGGTATTCATGGTAATGTCATGAAACTTGTAAATCGTGTGTTCTGAGACACTTTCTTGAAGGAAATCAAGGAACTTTGTATTCTTTAAGAAAATCCACTTTTGGACTCTGTACAGGCTAAAAAGATGTTTCGGACCATAAAAAGAAGTAAATGTATTTTTTAAGTAGTAAAGTTATGAAAGCACCAGATAATCATAAAATTGCAAAGAAATATGTAAGTATTGTGTTCAAAACACTTTCTTGAAGAAAATCAAGGAACTTTGTTTTCTTTAAGAAAATCCACTTTTGGACTCTGTACAGGCTAAAAAGATGTTTCGGACCATAAAAAGAAGTAAATGTATTTTTTGGGCAGTAAAGTTATGAAACCATCAGGTATTCATGGAAATGTCATGAAACTTGTAAGTCTTGTGTTCTGAGACACTTTCTTGAAGAACATCAACAAACTGAGTATTCTTAACGAATATCCACTTTTGGACTCTGTACAGGCTAAAAAGATGTTTCGGACCATAAAAAGAAGTAAATGTATTTTTTAAGCAATAAAGTGATGAAAGCACCAGATTTTTATGAAAATGCAAAGAAACATGTAAGTCTTGTGTTCTGAGACACTTTCTTGAAGAAAATCAAGGAACTTTGTTTTCTTTAAGAAAATCCACTTTTGGACTCTGTACAGGCTAAAAAGATGTTTCGGACCATAAAAAGAAGTAAATGTATTTTTTAAGCAGTAAATTATAAAAGCACCAGATATTTATGAAAATGCAAAGAAACATTTAAGTCTTGTGTTCTGAGACACTTTCTTGAAGAAAATCAAGGAACTTTGTATTCTTTAGGAAAATGTCTTTTAAGACCATAAAAGATGTACATGTATGTTTTGGTTAGTAAAGTTATGAAACCATCAGGTATTCATGGAAATTTCATGAAACTTGTAAGTCTTGTGTTCTGAGACACTTTCTTGAAGAAAATCAACAAACTGAGTATTCTTAAAGAAAATCCACTTTTGGCCAGTTCCAAGGCTGATACGTCTTTTAAGACCATAGAATAAGTAAATGTATGTTTTGGTTAGTAAAGTTATGAAACCATCAGGTATTCATGGAAATGTCATGAAACTTGTAAATCTTGTGTTTTGAGACACTTTCTTTTAGAAAATCAACAAACTCAGTATCTTGAAAGAAAATCCACTTTTGGACTCTGTACAGGTTAAAAAGTTGTTTCGGACCATAAAAAGAAGTAAATGTATTTTCTTGAGTAGTAAGGTGATGAAAGCACCTAGTATTTATGAAAATGCAATGGAACTTGTAAGTTTTGTGTTCTGAGACACTTTCTTGAAGAAAATCAAGGAACTTTGTAATCTTTAGGAAAAATCATGTTTGGTCTGTTCCAAAGCTGATACTTCTTTTAAGACCATAAAAACATGGAGATACAGCTTTGAAGCAGTAAAGCTATCAAAACATCAGGTATTCATTGAAATGTCATGAAACTTGTAAATCTTGTGTTCTGAGACACTTTCTTGAAGGAAATCAAGGAATTTTGTATTCTTTAAGAAAATCCACTTTTGGACTCTGTACAGGCTCAAAAGTTGTTTCGGACCATGAAAAGAAGTAAATGTATTTTTTGGGCAGTAAAGTTATAAAAGCACCAGATATTAATGAAAATGCAAAGAAACATGTAAGTCTTGTGGTCTGAGACACTTTCTTGAAGAAAATCAACAAACTGAGAATTCTTGAGGAAAATCCACTTTTGGCATGTTTCCAAGGTTAATACGTCTTTTAAGACCATAAAAGAAGTAAATGTATGTTTTGGTTATTAAAGTTATGAAACCATCAGGTATTCATGGTAATGTCATGAAACTTGTAAATCGTGTGTTCTGAGACACTTTCTTGAAGAAAATCAACAAACTCAGTATCCTGAAAGAAAATCCACTTTTGGACTCTGTACAGGCTAAAAAGATGTTTCAGACCATAAAAAGAAGTGAATGTATTTTTTAAGCAGTAGAGTGATGAAAGCACCAGATATTCATGAAAATGCAAAGAAACATGTAAGTCTTGTGTTCTGAGACACTTTCTTGAAGAAAATCAAGGAACTTTGTAATCTTTAGGAAAAATCATGTTTGGTCTGTTCCAAAGCTGATACTTCTTTTAAGACCATAAAAACATGGAGATACAGCTTTGAAGCAGTAAAGCTATCAAACCATCAGGTATTCATTGAAATGTCATGAAACTTGTAAATCTTGTGTTCTGAGACACTTTCTTGAAGGAAATCAAGGAATTTTGTATTCTTTAAGAAAATCCACTTTTGGACTCTGTACAGGCTCAAAAGTTGTTTCGGACCATGAAAAGAAGTAAATGTATTTTTTGGGCAGTAAAGTTATAAAAGCACCAGATATTAATGAAAATGCAAAGAAACATGTAAGTCTTGTGGTCTGAGACACTTTCTTGAAGAAAATCAAGAAACTTTGTTATTCTTTAGGAAAATCCACTTTTGGCCTGTTCCAAGGCTGATACGTCTTTTAAGACCATAAAAGAAGTAAATGTATGTTTTGGTTAGTAAAGTTATGAAACCATCAGGTATTCATGGAAATGTCATGAAACTTGTATGTGTTGTGTTTCTGGGACACTTTCTTAAAGAAAATCAAGGAACTTTGTAATCTTTAGGAAAAATCATGTTTGGCCTGTTCCAAGGCTGAAACGTCTTTTAAGACCATAACAATATGGAGATGCAAGCTTTGTTTATGGAAAGTCAAGAAAACCATCATATATTTATGAAACTGTCATGAAACTTGTAAGTCTTGTGTTCTGAGACACTTTCTTGAAGAAAATCAACAAACTGAGTATTCTTAAATAAAATCCACTTTTGGACTCTGTACAGGCTAAAAATTTGTTTCGGACCATAAAAAGAAGTAAATGTATTTTTTGGGCAGTAAAGTTATGAAACCATCAGGTATTCATGGAAATGTCATGAAACTTGTAAGTCTTGTGTTCTGAGACACTTTCTTGAAGAACATCAACAAACTGAGTATTCTTAACGAATATCCACTTTTGGACTCTGTACAGGCTAAAAAGATGTTTCGGACCATAAAAAGAAGTAAATGTATTTTTTAAGCAGTAAAGTGATGAAAGCACCAGATTTTTATGAAAATGCAAAGAAACATGTAAGTCTTGTGTTCTGAGACACTTTCTTGAAGAAAATCAAGGAACTTTGTTTTCTTTAAGAAAATCCACTTTTGGACTCTGTACAGGCTAAAAAGATGTTTCGGACCATAAAAAGAAGTAAATGTATTTTTTAAGCAGTAAAGTTATGAAAGCACCAGATATTCATAAAAATGCAAAGAAACATCTATGTATTGTGTACTAAAACACTTTCTTGAAGAAAATCAAGAAACTTTGTATTCTTTAGGAAAATCCACTTTTGGCCTGTTCTAAGGCTGATACGTCTTTTAAGACCATAAAAGAAGTAAATGTATGTTTTGGTTATTAAAGTTATGAAACCATCAGGTATTCATGGTAATGTCATGAAACTTGTAAATCGTGTGTTCTGAGACACTTTCTTGAAGAAAATCAACAAACTCAGTATCCTGAAAGAAAATCCACTTTTGGACTCTGTACAGGCTAAAAAGTTGTTTTGGACCATAAAAAGAAGTAAATGTATTTTTTAAGCAGTAAAGTTATGAAACCACCAGATATTCATAAAAATGCAAAGAAATATGTAAGTATTGTGTTCAAAACACTTTCTTGAAGAAAATCCAAGAACTTTGTATTCTTTAGGAAAATCCACTTTTGGCCAGTTCCAAGGCTGAAACGTCTTTTAAGACCATAAACGAAGTAAATGTATTTTTTGGGCAGTAAAGTTATGAAACCATCAGGTATTCATGGAAATGTCATGAAACTTGTAAGTCTTGTGTTCTGAGACACTTTCTTGAAGAAAATCAACAAACTGAGTATTCTTAAAGAAAATCCACTTTTGGACTCTGTACAGGCTCAAAAGTTGTTTCGGACCATAAAAAGAAGTAAATGTATTTTTTGGGCAGTAAAGTTATAAAATCACCAGATATTTATGAAAATGCAAAGAAACATGTAAGTCTTGTGTTCTGAGACACTTTCTTGAAGAAAATCAAGGAACTTTGTTTTCTTTAAGAAAATCCACTTTTGGACTCTGTACAGGCTAAAAAGTTGTTTTGGACCATAAAAAGAAGTAAATGTATTTTTTGGGCAGTAAAGTTATAAAATCACCAGATATTTATGAAAATGCAAAGAAACATGTAAGTATTGTGTTCTAAAACACTTTCTTGAAGAAAATCCAAGAACTTTGTATTCTTTAGGAATATCCACTTTTGGCCTGTTCCAAGGCTGAAACGTCTTTTAAGACCATAAAAGAAGTAAATGTATTTTTTGGGCAGTAAAGTTATGAAACCATCAGGTATTCATGGAAATGTCATGAAACTTGTAAGTCTTGTGTTCTGAGACACTTTCTTGAAGAAAATCAACAAACTAAGTATTCTTAAAGAAAATCCACTTTTGGACTCTGTACAGGCTAAAAAGTTGTTTTGTCCATAAAAAGAAGTAAATGTATTTTTTAAGCAGTAAAGTTATGAAAGCACCAGATATTCATAAAAATGCAAAGAAACATCTATGTATTGTGTTCTAAAACACTTTCTTGAAGAAAATCAAGAAACTTTGTATTCTTTAGGAAAATCCACTTTTGGCCTGTTCCAAGGCTGATACGTCTTTTAAGACCATAAAAGAAGTAAATGTATGTTTTGGTTATTAAAGTTATGAAACCATCAGGTATTCATGGTAATGTCATGAAACTTGTAAATCGTGTGTTCTGAGACACTTTCTTGAAGAAAATCCACTTTTGGACTCGGTACAGGCTAAAAAGATGTTTCGGACCATAAAAAGAAGTAAATGTATTTTTTAAGCAGTAAAGTTATGAAAGCAATAGATATTCATAAAAATGCAAAGAAATATGTAAGTATTGTGTTCAAAACACTTTCTTGAAGAAAATCCAAGAACTTTGTATTCTTTAGGAAAATCCACTTTTGGCCTGTTCCAAGGCTGAAACGTCTTTTAAGACCATAAAAGAAGTAAATGTATTTTTTGGGCAGTAAAGTTATAAAATCACCAGATATTTATGAAAATGCAAAGAAACATGTAATTCTTGTGTTCTGAGACACTTTCTTGAAGAAAATCAAGGAACTTTGTTTTCTTTAAGAAAATCCACTTTTGGACTCTGTACAGGCTAAAAAGTTGTTTTGTCCATAAAAAGAAGTAAATGTATTTTTTAAGCAGTAAAGTTATGAAAGCACCAGATATTCATAAAAATGCAAAGAAACATCTATGTATTGTGTTCTAAAACACTTTCTTGAAGAAAATCAAGAAACTTTGTATTCTTTAGGAAAATCCACTTTTGGCCTGTTCCAAGGCTGATACGTCTTTTAAGACCATAAAAGAAGTAAATGTATGTTTTGGTTATTAAAGTTATGAAACCATCAGGTATTCATGGTAATGTCATGAAACTTATAAATCGTGTGTTCTGAGACACTTTCTTGAAGAAAATCAACAAACTCAGTATCCTGAATGAAAATCCACTTTTGGACTCTGTACAGGCTAAAAAAATGTTTTGGACCATAAAAAGAAGTAAATTTTTTTTTTTAAGCAGTAAAGTTATGAAAGCACCAGATATTCATAAAAATGCAAAGAAACATCTAAGTATTGTGTTCAAAACACTTTCTTGAAGAAAATCAAGAAACTTTGTATTCTTTAGGAATATCCACTTTTGGCCTGTTCCAAGGCTGAAACGTCTTTTAAGACCATAAAAGAAGTAAATGTATTTTTTGGGCAGTAAAGTTATGAAACCATCAGGTATTCATGGAAATGTCATGAAATTTGTAAGTCTTGTGTTCTGAGACACTTTCTTGAAGAAAATCAACAAACTGAGTATTCTTAAAGAAAATCCACTTTTGGACTCTGTACAGGCTCAAAAGATGTTTCGGACCATAAAAAGAAGTAAATGTATTTTTTAAGCAGTAAAGTTATGAAAGCACCAGATATTCATAAAAATGCAAAGAAATATGTAAGTATTGTGTTCAAAACATTTTCTTGAAGAAAATCCAAGAACTTTGTATTCTTTAGGAAAATCCACTTTTGGACTCTGTACAGGCTAAAAAGTTGTTTTGGACCATAAAAAGAAGTAAATGTATTTTTTGGGCAGTAAAGTTATAAAATCACCAGATATTTATGAAAATGCAAAGAAACATGTAAGTCTTGTGTTCTGAGACACTTTCTTGAAGAAAATCCAAGAACTTTGTATTCTTTAGGAAAATCCACTTTTGGCATGTTTTCAAGGCTAATACGTCTTTTAAGACCATAAAAGAAGTAAATGTATTTTTTGGGCAGTAAAGTTATAAAAGCACCAGATATTTATGAAAATGCAAAGAAACATGTAAGTCTTGTGTTCTGAGACACTTTCTTGAAGAAAATCAAGGAACTTTGTTTTCTTTAAGAAAATCTACTTTAGGCCTGTTCCAAGGATGAAACGTCTTTTAAGACCATAAAAGAAGTAAATGTATTTTTTGGGCAGTAAAGTGATGAAACCATCAGGTATTCATGGAAATGTCATGAAACTTCTAAGTCTTGTGTTCTGAGACACTTTCTTGAAGAAAATCAACAAACTGAGTATTCTTAAAGAAAATCCACTTTTGGACTCTGTACAGGTTAAAAAGTTGTTTCGGACCATAAAAAGAAGTAAATGTATTTTTTGGGCAGTAAAGTTATAAAATCACCAGATATTTATGAAAATGCAAAGAAACATGTAAGTCTTGTGTTCTGAGACACTTTCTTGAAGAAAATCAAGGAACTTTGTTTTCTTTAAGAAAATCCACTTTTGGACTCTGTACAGGCTAAAAAGTTGTTTTGGACCATAAAAAGAAGTAAATGTATTTTTTGGGCAGTAAAGTTATAAAATCACCAGATATTTATGAAAATGCAAAGAAACATGTAAGTATTGTGTTCTAAAACACTTTCTTGAAGAAAATCAAGAAACTTTGTATTCTTTAGGAATATCCACTTTTGGCCTGTTCCAAGGCTGAAACGTCTTTTAAGACCATAAAAGAAGTAAATGTATTTTTTGGGCAGTAAAGTTATGAAACCATCAGGTATTCATGGAAATGTCATGAAATTTGTAAGTCTTGTGTTCTGAGACACTTTCTTGAAGAAAATCAACAAACTCAGTATCCTGAATGAAAATCCACTTTTGGACTCTGTACAGGCTAAAAAAATGTTTTGGACCATAAAAAGAAGTAAATTTTTTTTTTTAAGCAGTAAAGTTATGAAAGCACCAGATATTCATAAAAATGCAAAGAAACATCTAAGTATTGTGTTCAAAACACTTTCTTGAAGAAAATCAAGAAACTTTGTATTCTTTAGGAATATCCACTTTTGGCCTGTTCCAAGGCTGAAACGTCTTTTAAGACCATAAAAGAAGTAAATGTATTTTTTGGGCAGTAAAGTTATGAAACCATCAGGTATTCATGGAAATGTCATGAAATTTGTAAGTCTTGTGTTCTGAGACACTTTCTTGAAGAAAATCAACAAACTGAGTATTCTTAAAGAAAATCCACTTTTGGACTCTGTACAGGCTCAAAAGATGTTTCGGACCATAAAAAGAAGTAAATGTATTTTTTAAGCAGTAAAGTTATGAAAGCACCAGATATTCATAAAAATGCAAAGAAATATGTAAGTATTGTGTTCAAAACATTTTCTTGAAGAAAATCCAAGAACTTTGTATTCTTTAGGAAAATCCACTTTTGGACTCTGTACAGGCTAAAAAGTTGTTTTGGACCATAAAAAGAAGTAAATGTATTTTTTGGGCAGTAAAGTTATAAAATCACCAGATATTTATGAAAATGCAAAGAAACATGTAAGTCTTGTGTTCTGAGACACTTTCTTGAAGAAAATCCAAGAACTTTGTATTCTTTAGGAAAATCCACTTTTGGCATGTTTTCAAGGCTAATACGTCTTTTAAGACCATAAAAGAAGTAAATGTATTTTTTGGGCAGTAAAGTTATAAAAGCACCAGATATTTATGAAAATGCAAAGAAACATGTAAGTCTTGTGTTCTGAGACACTTTCTTGAAGAAAATCAAGGAACTTTGTTTTCTTTAAGAAAATCTACTTTAGGCCTGTTCCAAGGATGAAACGTCTTTTAAGACCATAAAAGAAGTAAATGTATTTTTTGGGCAGTAAAGTGATGAAACCATCAGGTATTCATGGAAATGTCATGAAACTTCTAAGTCTTGTGTTCTGAGACACTTTCTTGAAGAAAATCAACAAACTGAGTATTCTTAAAGAAAATCCACTTTTGGACTCTGTACAGGCTCAAAAGTTGTTTCGGACCATAAAAAGAAGTAAATGTATTTTTTGGGCAGTAAAGTTATAAAATCACCAGATATTTATGAAAATGCAAAGAAACATGTAAGTCTTGTGTTCTGAGACACTTTCTTGAAGAAAATCCAAGAACTTTGTATTCTTTAGGAAAATCCACTTTTGGCATGTTTTCAAGGCTAATACGTCTTTTAAGACCATAAAAGAAGTAAATGTATTTTTTGGGCAGTAAAGTTATAAAAGCACCAGATATTTATGAAAATGCAAAGAAACATGTAAGTCTTGTGTTCTGAGACACTTTCTTGAAGAAAATCAAGGAACTTTGTTTTCTTTAAGAAAATCTACTTTAGGCCTGTTCCAAGGATGAAACGTCTTTTAAGACCATAAAAGAAGTAAATGTATTTTTTGGGCAGTAAAGTGATGAAACCATCAGGTATTCATGGAAATGTCATGAAACTTCTAAGTCTTGTGTTCTGAGACACTTTCTTGAAGAAAATCAACAAACTGAGTATTCTTAAAGAAAATCCACTTTTGGACTCTGTACAGGCTCAAAAGTTGTTTCGGACCATAAAAAGAAGTAAATGTATTTTTTGGGCAGTAAAGTTATAAAATCACCAGATATTTATGAAAATGCAAAGAAACATGTAAGTCTTGTGTTCTGAGACACTTTCTTGAAGAAAATCAAGGAACTTTGTTTTCTTTAAGAAAATCCACTTTTGGACTCTGTACAGGCTAAAAAGTTGTTTTGGACCATAAAAAGAAGTAAATGTATTTTTTGGGCAGTAAAGTTATAAAATCACCAGATATTTATGAAAATGCAAAGAAACATGTAAGTATTGTGTTCTAAAACACTTTCTTGAAGAAAATCAAGGAACTTTGTTTTCTTTAGGAAAATCCACTTTTGGCCTGTTCCAAGACTGATACGTCTTTTAAGACCATACAAGAAGTAAATGTATGTTTTGGTTAGTAAAGTTATGTAACCATCAGGTATTCATGGTAATGTCATGAAACTTGTAAATCGTGTGTTCTGAGACACTTTCTTGAAGAAAATCAACAAACTCAGTATCCTGAAAGAAAATCCACTTTTGGACTCTGTACAGGCTAAAAAGATGTTTCGGACCATAAAAAGAAGTAAATGTATTTTTTAAAAAGTAAAGTGATGAAAGCACCAGATATTCATGAAAATGCAAAGAAATATGTAAGTATTGTGTTCTGAGACACTTTCTTGAAGAAAATCGAGGAACTTTGAATTCTTTAGGAAAAATCATGTTTGGCCTGTTCCAAGGCTGATACGTCTTTTAAGACCATACAAGAAGTAAATGTATTTTTTGGGCAGTAAAGTTATGAAACCATCAGGTATTCATGGAAATGTCATGAAACTTGTAAGTCTTGTGTTCTGAGACACTTTCTTGAAGAAAATCAACAAACTAAGTATTCTTAAAGAAAATTCACTTTTGGACTTTGTACAGGCTAAAAAGATGTTTCGGACCATAAAAAGAAGTAAATGTATTTTTTGGGCAGTAAAGTTATAAAATCACCAGATATTTATGAAAATGCAAAGAAACATGTAAGTCTTGTGTTCTGAGACACTTTCTTGAAGAAAATCAAGGAACTTTGTTTTCTTTAAGAAAATCCACTTTTGGACTCTGTACAGGCTAAAAAGTTGTTTTGGACCATAAAAAGAAGTAAATGTATTTTTTGGGCAGTAAAGTTATAAAATCACCAGATATTTATGAAAATGCAAAGAAACATGTAAGTATTGTGTTCTAAAACACTTTCTTGAAGAAAATCAAGAAACTTTGTATTCTTTAGGAATATCCACTTTTGGCCTGTTCCAAGGCTGAAACGTCTTTTAAGACCATAAAAGAAGTAAATGTATTTTTTGGGCAGTAAAGTTATGAAACCATCAGGTATTCATGGAAATGTCATGAAACTTGTAAGTCTTGTGTTCTGAGACACTTTCTTGAAGAAAATCAACAAACTAAGTATTCTTAAAGAAAATTCACTTTTGGACTTTGTACAGGCTAAAAAGATGTTTCGGACCATAAAAAGAAGTAAATGTATTTTTTGGGCAGTAAAGTTATAAAATCACCAGATATTTATGAAAATGCAAAGAAACATGTAATTCTTGTGTTCTGAGACACTTTCTTGAAGAAAATCAAGGAACTTTGTTTTCTTTAAGAAAATCCACTTTTGGACTCTGTACAGGCTAAAAAGTTGTTTTGTCCATAAAAAGAAGTAAATGTATTTTTTAAGCAGTAAAGTTATGAAAGCACCAGATATTCATAAAAATGCAAAGAAACATCTATGTATTGTGTTCTAAAACACTTTCTTGAAGAAAATCAAGAAACTTTGTATTCTTTAGGAAAATCCACTTTTGGCCTGTTCCAAGGCTGATACGTCTTTTAAGACCATAAAAGAAGTAAATGTATGTTTTGGTTATTAAAGTTATGAAACCATCAGGTATTCATGGTAATGTCATGAAACTTGTAAATCGTGTGTTCTGAGACACTTTCTTGAAGAAAATCCACTTTTGGACTCGGTACAGGCTAAAAAATTGTTTTGGACCATAAAAAGAAGTACATTTTTTTTTTTAAGCAGTAAAGTTATGAAAGCACCAGATATTCATAAAAATGCAAAGAAAAATGTAAGTATTGTGTTCAAAACACTTTCTTGAAGAAAATCCAGAAACTTTGTATTCTTTAGGAAAATCCACTTTTGGCCTGTTCCAAGGCTGAAACGTCTTTTAAGACCATAAAAGAAGTAAATGTATTTTTTGGGCAGTAAAGTTATGAAACCATCAGGTATTCATGGAAATGTCATGAAATTTGTAAGTCTTGTGTTCTGAGACACTTTCTTGAAGAAAATCAACAAACTGAGTATTCTTAAAGAAAATCCACTTTTGGACTCTGTACAGGCTCAAAAGATGTTTCGGACCATAAAAAGAAGTAAATGTATTTTTTAAGCAGTAAAGTTATGAAAGCACCAGATATTCATAAAAATGCAAAGAAACATGTAAGTCTTGTGTTCTGAGACACTTTCTTGAAGAAAATCCAAGAACTATGTATTCTTTAGGAAAATCCACTTTTGGCATGTTTTCAAGGCTAATACGTCTTTTAAGACCATAAAAGAAGTAAATGTATTTTTTGGGCAGTAAAGTTATAAAAGCACAAGATATTTATGTAAATGCAAAGAAACATGTAAGTCTTGTGTTCTGAGACACTTTCTTGAAGAAAATCAAGGAACTTTGTTTTCTTTAAGAAAATCCACTTTTGGACTCTGTACAGGCTAAAAAGTTGTTTTGGACCATAAAAAGAAGTAAATGTATTTTTTGGGCAGTAAAGTTATAAAAGCACCAGATATTTATGAAAATGCAAAGAAACATGTAAGTCTTGTGGTCTGAGACACTTTCTTGAAGAAAATCAAGGAACTTTGTTTTCTTTAAGAAAATCCACTTTTGGACTCTGTACAGGCTAAAAAGTTGTTTTGGACCATAAAAAGAAGTAAATGTATTTTTTGGGCAGTAAAGTTATAAAATCACCAGATATTTATGAAAATGCAAAGAAACATGTAAGTCTTGTGTTCTGAGACACTTTCTTGAAGAAAATCCAAGAACTTTGTATTCTTTAGGAAAATCCACTTTTGGCATGTTTTCAAGGCTAATACGTCTTTTAAGACCATAAAAGAAGTAAATATATTTTTTGGGCAGTAAAGTTATAAAAGCACCAGATATTTATGAAAATGCAAAGAAACATGTAAGTCTTGTGGTCTGAGACACTTTCTTGAAGAAAATCAAGGAACTTTGTTTTCTTTAAGAAAATCCACTTTTGGCCTGTTCCAAGGCTGAAACGTCTTTTAAGACCATAAAAGAAGTAAATGTATTTTTTGGGCAGTAAAGTGATGAAACCATCAGGTATTCATGGAAATGTCATGAAACTTGTAAGTCTTGTGTTCTGAGACACTTTCTTGAAGAAAATCAACAAACTAAGTATTCTTAAAGAAAATTCACTTTTGGACTTTGTACAGGCTAAAAAGATGTTTCGGACCATAAAAAGAAGTAAATGTATTTTTTGGGCAGTAAAGTTATAAAATCACCAGATATTTATGAAAATGCAAAGAAACATGTAATTCTTGTGTTCTGAGACACTTTCTTGAAGAAAATCAAGGAACTTTGTTTTCTTTAAGAAAATCCACTTTTGGACTCTGTACAGGCTAAAAAGTTGTTTTGTCCATAAAAAGAAGTAAATGTATTTTTTAAGCAGTAAAGTTATGAAAGCACCAGATATTCATAAAAATGCAAAGAAAAATGTAAGTATTGTGTTCAAAACACTTTCTTGAAGAAAATCCAGAAACTTTGTATTCTTTAGGAAAATCCACTTTTGGCCTGTTCCAAGGCTGAAACGTCTTTTAAGACCATAAAAGAAGTAAATGTATTTTTTGGGCAGTAAAGTTATGAAACCATCAGGTATTCATGGAAATGTCATGAAATTCTTGTGTTCTGAGACACTTTCTTGAAGAAAATCAACAAACTGAGTATTCTTAAAGAAAATCCACTTTTGGACTCTGTACAGGCTCAAAAGATGTTTCGGACAATAAAAAGAAGTAAATGTATTTTTTAAGCAGTAAAGTTATGAAAGCACCAGATATTCATAAAAATGCAAAGAAACATGTAAGTCTTGTGTTCTGAGACACTTTCTTGAAGAAAATCCAAGAACTATGTATTCTTTAGGAAAATCCACTTTTGGCATGTTTTCAAGGCTAATACGTCTTTTAAGACCATAAAAGAAGTAAATGTATTTTTTGGGCAGTAAAGTTATAAAAGCACCAGATATTTATGAAAATGCAAAGAAACATGTAAGTCTTGTGTTCTGAGACACTTTCTTGAAGAAAATCAAGAAACTTTGTATTCTTTAGGAAAATCCACTTTTGGCCTGTTCCAAGGCTGATACATCTTTTAAGACCATAAAAGAAGTAAATGTATGTTTTGGTTAGTAAAGTTATGAAACCATCAGGTATTCATGGAAATGTCATGAAACTTGTATATCTTGTGTTCTGAGACACTTTCTTGAAGAAACCCAACAAACTGAGTATTCTTAAAGAAAATCCACTTTTGGACTCTGTACAGGCTCAAAAGTTGTTTCGGACCATAAAAAGAAGTAAAAATATTTTTTGGGCAGTAAAGTTATAAAAGCACAAGATATTTATGTAAATGCAAAGAAACATGTAAGTCTTGTGTTCTGAGACACTTTCTTGAAGAAAATCAAGGAACTTTGTTTTCTTTAAGAAAATCCACTTTTGGACTCTGTACAGGCTAAAAAGTTGTTTTGGACCATAAAAAGAAGTAAATGTATTTTTTGGGCAGTAAAGTTATAAAAGCACCAGATATTTATGAAAATGCAAAGAAACATGTAAGTCTTGTGGTCTGAGACACTTTCTTGAAGAAAATCAAGGAACTTTGTTTTCTTTAAGAAAACTCATGTTTGGTCTGTTCCAAAGCTGATACTTCTTTTAAGACCATAAAAACATGGAGATACAGCTTTGAAGCAGTAAAGCTATTAAACCATCAGGTATTCATTGAAATGTCATGAAACTTGTTATTCTTGTGTTCTTAGACACTTTATTGAAGGAAATCAAGGAACTTTGTATTCCTTAAGAAAATCCACTTTTGGACTCTGTAAAGGCTAAAAAGATGTTTCGGACCATAAAAAGAAGTAAATGTATTTTTTAAGCAGTAAAGTTATGAAAGCACCAGATATTCATAAAAATGCAAAGAAATATGTAAGTATTGTGTTCAAAACACTTTCTTAAAGAAAATCCAAGAACTTTGTATTCTTTAGGAAAATCCACTTTTGGCCTGTTCCAAGGCTGAAACGTCTTTTAAGACCATAAAAGAAGTAAATGTATTTTTTGGGCAGAAAAGTTATGAAACCATCAGGTATTCATGGAAATGTCATGAAACTTGTAAGTCTTGTGTTCTGAGACACTTTCTTGAAGAAAATCAACAAACAGTATTCTTAAAGAAAATTCACTTTTGGACTTTGTACAGGCTAAAAAGATGTTTCGGACCATAAAAAGAAGTAAATGTATTTTTTAAGCAGTAAAGATATGAAAGCACCAGATATTTATGAAAATGCAAAGAAACATGTAAGTCTTGTGTTCTGAGACACTTTCTTGAAGAAAATCAAGGAACTTTGTTTTCTTTAAGAAAATCCACTTTTGGCCTGTTCCAAGGCTGAAACGTCTTTTAAGACCATAAAAGAAGTAAATGTATGTTTTGGTTAGTAAAGTTATGAAACCATCAGGTATTCATGGAAATGTCATGAAACTTGTATATCTTGTGTTCTGAGACACTTTCTTGAAGAAACCCAACAAACTGAGTATTCTTAAAGAAAATCCACTTTTGGACTCTGTACAGGCTCAAAAGTTGTTTCGGACCATAAAAAGAAGTAAAAATATTTTTTGGGCAGTAAAGTTATAAAAGCACAAGATATTTATGTAAATGCAAAGAAACATGTAAGTCTTGTGTTCTGAGACACTTTCTTGAAGAAAATCAAGGAACTTTGTTTTCTTTAAGAAAATCCACTTTTGGCCTGTTCCAAGGCTGAAACGTCTTTTAAGACCATAAAAGAAGTAAATGTATGTTTTGGTTAGTAAAGTTATGAAACCATCAGGTATTCATGGAAATGTCATGAAACTTGTATATCTTGTGTTCTGAGACACTTTCTTGAAGAAACCCAACAAACTGAGTATTCTTAAAGAAAATCCACTTTTGGACTCTGTACAGGCTCAAAAGTTGTTTCGGACCATAAAAAGAAGTAAAAATATTTTTTGGGCAGTAAAGTTATAAAAGCACAAGATATTTATGTAAATGCAAAGAAACATGTAAGTCTTGTGTTCTGAGACACTTTCTTGAAGAAAATCAAGGAACTTTGTTTTCTTTAAGAAAATCCACTTTTGGACTCTGTACAGGCTAAAAAGTTGTTTTGGACCATAAAAAGAAGTAAATGTATTTTTTGGGCAGTAAAGTTATAAAAGCACCAGATATTTATGAAAATGCAAAGAAACGTGTAAGTCTTGTGTTCTGAGACACTTTCTTGAAGAAAATCAAGGAACTTTGTTTTCTTTAAGAAAATCCACTTTTGGCCTGTTCCAAGGCTGAAACGTCTTTTAAGACCATAAAAGAAGTAAATGTATTTTTTGGGCAGTAAAGTGATGAAACCATCAGGTATTCATGGAAATGTCATGAAACTTGTAAGTCTTGTGTTCTGAGACACTTTCTTGAAGAAAATCAACAAACTGAGTATTCTTAAAGAAAATCCACTTTTGGACTCTGTACAGGCTCAAAAGTTGTTTCGGACCATAAAAAGAAGTAAATGTATTTTTTGGGCAGTAAAGTTATAAAAGCACAAGATATTTATGTAAATGCAAAGAAACATGTAAGTCTTGTGTTCTGAGACACTTTCTTGAAGAAAATCAAGGAACTTTGTTTTCTTTAAGAAAATCCACTTTTGGACTCTGTACAGGCTAAAAAGTTGTTTTGGACCATAAAAAGAAGTAAATGTATTTTTTGGGCAGTAAAGTTATAAAAGCACCAGATATTTATGAAAATGCAAAGAAACATGTAAGTTTGTGTTCTGAGACACTTTCTTGAAGAAAATCAAGGAACTTTGCAATCTTTAGGAAAACTCATGTTTGGTCTGTTCCAAAGCTGATACTTCTTTTAAGACCATAAAAACATGGAGATACAGCTTTGAAGCAGTAAAGCTATTAAACCATCAGGTATTCATTGAAATGTCATGAAACTTGTAAATCTTGTGTTCTTAGACACTTTATTGAAGGAAATCAAGGAACTTTGTATTCCTTAAGAAAATCCACTTTTGGACTGTACAGGCTAAAAAGATGTTTCGGACCATAAAAAGAAGTAAATGTATTTTTTAAGCAGTAAAGTTATGAAAGCACCAGATATTCATAAAAATGCAAAGAAATATGAAAGTATTGTGTTCAAAACACTTTCTTGAAGAAAATCCAAGAACTTTGTATTCTTTAGGAAAATCCACTTTTGGCCTGTTCCAAGGCTGAAACGTCTTTTAAGACCATAAAAGAAGTAAATGTATTTTTTGGGCAGTAAAGTTATGAAACCATCAGGTATTCATGGAAATGTCATGAAACTTGTAAGTCTTGTGTTCTGAGACACTTTCTTGAAGAAAATCAACAAACTGAGTATTCTTAAAGAAAATCCACTTTTGGACTCTGTACAGGCTCAAAAGTTGTTTCGGACCATAAAAAGAAGTACATGTATTTTTTGGGCAGTAAAGTTATAAAAGCACCAGATATTTATGAAAATGCAAAGAACCACCTATCAAACCATCAGGTATTCATTGAAATGTCATGAAACTTGTAAATCTTGTGTTCTGAGACACTTTCTTGAAGGAAATCAAGGAACTTTGTATTCTTTAAGAAAATCCACTTTTTTAGAAAATGTACAGGCTAAAAAGATGTTTCGGACCATAAAAAGAAGTAAATGTATTTTTTAAGCAGTAAAGTTATGAAAGCACCAGATATTCATAAAAATGCAAAGAAACATCTAAGTATTGTGTTCTAAAACACTTTCTTGAAGAAAATCAAGAAACTTTGTATTCTTTAGGAATATCCACTTTTGGCCTGTTCCAAGGCTGATACGTCTTTTAAGACCATAAAAGAAGTTAAGTTATTTTTTAAGCAGTAAAGTGATGAAAGCACCAGATAGTCATGAAAATGCAAAGAAACATGTAAGTCTTGTGTTCTGAGACACTTTCTTGAAGAAAATCAAGAAACTTTGTATTCTTTAGGAAAATCCACTTTTGGCCTGTTCCAAGGCTGAACTTGTAAATCGTGTGTTCTGAGACACTTTCTTGAAGAAAATCAACAAACTCAGTATCCTGAAAGAAAATCCACTTTTGGACTCTGTACAGGCTAAAAAGATGTTTCGGACCATAAAAAGAAGTAAATGTATTTTTTAAAAAGTAAAGTGATGAAAGCACCAGATATTCATGAAAATGCAAAGAAATATGTAAGTATTGTGTTCTGAGACACTTTCTTGAAGAAAATCGAGGAACTTTGAATTCTTTAGGAAAAATCATGTTTGGCCTGTTCCAAGGCTGATACGTCTTTTAAGACCATAAAAGAAGTAAATGTATTTTTTGGGGAGTAAAGTTATGAAACTGTTAGGTATTCATGGAAATGTCATGACATTTGTAAGTGTTGTGTTTCTGAGACACTTTCTTGAAGGAAATCAAGGAACTTTGTATTCTTTAAGAAAATCCACTTTTGGACTCTGTACAGGCTAAAAAGTTGTTTCGGACCATAAAAAGAAGTAAATGTATTTTTTGGGCAGTAAAGTTATGAAAGCACCAGATATTTATAAAAATGCAAAAAAAACATGTAAGGCTTGTGTTCTGAGACACTTTCTTGAAGAAAATCAAAGAACTTTGTTTTCTTTAAGAAAATCCACTTTTGGAATCTGTACAGGCTAAAAAGATGTTTCGGACCATAAAAAGAAGTAAATGTATTTTTTGGGCAGTAAAGTTATAAAAGCACCAGATATTTATGAAAATGCAAAGAAACATGTAAGTCTTGTGTTCTGAGACACTTTCTTGAAGAAAATCAACAAACTGAGTATTCTTTAGGAAAATCCACTTTTGGCATGTTTCCAAGGCTAATACGTCTTTTAAGACCATAAAAGAAGTAAATGTATGTTTTGGTTATTAAAGTTATGAAACCATCAGGTATTCATGGTAACTTTTAAATCGTGTGTTCTGAGACACTTTCTTGAAGAAGTGGATTTTTCAAAAGTGCATCTTTCAAATGTGCATCTTTTAAAAGTGCATTTTTCAAATGTAAATTTTTCAAAAGTGCATCATTCAAAAGTTAGCATTGGCTAAAAGTTTGCATTAGCGCTAATTTTCAATGAGAACATGGAGTTATTATTGGGTTCAATAGAAACACGATTAAACGACCGTTTGACAACAAAATCGCAGAGAGCGGACAGCAGAGGACCCTCTACTAGGATCTGTTGGTTTTAACTAGATTGATTGTTCGTCGTTTGATTGTGCTTCAAGGATATCATTCAGCTCAACCAGGGCAATTGACCCTTCAACTTACAAGCAGTTTGGACATTCTTCAGAGGATTTATGGACGTTTGAAGGATGGAAATCTGGGTTTTCAAACCACTGCCAAACAGAGATGCTAAGGGCTACAGAATCACAGCTGACATGGTTGGGACCCATATGGGAGAGGCTACAATCTGGAAAAGAAAGCTAAGATCTAGCATGCTTAGACAAAAATCACTTTCAATCTGAACAAATGTAACCCCATTTCCTATTAAAAGGCTCTGTCTAGAGTGTGTGTGCAAAATCTGGAGTCTGTGGGACCAAGTATGGAGATTTCATGGCGAGTTTTGCACTTGTCAAAAAAGACGAATAAATAAGGCTTTTAAGGCCCAATTTTACACTTTGGGCCTGTTTTGAGGCCCTTAACCTGTAGCGATTATCCCCAAACTTTAGGGTATTCATATTCAGACGCCACTCTTGGAATGTACATTTTTCAAAAGTGCATCTTTCAAAAGTGCATTTATCAAATGTGCATTTTTCAAAAGTGCATTTTTCAAAAGTGCATTTTTCAAAAGTGCATTTTTCAAAAGTGCATCTTTTAAAAGTGCATCTTTCAAAAGTGCATTTATCAAATGTGCATTTTTCAAAAGTGCATTTTTCAAAAGTGCATTTTTCAAAAGTACATTTTTCAAAAGTGCATCATTCAAAAGTGCATTTTTCAAATGTGCATTTTTCAAATGTGCATTTTTCAAAAGTGCATTTTTCAAAAGTGCATTTTTCAAAAAAGCATATTTCAAAAGTACATTTTTCAAAAGTGCATTTTTCAAATGTGCATCTTTCAAAAAAGCATCATTCAAAAGCGCATTTTTCAAAAGTGCATCATTCAAAAGTTAGCATTGGCTAAAAGTTCGCATTAGCGCTAATTTTCAATGAGAACATGGAGTTATTATTGGGTTCAATAGAAACACGATTAAACGACCGATTGACACCAAAATCGCAGAGAGCGGACAGCAGAGGACCCTCTACTAGGATCTGTTGGTTTTAACTAGATTGATTGTTCGTCGTTTTTTTCTAGAGGGTCTACAGACTTGTGCTTCAAGGATATCATTCAGCTCAACCAGGGCAATTGACCCTTCAACTTACAAGCAGTTTGGACATTCTTCAGAGGATTTATGGACGTTTGAAGGATGGAAATCTGGGTATTCAAACCACTGCCAAACAGAGATGCTAAGGGCTACAGAATCACAGCTGACATGGTTGGGACCCATATGGGAGAGGCTACAATCTGGAAAAGAAAGCTAAGATCTAGCATGCTTGGACAAAAATCACTTTCAATCTGAACAAATGTAACCCCAATTCCTATTAATAGGCTATGTCTAGAGTGTGTGTGCAAAATCTGGAGTCTGTGGGACCAAGTATGGAGATTTCATGGCGAGTTTTGCACTTGTCAAAAAAGACGAATAAATAAGGCTTTTAAGGCCCAATTTTACACTTTGGGCCTGTTTTGAGGCCCTTAACCTGTAGCGATTAGCCCCAAACTTTAGGGTATTCATATTCAGACGCCACTCTTGGAATGTGCATTTTTCAAAAGTGCATCATTCAAAAGTGCATCATTCAAAAGTGCATCTTTTAAAAGTGCATTTTTCAAAAGTGCATTTTTCAAAAGTGCATCTTTCAAAAGTGCATTTTTCAAAAGTGCATTTTTCAAAAAAGCATTTTTCAAAAGTGCATTTTTCAAAAGTGCATTTTTCAAAAGTGCATTTTTCAAAAGTACATTTTTCAAAAGTACATTTTTCAAAAGTGCATTTTTCAAATGTGCATCTTTCAAAAAAGCATCATTCAAAAGCGCATTTTTCAAAAGTGCATCATTCAAAAGTTAGCATTGGCTAAAAGTTCGCATTAGCGCTAATTTTCAATGAGAACATGGAGTTATTATTGGGTTCAATAGAAACACGATTAAACGACCGATTGACACCAAAATCGCAGAGAGCGGACAGCAGAGGACCCTCTACTAGGATCTGTTGGTTTTAACTAGATTGATTGTTCGTCGTTTTTTTCTAGAGGGTCTACAGACTTGTGCTTCAAGGATATCATTCAGCTCAACCAGGGCAATTGACCCTTCAACTTACAAGCAGTTTGGACATTCTTCAGAGGATTTATGGACGTTTGAAGGATGGAAATCTGGGTTTTCAAACCACTGCCAAACAGAGATGCTAAGGGCTACAGAATCACAGCTGACATGGTTGGGACCCATATGGGAGAGGCTACAATCTGGAAAAGAAAGCTAAGATCTAGCATGCTTAGACAAAAATCACTTTCAATCTGAACAAATGTAACCCCATTTCCTATTAATAGGCTATGTCTAGAGTGTGTGTGCAAAATCTGGAGTCTGTGGGACCAAGTATGGAGATTTCATGGCGAGTTTTGCACTTGTCAAAAAAGACGAATAAATAAGGCTTTTAAGGCCCAATTTTACACTTTGGGCCTGTTTTGAGGCCCTTAACCTGTAGCGATTAGCCCCAAACTTTAGGTTATTCATATTCAGACGCCACTCTTGGAATGTGCATTTTTCAAAAGTGCATCATTCAAAAGTGCATCATTCAAAAGTGCATCTTTTAAAAGTGCATTTTTCAAAAGTGCATTTTTCAAAAGTGCATCTTTCAAAAGTGCATTTTTCAAAAGTGCATTTTTCAAAAAAGCATTTTTCAAAAGTGCATTTTTCAAAAGTGCATTTTTCAAAAGTGCATTTTTCAAAAGTACATTTTTCAAAAGTACATTTTTCAAAAGTGCATTTTTCAAATGTGCATCTTTCAAAAAAGCATCATTCAAAAGCGCATTTTTCAAAAGTGCATCATTCAAAAGTTAGCATTGGCTAAAAGTTCGCATTAGCGCTAATTTTCAATGAGAACATGGAGTTATTATTGGGTTCAATAGAAACACGATTAAACGACCGATTGACACCAAAATCGCAGAGAGCGGACAGCAGAGGACCCTCTACTAGGATCTGTTGGTTTTAACTAGATTGATTGTTCGTCGTTTTTTTCTAGAGGGTCTACAGACTTGTGCTTCAAGGATATCATTCAGCTCAACCAGGGCAATTGACCCTTCAACTTACAAGCAGTTTGGACATTCTTCAGAGGATTTATGGACGTTTGAAGGATGGAAATCTGGGTTTTCAAACCACTGCCAAACAGAGATGCTAAGGGCTACAGAATCACAGCTGACATGGTTGGGACCCATATGGGAGAGGCTACAATCTGGAAAAGAAAGCTAAGATCTAGCATGCTTAGACAAAAATCACTTTCAATCTGAACAAATGTAATACATTTTCATTTCCTATTAATAGGCTATGTCTAGAGTGTGTGTGCAAAATCTGGAGTCTGTGGGACCAAGTATGGAGATTTCATGGCGAGTTTTGCACTTGTCCAAAAAGACGAATAAATAAGGCTTTTAAGGCCCAATTTTACACTTTGGGCCTGTTTTGAGGCCCTTAACCTGTAGCGATTAGCCCCAAACTTTAGGTTATTCATATTCAGACGCCAGTCTTGGAATGTGCATTTTTCAAAAGTGCATCATTCAAAAGTGCATCTTTCAAAAGTGCATCTTTAAAATCTGCATCTTTTAAAAGTGCATTTTTCAAAAGTGCATTTTTCAAAAGTGCATCTTTCAAAGGTGCATCTTTCAAATGTGCATCTTTTAAAAGTGCATTTTTCAAAAGTTCATTTTTCAAAAGTGCATTTTTCAAAAGTACTTTTTTCAAAAGTACATTTTTCAAAAGTGCATCTTTCAAAAGTGCATTTTTCAAATGTGCATTTTTCAAATGTGCATTTTTCAAAAGTGCATTTTTCAAAAAAGCATATTTCAAAAGTACATTTTTCAAAAGTGCATTTTTTAAAAGTGCATTTTTCAAATGTGCATCTTTCAAAAAAGCATCATTCAAAAGCGCATTTTTCAAAAGTGCATTATTCAAAAGTTAGCATTGGCTAAAAGTTCGCATTAGCGCTAATTTTCAATGAGAACATGGAGTTATTATTGGGTTCAATAGAAACACGATTAAACGACCGATTGACACCAAAATCGCAGAGAGCGGACAGCAGAGGACCCTCTACTAGGATCTGTTGGTTTTAACTAGATTGATTGTTCGTTGTTTTTTTCTAGAGGGTCTACAGACTTGTGCTTCAAGGATATCATTCAGCTCAACCAGGGCAATTGACCCTTCAACTTACAAGCAGTTTGGACATTCTTCAGAGGATTTATGGACGTTTGAAGGATGGAAATCTGGGTTTTCAAACCACTGCCAAACAGAGATGCTAAGGGCTACAGAATCACAGCTGACATGGTTGGGACCCATATGGGAGAGGCTACAATCTGGAAAAGAAAGCTAAGATCTAGCATGCTTAGACAAAAATCACTTTCAATCTGAACAAATGTAACCCCATTTCCTATTAATAGGCTATGTCTAGAGTGTGTATGCAAAATCTGGAGTCTGTGGGACCAAGTATGGAGATTTCATGGCGAGTTTTGCACTTGTCAAAAAAGACGAATAAATAAGGCTTTTAAGGCCCAATTTTACACTTTGGGCCTGTTTTGAGGCCCTTAACCTGTAGCGATTAGCCCCAAACTTTAGGTTATTCATATTCAGACGCCAGTCTTGGAATGTGCATTTTTCAAAAGTGCATCATTCAAAAGTGCATCTTTCAAAAGTGCATCTTTAAAATCTGCATCTTTTAAAAGTGCATTTTTCAAAAGTGCATCTTTCAAAAGTGCATCTTTCAAAGGTGCATCTTTCAAATGTGCATCTTTTAAAAGTGCATTTTTCAAAAGTTCATTTTTCAAAAGTGCATTTTTCAAAAGTACTTTTTTCAAAAGTACATTTTTCAAAAGTGCATCTTTCAAAAGTGCATTTTTCAAATGTGCATTTTTCAAATGTGCATTTTTCAAAAGTGCATTTTTCAAAAAAGCATATTTCAAAAGTACATTTTTCAAAAGTGCATTTTTTAAAAGTGCATTTTTCAAATGTGCATCTTTCAAAAAAGCATCATTCAAAAGCGCATTTTTCAAAAGTGCATTATTCAAAAGTTAGCATTGGCTAAAAGTTCGCATTAGCGCTAATTTTCAATGAGAACATGGAGTTATTATTGGGTTCAATAGAAACACGATTAAACGACCGATTGACACCAAAATCGCAGCGAGCGGACAGCAGAGGACCCTCTACTAGGATCTGTTGGTTTTAACTAGATTGATTGTTCGTTGTTTTTTTCTAGAGGGTCTACAGACTTGTGCTTCAAGGATATCATTCAGCTCAACCAGGGCAATTGACCCTTCAACTTACAAGCAGTTTGGACATTCTTCAGAGGATTTATGGACGTTTGAAGGATGGAAATCTGGGTTTTCAAACCACTGCCAAACAGAGATGCTAAGGGCTACAGAATCACAGCTGACATGGTTGGGACCCATATGGGAGAGGCTACAATCTGGAAAAGAAAGCTAAGATCTAGCATGCTTAGACAAAAATCACTTTCAATCTGAACAAATGTAACCCCATTTCCTATTAATAGGCTATGTCTAGAGTGTGTGTGCAAAATCTGGAGTCTGTGGGACCAAGTATGGAGATTTCATGGCGAGTTTTGCACTTGTCAAAAAAGACGAATAAATAAGGCTTTTAAGGCCCAATTTTACACTTTGGGCCTGTTTTGAGGCCCTTAACCTGTAGCGATTAGCCCCAAACTTTAGGTTATTCATATTCAGACGCCACTCTTGGAATGTGCATTTTTCAAAAGTGCATCATTCAAAAGTGCATCATTCAAAAGTGCATCTTTTAAAAGTGCATTTTTCAAAAGTGCATTTTTCAAAAGTGCATCTTTCAAAAGTGCATTTTTCAAAAGTGCATTTTTCAAAAAAGCATTTTTCAAAAGTGCATTTTTCAAAAGTGCATTTTTCAAAAGTGCATTTTTCAAAAGTACATTTTTCAAAAGTACATTTTTCAAAAGTGCATTTTTCAAATGTGCATCTTTCAAAAAAGCATCATTCAAAAGCGCATTTTTCAAAAGTGCATCATTCAAAAGTTAGCATTGGCTAAAAGTTCGCATTAGCGCTAATTTTCAATGAGAACATGGAGTTATTATTGGGTTCAATAGAAACACGATTAAACGACCGATTGACACCAAAATCGCAGAGAGCGGACAGCAGAGGACCCTCTACTAGGATCTGTTGGTTTTAACTAGATTGATTGTTCGTCGTTTTTTTCTAGAGGGTCTACAGACTTGTGCTTCAAGGATATCATTCAGCTCAACCAGGGCAATTGACCCTTCAACTTACAAGCAGTTTGGACATTCTTCAGAGGATTTATGGACGTTTGAAGGATGGAAATCTGGGTTTTCAAACCACTGCCAAACAGAGATGCTAAGGGCTACAGAATCACAGCTGACATGGTTGGGACCCATATGGGAGAGGCTACAATCTGGAAAAGAAAGCTAAGATCTAGCATGCTTAGACAAAAATCACTTTCAATCTGAACAAATGTAATACATTTTCATTTCCTATTAATAGGCTATGTCTAGAGTGTGTGTGCAAAATCTGGAGTCTGTGGGACCAAGTATGGAGATTTCATGGCGAGTTTTGCACTTGTCCAAAAAGACGAATAAATAAGGCTTTTAAGGCCCAATTTTACACTTTGGGCCTGTTTTGAGGCCCTTAACCTGTAGCGATTAGCCCCAAACTTTAGGTTATTCATATTCAGACGCCAGTCTTGGAATGTGCATTTTTCAAAAGTGCATCATTCAAAAGTGCATCTTTCAAAAGTGCATCTTTAAAATCTGCATCTTTTAAAAGTGCATTTTTCAAAAGTGCATTTTTCAAAAGTGCATCTTTCAAAGGTGCATCTTTCAAATGTGCATCTTTTAAAAGTGCATTTTTCAAAAGTTCATTTTTCAAAAGTGCATTTTTCAAAAGTACTTTTTTCAAAAGTACATTTTTCAAAAGTGCATCTTTCAAAAGTGCATTTTTCAAATGTGCATTTTTCAAATGTGCATTTTTCAAAAGTGCATTTTTCAAAAAAGCATATTTCAAAAGTACATTTTTCAAAAGTGCATTTTTTAAAAGTGCATTTTTCAAATGTGCATCTTTCAAAAAAGCATCATTCAAAAGCGCATTTTTCAAAAGTGCATTATTCAAAAGTTAGCATTGGCTAAAAGTTCGCATTAGCGCTAATTTTCAATGAGAACATGGAGTTATTATTGGGTTCAATAGAAACACGATTAAACGACCGATTGACACCAAAATCGCAGAGAGCGGACAGCAGAGGACCCTCTACTAGGATCTGTTGGTTTTAACTAGATTGATTGTTCGTTGTTTTTTTCTAGAGGGTCTACAGACTTGTGCTTCAAGGATATCATTCAGCTCAACCAGGGCAATTGACCCTTCAACTTACAAGCAGTTTGGACATTCTTCAGAGGATTTATGGACGTTTGAAGGATGGAAATCTGGGTTTTCAAACCACTGCCAAACAGAGATGCTAAGGGCTACAGAATCACAGCTGACATGGTTGGGACCCATATGGGAGAGGCTACAATCTGGAAAAGAAAGCTAAGATCTAGCATGCTTAGACAAAAATCACTTTCAATCTGAACAAATGTAACCCCATTTCCTATTAATAGGCTATGTCTAGAGTGTGTATGCAAAATCTGGAGTCTGTGGGACCAAGTATGGAGATTTCATGGCGAGTTTTGCACTTGTCAAAAAAGACGAATAAATAAGGCTTTTAAGGCCCAATTTTACACTTTGGGCCTGTTTTGAGGCCCTTAACCTGTAGCGATTAGCCCCAAACTTTAGGTTATTCATATTCAGACGCCAGTCTTGGAATGTGCATTTTTCAAAAGTGCATCATTCAAAAGTGCATCTTTCAAAAGTGCATCTTTAAAATCTGCATCTTTTAAAAGTGCATTTTTCAAAAGTGCATCTTTCAAAAGTGCATCTTTCAAAGGTGCATCTTTCAAATGTGCATCTTTTAAAAGTGCATTTTTCAAAAGTTCATTTTTCAAAAGTGCATTTTTCAAAAGTACTTTTTTCAAAAGTACATTTTTCAAAAGTGCATCTTTCAAAAGTGCATTTTTCAAATGTGCATTTTTCAAATGTGCATTTTTCAAAAGTGCATTTTTCAAAAAAGCATATTTCAAAAGTACATTTTTCAAAAGTGCATTTTTTAAAAGTGCATTTTTCAAATGTGCATCTTTCAAAAAAGCATCATTCAAAAGCGCATTTTTCAAAAGTGCATTATTCAAAAGTTAGCATTGGCTAAAAGTTCGCATTAGCGCTAATTTTCAATGAGAACATGGAGTTATTATTGGGTTCAATAGAAACACGATTAAACGACCGATTGACACCAAAATCGCAGCGAGCGGACAGCAGAGGACCCTCTACTAGGATCTGTTGGTTTTAACTAGATTGATTGTTCGTTGTTTTTTTCTAGAGGGTCTACAGACTTGTGCTTCAAGGATATCATTCAGCTCAACCAGGGCAATTGACCCTTCAACTTACAAGCAGTTTGGACATTCTTCAGAGGATTTATGGACGTTTGAAGGATGGAAATCTGGGTTTTCAAACCACTGCCAAACAGAGATGCTAAGGGCTACAGAATCACAGCTGACATGGTTGGGACCCATATGGGAGAGGCTACAATCTGGAAAAGAAAGCTAAGATCTAGCATGCTTAGACAAAAATCACTTTCAATCTGAACAAATGTAACCCCATTTCCTATTAATAGGCTATGTCTAGAGTGTGTGTGCAAAATCTGGAGTCTGTGGGACCAAGTATGGAGATTTCATGGCGAGTTTTGCACTTGTCAAAAAAGACGAATAAATAAGGCTTTTAAGGCCCAATTTTACACTTTGGGCCTGTTTTGAGGCCCTTAACCTGTAGCGATTAGCCCCAAACTTTAGGTTATTCATATTCAGACGCCAGTCTTGGAATGTGCATTTTTCAAAAGTGCATCATTCAAAAGTGCATCTTTCAAAAGTGCATCTTTAAAATCTGCATCTTTTAAAAGTGCATTTTTCAAAAGTGCATTTTTCAAAAGTGCATCTTTCAAAGGTGCATCTTTCAAATGTGCATCTTTTAAAAGTGCATTTTTCAAAAGTTCATTTTTCAAAAGTGCATTTTTCAAAAGTACTTTTTTCAAAAGTACATTTTTCAAAAGTGCATCTTTCAAAAGTGCATTTTTCAAATGTGCATTTTTCAAATGTGCATTTTTCAAAAGTGCATTTTTCAAAAAAGCATATTTCAAAAGTACATTTTTCAAAAGTGCATTTTTTAAAAGTGCATTTTTCAAATGTGCATCTTTCAAAAAAGCATCATTCAAAAGCGCATTTTTCAAAAGTGCATTATTCAAAAGTTAGCATTGGCTAAAAGTTCGCATTAGCGCTAATTTTCAATGAGAACATGGAGTTATTATTGGGTTCAATAGAAACACGATTAAACGACCGATTGACACCAAAATCGCAGAGAGCGGACAGCAGAGGACCCTCTACTAGGATCTGTTGGTTTTAACTAGATTGATTGTTCGTTGTTTTTTTCTAGAGGGTCTACAGACTTGTGCTTCAAGGATATCATTCAGCTCAACCAGGGCAATTGACCCTTCAACTTACAAGCAGTTTGGACATTCTTCAGAGGATTTATGGACGTTTGAAGGATGGAAATCTGGGTTTTCAAACCACTGCCAAACAGAGATGCTAAGGGCTACAGAATCACAGCTGACATGGTTGGGACCCATATGGGAGAGGCTACAATCTGGAAAAGAAAGCTAAGATCTAGCATGCTTAGACAAAAATCACTTTCAATCTGAACAAATGTAACCCCATTTCCTATTAATAGGCTATGTCTAGAGTGTGTGTGCAAAATCTGGAGTCTGTGGGACCAAGTATGGAGATTTCATGGCGAGTTTTGCACTTGTCAAAAAAGACGAATAAATAAGGCTTTTAAGGCCCAATTTTACACTTTGGGCCTGTTTTGAGGCCCTTAACCTGTAGCGATTAGCCCCAAACTTTAGGTTATTCATATTCAGACGCCAGTCTTGGAATGTGCATTTTTCAAAAGTGCATCATTCAAAAGTGCATCTTTCAAATCTGCATCTTTTAAAAGTGCATTTTTCAAAAGTGCATTTTTCAAAAGTGCATTTTTCAAAAGTGCATCTTTCAAAAGTGCATCTTTCAAATGTGCATCTTTTAAAAGTGCATTTTTCAAAAGTGCATTTTTCAAAAGTGCATTTTTCAAAAGTGCATCTTTCAAAAGTTCATTTTTCAAAAGTACTTTTTTCAAAAGTACATTTTTCAAAAGTACATTTTTCAAAAGTGCATCATTCAAAAGTGCATTTTTCAAATGTGCATTTTTCAAATGTGCATTTTTCAAAAGTGCATTTTTCAAAAAAGCATATTTCAAAAGTACATTTTTCAAAAGTGCATTTTTTAAAAGTGCATTTTTCAAATGTGCATCTTTCAAAAAAGCATCTTTCAAAAGCGCATTTTTCAAAAGTGCATCATTCAAAAGTTAGCATTGGCTAAAAGTTCGCATTAGCGCTAATTTTCAATGAGAACATGGAGTTATTATTGGGTTCAATAGAAACACGATTAAACGACCGATTGACACCAAAATCGCAGAGAGCGGACAGCAGAGGACCCTCTACTAGGATCTGTTGGTTTTAACTAGATTGATTGTTCGTTGTTTTTTTCTAGAGGGTCTACAGACTTGTGCTTCAAGGATATCATTCAGCTCAACCAGGGCAATTGACCCTTCAACTTACAAGCAGTTTGGACATTCTTCAGAGGATTTATGGACGTTTGAAGGATGGAAATCTGGGTTTTCAAACCACTGCCAAACAGAGATGCTAAGGGCTACAGAATCACAGCTGACATGGTTGGGACCCATATGGGAGAGGCTACAATCTGGAAAAGAAAGCTAAGATCTAGCATGCTTAGACAAAAATCACTTTCAATCTGAACAAATGTAACCCCATTTCCTATTAATAGGCTATGTCTAGAGTGTGTGTGCAAAATCTGGAGTCTGTGGGACCAAGTATGGAGATTTCATGGCGAGTTTTCCACTTGTCAAAAAAGACGAATAAATAAGGCTTTTAAGGCCCAATTTTACACTTTGGGCCTGTTTTGAGGCCCTTAACCTGTAGCGATTAGCCCCAAACTTTAGGTTATTCATATTCAGACGCCAGTCTTGGAATGTGCATTTTTCAAAAGTGCATCATTCAAAAGTGCATCTTTCAAATCTGCATCTTTTAAAAGTGCATTTTTCAAAAGTGCATTTTTCAAAAGTGCATTTTTCAAAAGTGCATCTTTCAAAAGTGCATCTTTCAAATGTGCATCTTTTAAAAGTGCATTTTTCAAAAGTGCATTTTTCAAAAGTGCATTTTTCAAAAGTGCATCTTTCAAAAGTTCATTTTTCAAAAGTGCATTTTTCAAAAGTACTTTTTTCAAAAGTACATTTTTCAAAAGTGCATCATTCAAAAGTGCATTTTTCAAATGTGCATTTTTCAAATGTGCATTTTTCAAAAGTGCATTTTTCAAAAGTGCATTTTTCAAAAAAGCATATTTTAAAAGTACATTTTTCAAAAGTGCATTTTTTAAAAGTGCATTTTTCAAATGTGCATTTTTCAAAAGTGCATTTTTCAAAAGTGCATTTTTCAAATGTGCATCTTCAAAAAAGCATCATTCAAAAGCGCATTTTTCAAAAGTGCATCATTCAAAAGTGCATTTTTCAAAATAGCATATTTCAAAAGTACATTTTTCAAAAGTGCATTTTTTAAAAGTGCATTTTTCAAATGTGCATCTTCAAAAAAGCATCATTCAAAAGCGCATTTTTCAAAAGTGCATCATTCAAAAGTTAGCATTGGCTAAAAGTTCGCATTAGCGCTAATTTTCAATGAGAACATGGAGTTATTATTGGGTTCAATAGAAACACGATTAAACGACCGATTGACACCAAAATCGCAGAGAGCGGACAGCAGAGGACCCTCTACTAGGATCTGTTGGTTTTAACTAGATTGATTGTTCGTCGTTTTTTTCTAGAGGGTCTACAGACTTGTGCTTCAAGGATATCATTCAGCTCAACCAGGGCAATTGACCCTTCAACTTACAAGCAGTTTGGACATTCTTCAGAGGATTTATGGACGTTTGAAGGATGGAAATCTGGGTTTTCAAACCACTGCCAAACAGAGATGCTAAGGGCTACAGAATCACAGCTGACATGGTTGGGACCCATATGGGAGAGGCTACAATCTGGAAAAGAAAGCTAAGATCTAGCATGCTTAGACAAAAATCACTTTCAATCTGAACAAATGTAACCCCATTTCCTATTAATAGGCTATGTCTAGAGTGTGTGTGCAAAATCTGGAGTCTGTGGGACCAAGTATGGAGATTTCATGGCGAGTTTTGCACTTGTCAAAAAAGACGAATAAATAAGGCTTTTAAGGCCCAATTTTACACTTTGGGCCTGTTTTGAGGCCCTTAACCTGTAGCGATTAGCCCCAAACTTTAGGTTATTCATATTCAGACGCCACTCTTGGAATGTGCATTTTTCAAAAGTGCATCATTCAAAAGTGCATTTTTCAAAAGTGCATTTTTCAAAAGTGCATTTTTCAAAAAAGCATATTTCAAAAAAGCATATTTCAAAAGTACATTTTTCAAAAGTGCATTTTTTAAAAGTGCATTTTTCAAATGTGCATCTTTCAAAAAAGCATCATTCAAAAGCGCATTTTTCAAAAGTGCATTATTCAAAAGTTAGCATTGGCTAAAAGTTCGCATTAGCGCTAATTTTCAATGAGAACATGGAGTTATTATTGGGTTCAATAGAAACACGATTAAACGACCGATTGACACCAAAATCGCAGAGAGCGGACAGCAGAGGACCCTCTACTAGGATCTGTTGGTTTTAACTAGATTGATTGTTCGTTGTTTTTTTCTAGAGGGTCTACAGACTTGTGCTTCAAGGATATCATTCAGCTCAACCAGGGCAATTGACCCTTCAACTTACAAGCAGTTTGGACATTCTTCAGAGGATTTATGGACGTTTGAAGGATGGAAATCTGGGTTTTCAAACCACTGCCAAACAGAGATGCTAAGGGCTACAGAATCACAGCTGACATGGTTGGGACCCATATGGGAGAGGCTACAATCTGGAAAAGAAAGCTAAGATCTAGCATGCTTAGACAAAAATCACTTTCAATCTGAACAAATGTAACCCCATTTCCTATTAATAGGCTATGTCTAGAGTGTGTGTGCAAAATCTGGAGTCTGTGGGACCAAGTATGGAGATTTCATGGCGAGTTTTGCACTTGTCAAAAAAGACGAATAAATAAGGCTTTTAAGGCCCAATTTTACACTTTGGGCCTGTTTTGAGGCCCTTACCTGTAGCGATTAGCCCCAAACTTTAGGTTATTCATATTCAGACGCCAGTCTTGGAATGTGCATTTTTCAAAAGTGCATCATTCAAAAGTGCATCTTTCAAAAGTGCATCTTTAAAATCTGCATCTTTTAAAAGTGCATTTTTCAAAAGTGCATTTTTCAAAAGTGCATCTTTCAAAGGTGCATCTTTCAAATGTGCATCTTTTAAAAGTGCATTTTTCAAAAGTTCATTTTTCAAAAGTGCATTTTTCAAAAGTACTTTTTTCAAAAGTACATTTTTCAAAAGTGCATCTTTCAAAAGTGCATTTTTCAAATGTGCATTTTTCAAATGTGCATTTTTCAAAAGTGCATTTTTCAAAAAAGCATATTTCAAAAGTACATTTTTCAAAAGTGCATTTTTTAAAAGTGCATTTTTCAAATGTGCATCTTTCAAAAAAGCATCATTCAAAAGCGCATTTTTCAAAAGTGCATTATTCAAAAGTTAGCATTGGCTAAAAGTTCGCATTAGCGCTAATTTTCAATGAGAACATGGAGTTATTATTGGGTTCAATAGAAACACGATTAAACGACCGATTGACACCAAAATCGCAGAGAGCGGACAGCAGAGGACCCTCTACTAGGATCTGTTGGTTTTAACTAGATTGATTGTTCGTCGTTTTTTTCTAGAGGGTCTACAGACTTGTGCTTCAAGGATATCATTCAGCTCAACCAGGGCAATTGACCCTTCAACTTACAAGCAGTTTGGACATTCTTCAGAGGATTTATGGACGTTTGAAGGATGGAAATCTGGGTTTTCAAACCACTGCCAAACAGAGATGCTAAGGGCTACAGAATCACAGCTGACATGGTTGGGACCCATATGGGAGAGGCTACAATCTGGAAAAGAAAGCTAAGATCTAGCATGCTTAGACAAAAATCACTTTCAATCTGAACAAATGTAACCCCATTTCCTATTAATAGGCTATGTCTAGAGTGTGTGTGCAAAATCTGGAGTCTGTGGGACCAAGTATGGAGATTTCATGGCGAGTTTTGCACTTGTCAAAAAAGACGAATAAATAAGGCTTTTAAGGCCCAATTTTACACTTTGGGCCTGTTTTGAGGCCCTTAACCTGTAGCGATTAGCCCCAAACTTTAGGTTATTCATATTCAGACGCCAGTCTTGGAATGTGCATTTTTCAAAAGTGCATCATTCAAAAGTGCATCTTTCAAAAGTGCATCTTTAAAATCTGCATCTTTTAAAAGTGCATTTTTCAAAAGTGCATTTTTCAAAAGTGCATCTTTCAAAGGTGCATCTTTCAAATGTGCATCTTTTAAAAGTGCATTTTTCAAAAGTTCATTTTTCAAAAGTGCATTTTTCAAAAGTACTTTTTTCAAAAGTACATTTTTCAAAAGTGCATCTTTCAAAAGTGCATTTTTCAAATGTGCATTTTTCAAATGTGCATTTTTCAAAAGTGCATTTTTCAAAAAAGCATATTTCAAAAGTACATTTTTCAAAAGTGCATTTTTTAAAAGTGCATTTTTCAAATGTGCATCTTTCAAAAAAGCATCATTCAAAAGCGCATTTTTCAAAAGTGCATTATTCAAAAGTTAGCATTGGCTAAAAGTTCGCATTAGCGCTAATTTTCAATGAGAACATGGAGTTATTATTGGGTTCAATAGAAACACGATTAAACGACCGATTGACACCAAAATCGCAGAGAGCGGACAGCAGAGGACCCTCTACTAGGATCTGTTGGTTTTAACTAGATTGATTGTTCGTTGTTTTTTTCTAGAGGGTCTACAGACTTGTGCTTCAAGGATATCATTCAGCTCAACCAGGGCAATTGACCCTTCAACTTACAAGCAGTTTGGACATTCTTCAGAGGATTTATGGACGTTTGAAGGATGGAAATCTGGGTTTTCAAACCACTGCCAAACAGAGATGCTAAGGGCTACAGAATCACAGCTGACATGGTTGGGACCCATATGGGAGAGGCTACAATCTGGAAAAGAAAGCTAAGATCTAGCATGCTTAGACAAAAATCACTTTCAATCTGAACAAATGTAACCCCATTTCCTATTAATAGGCTATGTCTAGAGTGTGTGTGCAAAATCTGGAGTCTGTGGGACCAAGTATGGAGATTTCATGGCGAGTTTTGCACTTGTCAAAAAAGACGAATAAATAAGGCTTTTAAGGCCCAATTTTACACTTTGGGCCTGTTTTGAGGCCCTTAACCTGTAGCGATTAGCCCCAAACTTTAGGTTATTCATATTCAGACGCCAGTCTTGGAATGTGCATTTTTCAAAAGTGCATCATTCAAAAGTGCATCTTTCAAATCTGCATCTTTTAAAAGTGCATTTTTCAAAAGTGCATTTTTCAAAAGTGCATTTTTCAAAAGTGCATCTTTCAAAAGTGCATCTTTCAAATCTGCATCTTTTAAAAGTGCATTTTTCAAAAGTGCATCTTTCAAAAGTGCATTTTTCAAAAGTGCATTTTTCAAAAAAGCATTTTTCAAAAGTGCATTTTTCAAAAGTGCATTTTTCAAAAGTGCATTTTTCAAAAGTACATTTTTCAAAAGTACATTTTTCAAAAGTGCATTTTTCAAATGTGCATCTTTCAAAAAAGCATCATTCAAAAGCGCATTTTTCAAAAGTGCATCATTCAAAAGTTAGCATTGGCTAAAAGTTCGCATTAGCGCTAATTTTCAATGAGAACATGGAGTTATTATTGGGTTCAATAGAAACACGATTAAACGACCGATTGACACCAAAATCGCAGAGAGCGGACAGCAGAGGACCCTCTACTAGGATCTGTTGGTTTTAACTAGATTGATTGTTCGTCGTTTTTTTCTAGAGGGTCTACAGACTTGTGCTTCAAGGATATCATTCAGCTCAACCAGGGCAATTGACCCTTCAACTTACAAGCAGTTTGGACATTCTTCAGAGGATTTATGGACGTTTGAAGGATGGAAATCTGGGTTTTCAAACCACTGCCAAACAGAGATGCTAAGGGCTACAGAATCACAGCTGACATGGTTGGGACCCATATGGGAGAGGCTACAATCTGGAAAAGAAAGCTAAGATCTAGCATGCTTAGACAAAAATCACTTTCAATCTGAACAAATGTAACCCCATTTCCTATTAATAGGCTATGTCTAGAGTGTGTGTGCAAAATCTGGAGTCTGTGGGACCAAGTATGGAGATTTCATGGCGAGTTTTGCACTTGTCAAAAAAGACGAATAAATAAGGCTTTTAAGGCCCAATTTTACACTTTGGGCCTGTTTTGAGGCCCTTAACCTGTAGCGATTAGCCCCAAACTTTAGGTTATTCATATTCAGACGCCACTCTTGGAATGTGCATTTTTCAAAAGTGCATCATTCAAAAGTGCATCATTCAAAAGTGCATTTTTCAAAAGTGCATCTTTCAAAAGTGCATCTTTCAAAAGTGCATTTTTCAAAAGTGCATTTTTCAAAAGTGCATTTTTCAAAAGTGCATTTTTCAAAAAAGCATATTTCAAAAGTACATTTTTTAAAAGTGCATTTTTCAAATGTGCATCTTTCAAAAAAGCATCTTTCAAAAGCGCATTTTTCAAAAGTGCATCATTCAAAAGTTAGCATTGGCTAAAAGTTCGCATTAGCGCTAATTTTCAATGAGAACATGGAGTTATTATTGGGTTCAATAGAAACACGATTAAACGACCGATTGACACCAAAATCGCAGAGAGCGGACAGCAGAGGACCCTCTACTAGGATCTGTTGGTTTTAACTAGATTGATTGTTCGTCGTTTTTTTCTAGAGGGTCTACAGACTTGTGCTTCAAGGATATCATTCAGCTCAACCAGGGCAATTGACCCTTCAACTTACAAGCAGTTTGGACATTCTTCAGAGGATTTATGGACGTTTGAAGGATGGAAATCTGGGTTTTCAAACCACTGCCAAACAGAGATGCTAAGGGCTACAGAATCACAGCTGACATGGTTGGGACCCATATGGGAGAGGCTACAATCTGGAAAAGAAAGCTAAGATCTAGCATGCTTAGACAAAAATCACTTTCAATCTGAACAAATGTAACCCCATTTCCTATTAATAGGCTATGTCTAGAGTGTATGTGCAAAATCTGGAGTCTGTGGGACCAAGTATGGAGATTTCATGGCGAGTTTTGCACTTGTCAAAAAAGACGAATAAATAAGGCTTTTAAGGCCCAATTTTACACTTTGGGCCTGTTTTGAGGCCCTTAACCTGTAGCGATTAGCCCCAAACTTTAGGTTATTCATATTCAGACGCCACTCTTGGAATGTGCATTTTTCAAAAGTGCATCATTCAAAAGTGCATCATTCAAAAGTGCATCTTTTAAAAGTGCATTTTTCAAAAGTGCATTTTTCAAAAGTGCATCTTTCAAAAGTGCATTTTTCAAAAGTGCATTTTTCAAAAAAGCATTTTTCAAAAGTGCATTTTTCAAAAGTGCATTTTTTAAAAGTGCATTTTTCAAATGTGCATCTTTCAAAAAAGCATCTTTCAAAAGCGCATTTTTCAAAAGTGCATCATTCAAAAGTTAGCATTGGCTAAAAGTTCGCATTAGCGCTAATTTTCAATGAGAACATGGAGTTATTATTGGGTTCAATAGAAACACGATTAAACGACCGATTGACACCAAAATCGCAGAGAGCGGACAGCAGAGGACCCTCTACTAGGATCTGTTGGTTTTAACTAGATTGATTGTTCGTCGTTTTTTTCTAGAGGGTCTACAGACTTGTGCTTCAAGGATATCATTCAGCATAGAAAAAGAAAAAACTCTGCACCCTGACCAGAAGAGTGACTTAGATGGAGTACTATGAATAGTGCTCAATAGAAACTTGTATTTTGATGCATTAAACTTGCGGTGACTGTGGGTTAGTGGTAAGCAGGAAGTTTTAGTCAAGGTGACTGTGATGTCACATGCATAGCAAAGCCAAATGGATGCTATAAAGCATGTGATGCCATCACTTTCTACTGGCCGGCCTCTCTCTCTCCAGCTAGCCATACTGTCGATACATGCATATTAATATTTAACGCACATTAATTAACACACTTTAACCAACAGACCAACCTCCACCCCTCTAAAAAGAAAAAGAAAAAAATCTGCACCCTGACCAGAAGAGTGACTTAGATGGAGTACTATGAATAGTGCTCAATAGAAACTTGTATTTTGATGCATTAAACTTGCGGTGACTGTGGGTTAGTGGTTAGCAGGAAGTTTTAGTCAAGGTGACTGATGTCACATGCACAGCTCCTTACTTATGTGCCTGCTGTATTCCGTTCTTGTTTTCCATTTAGAAGGCTTTCTGGAACAAGGAATGTTCTGTGATGTCAAGAGCTAGACAAAAATCAAAGGCATAGATTTAGTCAAGGTGACTGTGATGTCACATGCATAGCAAAGCCAAATGGATGCTATAACGCATGTGATGTCACATGCATAGCAAAGCCAAATGGATGCTATAAAGCATGTGATGTCACATGGGTAGCAAAGCCAAATGGATGCTATAAAGCATGTGATGTCACATGGGTATCAAAGCCAAATGGATGCTATAAAGCATGTGATGTCATCACTTTCTACTCTCTCTCCAGCTAGCCATACTGTCGATACATGAGGAGAGGTGTATATTAATACACCTCTCCTCTCCCTGCTCCTCTCATTGCTCCTTCTCCTTTCACTGCTCCTGCTCCTCTCACTACTCCTCTCACTACTCCTGCTCTTCTCCCTGCTCCTTCTCCTCTCCCTGCACCTTCTCTTCTCCCTGCTCTTCTCCCTGCACCTTCTCTTCTTCTCCTTTTACTGCACCTTCTCCTTTCACTGCTCTTGCTCCTCTCCCTGCTCCTCTCACTGCTCCTTCTCTTCTCCTCATACCTGCTCGTCTCACTGCTCCTTTCAATGCTACTTCTCTCCCGGCTCCTCTCCCTGCTCCTGCTCTTTCTCCTCTCACTGCTCCTCTCACTGTTCCTGGTCCTCTCACTGCTCCTTCTCCGCTCACTGCCCCTCTCACTGTTCCTGCTCCTCTCACTGCACCTTCTCCTTTCCCTGCTCCTGTCTCTGCACCTTTTCTTCTCCCTGCTCCTCTCACTGCACCTTCTCCTTTAACTGCTCCTGCTTCTCTCACTACACCTTCTCCTTTGACTGCTCCTGCTCCTCTCCCTGCTTTTCTCACAGCTCCTGCTCCACTCCCTGCTCCTCTCACTGCTCCTCTCCCTGCACCTTCTCATCTCCCTGCTCCTGCACCTTCTCATCTCCCTGCTCCTGCTCCTTCTCCTTTCACTGCACCTTCTCCTCTCCTGCTCCTCTTACTACTCCTGCTCCTGTCACGGCTCCTGCCCCTGCTCCAGCTCCTTTTACTACTCCTGCTCCTCTTACTACTCCTGCTCCTGCTCCTTTCCCTGCTCTTCCTCTTCTCCCTGCTCCTCTCACGACTCCTGCTCCTTTCCCTGCTCCTTCTCCTCTCCCTGCACCTTCTCCCAGCTCCTTTTCATTTTCCTGCTCCTCTCACTGCACCTTCTCCTTTAACTGCTCCTGGTCCTCTCACTGCACCTTCTCCTTTCACTGCACCTTCTCTTCTCCCTGCTCCTTCTCCTTTCACTGCTCCTCTCCCTGCAGCTCTCACTGCTCCTCTCCCTTCTCCTCTCACTGCTCCTCCTCTTCTTCCTGCTCCTCTCCCTGCTCCTCTTACTGCTCCTGCTCCTCTCCCTGCACCTTCTCCTCTCCCTGCTCCTCTCCCTGGTCCTTTCACTGCACCTTCTCCTCATACCTGCTCCTCTCACTGCTCCTCTCCCTGCTCCTTCTCCTCCTCTCACTGCACCTTCTCCTTTCACTGCTCCTGCTCCTCTCACTGCACCTTCTCCCAGCTCCTCTCACTGGTACTCTCCCTGTTACTCTCACTGCACCTTCTCTTCTCCCTGCTCCTCTCCCTGCTCCTTCTCCTTTCACTGCACCTGCTCCTCTCACTGCACCTGCTCCCTGCTCCTCTCACTGCACCTGCTCCCTGCTCCTCTCACTGGTCCTCTCCCTGCTCCTTCTCCTTTCACTGCTCCTGCCACTGCACCTTCTCCTTTCACTGCTCCTCTCCCTGCTCTTCTCCCTGCTCCTGCTCCTCTCCCTGCTCCTTCTCCTCTCACTGCTCCTCTTACTGCTCATCTTACTGCTCCTGCTCCTCTCCCTGCTCCTCTCACTGCTCCTCTCCCTGCTCCTGCTCCTCTCACTGCTCCTGCTCTTCTCACTGCTCCTCTCTCTTCTCCTGCTCCTCTCCCCGCTCCTCTCACTGCTCCTGCTCCTCTCACTGCTTCTCACTGCTCCTGCTCCTCTCCCTGCTCCTGCTCCTCTCACTGCTCCTCTCCCTGCTCCTGCTCCTCTCACTGCTCCTTCTCCTCCCCCTTCTCCTCTCACTGCTCCTGCTCTTCTTCCTGCTCCTCTCACTGCTCCTGCCACTGCTCCTGCCACTGCTCCTGCTCTTCTCACTGCTTCTTCTCCTTTCACTGCACCTTCTCCTTTCACTGCTCCTCTCCCTGCTCTTCTCCCTGCTCCTCTCACTGCTCCAACTCCTCTCCCTGCTCCTGCTCCTCTCCCTGCTCCTCTCCCTGCTCCTGCTCCTCTCACTGCTCCTCTCACTGGTCCTGCTCCTCTCACTGCTCCTCTCACTGGTCCTCTCACTGGTCCTGCTCCTCTCCCTACTCCTCTCCCTGGTCCTCTCACTGCTCCTGCCACTGCTCCTCTCACTGCTCCTGCTCTTCTCCTGCTCCTCTCCTCTCACTGCTCCTCTCACTGCTCCTTCTCCTCTCCCTGCTCTTCTCACTGCTCCTCTCCCTGCTCCTCTCCCTGCTCCTTCTTCTTTCACTGCACCTTCTCCTTTCACTGCTCCTGCTCCTCTCCCTGCTCCTTCTCCTCTCCCTGCTCCTCTCCCTGCTCCTTCTCCTTTCACTGCTCCTGCCACTGCACCTTCTCCTTTCACTGCTTCTGCGCCTCTCCCTGCTCTTCTCCCTGCTCCTCTCACTGCTCCTGCTCCTCTCACTGCTCCTCTCACTGATCCTGCTCTTCTCCCTGCTCCTCTCCCTGCTCCTCTCACTGCTCCTGCTCTTCTCCCTGGGCCCCTTCCTCTTCCTCTTCCTCTTCCTCGTCCTCGTCCAGACATTACAGTGTTTGTCTGTTTCTGTTTCCAAAAAACATCACTCCTCAAAGTCCTCCTTTTACTGTATAAGTAATGCCACTGAGTCTAAGCCAGACTGGAATCAGCTGTGGTTTGACCAATTTACCCAACATAAATCAGCTGTGTGTCAATTATTCAATTAAAATTAATTTTGTTGGGAGGTATAGCTTGTCTGTTAAGAAAATGTAATTATTGTGGAAATGTGTTCACTGACTGCATATTGTTTAAAAACAACATGAAATGTATGAATGGTATGGCCACAAAAGACCGATGCTGTGCCAATTGTGTTTAGAGTTTTGAAAATGTGACCACTGGTTGGACAAACGCTTGGTAGCGCCTGAAAAAAACTGTAATTGAACAGAGGGCTAAACATGGCATTGGCACCGGGGCCGCCACTAGGGGACCGTCAGGCTCCACAGTAAATATTACAATGGCTTACCATGAACAATAAGGGAATGTCCACATTGAAGACCCATCTCAAACAATCACGAAAGGCAAAAAAGAACTAACTTGAATTATAGTAAGATGCATTTTGTCCTTTTTACTTGTTTATTGCATATTTGTATCTGTATATATTCACATTTAATAGCTCTTGTACCTGCTTTGGGACTACGGATCTAAATTGGCATTTTTGATATGTATTTTATACTGATGTTCATTAACATGCTCTGCCTTATCAAATAAATACATAAATAAATAAATTGTACCTTAATTGATGGACCAACTTTTCCTATTCAGCCAAGCATTCTTTTCTTTTGCTATATAATATTTAAACGGGTATTTAATTATTGGAGTCCTTATAAGAATAAATTATTTTAGGAATAAGTAATATCAATCTTCAATTGTCTTGGATGGACTATCGTACAGTCATTGTTACATATTCTCCAACTTTTACACATGCATATCTCACAGTACAAGTGCTTCTGTATGTTTTGAATACATGCATCCTCATTAATCATTTTTTTCCAGCGATATAACATCACCCTACTTCTGACTTTACTACTTGAACATGAATATAATGTCTTTTTGACTGCCATACAGCGCTGTGTTGTTTCTGGAGAGGATATTACTTGCGAGACCACAAGAGGGTGCTGCCGATAGCTCCTTGGAACAAATGACTCATGCTATTGATTTCTTACTAATACACTTTCCTGTATACCTGCTGACAAGGTCCTAGAATTAATCAGAAAGAAACAATCCGACACTTAAAATTCAAAAATGAAATAAGAAATTGAATATTGACAGTAGTTCTCCCTTGTAACCTGGTGGTGGTGTCATCTCATAGATAGATGTGTTTGACAACCCCAGCTTCCCTTTGATTTCACTTGAACTGATGATCAGCTACAATTTCAGGACGTTATGGATGTACGCTGAGAAGAGGACACACATCTGCCTTCAGACAGAGATCCAGCGGAGTATACGAACACAAACCAAGACCCTCAGTGGAAGAAAGAAAGACATTTACACTTTCATTGATCCCGTGGGTAAATCCTTCTCTGCATTGACCCATCCTTATTAAGGAGCAGTGGGCTGCAGTGCAGCACTCGGGGAGCAACTGGGGGTTCAGTGTCTTGCTCAAGGACACTTCAACATGAAGTATTGGGAGAGCGGGGATCGAACCGGAGACCTGGTGGTTACAGGACTGCCACTCTGCCCCATGAGCTATAGCCAACACCCAAAAGTGTCACCAGTCAGAAGTACTGTTCATTGTCCGACAGAAAAGGTAGTGCTACTGACCTGTCAACAGTCACTTTGAGGTTGGGTTTAAAGGCATACCCACCAAGGGTAAACCTGAAACAAACAAAAGAGCACCAAGAGGAATATCCGCTTTTGGGAAATACTTTACACCTTGAGAGATAATCTGTATACATATATTTCAACAAAATAATGCTGGTTGTCTTTTCCCAAGTTTATTGTTGTTTTTTGTATGTTCAATTCAATTTTTCAATTCAATTCAATTCAATTTTTTCAATTCAATTCAGTTTATTTTGTATAGTCCAATATCACAAATTACTAATTTTCCTCAGAGGGCTTTACAATCTGTACACATACGACATACCTGACCTTTGACCTCACATCGGATCAGGAACAACTCCCCAAAAATAACCTTCCACAGGGAAAAAATGGAAGAAACCTTCAGGAGAGCAACAGAGAAGTATCCCTCTCCCCGGATGGACAGATGCAATAGATGTCATGTGTACAGAATGAACAGAGTTACATAAACACATTACATTATGTTTAGGCACAAACAAAATCGCCCAACGGTTTCTAGTCAACTGTGCAAAGAGTGAAGAAATTATCACCTGACAAGTGAAAGGCTCTGCAGACATCGTAAAAATATAACATTGGTGTACATAAGTATTGATCCAGACACTACAGAGCATTGAAATAATGTCCAGGCCCAGATGTGTTTTCCTGTAATTAGAAGTACTGAGGTCAAAACCTATTACCTTCTCTCTAGCTTCATTTCGATGTGAGGATGATGTCCTTGGTGTTGGAAATAAAAGCAAAGTGGTTTAAGTTCCCAGTCTGAGGTTAGTTACTTTTCCAGTTGTTTCTGACACCAAATCAGATTTAGTGAAATGGCGGCCTTAGGTTATCCCAGGCATGGGGCCTCCATAATGCCTGTGTCATGGTCTTCCCAGGCAAAATAAATATATACTTTAATGTATTTAAAATATACTGATATTTTCAATAGTATAATAGTATACTGAATTTAATTTAATTAAATATGATTTAGTAACATATTAATCTTAAATACCTTCGCTCAATTTCCACAGTATAGTACCTTTTCAAGTTTATTATTTTGTAAAGCTACTGTTTACAGAGTAATGAATGAACTATCACATGGTAAACTACACATATCCAAGCTTGAATTTAAAATGTTTATTCTGCGCATGTGCACAATAGCATCCCAGTGCACGCAGGCCCACACGTTCTCATGTGAGTTACTGCATAGGCTATTTAACATGGCTTTGCTACTCATATATACAAATATGCAAAGACATGTGTATAGCTCTCTATAGTGGTAAATAAAAACCAAAAATACATAACTCCAAAATAAAACATTTTGCATACTGGCAGTGTTCTAAAGACTTCAAAAACATTCACATCTGTCAGTTCACATTACTCTCCAAACAAATACCCCTTGAAACTCTCAAACTTAGCCCTTGTCACTGGCTTGGTAAGGACATCAGCTGCCATGTTTTCAGTAGGACAGTATTCTATAGATACTTTCCCTCCAGCGTGTGCAGACCGTACAAAGTGATACTTTATATCTATGTGTTTGCTTCTCTGTCTGCATACTGGGTTCTTAGATAAAGCTATCGCCCCCTGATTGTCCTCATATATCTTGACTGGTAGATGCTGGTTACTACTATCTATTCCTCTAAGTAGTTGTACAAGGTACATACTCTCTTGAGTAGTGGCTGCTAGTGCCATATAATCAGCTTCACAGATGGATAATGCCACTGTTGGCTGTTTCCTACTCTTTCACGATATAACTGGACCATTTTCAGTTAAGCTGAAACAGTATCCACTTGTGCTCCTCCTATCATCCTATCGGCTGCCCAATCAACATCACTATATCCCTCCAGTTGTAGTATGCTTTCCTAACATTTCTGGTAGTGTAGTTCTTGATCTATAGTACCCTTTAAGTACCTCAGTATGTGTTTTGCTGTAGCCCAATGCTGTTGCTTTGGTTCTGCTAGGTATTGAGATCAGGTCAGGTCTGGTGCATGTCATAATGTATATCAAGCTACCTACTATCTCTCTATTTCCTGTTGAATCAATAACTTCACCCTCACTGTCAAAGTTTAACACATGGAGTGGATCTCGGTTTGCATTCAGACATTCCAAATTTCGCTAATATCTTCTCTATGTGTCTCTTTTGAGTCATTTTGATCTCTCCCTCACTCTGTCTGAAATCGATACCCAGGAAGTGTTTAAGTGGACCCATCTCTTTCATCTTAAACCTTCTCTTCAACATTTATTTTACATCACTGAGTAAGGTGTTGTTACTCGCTGCTATGATTAAGTCATCTACCCATACTAACAGAATCACTTTCTCGTTCTCAGATTTTCTGCTGTAGACCCAATGATCAGCATCATTTTGCACAAAACCATTCATGCAGTAACATGTTCCAGTTACGCCTGGACTGTTTTAAACCATACAATGACTTGTTTTTTTTGACCTGTTTTTGGCTTGATCTCAAAACCTTCTGGTTGCTCCATATATATCTCACAGTCTATTGGAGCATGGAGATAAGCAGTCTTCACATCCATTTGGTGTAGGGTAAGATCCTCCTGTACAGCCACCTGCATTCATGCTCGTACAGAGGTCATGTTGGCTGTCAGTGAAAAAGTCTCTTTATAATCAATCCCTTCAACTTGACTACCCCTTTGCGACATATCTGGCTTTACAAGTCTCAGATCCATCTGGGCTCTCTTTCACTGCATATACCCAGCGACCTCCCACTGCTTGTTTGCCTCTTGGCAGTGGGGTCAGAGTGAAAGTATTATTCTCTGTCAAAGAGTTCATCTCCTCTTTCATCGCGTCAGCCCACATTTTTGACTTCTTAGAGTCCATTGCATCTTTAAGTGTTTTAGGTACATCATAAGACACTCTGTAGAAATAATCAACATTTTCACTTTTGTCATTATTACACTCAGCTTTACACTGGTACTCCTTTAAGTATTCTGGAGCCTTTCTCTGTCTCATAGGGTATCTCTTTTCTCACTCTTCTCACTGAGTACTATCTATCTCTCTGCTGGATATTGTTAATGTGTCTTTGCTAACAGGGCATGTACCACATTCCTTCAAAGTAGCTGTAATTAAACCTCTCCTGAAAAAGCCCACTCTTAATCCAGAGGTGTTGGCTAACTACAGACCAATCTCTAACCTTCCCTTCCTCTCTAAGATCCTTGAGAAAGTAGTCGCAAATCAGTTGTGCGACTTCCTACATCAGAATAGTTTATTTGAGGAGTTTCAGTCAGGATTTAGAAAACACCACAGCACAGAGACAGCACTGGTGAAAATTACAAATGACCTCCTAATTGCATCAGATAAAGGACTCATCTCCGTACTGGTATTATTAGACCTTAGTGCTGCGTTCGACACCATTGATCATGACATCCTATTACAGAGACTGGATCAGTCGATTGGCATTTCAGGTACCGCACTAAGTTGGTTTAAATCCTATTTATCAGATCGATCTCAATTTGTATTTGTAAACGATGAAGCCTCAATGACCACCAACGTTAATCACGGAGTTCCACAAGGTTCTGTGCTTGGACCAATTTTATTTACCTTATATATGCTTCCTTTGGGCAATATTATCAGGAAACACTGCATAAACTTTCATTGCTATGCAGACCATACTCAATTATATCTATCGATCAAACCAGAGGAGACCAACCAGCTCGCTAAAATTCAAGAATGTCTTAAAGACATAAAAACATGGATGACCTGCAACTTCCTGACTTCACGTCTCATAGGGTCCATTGGACCTGGAGGTGTCTGATGCCTGGTGAGCCGGCCTCCCGCGTTTGACTGCTGATGCCCCGCCCCCTCCTCTCTACCTCCTTCTGTTTCATGGATTGGAGTTCCATTCATACATTGTCATATTCATGTAATGTGTTTATGTAACTTTGTAAATGCTGTTCATTCTGTACACATGACATCTATTGCTTCTGTCCATCCGGGGAGAGGGATCCTCCTATGTTGCTCTCCTGAAGGTTTCTTCCCTTTTTTCCCTGTCAAAGGTTATTTTTGGGGAGTTTTTCCTGATTCGATGTGAGGTCCTGGGACAGGGATGTCGTATGTGTACAGATTGTAAAGCCCTCTGAGGCAAATTTGTAATTTGTGATATTGGGCTATACAAAATAAACTGAATTGAATTGAAATGCTTCCTTTGGGCAACATTATCAGGAAACACTGCATAAACTTTCATTGCTATGCAGACGATGCTCAATTATATCTATCGATCAAACCAGAGGAGACCAACCAGCTCGCTAAAATTCAAGAATGTCTTAAAAAACATAGATGACCTGCAACTTCCTGATGTTAAACTCAAACAAAACTGAAGTTATTTTACTGGGCCCTGAACACCTCAGAGATCAATTATCTGGTGAAGTGGTTTCTGTAGATGGCATTGCCCTGGCATCCAAAACCACTGTAAAGAATCTCGGCTTTATCGTTGACCGGGACTTGTCCTTTAACTCCCACGTTAAGCAAATCTCAAGGATTGCATTTTTTCAACTACGTAACATTCCAAAAATCAGGCACATCTTGTCCCAAAAGATGCAGAAAAGCTGGTCCACGCGTTTGTTACTTCCAGACTAGATTACTGCAACTCCTTATTATCAGGCTGCTCTAATAAGTCTCTTAAATCCCTCCAGTTAATCCAGAATGCTGCAGCTCGTGTACTCACACAAACTAAGAAAAGAGATCACATTACTCCTGTATTAGCTGCTCTGCACTGGCTCCCTGTAAAATCAAGAATCACATTTAAAATTCTTCTCCTCACCTACAAAGCCTTGATTGGTGATGCACCATCATATCTTAAGGAGCTTGTAGTACCATATTGCCCCACTAGAGAGCTGCGCTCACTAAATGCGGGGCTACTTGTGGTTCCTAGAGTCCTAAAAAGTAGGATGGGAGCAAGAGCCTTTAGTTATCAAGCTCCTCTTTTATGGAACCAGCTTCCACTTTCAGTCCTGGAGGCAGACACAGTCACCTCATTTAAGAGTAGACTTAAGACTTTCCTGTTTGATAGTGCTTATAGTTAGGGCTGAATCAGATTTGCCCTGGTCGAGCCCCTTATATGCTGCTATAGGCTTATAGGCGTCTGGGGGATGTTTTAGGATACACTGAGCACCTATCTCATCTTCTCTCTCTACTTATGGATGAATTTACATCTCTCCATTGCACCTTATTAACTCTGCTTCCTCCCCGGAGTCGTTGTGACTTCACGTCTCATAGGGTCCATTGGACCTGGAGGTGTCTGATGCTTGGTGAGCCGGCCTCCCGCGTTGGCCCTGCTGATGCGCCCCGCCCCCCCTCCTCTCTACCTCCTTCTGTTTCATGGATTGGAGTTCCATTCATACATTGTCATATTCATGTAATGTGTTTATGTAACTTTGTAAATGCTGTTCATTCTGTACACATGACATCTATTGCTTCTGTCCATCCGGGGAGAGGGATCCTCCTCTGTTGCTCTCCTGAAGGTTTCTTCCCTTTTTAACCTGTGAAAGGTTATTTTTGGGGAGTTTTTCCTGATTCGATGTGAGGTCAAAGGTCAGGGATGTCGTATGTGTACAGATTGTAAAGCCCTCTGAGGCAAATTTGTAATTTGTGATATTGGGCTATACAAAATAAACTGAATTGAATTGGATCGTCAGGATAAGTCCCTGCAAACCCTACTCTCCAGGCCTGCCCTCTCTGTTCCCCAAACAAACAACCACACACACACACACACACACACACATACAAACTGGACATCACTGCCTATCTACCGTTAGTCAAACATTTTAGATTTAAAGGACTTACCAACCCCTCCCTTCCCAACACACTCACACACTTACATCTCCCCTCTGACCCAAGACAATTGGCCTTTCTCGGGAGTCATTTAGTTAATTACTTTGATTAATGACATTTTATTATAATCTACGGACTCTTTATTTTTGTTTCTGATGGTCATGGACATTTTTTTGTACTAAGTTTGTATCGGGTATAACCCAAGCGCTTTGGATTTGAGCATTTATCTGCAAAGAGTAAAAAGTGGATGAACAATTAATGTATTTTGTCTATCTTTTGTCACGGGTTAACAAGCTATCTGGGCTAATCCACAAATTGTTTTAGGTAGAAGGACTAGTGTTCCCCTGTCTGGCGCCCAACGCCTACCTTTAACGGGTTGAAGAGAAGCCTACGCTACAATATATACAGTATATGACATTTAAAAGTATTCAGTACATTGTGATGAAAGGAGATGCAAAATGGCTCTTGGTTTTGATTTACTTTGCCAATCAAATCAGTTCGACAAAGCAAGGCTGTCTTACACAGATCACTGAACTTGTTTGTTCAAGGTGTGGCATCACAATGACAAATTGACTTGGACAGGACTATCAGTCAAATATAATTCCAAACAGGTAAAGGGAATTCTCTTTATTAAAAAGCTTTGAACTTTGTTCAAAAGATTATGCATTTGTGATGAATGGAAATGCATTAGATTATAAAATGAAACCCTTTCAAAAAACACATCTGTCAGTTCCTTCTCTATTGTTAGTCTCGCACATTCTTTTGCACCAACCTTAAAAAAAAACAGTTAATAAAAGCTCTGTCTAGACTATGCCTTACATCTTACATACAGTTACGTTACACCTCTGTGGTTTTAGGATTTGATCATTTAGGTGTTTCAACCTGACACCAAGTAACAGTGGATCGTGGCATGACAGTAACATCACAAACATTGAAAATTATGTGTCAGAGGTTAAAAACAGCACAGCTTGAAACAGACACACTCCTGTACATGAATGCATATGTCCCTAATCCATTTACATCCTTTGAACATTTCTGCCTCCTTAAAAATATACGCCACGGTTTCACTGGCCAAGAAAGCACAGGCCGAAGACACAGCTGCTGGTAGCAGAGCTCAAGGCGTCAAGGATCATGACATCATTTTTGCCTCTATGCAAAACATGTGTTTGTTTTCCGACGTAAATAATGGATTATATAAAAAGTCGACAAAAGACAGATGGTCTGTTTGGTCTAGTCATAGGACACATAGTAAAGAGTTAGTCCATTTAACTGCTCTCCAAACACTTCTGTCTGGCCCTGACCTAATGTGTGACTCAACTAGAGATATTGAAATAAAGGAAGCCTAAGAGTAGACTTTTCCTTGTTTTCATTCTATTTTTTGTCAAAAATGTCTTTAACATACATTTCTTCATAACTTTTCATTTTAAGTTACATGATCTAGAGCAGGGGTGTCTAATTCATGTTCACCGTGGGCAACATCAGCCTCATGCTGCCCTCAAAGGGCCGGTTGTAACTGTAACACTGTATAAATGTAACTACTCCCGAATATATTGTTAAATTACTGTCTTTGCATTTGATTATTGTTTATTCAAGTTTAAAAATAATGTACATGTATTTATATAAATTTAAAAATATATATGTAAACAAATTTCTCTGTTATTATAACATTAATCCATTTAATTTAGGGTTAAGAAACCCACATTACTCAAAGATCAAAGACACGTCCAACAAATAATTGTGAGCTGCTAAGAATATGTGTGACATACGTGGTCTGGACCAGTGGTTCTCAACTGGTCTGGCTGGGACCCCCCATCACCCCTGAATGACAATCAAGGAACATGTTCAACTTTTCAAATTGATTTAATGAAAAGATGCAGTTTAAACCTGAGATAGTAAAGAATATCACAGTATGCCAACACGAAAAAACCTAGTTAGACATATTCTCTTTTACAGTCAATTATAAACCAAAAGTGCATCTTAAGGACACCACGTAATACAACATATAACTATTCAATGACTGCAGACTTTTTAAAAATACTCAGTGCTTTCATGCACACACATGAAATACAAAAGTCCAACTACTGAGAAGTAGTTAAAAAAACTCAAATGATGTAACTTATGACTCACTTACTGAATATATGACAACCAACGCTGCACTATGGAAACAAGTCAGTGTCTTGAGGAGCAGCTTTCATCCACTAACTCAAAATAAACAACAACAAAGTGCAATTCAAAAAGATTCAAGTATACATACAAACATAAACATTTCTTCTGATTATCTTATTAGTAGGTAAATACTAAAAATCATTGTGCTTTGAAGAAAATGAAGCATAACAAATTCCCTTTAAAAAAAAAAAACGGGTCCACGACCCACTTTTTGGTGAGCCTTTCAAGCCGTCGCAGGCCACATAAAATGAGGATTTGGCACGCGAGCCTTGAGTTTGACACCTGTAGTCTAGATAGAACATAGCAGTGTTATGATTGCTTTGTTTCTTATGTTGTGTTTCATGAACTAGTTGTAGTCAAATTTCAATCTCGTACTTTTGCCCCCACAGTGGTCAATGATTTCTTTGTCCTATCATGAGGTGTAGTCAAATAAGTATTCGGAAGTTTAAAGTTTAAAGTAGCAATGCCACCATTTAAAATATTCTGTTTCAAGTGAAAGTCTTGCAAACAGTGTATTAGGGCCATCGAAGGTAAAACAATAAATTATATATATATATAATATATATATATATATATATATATATATATATATATATATACAGAGGGAAGGGGATGATACTCAGAAAACATTTTGGAATATACAAAATTAAAGTTATAAATTTATGGGACAAAAACTCAAACATATATCAGAAAACCAACTTTAAATCAGTTAGTTGTTTTCTTCTCATGGCAATGTCTCTTCAAAGTCAGGATGACAGAATGGTAATTCTGAGCTTAATTCTTTATTGCTAAATGTGATTTCAAAGTATAGTCTGGAGCAGATCATCCACTGCAGACATATGGCATGATTCGACTTTACGAAGTGAAGAAACCACGTGGTTCCTATACATAACAACAGTATTAGGTTTTTTTTATGACATTTTCCTGCAAATGTTTCACTTGAATCTCTCTTTATCGTACATTTACATCTTTAATCTCTGGGAACATTACCTCCACTTGGCTCCGTAATTATTTATTTAATACGCTCAAGTATTTTACAAAATTCTTGTATCCTGTCTTATACTGCTTTTTCTGACAGCACGGTCCTTGAATAATGTTACTTTCCACCTCTGTTTATGAGTCTGATCAGATGTGGCGTGTGCTTAGTGACCCAACTTCTTTGCTCAATTTGAACAAAAGCTTGAGTCAAGAAACAACCAGCTTTATGACAATCAAGGATATATTTGGGTTTCATGACACCGGCTGACTCAAACAGGGCACAAACTCTCCTGGTTTAAGGAGACAAGATCACTTGATTTGGTAGACAAATGTCCATGGAAAGCTGAAAGGCTGTGTGCATATCCTGACCACTCCAGTTGACATGGAGACATGCCATCAATGCAAATGGCTTCCCAGCACAAAGTCATGACTTAAGTGTGTCCCATAGCCCCATAGTTCAGATGTACTCACTCACTTTGACTCTACTTTCGATGCGTACCTGAACGATATGGAGTACCGTCGGATGTCTCTATGACTCTGGCTGCAAAGCCCAGGTAAGAGCTTTTTATTAATGTGTTCATGTGTTTTTATTAACGTAGTCAAGTCTAAACTGTTGCAATAGAAACCGTCAGCGTTTCAAAATCAAAGTAAAAGGCGTTTTTACTTTAAAGATGCACATGCTATATTTGCAATAAATGATAAGCAACTTCCTAACCGGAATAACAGGAAATCTACTCTTTCCCAGGCCAAAGAACAGAGAGCCAATAGACATTTTACATACACCTGTCATTTTGATACCATCAAGGTGGACTGCATGGATTTTTCTCTACTTGCTGGAATAAGTGACTGCCGCGGAGAATCACAAGTAAGTGAATGGGGGAAATATGAGTGTCTCTCCCTTTCAAGCCGGACTGAATAAAAACAGATTTACTGTGTCCTCCTGCAGACATTGAGGTAATGCGCTGACTGAATAATGCCCTGCAGACTTTGTTGAAAATGTGCAAATCAAATTAAGGTTTAAAAAGCCCAAACCCCCATGACAACACAACAATCTCAACAAAGATTGTAAGCTTAAAAACTAAGAATGACAGTGCATCTTATTGACTGTTTCAACATAGTCGTGTTCAAACACAACAACAGCCAGAGGTGCTTTTCCCCGTACGCATTTGACGACACAAGTCACATATAAGTTGGGCAGTTTCTCTTGTCTGAGACGGCTACAAAGTCTACTTTTATTGTGCCATATGAACTTTTATTTTGTCATTGTTTCAGCACTGAGGTTTCGGTTAGTGTTGTTGTACTGAGTATGTTTATATTGTTCTTCCCCTAATGTATGTAATTAGGTAATACAACAAAATGTATTGTCATCCAGTACAACACCAACATTCAAACATAAACCTATGATTGAATTTAGACCTTTTAAAAAAATGCCAACAAAAACATTATAAACTTAGAAATGGTAGAACGTATTGTAAATCAGAATCAGAATCAGAAACTTTTAATAGCCAAGTAGGTTTACACCTACAAGGAACTTAGCGTGGTGGGTGGTGCAACATAGGACATCAGACATAACAAGCAACAACAACAGTAGACAACAAATAAACAATCAACAAAGTGCAGACGAGACATAGAATAAAATGTAAAATGTACGGTGTAAGATAAAGTGCAATTATAAAGTGTATGTAATGTTTAAGTTAAAGTGACGTGTTATATAAGTGTGCTGGTATGTGCAGAGGAGTGACCGGTGGAAAATGGTCCAAGGAATGAAAGAGATGAAAGAGTCCAGGGGTAGTAAATAAATAGTCCAGGGGTGTTAAATAGACCCGGGGATGGAAGAGATCCGGGCTCGGTTGATGAGCCTGACTGCTGACGGGAAGCTGTCCTTTTAGATTGCAATAGGCTGTACAGATTTGAAAATAAAGCAGCTATTGAGTGCCAACATGTGGTCCAGTGTTATATAACCACAGTGTAATGATGGAAGGATACAAAGAAACCATGTCCAACCCCAACAGGAAAATGAGGTGGGCATGACCTGTACCACAGCAACAGGCCTCTGAACCCACTGTGCACTGTTAACTCCTCATTTGTATTCTTAGTTCAAATTCAAAGTGATGCAAACAAATTTGGCAGGCAAAAATATGTGCTTCCCATATGTTGGAAGGAAAAACAAACAGCAGCATATAGAAGTGTCGTGAAAGTTTTAGAATAAATCATGTTATAGTAGTGTAGAAATACAGTTGACGTCTACAACTGACGTTTAAACAGCTAACACACAAATATGACAAAATATGACTGAAAGATTATTTTAAATAAGATACTGTGTGAATAGCCAGGAACAGCTTGCATTGCAAAGTATATATGGTGAGGTTGTTTAAGCTGTATTTTGAGTATTTACCGAATAAACATGATTGAAAATGTTAACTGGCATGCCTCCGGTGCAGAAGTGTCTTAAAAGTTGCATTCTCTACTGACGAGCAGGGGGTGCCTCCTCTGGTTGCAAAAAGAAGTCTGCTTCTATGAAAGTTATTGTATGTCATTGTCTTTTATGTCTGAAACCTTTGTCTTGTCCGTCCAAACTGTGGAATTAGCAATATTCAAATGCTATTATTGGCTTCAGTGCAAAGGGGGGTTCATTTGTTTTTACATTTGCTTAGTACAATCGAGTGCCGGCTTAATGGCTGCTCTCTACTTCCGTAAAGAGATAGTACATGAACCATTTCTCAGTTCTTAGAGGCGGATGTCTTTATACTTCTTCCTTCATGACTACATGGGTTACATACCAATTGGTATATCCACAAATTACAGAGCATTCATTGTAGATATAGCGACAAACGCTGTGTGAGAACCGCCTGAACAATTTGATCGAAAACAAAAGATCAGGGTATCACCAAAATAATTAGGAATCGTGCTCTGAGGAACATGTACGTATATCCTGATCAAATGCAATAATATGAAGCAATTCATTAATTATCGGTGAATTCTGATAATTTGACTGCAGACTGTGAGAACATTGTGCGAGGTAACAACATTGTTCATAAGTTGGGAAGACTATTTGTTTAGAGTTCCTTTATATAAGTGCATCACTTTACAATATATGCATGTGCATTTGTGAGGGTGTGCATTTTCAGTCAATTTGTTCCTCTAATATCAATAGTTGCTTCTAATGTTGTTTTTTCTTCCACCAGAATAACAATGTATTCCAGATTGTGTGTGTGTCTGATTGGAGTTGTGCACATCTACTTTCAGGTAAAGATACTCCTCAGTCACATGTTGTATATTTTTAGACAGAACTATGAGAACATTGTTCACATTTCTAATGTATCTTATATTCTATCATACTATTTAAATGCACATAACTTAGTTGCATGTCTATCAACTTTTCATTCACTGACAAAAAATCTAAAATGACAAAAAACATCTTGTATCTTAATCCGTGTTTATTCAGCACTAAAAAGATACAATTTATATATTGTAATCTAACATAAGAGTGAATTACACCCATGACAGCCAGGCTAATTATGTTGTTGCCTGTTCTTGTCATTGCAGGTCATTGCAGCAGGTGAGTCGCTTGACTACATTGTCATATAGGATACTTCTGTAAAATACCACCAAAAAAAACTGGGCCAGGATTAAAGGCCTGGTCTCACCAGGGTCTTGATAGTGCTGACCTCTGAGGGGACGGGAACCAGAGTCTGAAATGGAGTTAGCTAGTGTGGCTGCATTTACTTAACCTCCTCTGTCAGAGTGAAAACTCTCCCACTACAGAGCAATGGTTTGTGGACAGTTATGAGAACTCAGTGTCCCGACCTAGCTAACCTACTGTTAGCAACCTAGCTAAGCTAAGGAGCTCTGAGATCTTTATTTATTTTTCCTCTTCAATGACTCTTTTATTGAACAGAATGTTGTGAAATGGTGGACAAACTGCCAGGGGAAGTAAAACAGAACAGTAGAGAGAGTAAAGCAGGTTAGCGGTTAGCTTTCCAGCTACACCTGTTCACTAACTAGCCCTGTGAGAACTCACCAGGCTTCTAAAACCAAATAGTTCTGCAATGACTAGCAGATTCATTTCGACATACCAGGGCTTTTTCCCTGTATGCTTTAAAATTAAATTTAGATTTACCGCAAAACAAATTCTTATTAATTTATTTTTAAACCATGCAGTTATGAAATTCCAAAGTGAAATGATACATTGTATCCTTTAGTTAAAGGGTAACTTTGGTATTTTTTTTAACTTGGACCCTATCTCCCAATTTTTTTTGTGTCTAATCGACAAATAGGAACAATAATTTCAATAATTGGTCCATTATTGAGCAAGGGCACTGCAGACGGCAGCCTCAATGATATTATATTGGTGCAAATTGGCACGGCCAATTCACATTTATTAAAGTGCTTGTTTTGGACAATGAGAGGCTCTGATTTTCATTAAAAGCTTCTATAATTACAACATTAAGTGAAGTGTCTTAATCAAGGAGAAGTCTCATTATTCATTATTAGTTGACGTGTTGCCGGAAGACAAACACTGGGAGCCATGGAGCTGAAAACGTGGTGCCGTTGGCAGTTTTGAAGTACAGAAAGTTATCTAAAATGTGTTTAAAAGAAAAGCTTTTTCAACTTTCTGTCGGCTTCTTTCCATAATGTTTGTCAGAAACTTCTCATAACAATCTAAAAACCTTTAGCGACGTTGACTCTGCAAAATTGCCCTCGCAGCCCGTTTAGCTGCTGTGGTTACAGCATTCTCCCTCATTACTGAAAGAAAAACTTGGTAAAATGGGGTCCAGTTTGAGAAATTTATTGTGTGCTTCATAATGATATTCTTCACTGTTAACAACTTCAGTTAATGTGCTCTTGTTAAATCCCTTTTTAAATCAAGTTGCTCAAAAAACAAAAAGATAACACATCCAATATATTATGTTGCAGTTGAAGATGTCTACATTGCAGACCTGACGGTGGAAAGTAATGTCACTCTGGAGGCCGATACTATCCTGTCAGTTTTTAATTCGACAACTGACCTCCAAGTGTTGGACACCAACTCAATCGGACACACAGTGACCCTCTCCAACAGTGAACTGGTAGCAGGTATTGCGCTGACGCTCTTTCGTCTTACCTTGGTTATTTTTACAATCAGTTCTTCCGTAATACAGTGATTACGGTATAGATTGAGGTCGGCAGCATGCAACATAGTACATCATGCAAATCAATATTTCAGCAGGAGAAAGAGACAATGAGTATTACATATCTTAGGAGTTTTGAAAAACCAGGACACTTAGCACGTGGCATAATTAATTATTGGTATTAGTCAGTATGCCTGTCATTGTTGTAAAGTTATGTTTGGCCAACATATTGTCACTTCCAACCCATCAAATACCGGAATTTGGTCAGTGGCCCTAAATTTCAAATTATGGCACCCTACGTCCCTCTCTAGTGTTAATTTAGGACGTGTCATGGACGGGGTCAGTCTGATTGATTGATTGTCTCTTGATTTATTCCCTCAGTAAACATTGTAAACATGAGTTTATGGTCTCAATCTCTAGTTTCAGGTCTTCTTCAATACAGCGTGATGTTCATTTAGTAAACGATGGACCATAAAGCAGGGTATGCTTTAGGGTGCGCGTACTATGATTGACAGGTGGCTTCAGCTACCGGAGCCTTATATGACGTCTCTACTTCACTCCTTTACATTCCAAATATGGTCACTTGGCATGCAAAAACCACATGGCAACAGTCGTAAACAAAGATGGTGACAGCGAAATTGTTGAACTCGAGGCTTCAAAACGGCAGTCCACAAACCAATGGATAACATCACGATGACTACATCCACTTCTATGGTCAGGAGCTTGCGTGGAGCTGTGTGTGACAATGTAACCACAAACAGTGCCTACCAACTGTCAAAATCAGTAGGGGGAGGCGCAGAAACAGCTGTTTGTGCTTCTCTCTCGTTGACTGTACCTTAACTTCCCTGTAGTTTCCAATATAAGGCAAAAAATTATATTTACAACCACGAAAATCAAGTGTACTTCGGTGGAAAAGCTTGCTCAGTGATTCAATCCACCCAGACCTCCCTACTAACCTCCCTACACTCTTTCTACTGTGCAACCTGACTTCCTACTTTACTATTTTACAATTTAACCACGCCCACGTACTGCATCATAGTTTTACAAGTAGGGCCGCCATATTTGAGGAGTTAGGAGTGAGAATGGGCTGTAACTTTCTATTAAATGTAAACAAACCACATTGTCCTGATAAAGCGGATTGGAGCATTTCAATATTTTCAGGTTCTCTCTCTTACATCTATTTTTGTAGAGAAATACTTGAAAACCAAGTTCTCAGGGACTTAATGACTATTGTGCTTCTCAATCTAGACTGCCTGATTATTGGAGATGAATCGAATTGCAGCTGCAGTACCGGCTACATTTGGAGCAACCTAGTGTGCTCCAACTTCAACTGTTGCCGGGAAACTCCCTGTGTACAAAACGTGTCCGACGTCACGCCACTCTGCATTGCCAAAGTCAATGGTAACAATCCTTATGCCTGCCAAATGTTTCTCCTTTTTTGTCGTGTTTGTACAAGTCTTTTCTGTCTTGCTGTATTTTGTCAATGACTGTTGTCCATTGTAAATGGAACAAGGGTCACTGTAATCTCAAACTGTTCCTGCATACTACACTTTACTGTGTTTCTATATGGAAAAATATGCTTGTTGATATCTGAGCTGAAAATGTTTGTAATCAATTCAGTTTCCATCAATGGATTGATTATAATGAATGCAGGCACCTGGGATTCCACCCAAACTACCACGGTACATCTCTTTCTCTGATCAAGAATATCTACATATACATTCCTTGAGATGTTTACTGAAACAAATATAAATAAATCAACGCTCTTTCTTTTCAAAGCTTCAAACTAACTTTGAGGAACTGAATGGCTTTGAGTCCCTGAATGTAACCGGTCAGAGGTATTGTAGTGTGCTTTCTATTTTTTATTGTTTTTATCAAAGAAGATATTTCACTGAAATGGATAGTGCACCTTTGACTAGTCTCCACCTAGATAATTGGTGGAGCTTTTTGGGAGGGGCAGTACAACTGGTGGAGGGATACACTGGTTTAGAAGCTGAGTTCAGGACAAGAAAATGTGTTCGTCCCAGCACGTCCTCACTCCCAAGTCATCGAATACGACAGCTTGGTCAGTGGCCCTGCACTTCAGGACTTTTACCCAAGAGACCAGAGACCAACTAGTACTTAACTTGCATAACAGGCATACTAAGCGTACTTAAGAAGCACTACTTAAATTATGTAACAGGTATACTTAGCGTACTTAAGGCATGTAACAAGCTTCTTAGTGCATTCAATAAGCGCACTTGGTGTATGTAACAAGTTTACTTAGCATATGTAACAAGTTTACTTAGCATGCGCAACAAGCGTACGTTTCCTAAAGTTTTTTCCTGTAAAATATATTTAGAAAAGACAGTTTAAAAAAGGGCAGTTTCGATATCATAAGCATGCTCGACATCTGTACACTTGGTACATTTTTTTGCTATTATTTCAGCGGGGAGATTTGCGTGAATAAAGCGAGGTGGAAACTTGCCTTGCATTCAGTCTGAACACACCTTCAATTCTCATAATAATACAACGATATTTTCTCACTAATCAATAATCTTTCATTGATCCAAATCTTAAAGGCTGGTTGACAAAGTTGTTGACTTTGAGGCAGTTGTCAATGCCATATTTACCACTTCTAAACTTCAAACCATCATCAACAATCTGGAGACCAGTCTTGGAGCTGTGATTTGGGTCGACACTGAAGGTCAGTATAAAAGAGTTGATTCAATCAATCAATCACACTTTTATTTCAAACTCAAGGTCCAAATAGTACAAAACATTAAATAGAATAAAATACATACAAAATCACATGTAAAATACACAGACCTAAGAATACCTTATAAATAGACACACCACAGCTGTGACTGGTAGCGTGTAGTACTGAACTTTATGTTAACGCGGCAGATACATTCATACATAGAATTTCTTAAAACAGCTTGGAAATTATTAACTCCTACAGCCATAAACATTTCACTGGCACTCTCTTCAGTAATATTCTCATGGCATCATTATAAGCTACTTTTTTGTAATTAGACCACAAGTGTGCAGTGTAGAGAGGTGTACAATATGCTCTAAACAGAGACATCTTCACTCCATCTCTACACATACGAAACTTGCGTGAGAGGATGTTTGCTTGTGCATACGTCCTACGACATTGCCTATAGATATCTTCATCACCTTATCACAGACAATTTGAAGACAGAGAATGTCACACTTTTGTCCTCTTTGGTTCTACAGATCAAGATAGCACTCTTTCTGGCATTGTATTTTATATCATGTTCCACACCATATACAGTACATACAGTAAGGAGCTGCTGGAGACCAGCACTACATGGACTACGAGTCACAAGATCATCTGCATACATAATATAATGAACTAAAGTATTACCAATCATGCACCCAGTATTACGGGCTTTCAACTGCTTGGACAGATCATCAATATATAGATCAAAAAGAACTGGGGACTAAATCCCCTCTTGTCGGACTGAGTGGTCGGAAGACTAGAAAAGCGCTATACAAGTAGAGGTCCATTTTCCATTTAGCATTGGTAACCCAAAATGGGGCTGAGACACTTTGGCCCCATTTAACTTGCGTAGTCTGGTGGGCATACCATACCAGTAAGCCAGTACTCTCCCAATTTGTTTGGGGACACCTCTTTGACTCAATTTTACAAACCGCTTTCCATGATTAACACAGTCAAAAGCTTTGGAGGCATCAATAAAACACATGAGAACAGATGAGTTTTGACCTCTGTATGACAAAACCAGCCCAATTACGAATACAACTAGCCCAATACCAGAACTCAAAATATGCCTGTGCCAAACCATAAACACTGCATTTAAAGTCCAGCATAATTGCTATCATTGCCAAATGTATTGTGATATCAAGTAACACCAACAATGTTTAGTACACTAGCATTAAGTAGTTTTCCCTGTGAGCATTTTCATTAACGCGATTCCAACTCGTGCACCATATCCTGTCAACATTTTGATAAAATGCTCACAATACATATGTAAATATGTGAATTTACTGAGCTTTGGTATCATCCCCAGCCACACCTTCTTACCTTTCTCTTTTATATTTCTTCACGTATTTTGTTCACTTTCCAGGCTTCTTTTCTTCTAAGTGGTTAACTTGTTTGCTTTGCGAGTTCCATCCTTACTTTTCGCATTTTTTAAGATAAATGATCGTCTAACATTAAAATCATTACCAATCATCCACTGAGAGGAGTGAGAATGCATCATGGACACTGAACCAGAAGTCTCGCATAGACATATCTGTACGGACTCAGGTTGTCATTGAAAGACTATACCTCCTACTTGTACTCTATTCATAATTATTGTATTGCTGTGTATTGATATGGCCTTCTTCACACAGGATTGGTCACCATAGAGGCCCCAGAGGCTCCAGTGTGCTACAAGTCGGAGCCAGTACTGAAATGCACGTTGGATGAGGCGACAGATAGCGCTGGCTGGAACTTGAGCACAAAGTATGGGAACTTTGAGCTTGACGCTGGCAGCGTGGTTAAACTGGACCACAACTGTGCCACAGTGGAATACAAGTCTTGTGTCATAGTTAAACTCCAGGGTGTGACAGGCATCTGGTCAGGCGAGTACAAAGCTAAGATATACTACTTTTTACTGTTTTGGTACAAATCGTAATCCCTATCAAGAAGATTTTGTATTTTATCATAGAGCATGCTTCATTAATTCAATTGGGTGCACATTTTTGTTGACAGTTACTGCACTGGTAATAGGGATTGGTGCAATATTTGTATGGTAGCCGTTGCTTAGCCCCATGTGTGAATTGAGAGCTCCATGACTCACGCACGTTAGTTACACCGCGTCCCGCTTCACGTTGCAGAGTAGTGTGCGGGATGTGTACAGTAAGCACAAAGCTACTCATTGCCGTGTGTTTTGGTCTGGTCATCAACTCAACCCATGAAAGAGAGACAGCTCACTTGAGCTAGACCCCTCCCCTTTCTGTAGAGCCTGTCCCGGGGAGTGTCACGGAGCGGGGGTCATTCCTATGTTAGCTATGGTCTTATATCCTAATGGTCATATGTTGTATGGATCAGTGCTAACAATGTCATACATAATAATACATCAGTCAGGGGCAGAACAACTACTTTTGCTTTCAAGGAGTTGTTTAATTACAATACAAATCTGCTGGCGACACTTCTGACCTGAGTCATCTGTCACATTCAGCCAGTGCTGATGTACATTTCCCCACTGCGGGACTAATAAAGATGATCTTATTTTATCTTATACTGATGCTGATCTTTGCATTTTTCCGACATGTGCCCTGCAGGCTTATACCAGTGTGGATTCACCAGCGGGTCAGTCAGGCACACAGCCAAGGCACCGCTGAGTGTGATACTCCTGCCTGATGTAATCACCATGAAAACCGACCCTCTCAGTGTGGACTGTTTTGAAAAGCTGAGCACAGTTTCTGTTCCTGTGACGGTCACTGCCACCATCTTGAACACCTCCGAGCACTTTGAAGTTGCGTGGAGCTATATGGAGAACCAGGAAAGTAATCCCTCTAACATTTGTAAGTAACATCAACGCACATTTTTCTTCACAATAATTCTGCAAAATGACGGATTTCCACAACCCCAAACCTAACCCCCAATAACTACTCTTTCTTTACAGCTGATGGAGATAACCTGGTCTACACTTTCATCGCTAATGTCGTTTGCCAGAAAATCCCAGAGGCACATAGGGTTTCTGTCTCTTTTAAGAATATCATGAAACAAATAAAAGTTGAAGAAGTGGTCATCCCAGTAATTTATGGTAAATTATTGTAATTTTATTTTTAATTTTTTTTTAATTTAGTCTCTGGCATCATATACTATATTCTTACATTCTCATGCTGCTGTATTACTTTGTATATAGTTACACTTATTAGCAATGTCTCATGCATCAACTAATAATTTCATATATTTTTGTCCAAGAGGGTGACATATTTTGTATAGGAGAATCTGATTTAAATGGAGATATTTGGCCAGATGCCCCAGGTGGAGACACAGTGATTAATACCACATGTGCAAAGGGCAGGGTTGGCTTTAAGTCACGCACTTGTGAAGGCAGTACCTGGCAGCCTGTGTTCTACTACTGCATCAACCAAGAGTTGGAAAGAGTTGGAATTGAGGCAGACGTAAGTGTGGCAAAATTATGAAGTTTCATAACATTTTGAGTATGTTTATTTTGAATTGTATGCATTGATTGTCCTCAAATTTGACAAGAGAAAAGTTCTTTCTCCAAAGTTATTCTCCAAAATCTCTATGACGTTCGACCTGCAGAACAACTATCACTGCTCAGAAAGATGACCAATCAAGTGTTGTCTCTTAATCCTGTCACCTCACTGGATCATTCAAATGTTCATTGTATGGCTCTATCAAAAACAATATGATTAATACTGCTACAAATGCCAACCTTGTTCGGCGTAATCTTGTTTGAACTTGTTGAACACACCATACTACACAGCTAGCATGCTAATGTATACATATCTCATGCTGTAAATTAAGATTTAGTAACCCATTAAGTTACTGTGACTACTCCAGAAATTAGGCTACTGTGAAGTAGGTCAATATTTTGGAATGTCGGAATCTGAGATAAATTCTTGTTTCTAGCTAGCTAATTTCTGAATATTGTGTATTTATTTTGTGTATTGTATACATCTTGTGTGGAAATTGAATTTGTGTGCTTTTGTAGATATTTACATGAAGCTGCTTTTTGTTTGTTTTTTGTTTCTAGAACTTCCTGAGGGGACTGAATGCTACCCAGGAGATGGCCATGAATATATTTTCAGGACTTAAGAACAGTTCTTTAATCACGTCTGATCACAGTGACTATATGGCCGACATTAACGCCTCCATCAATATTCTTAATGTGATGGACAATGCATCAGAATATTTTCCCTTGCAAGCTGACGTCCTTCCTGTAAGCCCCTGTTGATTAACACGTTCACTGTAATACATGTGGAATTCTAACCTTGAATGTTCCTGCTTGACCTTGGAAATAGCAGTTTGAAAAAAACTACTCCTAATGCTGCGTTCACGCCAAAAAGGTTGCACATTTTTTGCGCCAGTAGTTTACATACAAAGTCAATGCACAGGCACAAATGGATGCAAAAAACACCATTTTAATGTTTCAACTATTGTTTTGACTTGTCTTTTGGCTCTGATCCCAATATGAGTGAGGAAATGTTGGGTATCTGATGATAGAGAGTCCAATCTGATACCAAATATTTATTAAAATGTTGGTTAAATATGTATCCGACACATTGAATCCAACACCTGTTGCCTACTTAATATAACACATTATTTCCACAAGTGACTCCATAATCAAGGTCCTAATTTAAAAATACAATGAATAATGGAAGTTTAATTTGGAGGTTGTGACCCCTAAAACATGAAGCAGCAACGCAATGTCCTACGAATGACATCTTTGTAACTGGTGAAAGTGAAATCCATTGAAGTCCATTGCTCTTTACTAACGATAATTATCATCAGCACTGAGGCAAATCTGGGCATTTTGGCAACCTAATTGTCAGAACTCGCGCCAGTTCTCCCAGATTAATTTCCACCTCCACACACTGTAATTTGTATTCCATTTGCAGTGAAATGCTCACACGGTAGGCTGACAAAACACATCACAGTAAAGAAAGGTTTGGACTATGATCTGCTTATTTTAGCCGATATTAGTGCCTTGATTCTCCTTTTATTCTTTTGTTTCAGGATCTTATGATCACAGCAAGCAATATGTTGAACAATTCCTGGTTTGGGGTCAACCAATCTGTCATTCACCAGATGTCATCAAACTACCTTGAGTCTGTTGAGGGTCTGGTGGAGAATATCAAGGTCAACAAGAGCGTTCAAAATATTTTGGACAATCAAAATATACAGCTCCATTTTTGCTCGAGTCGTGAATGCAATGTGTCTTTGTTTGGCATCGACCTGAGTCTGAACCTGACCACCGGAATACTGAAAACCATTGCCGTGAAAAATCTAATGGATAAATTAAGAAACAACTTCCGCGAAACGGTGCCTATCAGCCTACTATTATCGGCCACAATTCAGGACAACAATGATTCGACTTTGCAAATCAGACTGCAGTACCCCCAGGAGGAGCTGAATTTCACTAAGCCTTACTGCGTCTTCTGGAACACCACAGTGGAGGACTGGTCAGATGTGGGATGCGTTGTTGTCAAACCTATTAATGGTAACCACACATTCTGCAAATGTGAACACCTGACTTCATTCTCTGTCCTCTTTGCCAAAGAAGATATATCTAATGAAGTCCTAGATATCATTACCTATGTGGGCCTGGGTGTGTCCATCTGCTGCTTGCTGATCTTCCTCACCGTTGAGTTTCTAGTGTGGTCAGCTGTGGTCAAGTCCAACCTTTCACATTTCCGTCACACAGCCATCGTGAACATTGCCACGTTCCTCTTGCTCGCTGACTGCAGTTTCCTGGCCTCTGCCAAGGGAATTGGTGAAACCTGGTGCTTTGCTCTGACAGTATGCAAACACTTGTTTTTCTTGATTATGTTCAGCTGGATGATGTGCTTGAGTGTCATGCTCGTCCACCAGCTCATCTTCGTCTTCAGCCCGCTGAGGAAAAGAGTCTTCATGTTCCTCTCCAGCATCGTAGGCTATGTTTGCCCAATCTTAATCGTGGGATCCAGCTATATGTATTGCAAGTACACCGACAAGCGATACTATGAAAAGAAAACATGCTGGCTGGTTTTTGAAAGACTCTTGGAGGGTTCTATACATGCTTTCCTGCTCCCTGTTGGAGCTGTGATTTTTACAAATCTCTTTTCCTTGGTGGTCGTCATTCTTACTCTTGTGAAGTCCTCGGCCCCTGAAGGCAGCAAGGCGGATGACAAGGAGACAGTCAAAGGCATCATTAAAGTGGTGGTCTTTCTAACGCCTGTTTTTGGACTAACATGGATTATTGGCTTCGCCCTGCTCCTTTTGAACAAGGACAATCTCATGTTTACTGTTGCTAACTACAGTTTCACCATCCTTAATTCCTTCCAGGTAATTTGAAAGCAATCCACACACCAAACAGAATGTTGATATTAGGGATGCATCAATCCTACTTTTTCTCTCCCAGCACAAATACGTTGGCTCAGCTACACATACCAATTGCCAACCTGATACCAGTGCTCTTTTTTCCACACATTTAACCTGCATTCAATCTGTATACTTCATCTTCATTTGTGATCATTTATATGTGAAGTAGCCTGGGATTGCCATGGCACTAAAGTTAAGTCAGCCTGCCATAACTTAAAGGGGAACACCACTTACACCTCGAAGGTCTTGAGGCTCACTACTGCATATGTTGTAAAATAATATATTGATATAATGCAACACACTGTTGACTATATTTGAGCACAAAGCATAATTGATGTAAACAGAGTCCTTCGCTCTGCCCTGTGGTCAGCCCGTCAAGTGCAGCTTGGTCTGGGAAGCCGAGGTCTCTGTGAATGTGCTCCAGTACTAAAGACAAAAAGACAACACATTTAGACAAAGATGTAGCAACATGTATGGGATGTATTGTCCATAAGCAAGACAAGTAGTGTAGTATTACAAATCTTAATTTTTGAAAAAATATCTGATGAAAAATAAAGCCTGTTGCTCTTCATGTCTTCTCTTGCAGGGTCTTTTCCTCTTGATTACTGGGTGTTTTGCAGACCAGAAGGTAGGTTTAATCAATGCTCTATCACTGTCAACATGTTTATTGATTTATTGAAAATGTCCAGTTGTCACTTGTTTGTGTTACTTGTGTTACTATATTATCAGGTTCGAGAGGAAATGTTAAAGCTCATAATGGTAAGTTTACCAATGAGGTCTATCCAGAATAACACCATAAATGATGGAAACATGCATTATAACTCTGGTTTATCCTACCCTCAGGCAAAAACAAAAAGAAAGAGTGGGAGCATGAAGAACTTGACTTCAACGACATACGCAAAAGAAAAATAAAGACGGAGGTCAGTCTTTTGTTACATAATTGGTAGTCTCTGGTGTCCATGCATTTTCTGCATCTTCAATAGCATAAACATTCTTCAGACCCATATTTTAGACCCTTTTGTCTGCCACGCTCTGAAACCTTTTTCAGATAACTTTTTGAAAATCAGATTGTTGCAGTTAGCTCCATGGTAGCTCTGATAGTAACATTATTTCATGATGGATGAATCAGAACACAGTAGAGGCAGCAACATTTCTCATGATTCTACTGTTTACTTATGCAGCAGTGTATTGTTTGGAACAGTTTGGTGAATCTACTACGTGGAACAGGAGAATAACAATGTAAAGTCAAGTTTTATGCGACCACTTGTATCTGTTTTCTGCTTTTGTGATGCAGCATTTTCCAGGTCCAGTGTCCAGTTAATAGCATCTTAACCAACATGCTATGCTAAGTTACATGAAATGGGTTTGTCAGTTTAAGAAGCAGCAAATCACCTTTGCGCCACATGTAAGCAGAATATATGTATTGTGTGAGTTACTCTTACTTGATCTCTACATTTCAGATCGTGGAGATGGACACAGCAGCTCCACTTGAAGCCAACGACTCTTAGTCAGCCTTATGTTTGATTATAGTTCCTAGACAGTTACATACTATTGGTATATTGATAATATAGATGAATGTCCTAAAAAAATGTTGAGTTGTTTATCGTATTTTTATTTACATTTTCACACAGGGATTAATATGTAAATCAAGCTAATGCATGCAATTTGTTTAAAGGGTTTAGCAGATACAGATTATGTTCCATTATAAGTGCCAAATAAGTGTAATACAATACTAAACTGTCACTGTATAGCTTTAACTGACTCAAATCACATTATTGGATGTTTTGCATTCTGTGCGACCAGGTTAAGAACATAGAAGTTTATCATGGTTTAATATTTGGGTTTTAAAGAAAAGTCTTAAATTACTTGAACTATAACCTATATACTATGTGTGTCTAACCACTGTATGTATAATCATATGTCTTGAAATAAAGACAAATAATATAATGTATTTTATTGTTCATTATATCATGCATGATTGAGGACTTTAATCTCAACTATACATTTTATAACAGAATCTATTAAGCAAAACCACATCTAATTATTTTTATCATACAAATCAAACAAACTCATGGTCTTGATTTCTACATATTTAGGGATGCAGCAGATATGGGGCTTGGAATTACATTACATTACATGTCATTTAGAATGAATGCAATTAGTGTAAAAAAAAATAAGCCGATAAAGGGATGCTAATGCTTCTCTCCGGTTGTGGCACCATTGTGTTCTGCTGAATGAATGCAGAGCACACACGTGTTTCACTGAGCTCTCCTGATGACAGTGAAGATGGCGAGTGTCAGAATCACGGTCCCTGCTGCGCCGCCAATCAGAGCTCCCACAATGCCTCTGTCCACATTCAGTTCCTCACACCTCTTACCAGCGTAGTAGGTGGTCTGCGTGGTCACACACCTGAACAACACATCTTATTATTACACAACAATATTTCTTTAAGGATTCTGAAAAAACTACAATTTAACTTCCCATTATTTTTTATTTCCCATTATTGTCCCCCATCCTGATGAAAACATCTAAGCTCGTACATGTACGCACGCGCGATACACTTAAGGATGTCGGTTTGGGGGTTAGAAAATATGGTCACCCTAGCCTAGAGTAGCTTAATTATGTTATACCTTGGCCAGTGCTGAGGGATTGTGTTATTTATTTATTACTTAGCTTTATACGGTGCTGCCTTTTCAATCTTTAGCTAGAAACAGACTAGCTCTCTCCCTCTGCCTCCAATCTTTATGCTAAGATAAGCTAAGCTAGGGGAGACCTGGCTCTAGTTCCAAATCTTAAAAAACCTATAGGTGCAAGTCTTGTGTAAGTGCTTCTTCTAGCTTGAGCCTTTGCCTCATTACATTTAATTTAAATCCATACATTTTTGTAAGTGACGATTTCTCAAAATATACTAAATTCTCTAGAAATCCGAAATGTCCACAATAAAAAGAAAGTAGATATTTAGTAATGCAAGCAACATGTGCTGCATGAACAAACACACACACCTGCATGAGGCCTGCCCTTCACTCTCCACACACACGCCTCCACTGAAACAAGGGTTGGGACGGCAGGGGTTGGCAGCACGAGCTTCTCTGTGTTTTGAAACCTCCGTTCTCATTTCCACTTCGCTGATTGGGTCCTCGTCCGTGATGTCATTGCTCGGTCTGGCCGGGTTGACCGGCACCTCGGTCTTAATCAGGTGGGTCAAATCTAACAAAACGACAAGTTCATGAAAAGGTCCGATAAAGTGTTAGCTCATTAGAGATGGCAATGTATGAATATGTGGCAGTAAAGTGATACCACATTTGAAGGTGCAGAAATTAATTATATGAATCTAACATGCTGAAAATGTTCTGAAAAATGTAGAAAGTGAGTTTTAACTAATTGTCTGATACTCTAGGAGAGCCGGGTAGAGGAGCTGATGTGTTCTGATTCTCACCATTGAAGTCAGCAGTGATGATGAGGTCATTGTCTTTGAGGAAGCTCCTGCTGTGCAGGTGCATGTGAGAAATAAAAGTGCTCCAGCCAAAGTCTGGACCACGGAAGCACTGACAGTTGTCGTCCCACATTGCAGCTGAAGTAGCTGTTGGTCTGTTCCAACGAGGATTATTGTCTGAGGGGGGAAACAGTGGAGAAAAAACAACGTTATCCGTTTCTCCATTTCACATATTTGTGGTTGCAATATGATGTTGAGAGTGGGAGATGATGCAACTTCTACAGAGTCAGGCTTTGAGATTCCTGTTTTTTTTCTTCAGGCTTGTGTCTGTCATGTGACGCTGTCTATGAAGAATATTAAATAATTATCACCGCAAAAAGCAACCCTGTTGCTGCACATAAGGAATAAGAGGAATGCTGGCAGAAGATTTCCAATTGTGGAAAGTGAATATATTTGTCATACAGCTCCATGCATTCTCAATACCTATCGTTTATTTCTCATGTGACGGCTGCACATTCTGCAGCAACAGCGATGCTGATATTGTTTTCACCTTGAGAGTTTGGGTCATCATTGCAAAAATGTGGTCCTGAAGATACCAACTGTAGCAGGAACTGAAGAGGCTCTAAATACTTTTCCTGACGTTAATATTTCTTTCTGTCCTTGAAGGGAGTTCATCACTGCAAGATGTAGTCAAAACTGTTCCAGGTGTGTAGTTGAGATCACAATGAAGGTCAGGTTTGAAAATGGGAGTGATCCCATCGCAAGGTGATCTCTTGTTTTGACGCTGTATTTGGGGTGAAGCAAGAATCTCTAAATCTGAGCAAGTAAAAGCCAAACTAACTGCGTGTCATAATACTATTGGATGTAAATCAGCTAACTAGACTAGAACACTCCTGGGTGACCTGGGCTTACCTGTGGTGAAGCTTCTTGTAGAAGACATTCTCAGTTTCACATCAGGGTCCTGGTCCATGGCAACTATGGTGGCCTGTCTGTTTTCGGCTGGCCACTGCATCACTGCATCATTTTCCCCGCTGCAGAGGTGCAAGGTCATGCCGACATAGTCCGGGTAGTCACTCTCCTTTCCATTCGGGTAAACGCTGATACCGAATGAGTGGCCCTCCGAGTTGAGGAAGCACTCGCTTTTTAACGAACCGCCAACAGAAGTGTTGGCGAGAACGCCGGTGAAGTTGTGGATTTGCCAGACAGCGCTGGGGCAAATGGTCTCAGTGAGGGTGATGTCGTCGATTAAGACGACACCCGAGGAGCCGGGCGATCCTCTGACGCCTTGGAAGAAATAGCGGAACTTCTCTGTCACTCTGAGAGTCACATGGGCTATTTTCCAGGCAGCATGTCCACTTCCTGAAAGACCAAGAAAGCAACCAATTGTATTGTCGTTCTGTGCTGGCGTAAGAATGAGGCAAACGGAATACCTGTGATTGTGTGGATCTTCCTGACATGGCGCACGGTCCCGGTCCCGTCGTCCGTCCTGATCCATATTACCAGTTTGTCCCCAGCTGCTCCGGTCATCTTGTAGAAGAACTGCAGGCACTGCTCGTCCCTCTTGGGGTAGAGGATACGCGACTCCAGCAAGGCGCTGCTTCCCGGTGCGCCGGAAGACGTGTCAAACCTCATGAAGTAGCCAGAATCTGGAAAGGGAACAACCATCAGTACATAATGCGTCAACTGAATTATAGGGATGACGTTGTCTGGAGTTCACCAAAAGGCGTGTGTGAGACTCCGAATGTGTATTTTGTTCTTCTTTTCTGGCCACTCTTTTATAAAGCCCCGCTGTGGAGTGTCACGCTAATAGTGCTAGTTCTTTTCATCACCAATTTTGATAATTTTGTGTAGGTCCATTCCATAAATTTAAAATGTTTTAAAACATTTTAATTCCAGGTTGTAGCGCAACACAATAAGAAAAACTCCAACGGGGGTGAATACCTTTGCAAGGCACTGTTCCTTTAAAGACAAGTGTTGTACCTCTGCAGCGCCCAGCCACGGTGTGGTCCATATCAGCAGGATCGCTCAGCGTCTGGACCCAATCCGCATTGTCCTCCTCATTCTGGATCATTCCACAGATGTTGATGAACTCAAAGGAGCACTGGTCCAAGAGAGTGTGTGTGTTGGCTGTAACAGGACAGTTAGCAACAACAACAAAATGTCTGTGGTAAATATGGAGGATTTACAAAGTACTATTTTAAAAAACATCTGTGGCTCTTATTTGATTACAGAAAGTCATATTTATATTTATTCAAGCCACTCGGGGTCAGCTGAACAAGCTCAACATCGACTTGCGGAACACTGAGGAGGCCGTCAGAGTTTGGTGATATTATTTTAGTGCAGCTTTCAGATCTAGTGTGACGAATGGTAAAAAAAAATGGACCTCTACTTGTCTTCTGACCACTCAAAGCACTTTCGCACATGACATTGTTCACCCATTCATACACTGATGGGAGAAGCCACCTGCCCATCACGACTAACTAACATTCACACACAGTAGGAACAGCTACGGGAGCAATTTTGGGGTTAAGTGTCTTGCACAAGGACACATATACATGGGCTAGTGGAGCCGGGGATCGAACCACCGATCCTCTGAATGAAGGACGACCCTGCTCACCACTGAGCCACAGTCGCCAATACAACAGTTATTTATTTTCACATCACTTCACCACCTTCCTTGCCAGGATGTCTTCGCTAACCTTTAGGCGGACAGGAAAGGAGACTCACCACAGTCGTACATGCGGTTGAGTCTGGTGATGTCTACAGCACTGAAGTCCAGCCGCTGGCCAATGACCTCATTGAAATACGGTATGGCGGTGGTGATGGTGGGGATGCTGTTGTTCTTGTTGAAGGACAGCGGCCGGTAGTGCATGATGGACTCATAATCATATGGCGTGTTCAGATCAGTGATGAAGTCATCCTCATACTTGTTGAAATTGTGCTCCATCCCTGTGAGGAGAAAGTGACATCGCCATGGAGACAGTCGAGTGATGGTTTAGCAAGGCCTTCAAACAGTACGGCCACGTGAAACATGTAGACGCTGTAAAACCTCCTTTCCTTTTAAAAGAATGGTTAATGGTTGGAATTCACTTCCTTGTATTTCATTTTTTCAAATGATGTAAATTTACATTTGAAAACAAATCTGCCAATGCATCACTAATTAAGTTTGATTAGACCTGCTTTGATTAGATTACATAACCAATGAAGACATTGGGGCCATTCCCTCTCAGACAAAGAGGGGCACATTGACAAAAGGTGAATAAAGAGTAATGTTGCTTTGTTTTCTCTGAGTGTTTTTATAGGAAAGTGTATCTTTCAGATCGATTTGAGGAAAGCCCAACATCCAAGATCTGAAAAGTGAAGCCAATGTGGAAATGCCTTAAACTTGCATTATTTAGTGTTTACTTAGCTCCACCCTCTCCTGACACTTCTTTTTGGAAAAAAAAGCCCAAAAATCCACAAACAAATGTATGACATCACATCACGGTGACTATTTCCATTGTTTATACCGTCCATGGGAGTTCTCGTGGTTTTCCCCTTTCACATTTCATCATAAGTGTGTCTTTGTGTTGTTTCTGTCTTGATAGACTTTGGTAATGACTTGGTCTAATTTCCGTTCAACCCACCATCTTCAATCTGGTCCCACCAGATTTTGACATAGCCGTCTCTATCTGAGCGCGACTGTTCGTGGTAAAAGCCCAGAGCATGGAGGAGCTCGTGTTGCACAATGGCCTTGGTGTCACACCTTGCCCCGATGGACACATTCTGGCCTGTTCTATCATCCCCGACATACGACCAGCATCTGCATTGGTAAAACGGCAAAGTGACGAACCGAAGGTGCCGTTAGTGCGTTTCGTCACAACATGTCCACATTGTAACACTTTTGATGACTTGACGGCATCTTCCCACAATGCTGTGCGACCGCCGCGATCACACCCGAGTCAGCGCAGCTCACCCAGACAGCTTGGTGAAGGAGACATAGCTGCTCTCTCCCTCATAGGGCTTGAAGTCCACACAGGATCTCAAACGGTATTCCTCAAAAGCCTGAAGGATCACACCTTTTGCGTTCAGTTCTAGAATAAAGGGAATTCCATATCACCACATGTATATTTACCTTGTCGTTAAATTATTTGTTGAGGGAAATGTACTCTGATGTGCACGTGTACCTAGAGAATCAGTTAAGATATAGGGAATGGGAAACTTCCATCTCCGTGTTTGATCGAGGATGGCATTCCTGCTGGGCTGCAGGACACAATGAAAGCGGTCAGAGTCTGCGTTTGAGTTCTTGACAAACATCTTCTCGTCTCTAAGATACTTACATCAATAGCGATATCTCCCTCAAACAGGTGGTTTAACCCTTAAACACAGGTTCAGTACATATGAATATCAGCCAACAAAGCACACAAACACGTGTATCAAAAGGAGACGGGGCGTGGGAAAAAGTATACCTCTATTGATCTCGAGTATGTCGTCCCTCAGTTCACCAGCATCTACATAATCACCTGGAAGACAAATATATTCTAACTGTGAGAAATATTTTGTATTTTTTTTAAAATGCTTGTTTTTGATCAAGTCAAGTTAACGGGAACAAACCGGTTTGTGTAGGAAGAGCTTGCACCTGGCGAACAAAAAGAGATGCATTCAAATATAAAACCCTCCATGGAGACTTTATTCTTTTTGCAATTTCTGTTTCTCAATGTGATTGAATTTAAAATGCCCCTCCCTACCTTCAAAACCACAAAGACAATCAGCGCGGCAATTTTGCTCAAACTGTCCCCGGAGCCCATGTCGCTGTCCAGACTCAAAGGTGTTTCTCTGAAGCTACAGAAACATGCCTATAAAGACCGCGTCTGCAGAGGAACTTTGATCAGGCTTACGGTGTTCAATGAGTAACAGGCTCTTATACCACTGACTGCTTTTCAGGCATGCACAATAAGCCATGAATCAGAATCAACAGTAAAACAATATGAACTCTGATCTTAAGTCTTATAAAACAGGCAGTTATGTTGTTAGTGTGTTGGACCTCTAAACCCTTTGTTGCTTCTAACCCACAGGAGGCTTAGCTATCTGTCAAAGCCATGTCCTCTTTGTGTTGGAGACCAACGGGAACAGGGAACAATACAACTAGTAGATACCAACATGGAACTTCCCCGGTCCATTGCTTACATTAAGGACATTTATTTATGATTGTATTGTATTGTAAGTTTAAACATGCAAATGAGGCATTATCTTAATAAATACATGCTGATTTGCATAGATTTCCAGAACATTATTGTGAACATTGGATGAAGCCAGGTTCATAATTCTTGTTTCCCTTTGTTGAGATATTGCAGGTGAAGGTTTGGATATCTCTTTGTATCACTCCATAAAGCAGAGAATACTGTCAAAAGAAATATAGAAATCAATTTTCTCATGTTTTTTAGTAATTCAATGTTCTATAAATCAGTCTGTGAATAATATATGAACAAGCCCCTCAATAAAAACCTTCAGACTATAGATAGTAGTGAGCGTTGAACGTTTGGTGTATGTGAGTTGTACTGAGGTGGAGATGGCCTTTACAGATATGTTTTGTAAAATGACAGACATTTTAAAGACACTATGTGAACAGGGTCAACAAATTGTACTGATAGATATCACCATGAAACATCTCCAGCTGGCTACTGACACTGAGACAATTACTTAAATATGCAAATGAGGTATCTTGTGGTGATAATGGTAACTATTGGTGAATTTATGAGAAATCTACACACACCAATGGACAAAGTAAAATAAACACCTAAATGTGTGGTTTGGATGTTTTCTTTTCACTAGTATGAAAGAAGACATGTTATGGAAGATAAATAGCCCAAAGTCTCAAACTTGACAATTGCATTATAAATAAAACAATATGTCTCCCCTTCACTGACTAATGAGATGTGATGGTGCCTTCAGGGTGTGCATGAAAGAGTTTGCATGTTTCAGCACTTGTGATCTTTGTTTACAACTTCGATCGGTCGTGCCATAACACCACTAGAACCTGATAACGTGCTTTATTACATTTATGATAACTGTGCTGTTACCTATCAGATGTCTATGCAGCAGAATTTGTTAATATTAAAGGAGGACTTGAATGATTTTTTATTGCACCTGCACAAAGTTCAGGGACTTAAAAAAAATAAAAGTGAAGTGGCAGAGGAAGATATCTGAACTTCTAATCCCCATTAGGAGTCCACCTAGCCTGGTAATCAGACTGGACTTCATTCATTCAGCCCGACATGGTGTTCCTGTTAGCATTTGGAACAGACCTTCCATCGAGTTTCCTAAATTTTGAAAAAGTGTGGTAGAATTAGGTGCGACTATATAAAACCTGTTTGGGAATACCCCGAGGAACTGTGGTTGAATGTGATGAGGCATATGTATGTGGGGTAACTATAAATATTTACACCGGTGTCGAAGAATATAATATACAACAAAAAGCTTTTGAAAAAGGTGGCTCTTAAACTTAATTTTAGAAGAATGAATTGAACTGAATTCTTTGCACTGACATTTTTGTGACTTTTTATTACCAAATATAATATGCCTTTTCTATGACATAACATACTTTTACTTTTGACATACTATACTCTGACGTTATGACTTTTAATGACATCAAACAAAAAATTAAATACTGACTTCTTTATTATTTTTCAAGACATTCTATGATAGTACTTTTTTGACATTCTTTACTTTTGAATGAAACCTTATTGTATCAACTTATTGCATCCTTTTTAGTATATGTAAAAAAACAAATATGAATACTAGTTTATCAATTTTCAACCATAAAGGATAAGTTTCGCTAAACCAAACAGACCACAAGCTTGTTCTTTAACAGCTTGATTTAATAGGTTTCATCGAGACAACGTTGTTGTTCAAAATGATGACACTGTTTCAAAGTGTACCTTGCATACACATTCTTGCAACCCTTATTTATTGATTATGTACCAAATGCAATAACTTTACATTTAAAAAATGTTTGTTTTCAAATCATTTTCCATTCCATTCAGTCGTTGCTCATTTTCACATTTCGTTCTTCACATCCCAGCTGCAGATGTTGTATCTGGTGCTATACAAATGAAAAGAAAGAAAAAGTAAACTTACAAGTGTGATGTAGTATTGGAAATAGAAAAAGGCGTGATGCCTTACCTCCAGTTCATCACGATGTGAGGTCCTGTGTGACCTCACTCCGCTGGTGTAATGGGGACTTCTGTTTTGATCAGTGATGTTATATCTGTGGACGAGGAAGTCGTCACCGTCATCCTGCATCCGGGCACGCAACACAAAACCACACAGAAGGCCACTTACCCTCAAAGTCCACGAAGATGAAGAGGTCGTCGTTCTTGAGGTAATTGTGCCGCATGAGGTCAAAGTGCTTGATGAAGTTCCTCCAGCCCCACGATTCGCTTCTGAAGCATTTGCAGGAGGGGTCGAACGTCCCCGTCTTGGATGGATTGTCCCAAAACAGCTGTCCGTCTGATGCTAGAGGACACAAAGAGACAGATCTGAACACACCAAGAACACGTTATATAAGATCGGCACCAAAACATTTTTTCTTGACCTTTTTGCTGTTAGCTTATGCATTGGAAAGCACTTTCTTTTAATAGCATTTGGCTGTTTAAATGGATTTATAAATAATGTTTCACAGTCCTATGGAACATGCGTGCCGCGCTTACTCTTCCTCATATCGGTGGTGAGGCTGCGTGCGGAGGACATCCTGTGCTTCATGTCTGGGTCTTGGTCCATCACCACCAAGGTGGCCTGTCTGTTTACCGCTGGCCACTGCATCACTGCATCGTTCTCCCCGCTGACCAGGTGGAAGTACAGCCCCACGTAGTTCCCGGTGTAATCGGTGTAACTCGACAGTGGCATGACACGGACGCCGTAGCCGTAGCCTTCGGGGCTGTAGAAACGAGGGCTGTCCATAACGGTGCTGCTGTTGGCCGTTTCCATGATCCTGGAGAAGTTCTGGATCCTCCACACGGTGTCGGGGCAGCGTGTCTCGGTCAGGCTGATGTCGTCGATGTAGATACCGGCGGCGGGATCGGCGGATGCGGCGGGAGCGCCGCGCACCGCTTGGAAGGAATAGCGGAATTTCACTCCGACCTCCATCAGGACGTGGGCGAGCTTCCATGTTTCGTCAGAATCCGCTGGTCACAGGGAGAGGAACAAGATGACAAATATCACTATGACTGGCAATATTGTTTGTATGTTAGGTGGTGGGATAGTGAAATAGTGAGGTTTTGCTTAATATTAGCCGTTAGCCTTCACGTTAATAGTGTTTACTAAAGTGCGAGTGGGAAAACCAAAATGTTCTTGCCAAGAGTTGGATGATATATTTCATCGAAGCTCAGACAGTTAAGCTAGTTAGCCCACCTCCCCCCATAGCCGTTGCGGAGCCTTTAGCGTTAGCCTCTGTTAGCTGTCCCCCGGCAGCCCCCGAGCAGCCGGATGGCTGGGTGACTGTCCGAAGGGGTTTTAAGTCTGAACAGAAGCCCACTGACCACCACCAACCTCTTCACGTTTCAAACCAGTTTTCCCCACTCAGCGACGCACCCGCTGAGAAACCCACTCTGGTTATAGGTAGCTCCATAGTCAGAAACGTGAAGATAGGGAAGCCAGGGACCAAAGTCATATGCATCCCGGGGGCCAGAGCGGGCGACATTGAATCTTGTTTAAAACTGCTGGCTAAAGATGAGCGTAGTTACAGTAAGATTATAATACACGCCGGCGGTAATGACTCCCGACTGCGGCGGTCGGAGGTCACTAAAATTAATGTGGAATCGGTGTGTACTTATGCCAAGAAAATGTCGGACACCGTAGTTTTCTCTGGCCCTCTCCCCAATCTGATCAATGATGACATGTATGCATGTCGTCATTCAACCGCTGGTTGTCCAGGTGGTGCCCAGCAAACAATGTGGGCTACATAGATAACTGGCAGACTTTCTGGGGAAAGCCTGATCTGATGAGTCGAGACGGCATTCATCCCACTTGGGATGGAGCGCGTCTCATTTCTGTGAACATGGCCAAGTTGATTAGCGGACTTAATCCATGACCCAGAGTTCAGATCAGGAAGCAGAAGCAGAGTTGTAGTCTTCCACCCTTCTCTGCACTTCCATTCGAGCAGTTACCCACCCTTAACCTTAACTCCATAGAGACTGTGTCTGTCCCACGGCCACTTAAATTAATTAAATCAAAAGTAACCAGAAGAGGAGTCATACAAAATAACCTCATACAGGTTAACATCACTACTGCAACAGTGCAACAAAACAGGATAATTAAATGTGGACTCCTAAATATTAGATATCTGTCATCTAAAGCTGTATTAGTAAATGATTTAATATCAGACAATCACATTGATTTATTGTGTCTTACTGGAACCTGGCTGAGCCATGAAGAATATGTCAGCCTAAATGAATCAACTCCTCCAAGTCATATTAATACTCACATTGAACATGTGTACAGAATGAACAGCATTACAAAGTTACATAAACACATTACATGAATATGACAATGTATGAATGGAACTCCAATCCATGAAACAGAAGGAGGTAGAGAGGGGGGGCGGGGCGCATCAGCAGGGCCAACGCGGGAGGCCGGTTCACCAGCATCAGACACCGCCAGTGTCTGATGTCTGATTTCTATGCAAAGCTAAGCTAAGATGATCACATGCCAGCTGTGGCTCGATATTCAGCATACTGGCATGACAGTGGTACCGTTCTTCTCATCTAGCTCTCGGCAAATAAGCATATGTTTTATGGTGTCTTAAAATAACTTGATTTGAATATCATTTTCAAACTAGTGGGCAGCTAAACAAATGTTCAAATACATATTTGCCTGGATGCAAAGCTGTGGTGGCTTTAGGTGTCTGCTGGAAATAGGTCTTTGGTAAACATGCTACACTACATATTTTACCGTAAAAGGTTTGTATTTTCTTCATTCTACGAACGGCGCCTGTGCCGTCGTCCATCTTGACCCAGATCACCAGCCTGTCATTGGAGCTTCCGGTCATCTTGTAGAAGAACTGCAGACACTGAAGCTTCCTCTTGGGGTAGAGCGTTCGGGATTCCAGCAGTGCGGACTCCAGAGGCTTCCCAGTCATGGTGCTGAAGTGCATGAAGTACCCAGCATCTAGAGTCGGAAAGAACAAGACCAGCATCCATACATACTCTGCATGCATCTTCAGTTGTTGCTCTTTTTTCTTCTTCTTCTTTTAATGCTGTCTGAACTGATAATAATCAGTCATTGGGATTTTTAATTGGGAGGCAATAGTTGACTGACCTCTGCATTTTCCCAGGAGGGTGTGATCCTCTGCACCCGCACTGCTCTCGGTATGGACCCAGTCGGCATCGTCGGAGGAGGCCTGGATCATCCCGCAAATGCTGGCGGACTCAAAGGCACACTGGTCCAGCAGGGTGAGGGGACCAGCTGGGGAGGGAAGAGGCTCATTTGAAAATGTTTGGGCCATCTTCAACTTTCAAGATAAACGGTTGAACATATCAAAGTAGGAAACTGAACCCTGCAGCACATACGTACAGCAGTTGTACATTCGGTTGAGCCTGACGGTGTCCATCTCACTGAAGTCCAGGTACTGGCCAATGATATTGTAGAATTCCGGTATTTTGGTGGTGATGGTGGGGATGGATGCGTTCTTATTGAAGGAGAAGGGCCTGTAATGCATGACGGACTCGTAGTCGTATGCCGTGTTTTGGTCGGTGACGTAGTCGTCGTTGTACTTGTTGAAGTTGTTTTCGAGTCCTGCGGGGGAAATTTCACATCGATTTCAGTCATTCCTAACTAGGTCAAATGCCTTAAGAATGGTCAAAGGTCGCCGCATGCGGTCAGCTCCCAGACGTACCCGGCGTCACCTGATTCAGCCAGATGTCGACGTAGTCGTCCCTGTCTGTGCGGGACTGTTCGTGGTAAAACCCCAGAGCGTGGAGCAGCTCGTGTTCAATCACCGCCTTGTGGTCACAGCCGGACCCCAGAGACAGAATCTGGCCGGTCTGCTGGTCACCAACGCTGGAGAAACACCTGTCGGGACAGTTACCTTAAACTCTAACCCACGATGAAAACCGGGCACAGAGTTATCGGATTCATTTCACATACCCGCCTCTCTTTACAAACTTGATGAACGTCTTCTCTCCCTCATAAGGCTTGAAGTCAATGCAAGACTTCAGCCGGTACATTTCAAAAGCCTGGTGGACGCAGCCCTTGGCGTTCAGATCTGGGAACAAAAAAGGAAGTCGGGACCGAATATTCCTTCATTCCCGATGGTTAGAAGAGTGACTCGTAGAAAAGAAACTCACCCAAATCGTCACCCAGAATATAAGGAATTGGAAATTTCCATCTGTATCTTTTGTCAATCATGGCATTCTTTCCTTCCTGTAGCACAAGAGAGTTGTTTTAAAAAAAGTAGCAAAACAAATTGTGAGCATAAACCTAATCGAGGGTCATAAAGAAAACATGAACACACAACAAAGCCCATTTTGTTATCTGGAATAGATATCGCACTAGAATTACTCAAGAGCGCCAACAGTATGTGATTGCACACAATATCAGAAGCAATATATACCGCTCAAGGCCAAATGAAGCAATATCATTTTTTCTCAGTAAAAATAAAATATTCCCATTAACTTACTGGAATTAAAATGTCCCCTTCAAGAAGGTTGGCGCCTGATCCTGCAGCACAGGAACAACGCCATTTATTTAAAACACACACACACACACAGCTGAAATCAACACATTGCTCCAGGATCCGGGGCGATGAACAGATGGTGTAGCTCACCCAGGTTCAGGGTGGGGTTCTCGTCCTCGCCATTCTCGTAAACCTCTGGAACACAAGCACAGACACTCAGGCTCTCCTCACAGCCTTTCAACAAGCGGTATTCCTTTGAAGACATGGTTTAAGTTCTGACATACCGTGGACCCCAGGGGAAGCGGGTACCTGGAGGAACAAACAAAACCAGTGTCGTCAGCCGGTTAAAGGCCGTAACCACTTGGCCCGTACCCAATGGAGAACGGATCCATACTTACAGTGTATGAAGCGGCTAGAGCCACGAGACCAAACCACAGCAGGGCTCGCTCCATCGTCGTGATGTGTCAGGGAAGCGCCGCCGCTTTGCTTTAAACGTTAACAAGATGACCTTTAGCCCCGAATGAAGTTTACGCCGGCTACAAAGAGTAACTGAGGGACTTTGGCTCTCCGGTGTTACTGACCAACAACCCTACATTTAGAAATGTTAACATGTTCATGTGACATAATACCATCTCCTTGAGATGCTGCTGAGTTCCTACAACGTGCCCAAGGTTTTCTCCAACTTCTCCAACATTGCAAATGTAGGCCGTTAGAGCGACTCACGGAAAGCAATTGATGAGGTCATTAGAAGTTGTTACGGGGTCAAGTGAAGGCTACGGGGTCAGTCAGCTGGTTTTACAATGAGCGAATTCAACCACTAGATGGCCACAAATACCCCCGGTGTGTGTTATTAAATCTATTTTATTCACAAGTCGTAGCAGATAGAGTCTTTCAACGAAATAGGAGGTCAAATAGACCCCAAGTGTAGTGTTTTGTATTGGTTGTAGATCAATATTTTGACAGGAAGAGATCATGTGATACTCTTAAACAGCTGTTCCAGTGAACTGCGTGTTCACAACATTCCGTGCTCTTACCTAAAGACAACAACAACATGTTATCCGGGTGACACTTGGCCAAGGACCTTCGAGTGGCTGTTTAGTTTGCATTCCCTTTGGATAATATGGATGTCATATTCTGAAGTGTAGTTACATCCGGTCCGATGTAAGCAGCAGTGTACGCTACATGTAACTACTTTCATCACGTTGTGTAACACTGTAACAGTTTTGGACTTAACGTCAGCTGGCGCTGCTGCAGAAAGCTTACGCGAGCTGACGCCAACGTCGCATTTTACGCCGCGGTCCCTGAACGTTACGTTAACTCCCACCGTGTCTGTTATTCACAGCTCTTAACCTTCCGATGTTACGTTGGCTCGGCTCATTAGCATGGCTCACGGGCAAGTTAGCAGGTGTTAGCATTGCTCATTCCTGCCGGAGCTACAGCCGAACCAACGTAAGAGCCGTTTGTGAAAAGACATGAAATTGAAGGTTAAAAAGAAGCGTGAACATCGGATGTGTTTTTATTTGCCTTTGGTCCCGTGGTGTGCTACGCAGACGAGGTGGCCGAGTGGTTAAGGCGATGGACTGCTAATCCATTGTGCTCTGCACGCGTGGGTTCGAATCCCATCCTCGTCGGACTCTTTTGCCTCCTCTTAACTCTAGCAAAAATACTTTTACACTCATTACTCTTAAGGAATCAACAACGCACTGACAATTCAGTGAAGTATGCTTACTGCTTTTGATGTTTTCATATTATTTCATTTGACCGTATGTTGTCGTCCCCTTTAGTAGTCACCACCCTTTAACCAAGCGTGATTGCATTATTTGCTACTCTGTGCACTTCAAACAAGAGCTTTCACATTGAAATCACAACCCTCATATCTTTGCTTTTTCCGTTTTATTTCAATTAATCCTCATCTGCATGGTAGGCTCTGTTGTGACGTCCTTCACTGGTGTCCAAGTGTTTCTCCTCACAGCTCGGGTAGTCAGCAGGGTGCCCTGCTTCTCCTGTAGCTCCGTAATGACCCCCACCCAGTCCGGGGTGGAGGTGGATCGTCTCTGCCTGGCCTCCGACATGGGTGTCCTGGGTCTGGCTGCTGGTTGTCTATGAGAAGGAAACAGGCTTGTCAGTGTGTCATTAAGAGAAGGGCCACACCCCACTACAACAACAACAACAACAACAACAAGAGTTGCGTGCCAGAGTGCGTGTTTCGTTACTTTTACTTTACTTTGTGGTTGCGGTGATGTTGATCTATGGCGTACTGGTATTTGGCCGCATTCAGTCCCAGTGCGCCAGCTAGCCTCTCTCCAAGGAAATCGCAGGCTAATGTCAGAGACAGTAACATAAGAAGTGAGACGTTCTCCCTGGCGATAATAGGGCCTATTGTTGATTTAGTATGCTTGAATGTATTTGATTAATTGTCACGTTGCGTACTCAGAAGGGAGATCCTCCCAACCAGAAGGGCCACATTCTTGAACGACATTCTAGTCTGAGGAAGAGTAGAGGGAAAGCCAAACAAACAGATGACATGACTTGGTATGAAATGCAACGTGGACTTTCTCTTCTTGACATGTGTCCCACCCTCTCTGCAGGTTCACTGAAGGGAGGCCTGTTTGATGACGGCTCCTCTTCCTCCTCCTCCTCCTCCTCCTGCTCCAGAGTTTCACCGCTGGAGAAGTGGATGATCCTCCTTCTCTGATTGGACAGGGCAGGACTCCCAAAGCCGGTTTCCCGTTCGTCTGGTGACGGCTGACAAATGGCACAGGTCTTTAGAGACGCCTTTGTTTGTATTGACAAGTCGTCTGCGTGTCACGTGATGCTGTAGTCAGCATTGTTTAGGCTTTATTTGTGATTATTTTAATGTGTTTAACTACACCTGGCTCCCAGAGAATATTTACCACACACACAAGCTGTCAAAAGTTAACTTCCACCTCCGCAGTTCCTGAACACGGCCTACAAGCTGACATGTTGGTGTTGCCTCATATTTACAACACTTACTTCCTGGTGGCTGTCGTTCATTCTTCATAAGCCCTTCTTCATGAGCCAATGCTCCGCTGGTGCCTCAGCTGGTCTGCCGTCTGTCCACTCCGAGCCTGCTTCGTTGGCCAACAGGACTTCAGGATACAGGATCACTTGAAACCCGAGACGTGCAAATACAGCAAGCATGACGTCACAGAGCCGCCCTGTGAGGCAATCAGTGTCGTTCTTGTTTGAGGGGGCTGGGCTGGTTTAGCTTTCAAATGTTCTCCATTTAAACCACTTCTATTTGTCCCTTTAAGAGGCCTCAATGTCAGATAAAACATTGAGATCTAATGTAACTTCAAAGTTACTTTTCTCTGGGGGGTGCTTATTATTATTATTATTATAATACTGAACAGTTTAAAGTAGCAGCGAAATCTAAAAAATAAAACATGTCCCTGAACTTGTTACTGGGACAGGTACCACCATTGGTAGACGTGGTCACCGTGACATCCCCAATTGGTTTGTGGACTACGGTTTTGAAGCCTCGAGCTCCGCATTTTGTCCTTCGCCATCTTCAGCACAAGTCCAAACAAACAAGATCATTTTAGGAGACCAAAAATGTTACAATTAACTTTCACTAACGAAATACACTACAGTTAAAGTTTACAAAACACGGTCGTAGCAGAAACCTGTCAATCACAGTAAGCCCGCCCTGAAGCATACTCTGCTTTATGGTCTTAATGGACTATAATTCACTAAATGAACATCACGCTGTATGGAAGAAGACTTGAAACTAGAGATTGAGACCATAAACTCATGTTTACAATGTTTACTGAGGGAATAAATAAAGAGAAGTAGAGTCATTTATATAGACTTCTATACAACCAGAGGAGTCGCCCCCTGGTGGTCAGGAGAGAGGATGCAGCTTTAACACATGAAGCATAGACTTCTATACAACCAGAGGAGTCGCCCCCTGGTGGTCAGGAGAGAGAATGCAGCTTTAACACATGAAGCATAGACTTCTATACATCCAGAGGAGTCGCCCCCTGGTGGTCAGGAGAGAGAATGCAGCTTTAACACATGAAGCATAGACTTCTATACAACCAGAGGAGTCGCCCCCTGGTGGTCAGTAGAGAGAATGCAGCTTTAAAACATGAAGCATAGACTTCTATACAACCAGAGGATTCGCCACCTGGTTGTCAGTAGAGAGAATGCAGCTTTAACACATGAAGCATAGACTTCTATACAACCAGAGAGGTCGCCCCCTGAAAGCCTTGTTCTTAGTATTTCACATCCAACCTGTAAAACATTACAGCCAATTCTATTTGTTATACTGTACAGGCCACCAGGTCCATATTCAGAATTTATATCTGAATTTTCAGTGTTTATCAAGTTTAGTCCTTAAAACTGATACGGTTATTATTGTAGGAGATTTTAATATTCATGTGGATATTGACAATGATTGCCTTAGTACTGCATTTATCTCATTGTTGGACTCGATTGTGCTTCTGTCAGAGAGTACAGAAACCCACTCACTGCTTTGGCCACACCCTCGACCTTGTTCTTACATATGGCATTGACATTGAGCATTTGGAGGTCTTCCCACATAACCCTCTTCTGTCAGACCATTACCTCATAACTTTTGAGTTTATACTCCCGGAGTGTACACCGTTAGTCAAAAGTTTCTACACCAGATGTCTAACTGACAGTGCTGTAGCTAAATTTAAAGAAGCGATTCCTTCTGCATTTGATTCAATACCACGTCTCAATGTGACCCAGGACTCCTGTGCTAACTTTAGTCCGTCCCAGATTGATCATCTTGTCGATAGTGCTACAGGCTCACTGAGAATGACACTAGACTCGATAGCCCCACTGAAGAAAAAGACAGTGAGGCTAAGGAGGTTTGCTCCCTGGTATAACCCTCAGACCCGCGACCTAAAGCAAACTTCACGAAAGCTTGAAAGCATATGGCGTTCCACCAATCTGGAAGAATCACGCTTACTTTGGCGAGATAGTCTTAAAACATATAAAAAGGCTCTCCGTAATGCCAGAGCAGCCTATTACTCATCAGTAATAGAAAAAAATAAGAACAACCCCAGGGTTCTCTTTAGCACTGTAGCCAGGCTGACAGAGAGTCACAGCTCTGTGGAGCCGTGTATTCCTATAGACCTCAGTAGTAATGACTTCATAAACTTCTTCAATGAAAAGATTTTAACTATTAGAGGCAAGATTGATGATCTCTTGCCCTCAACTACTGCCGATCTGTCATCAAGAGGAGTGGCCTTGGAAACGGCTGTATGCCCTGGTGTATATTTGGATAGCTTTTCTCCCATTAACCTAGACCAATTGTCTTCAACGGTTTCTACTTCTAAACCGTCTACCTGTCTCTTAGACCCCATCCCAACGAGGCTGCTTAAAGACGTGTTGCCTTTAATTGGCACCTCTCTGCTGGATATTGTTAATGTGTCTTTGCTAACAGGGCATGTACCACATTCCTTCAAAGTAGCTGTAATTAAACCTCTCCTGAAAAAGCCTACTCTTAATCCAGAGGTGTTGGCTAACTACAGACCAATCTCTAACCTTCCCTTCCTCTCTAAGATCCTTGAGAAAGTAGTCGCAAATCAGTTGTGCGACTTCCTACATCAGAATAGTTTATTTGAGGAGTTTCAGTCAGAAAACAGTTTCAGTTAGAAAACACCACAGCACAGAGACAGCACTGGTGAAAATTACAAATGAAATCCTAATTGCATCAGATAAAGGACTCATCTCCGTACTGGTATTATTAGACCTTAGTGCTGCGTTCGACACCATTGATCATGACATCCTATTACAGAGACTGGATCAGTCGATTGGCATTTCAGGTACTGCACTAAGTTGGTTTAAATCCTATTTATCAGATCGATCTCAATTTGTATTTGTAAACGATGAAGCCTCAATGACCACCAACGTTAATCACGGAGTTCCACAAGGTTCTGTGCTTGGACCAATTTTATTTACCTTATATATGCTTCCTTTGGGCAATATTATCAGGAAACACTGCATAAACTTTCATTGTTATGCAGACGATACTCAATTATATCTATCGATCAAACCAGAGGAGACCAACCAGCTCGCTAAAATTCAAGAATGTCTTAAAGACATAAAAACATGGATGACCTGCAACTTCCTGATGTTAAACTCAGACAAAACTGAAATTATTTTACTGGGCCCTGAACACCTCAGAGATCAATTATCTGGTGATGTGGTTTCTGTAGATGGCATTTCCCTGGCATCCAACACCACTGTAAAGAATCTCGGTGTTATCTTTGACCGAGACTTGTCCTTTAACTCCCACGTTAAGCAAATCTCAAGGATTGCATTTTTTCATCTACGTAACATTTCAAAAATCAGGCACATCTTGTCTCAAAAAGATGCAGAAAAGCTGGTTCACGCGTTTGTTACTTCCAGACTAGATTACTGCAACTCCTTATTATCAGGCTGCTCTAATAAGTCTCTTGAATCCCTCCAGTTGATCCAGAATGCTGCAGCTCGTGTACTCACAAAAACTAAGAAAAGAGATCACATGACTCCTGTATTAGCTGCTCTGCACTGGCTCCCTGTAAAATCAAGAATCACATTTAAAATTCTTCTCCTCACCTACAAAGCCTTGATTGGTGATGCACCATCATATCTTAAGGAGCTTGTAGTACCATATTGCCCCACTAGAGAGCTGCGCTCACTAAATGCGGGGCTACTTGTGGTTCCTAGAGTCCTAAAAAGTAGGATGGGAGCAAGAGCCTTCAGTTATCAAGCTCCTCTTTTATGGAACCAGCTTCCACTTTCAGTCCGGGAGGCAGACACAGTCACCTCATTCAAGAATAGACTTAAGACTTTCCTGTTTGATAGTGCTTATAGTTATGGCTGAATCAGGTTTGCCCTGGTCGAGCACCTTGATATGCTGCTATAGGCTGCTGGGGGATGTTTTAGGATACACTGAGCACCTATCTCATCTTCTCTCTCTCCTTATGGATGAATTTACATCTCTCCATTGCACCTTATTAACTCTGCTTCTTCCCCGCAGTCGTTGTGACTTCACATCTTATAGGGTCCACTGGACCTGGAGGTGTCTTATGCCTGGTGAGCCGGTCTCCCACGTTGGCCCTGCTGATGCGCCTCCTCTCTACCTCCTTCTGTTTCATGGATTGGAGTTCCATTCATACATTGTCATATTCATGTAATGTGTTTATGTAACTTTGTAAATGCTGTTCATTCTGTACACATGACATCTATTGCTTCTGTCCATCCGGGGAAAGGGATCCTCCTCTGTTGCTCTCCTGAAGGTTTCTTCCCTTTTTTCCCTGTCAAAGGTTATTTTTGGGGAGTTTTTCCTGATTCGATGTGAGGTCCTGGGACAGGGATGTCGTATGTGTACAGATTGTAAAGCCCTCTGAGGCAAATTTGTAATTTGTGATATTGGGCTATACAAAATAAACTGAATTAAAAAATTGAATTGAATTGGTGGTCAGGAGAGAGAATGCAGCTTTAACACATGAAGCATAGACTTCTATACAACCAGAGGAGTCGCCCCCTGGTGGTCAGTAGAGAGAATGCAGCTTTAACACAAAGCATAGACTTCTATACATCCAGAGGAGTCGCCCCCTAATGGTCAGTAAAGAGAATGCAGCTTTAAGGAACTTCAGCAAGCTTCACTTTTCAGAAGCGTAAGTCGCCGGCTGCTCAATCTACATCCGTCAACTGCAGCTGCACTATCCGGGACCTGGATGAGTAATAATCTGATAGTATAATATTACAATATGAATGATATTGTTATTCAAAAAAGTCCATATCCTATTTCCCTTTGTAATATTTATTCCAGTCGGACAACCCAGGAGTTTCTTTCTTTTTTTATTCCATAACCAGCATTTAGAATTGTTGTAGGTTTTGTTCCTTCATTATATCTGTGCAAGAAGAAGGTATGACGCTTCAATCGTGGTGACATACATGAACACAAGACGTGGAAGAATGGACTCGTAGGGATGATTTAATACCGTTAGAAATACATTTGACATGACGGACACCGGTGGAGGAGGAATAAAGAGCGAACACCGTGAAAAGAACGAGCGCTGGTCTCATTTCTACCAATCTAAATCTGGCCGTTCCAGCTATGAGGCCCAATGGTTCCGTGCCTTCGCCGATCCATTTCCCTTCAATCCACACTGAACTTCCTGCACAGCTGACTATACAATGTGCTTTAATCACATTTAGTGAGACAGCACTTTGTTTTGGACTCATTCACTTCTCATGTTAAGAGTTAATATACGAGTTCATGTGAACAACATTACAGTTGTTACAAAGTGATTGACAGTCACACTTCAAGTGTGTGTGTGTTTGATAAGATAACTTTAGATGCTCTATCCTTAAGGAAGGGGAACACACACACACATCATGTCAACTGCACTCAGCAACTGAAAAAGAGTAAGCATGTCACTGTTTATGGATCAGCGGTGCGTCCATTGAAATATTATAATTATATATATATATATATAAAAAAAAAGAACAAAATGTAAATCAACACAGAAAACATGAGCAACACAGGTTTGAATATGCATACATTGTTCTCCTTTTTCTGCATACAATCCTGCATGAGTGTTTTCAACTAAAATGTCACATGATAGAAATAAATTAAACTAATATTATCGGGGATAAATCACAGAATCCCTAAAATTGTTAAAGAATGATTCATCCAGTAATAAAAGCTTTCCTATATGAATAGTAAAAATAAAAAGAACCCCGCTATGTAAAAGAACTACAGCACATACGTCATGTGATCTAAATAAAAAGTACTGATTGTAAACAGCTAAAACTAACCGAACACGTGCGGTTTGGTTCGCTTTTTGTTCTTTTGTGCCCGTCCACTACTGATTTACATTTCAACCCTGTTGATTGTGTTTTAATATCGGCATGAAACGCACGCAATACAACCGCGGGAATGCAAGTTACTGCGGTCGCTAATATGGATGGTTGCATCATATCCTATGTAGTGGGGATATATATTCTTTTCTACTGATTTGTTTGTTGTGGTGGAGATCCATGTCCTGAGGCCAGTTGTTATTATGTGGTCTTCTAACCAGGCCAGACACGTCTTCTGTAAGAGGAGGTTTACATTGCAGCCAAAGGCACCATTAGTAACACAGCTTCACCAATAAGGCTTCTTTAGAATTGTACTTTAAAGTCTCAAGTAAAGACCTTCACTTGAAGTTTTCATTGTAGCTGACAAGTGATTACTAAAAGAGCTTCAGATCTTTTCAAAAACGTTTTAGGTTGACTTCATGAGCAGCTGTGAGCTGTTGAGGACTGGCCCTGGATAACGGCCGTCACACCCAAATGCACTACGCACGTTTCAGCGCAAACGTAAAACACCACGGATGAAAAAAATATATAAGAATAATATGTAAATTTTTCCTACGAGAGGGTTTACGTGAAAAGAAGAATGGATGCCATCATTACAATAGATGGTACTGAAGCATGAGGGCTTGAATGCCGATGGTTTAGGAGAGGACACAGCCTGTGTCCTTCTGAGGCTTCAGATCTGGTTCCTTCACTGGTTTCACCTCCTCCTCCTTGGGCTTGGCCTGGAGTTAAGAGACAACACAAATGTGAAGCAACACATTGCGCACGTCCTCTATTTGACAGGACAGTGCAAAGATGGGAGAGAGCGAAATATCTGACATGCAACTCAAGGTCTCGAGTCTGGAAATCAAATTTGCGATGTTACAAAAAATGCATCAGGGAGTACAGGACGTTTGTGGCTTTGGCATGCAAATGTGGATATGGATAATTCCTAAAGCAGGACTCAGACCACAGGACTATTAAAATCTGGATCCATTTTGAAATGAGGTTGTATCTGTCTCACGTGATCTCGTTCAGAGAGATAAAATTCAGTTTTTATTATCGATCAACAGTCGGCCGGTCGCTAATATATATATATATATATATATATATATATATATATATAGACCTCATTATGTGTTTGTGCGTGCTGTCATCATTCAGTCTATGTTGCGATAAACTTTGAGCCGAGCCGCAGTACCTTGTCATTTTTGGCTCCCTTGGTCAGGTCAAAGGTGGCGTAGACTTCAGGAGTGCACTGCTCACTGAGGGGCGGCAGCTCGAAGGGGATTGGCTCAGCCAGGCCGTAACTCGCCTTCAACTCCAACTGGGGGGCCTCAACTGGGATCTTGTGGAAGTATCTGAGGAAATGTGTCTGAGGTTAGTGTTGCAGCTTGATCTGTTAAGCCACCAAAATGTAACAACCGGGAGGAACACAATATGTATATGCAACTAAAAACTGTCCATGTAAAATGCTACGTTCCACCCTAAAATGCTTCCACCAAAACAAGACCGCTTCAGAGGGTTCCACTTGAGAACAACAACGTATAACAGTGAATAAGTCGACCCCGACTCACATGAAGCCATTTTCTCTTTGGCACTTCTCCAGCGTGTTCTTAATGACGCCGCCCAGTTTGAGGAAGAACAGCTGCTCCGATGGTTTGGCCGTGGTCCCGGGCCCTTTGGTCTGACGGTACTCTTTACACAGCACCTCGGCATGCGAGTAACCTAAACAGAGACCCCGTGGCGTAAATACAAAGAGATATGGAGACAGTACGGCAGGGGAGGAGAGTTGGACTCTTCAGTTCAACACACAAGAAACAAAACACACAGGAAACACCTGTGCACTTAACCAAGAGAAACAATACATGCATCCATGATTACATACTGTGTACTATAAATAAAAACAAAGTTCTTTCCATGGATAAATTAACAAAAATGAAAAACATAAAACCCTGTGCAGAGTTTCACCACGTCATGAACGGATAGACTAAACAAATGTACAAATACATTAATACACGTTGAACAAGATTTAACAAATGCTAAGACACAGATATATATATATATATATATATATATATATATATATATATATATATATATATACATACATTTTTCCGCCTCCTGGAGAGATCGTATAGCCTCGCCACACTTGTCACTCGCCAGCAGCGTCTGTCCGTGGTAGCAGAACGCCTGTGAACACAGTTACCAGTAAGAAGTACCGTTGAGTCGCTGTTCTTCTGTCTACTGTGAAGAAGAGTATGTTTCATCCAAGGCAATGTTTGCATAGCTAGGTTCCTTTACATGAACAAAAGTACGAGTGAACTGCATTAGGATATGCTTACATAAGCCATGTAAAAGTGCTGCTTCAGCTGAAAGTACTTCCTCCATTTGCTACTGCACTCTGGCTCCAAGGTGTTCAACGTGTGGTCTGCGGACAGAGATGCTGACCTTTAACAGCCTGTAGTAGAATGGTTATGGCTTTAGCACCGTCTGTGGGAATGACCTCATATGTAGGTGTTCTGGCTTATGCATTTATCTTGTTACCCATAAAAGCAAATCTCCTGTTTTTCCAGTGAGGTCACATAAAATAAATAAGTATTTTTTTTGCTGGGTCCCAAGTGAGTGAGCCCTGACACCAGATATATTGTATTATAAATGATGCCAATGTCATGTTGATCATGCTCTCACTGCCTGTGTGACTTTACCGCTGTGAGTTAGGGGCTGTTCACACGCCGTGTCCATGTAAACGCTCACAAGCCAGAGCATGGCGGAGGGGGTCCAGATAATAATTGCTCAGGTTTGGGAATCACCGCGCATCGTGTGACAACGAACAACCAATCACAGCTAGCAGATATCCCCCTTTCTATATCTGTCTACTGTAAATATAAAGAAGTTGTTCATGTCAGCGCTCTACGGCCTGTGACCAGAGACGATCGATTGAGACCAGGAACTCGTTTTTACTGTAATGAACCAAGTGGCGGTGTTCTCATCCACTTCTATACAACCACACCTCTTTTTGCAACAAGAGAGTTGCCGTCTGATGGCCATTAGAGAGAATACAGGTTTAAGACACTTCCTCATTGGTTTCACTTTTTCAGACGCGGATGTAAGTTCACCCTTTATGTCCAAAGGTTTATTTTAACCTCTGAGAGAGGATTTACGGTGCTGAACAATCAGTTAGGCTATCTGCTAAATTAACGCAGCTTTAATGCCATTGCAGCGCACAGGTTTTGGTTGCATAGCAACGACAGCCGCAAAGCCCCAAACACCTTGGATCAAAAGGTGAATTTCATTTTAGACATGTGAACGGTCCCTCACTTGTGCAAAAAACTGTTGTGGTGCTATGCAGTGGTACCCTGTTAACATGTGAGAAAACAACATCTCTGACTACGACACAGAACTAACGCGTGGTTAAGTACGAGGAATAACTGCCGACATTTCAAAACCACAAGTGCCAAAATACTGACCGGCTTTTTGATAGAAGTTTGCGGTCTCAAATGCCAATGCGGCGATCAGTGTGGCGTTGTGCTTCAGTTCAATCGCTCTGGCAATCGTCACTGTGAGAAAGAAAACCACAATATGGATATGATTAAGAATCTTCAGATACTCATGAGTATCTAACGTCATTGGAAAGATCGCTCTTTAACTCCAGATCTGTAATCCTCTTTGTTGTCACATGTCAATATATATTTAAATTCAAAGTAAAACAAGCCACAGTCTATAGTTCCTATGGAACACAAGAGTACCTCACCTAATCTTAGGATTATGTTGTGCAACCAAGAATATTCAGATTATTTCAGGTTCTGATACAATGTTTCAGATCAAATGTCTAACTCCTTAAGGGGACGCTCGGTATTGAATTCAGATGTGCTAGTGTGTGAGTATTAGAGTACACAAATATTGCCACCGTCATAGCGAGCCCCGCCCCCCTAATGCTGGTTACATCGCGGATGCAGAGCGGCTTTACCTTCTTGCGCCTCTGCTTGGCACTGGATGATGTATGCGTCGATCACTCGGGGCTCCAGGTCTCGGCCCTTTTCGGCCGGGGTGATGAGACGAGGGATGTGGACCTCCTGAAGCAAACAAGTTTCAAATCTGTTTTCTTCTTCTATTTTAGCTTTTTTTTTTTTGCTTTTTGCGTAGTGTCTTAGGAGTCTGCATCAGCATGTGTGCTTCAGTGGAAGTAAAGGAACACGAGGTGCCGCTGGATCAGGCAAACTGTTGGAACAGTGCAAAGACTGACCAAGACGGTTCTGATTAGATTTATTTTGTTTGTCGAGTTTGAACGCAGTGCGTTTTCATTGATCAGTGAGGTAGAACGACTGTTTCTGTCAATGGGGTCTGGAAGCCTTCGGGAGTGCTATCACTGCAATTTCTTTTCACATCTAACTCTGTGATTAAGGGTTGGGTTCCACCAAACCAGAGTAGGGGATTGGTGGAACATTGGACAGACTGACAAATACAATTGTGATGCGTTTTACAATGATAAGGAAAATGACTGTTTCTGTCAATGGATACCTGTGGCTTTAAGGAGGCTTTATGTTTTCTAGGTTAATAAAATTATAAGATTTGATTTATTATATATATATATATATATATATATATATATATATATATATATATTCAATACAACGGCCATCACATAAAGTAAATGGGGCAAAACTTAACGTGCCTAGCGGGGTGTCGTGTTTCCAACATCGAAGCTGGAGCTGATTCATACTCGCGACTATGGCACAGTCCTTTTTTCCAAGGAATTAATGCCAATTATAACCTTTTCCGCCCAAAAAAAAAAAAGCCAAAAGCCATATGTTAGTGGGGTTTTCTGGGAAGACTTGACTTGTCTGTAGATGTGCCTCACCTTGAGGGTTTTGAATATACCAGCAGCAACTTTCAGGCTCCGGTGAACATCTTTCGCTTCAGCCTCTGTCACGCTACAGGAAAACATGACAGTGACAAAGATTTAGCATAGTAACAAAGCAATCCACAATGTTAACAAAAATCTAGCATTCATCAATATACGGCTGATTTAACATACATGAGTGCAACAATACAGACCAAAAACTAATTAAATGGGTTTTTTTAAACGTACTTTTCTTTCCCTGCTAGTCTCGAGGCGAACTTGGTGTACCAGAGGGCTACGTTGAAGGCCATGGAGACCAGTTCAAAGACCGCATCCTGCTGGGCACTTGGAGGAGAGCATGGAGAAACGGTGGGTTACACAGGCACACAAGTCAACAATGCCAAGATTAAACATTAACACATGCGTATGTCTTATGAGCCTTTTTGGTAAAAATGGAATAAGCTAAACCAGAGCTGGGTAATGTGAGGAACTTCACACAGGGTTAGATCCAATGAGATAGCAGATAGCACTGATGACAGATGTCAATCGGTGTGTTCACTAGATTTTCACTCAAGTTATTAGTAAGAATAAAAATACTAGTGTTTTTACTGTGTCTTGAAGTTTGTTTCACGTATTTACTAGTCGGCTCTGCCCAGAATTCATCATTCTGGCGAATATCCTTACACTTGCAACACTCTGCATTTCAAATATGAATGATTATTCCTTAAAACTGCAGCCCATTCACTTACCAACGGCATGCAACCTTGAACGCTACATGAAATGCTTCCAATGAGACTGGAAGTATTCAGTCGGGTTGTTACCTTGGTGTGTTTCCTTGTAAGGTGTCAGTCCACTTGAAGTTCTGGATGAACCTCATCTTGTTCTCCTGAGTAGTTCCATCCAAGGACGAGATAAAGCCTATTGTATCATCAGTATTGAAAAATAAAGCAATGGGTTAGATGTAAAATGACAACAACCCACAACTGACTAACTGAGCCGTAGATCCTCAGGTTGGGTCCTTCTGGCAGTTCCAAAGGCGAACAACTAAAGGTGACCGTGCTTTTGCCATCAGCGCTTTGGAACGACCTGCCTGAGGAGATGGTAATGGACCTGGACTTGTATAGTGCTTTTGTAGTCTTCCATTCAAAGCATTTTAACACTACTGGTCATCATTCACCCATGCATACTCTAGTGGCAGTGGCTAAGGTGCGACCTGCCCGTCAGGAGTAACTAACTAACATTCACACACCATAAGCACAGATGGGGTTAAGTGTCTTGCCCAAGGACACATTGACATGGGCTTGACCCTAGCAAAGTCGGGTATCGAACCGCCAATACTCTGATTGAAGGACGACCCTGCCCACCACAGTCGCTACGAGATAAGGCTCACAGAACCAGTAGTCTTTTTTTAAATCACTTCTTAAAACACATTTTTACAGACTGGCTTTTAAGTGTTTTACTGCATTTTTTTATTATTATTGTTATTACTATTTCATTTTACCAAATTTCTTCTTTTTAATATAATATGTATGTATATATATATATATATATATATATATATATATAAAATTTCTTAATTTTGTATCGTTTATCGTATTTGTTATCATCTACTCTGTAAACTGACACTCAACTTTATTTTCTATGCAAATAAAGTTGAGTGTCAGTTTAAAAAGTACTTTGAGTATCATTATTTACTGCATGTCATTTTAAACACCTTTCCAATTTAGTCTCCCAAGTTTCCAGATGTAACTTTAGGCTCTCCACCTGAATTAAAGTAAAGTTGTGTTGACTTACATTGAGTGAGTCAACAGAACGTTGGACATAACAGAGAAATCGTATTGACAAGTAAAACATTTTAAGGGGAGAACACCCAACGACTTGTTTGGGGGTGTAAACGCACCTTGGAGGAGGGAGAAGTATACGTCCGTGGCATTTTTCATGATCTCGGGGTTGCAGGTGACATCTGTGAACATCTCCAGCAGTCTCACCCTGTTTGTCCTCAGGTCACTGAATGTGTCAAACCAGTAGCCATCAATTGACGCTCTAAAAATATCCCGATCATTATGGCATTCAGAGCAATTATGTCCAACAAGGCAGTGCCACCTCGTGAGAGCCAAAGAGGTGACTGGTCAAACGGCAGTAACAGTGGCATGCCATAGGACATTACGTCATAGGTAGAGAGGACATGGTGACAAGATACACACAGGATAATTACGTTTATACCACGGCATTTCTGTCATGGTCAGTCACCGTTCTCGACTTATTTAATGGAGATAAGACATACTTGCATATCTTATTGGCAGCGGGGCTCCCTGCCACGCCGTAGAAATTAAAGGACACGGTCGCCGTTGCCTTCAGTGGGTTTCTGTGAAACCAATGTGCCATTGTGATGCACGAGGACACACCTTAAGGAGGCTGGAAAATACAGGATGACAAGCGGTTAATGAATGAGCTGCACTTCTGGGAGTAACACATTTTCTTTTGGAGTACGACGGAACGGCTAACCTCCCGAAAAGTTCATTCATTTGAGTGCAGTATTTAATAAGTAGGCAGCATCAGCTAGCTTACTAGCTAGCTAGTGTGATCTCAGCTAACGCCATTGTATCTCTCCAACTAGCGGCCGTGTTAGCGCTCTCATGAGGCGCTACCGGCCCCTTCACGACCGAGCTGTAGGAAACGGCACTAAGTCGCTGGCGTTGCTTTTAGTGGCTACGATTGGTGTGTTTGACAATTATCTGTCTGTCTGTGGTAAACAAAAGTATATTACGTAAGCTCCCGAGAGCAACAGCTAACGGCTAACGCTAGCTACATCCTTGTGGAAACGTAAACACGAGGAATTTAATCGATTTGACAACTGACTTGTTAGACTTCACGATAATAAACAAAACATTATTGAATTCGTTTAAATAAAGTATACGTTTGAGTGTGTACCTGTCGGTCCGGTGCTGTAGAGTTGATGTGAGATAGTCCTTATGGAAAGTCTGACACTGACAACAACTTACTTCCGGAAATAAACACGGAATGGAGCTGGCCAATGAAAGCACACGGTTCAGTCACATGACGTGTGTCCGGAAAACACCACAGGAGCGGCTCTAAAGACCGTGAACGCGGCACGATGTGACTGCTTTTAGCGGCCGCCAGCTCACTCCCGATATTCCGACTGGCGTTCTGCCTACTTATCTTAGTGATGCGCTATTTGACGGGTCCTGTAATTCCCTCATTAGTACCTCCACAGTTTCATGGTAATAACTCATTATTAATTATTATGGGTAATTCTCAAGAGTTGTGAATTTTGGTTTGTTGTGTTCATATGTAGCTGTTGACTTTTAGAATGATTTCCTTGACTGAACAGCTCAAATGAAGGATAACTAAAGAACCTGACAGATCCAGAGTCTCTGCTTGATGGCCTAAACCCTCAACATTGACAATGGAATTAACTGGAAATCAATGGAATTAACTGCGAATAAAATAAAAGTGAAGTTCACAGGAAATCTCTATCGGAAGGTGTAACAAGTTAATATCGACAACATTTGTAAATATGGGAACTGTTAAAAAAAAAAAGTGTCACTTTTTTTTTATCCACAATGAGACAAACGATAAAAATGCTGCCTTTATTTCCGCCCCCATTTGGCAAACATTACGTGAAGAACAAACAGATATTTCAAGTGATTATCAGAAAGAAAAGGCAATATGCTAGAAAAAGAAAAAAAAGAAGTTGGTCTCGTTCTCAACCAACTACAGAATCATAAAACACACACACACACACAACTTGGTGTATCGGGCTAATTTTTGCAGCGTTATACAAGAATTAATTGTGATTTTCAACATATAATAGAAGATCTATTTATTTCATCGTCACATTCACTTCATATTTCTTAAACAGGAATCTCCATAAAAGGCACCCCGAGGTGAACCGATATCAGATTAAACCAATTTTCTGATCGCATCTTTCCTAAGTGATGCAATAATTTATCCTAATTAGACTTTGAAGATGTTTGTGAAATTAACATTCACATTCCATTATGTCCACCTCTCACAATAAAGATGCTAACTACAAGTCCCCAACACTGATACATGCATATGTTATCAGTGCACCTTTAACAATATAACTATTTTAAACCAAGGAGGCACAAAGTAAAAAAGGCACTTTTGGTCAGATTTAAGGCAATAATGGCATCAATATACTTGTGTTCATTTTCTCATTTTTACACTGTAAAGAGGCAACTTTATCACATTTTCTTCAGTTTCACCAACTATTGAATGATTGCACAAAAAAAAATAAAAAAATCCCCAAATAATATTCTAACGAAAGAAGGTGCAAATACAGAAATGCGGAATCACAGATGACCCTCGAGACTCCAAAGGGTCACTTTTCACTTATCAGAAAACAAATATAGCGAGTCCCAATCAAAAGGAGAGGAAGAAGAAAAAAAAAGAAAGAAAAATCAATATCAAGCCAGCCCTCTTCGTCGTAATCCAGGGGTCGATACAGGTGGGGAGTAGCAGACTGGATAAGTAAGTGGTGTCAGCTGACCTCGCCTCAACAGGAAACAACCCTGGTTATGGTGAAGGTTACATTCAGTAACACAAATCCCATTATGTGCAGGAAACAATACAAGTCAACGGTCTACCCCAGAGAGACAGCGTAAACTACAAGTTCCCCCCTCATGTCATACATGTGTTAAATTCTGAAGTCTGTACAGTGCATGTGCCCTTTTGTTGTTGCACTTAAAATCGTACCATAAAAAGCACACGTAAAATGCATTGCAGTTCATAAAATCAATGCAAGTCATTCACACACTAACACATCGATCTTCTCGTAAACAAACATCCTGTGTGCAATGTTCCCAGTAAATCAATTAATATCCCAAAAAATGAAAATGTCCACACGTTTGTGCACATTCTGATATAGTTGACTCTTATTTCCCATCACTGTGCCATACATCTAATCTAATGTTTTGGCTCGTAAGACACCCAGAGATAAACAGAGCAGGTGGCATGAGATTGAACGACGTGACAGAGCTTGCATTATGGACCCACATTTGAAGGGAGTCTTTGGCAACTGTGTAACTTTGGTGATTCAAAATAAAAAACTTTAAAACAAATTAAATCTGAAGTCTAGCTATGTCTATGCAGCCCTTTTAGATTTGGTGTGTGTGTGTGTGTGTGTGTGTGTGTGGGGGGGGGGGTCCTAGTTCTTGGAAGACCTCCCACCCAATCCTCTGAAACCCCTGAATGTTACCTAGGAGTGGCACATCCGTGGAATACCAAGGACACTTTGGTAAAAGTCATAGCTCAAAGACGTTTGGCGTAGTTCTTGCATAGAATGTGGTCTCGAACGTCCCCCCACCCTCCGTTCTTCATGTGCGCCTTGTGCTCCGCCACTTCCGCGCTGCTGAGCACCAGAGATGGAGGGAAGAGTCCGTCCTTGGCCGCGATGAGGCCCTCCTCCGCCTTCTGCGAGGCCCACTCCGGCCTGCAGTTTTCCTTCTGGTGGAGGCCGCAGTCCCCCGTATGGAGGACCCTGGAGCCCTTCGCCACCAGCACCTTGATGGGCTTCGATATGCAGGTTCCGGAGAGGTGCTGCAGGGTCCAGTCCCAGTTGTAGTCGTCGTAGGTGCAGTACTCGTTGTTGCAGCCCATCAGCTTGTAGTACACCTCCCGAGAGATGGCCATGCCAATGTTATGTTTCGTGGACATCCACCCGGTTGTCATCACCTTATTGGACAGTGTGGTAAAATCAGCCAGGCCGTTGTGGTTTCCCAACGCCAGCATGTCGCAATCCGGGCAGCTGCTCCTCCTGAACTCTATCATTGATTTATAGTAATGGAAGAAGTCCGGCAAGATGTAGTTGTCCTCCTCCAGGAAGATCAAAAAGCCGCTGTAGCCCTGCATCACCTGCACCCGCTCCCACACAAAGTGCAGCTTCCACCACCAGTGGTGTTTGGTCTGAGTGATGAAGGCCTCCCTGTAGTGGCCGTAGGAGTCCGGGTGGGCTGCGTTGAGGCATCCTGTTTTCAAAGCGTTGTCCTTGGATGTGTCCCGGGGGCAGTCCCGTGGGTCCTTCCCAGGAAACCCGCCAGGATACAGCTGGGTGCTGAAGGGGAAATAAATCTGCAGCACTTTGCAGAAAGTTATCTCTTGCACAATGGTGTTTATTTCCTCTGAAAAATAGTCATGGCTGAAGATCAGGAGGAAGCCGTGGACCTCAGCGGCTTTCTCCAGTGACCTGATGAGCAGCCGGAGGTATTCGGGCCTGTTGTGGACCTGCACAACCAGCACCAGTCCAGGCTCCCCTGGGAACGCGTCCGCGTTGCGCACGCACTGCTTGTAATTGGCGTTGTAAACAGACTTCGTCAACTCCGGGAGCGAACTGAAGTCGAAGTTCGCCGCGTCGCCGCAATGCACGATCCGACCAGTCACACCGACGTCGGTATTGGGGACGCTCGCGTCAATGTCGGGAACTAATAACACGCGCGTGGTCACCAGGAGAGTCACGACTACAACGGAAACACCCAGCAGCGCGAGCAGGTTCCGTCGGAGCAGCCGAAACCTCATTTTCTCTCCGTGAAACGAGCTTTTGGAAGAGGACAGAAACGGCTTTCATTCGCCTCGTCTCGCGCGCGCCCTCATTGTAAACTGCGTTCCTCGTGCGGCGAAGCTCCCAAACTCCGGTTCCAACAGCCCGACGTCAACGCGGTGTTCGGCTGCTTCTCCCCACCTGGAACCCGCGCCGTGCCATCTGCCAAAGCAGTCGCTGCAGCCGCTTGTTTTTGCCACCTGTTGGAGAGAGAGAGAGAAGAGTCGAACAAAGCGAACACACATTAAATTAAAGATACGTTAAAAACCGGAAGCTCCGCCGCTTCATGTGACTCACCCAGACGAGGAGCTGAGTGTCAACACGCTCCTCTACCAGGAAGAGGATGACGGGATGTGACACATCTTGGTTACAACTTAATGACTGCTGACGTGTACAACCAACGGGGCGGGGGCGGGGCGCCCGCTCGACCAATCACTGCCCTACCTCCGGTGGTGTAACACGAGAAGGACAGGAGGGGAATACACGAACTATCGTTAACTTTATTCCAAAAACACTGGAACAATGCTTCTCTTGTTAATCTCACACCATATGGAAGGAGTTGAGTGTGTGTAGAGGCCCACTGGTGTCCACTGGCCCATCTGCACTGCTGCTCTAAACAATGGGTTGCAATATAACATAAAAATAAGAATGAAATATAAAAAGAGAAGTACCGCTCCCTACATTCTAGCTTTTAGGTTACCTGTTCAGGTTTCACTGGTTTAATCTGTCTTCTAGACATCTCACCCAAACACGTAACAAAAAGGCGTGGGGGGGCATAATGCCTAAAACTAGACTGGAAAACCTGATATGCCTTCTCCCCAGGAGGTGTGGTGGTGTCCTATGCTGGCACAGGCCTAAACACACTTATTATAAGTCACTTTGGATGAAAGCGTCAGCTAAATGAAGCGTAATGTAAAACAGGACACGGGTGCATTATCGAGTGCTACAGACAGACCACATTTTATTGTTTGTGTACACTGCAAAGAGCTGTTTCTATTCTGACAGGTCATGTGTTCCAAAAGTAACCGATTACTAATGAAACCAAAATAAAGAGTGTGGCATTGTTCCACTGGGCTGTGCCGCTTCAAGTGTTTGTCTTTCATATAAACTACAAATAGATTTTAAATAATAAATGTTGTTAAAATTGCTGACATCATGAGCTCAAACTGAGGCCTCCCTGCAAAGCAGGTAACATAAAAAACATGTTTAACAAAAAATGGAAAATGTCTTCTGAAGGGGCAACCCAAAACAAGTGAGTAAATGTGTGCAGATTCCCTGTTGCACACTTTGGATTACTATTCTAGCACGGCTCAAGGCTAAAGGCTAAAGGCTCAAGGCTAAAGGCTAAAGGCTCAAGGCTCAAGGCTCAAGGCTCAACGCTAAAGGCTCAAGGCTCAAGGCTCAAGGCTAAAGGCTCAAGGCTAAAGGCTCAAGAATCAAGGCTCAAGGCTAAAGGCTCAAGGCTCAATGCTAAAGGCTCAAGGCTAAAGGATCAAGGCTCAAGGCTAAAGGCTCCAAGCTAAAGGCTAAAGGCTCAAGGCTAAAGGCTCAAGGCTTAAGGCTAAAGGCTCAAGGCTAAAGGCTAAAGGATCAAGGCTCAAGGCTAAAGGCTCAAGGCTCAAGGCTCAAGGATCAAGGCTCAAGGCTAAAGGCTCAAAGCTAAAAGCTCGAGGCTAAAGGCTCGAGGCTAAAGGCTCAAGGCTAAAGGCTCAAGGCTAAAGGCTCAAGGCTAAAGGCTAAAGGCGAAAGGCTAAAGGCGAAAGGCTCAAGGCTAAGGGCTCAAGGCTAAAGGCAATCTGGGAAGTGTAGTTTCAGTTTGGTGAAAGTGTGTGTGTGTGTGTGTGTGTGTGTGAGTGTGTGTGTGTGCATGTGTGTGTGTGTGTGTGTGTGCGTGTGTGTGTGTGTGTGTGTGTGAGAGAGAGAGAGAAGCTATTTAGATTTCTGTCATTTGGGTTTTATTGCTCAACAATAGAGACGCCTAACATTTAATTAAATATCACCGTGCAGGATAATACTGCATTTCTTTGTCTATGAATGACTTTTTGGCAAACATATACACTTATTCGCCATCGTACCAAACGTTGTTGCCATCATCAAATGTTCAAGCCCAGTTTGTAGCAAAGGAAAGGGTTCCTTCTTCATTATTGTTCCACACACACGTTTTGAACAAAGCAACCACAACAATGATAAAGTAATGCCAACAAAGCCAATACACAAGGACCACATTCCTTTGTTATTGTATATATATTACATGTCGTAATAAAAAAATACAATGTATCCCATGAAAAGTAATGCTAATAATAGGAGACAATGATGATAAAACTCTTTAAAAGTTCCATCTTCCTGATACCAAGACTGCAAAGAGGAATAAGCTTCTTCTCTGGGGACTTGTTCCTTTTCCGATGCGATGGTCCGGGGCCAGAGGATGTGGTACGCTGGGATTGAATCTCATTATATTTTACTATTTGACTGTGTCATTGATAGAAGACTAACATGTTACATCAAAGCTTTTGTGCAAAAGTCGCCAAATCTTTTTTAATTTTTACAGGTTTTATAACAGACGACGAGATCCTCTCAGCTGTCCATCATCAGACTGTGGAGAGATAACCCCTCATTTATATCTTCACTAAATTGTCAAAGGAATTATTAGTATCAGATCTTGGTTGCAGGCAAACTTTGTGATATTCACTTATCACACAGCAGCCTTAAACGGTCCAAAAATATAACACCAGGGAACAGAACTTCAAACCCGGATGTGTCTTCATACACAGGCTGCCGTGGTCTCTCGTCCTGTAGCGAGCCCCCTGTTGAGCATCTACTGCCCTCTGAGTCTCAGCCAGGAAAACCGTCCACACTTCTTCCATTAACCCACAAGATGTAAAGCATAACTAAGCCTTTTAATTCTCAACTCCTGATTTATTTCATTGCATATTCAGCCGCTTTGTCAAATCTGACCGTGTTGGATCTTTCTGCACAGATTCCAGTTCAATGAAATGCCGTTCCAGAAATAACAGGAAGAATCTTTCGGTTTACCGCCTTCACCAACCAATCATGTCACATCCATAATGTCATCACTTCAGCACTTTATCCTATTAGACATCTGTGTGACCACACAGTGACCTTTGTCCCTAACATTTAACCTGTTCCTCTTTGAGCCCTGATGTGGCAATTTTTTAGGTAAAAGGGAACTTTCATTTTATGTCGATTATGACGGCCCCTGTGGACGAAAGCAGTAGTGTTTCCGAGCACCAGATTCCCGGCAAGTCTGACAGTCTGCTATGCGTAGTCCTGGATCCGGTTCTTCCGTGTCTCCCTTCCCTCCAGCGGGCCTAGCAGTACGGCCTGGGTCTCCAGCAGCGTGGTTGCTTGTTCTTCTTTCAGCGTCTCTTAAAAGCAAGTTTGGACTGACGTGACTCACGTCTATGACTGATTAGGAGTTGCACGTTCTCTGCATGCATTGAATCAGAAAACAGCACAACTGTAAGAAAGCAGAGGCAGAGGTGGTACATTGTTTAATAATTGCACTTAATCACAAGTATGTGCATCGATTGGTTTCATTTGTGAAGCTCCTTCCATGTTCATGAACTGGTTGTCCTGTGGTTATTACGACTTGGACTGTCTGCTCTTTGTGCTCCCAGCTTAGACCACATAAAGCAGCCTTTTTTTATTGTATAGCCACTAGATGGTAGCAGTCAACCGGAGAGGGCCTCTTCCAGCTTCCGTCCCAATGGGGTTTATTGTGGGCCCTGTGTGTTGGTGAACTCCTACTTATGGTGCTCGTCACTGGACTGCTCCAACGCTGCTCAAATACGTAAAAATATTTCACATTTCTAATGCGACGTGAGTTCCTCCAAGTGCACGCGCATCGACTGGGAGTTAGGGAATTGCTCTGAATAGGTTTCTATACCTTGTTGACACATGTGCACACTTTGAAGGCCGTGCACAGGCACGGACATCTTTGTGTCTGAAAGACCGCCAACACAACAGCTTTTTCCATTCTGGAATTTGGATCTGAGTGACAATATCAAATATCACTCTTTGAGTGTTATGACTGGCTGCCCTTCAGACTACAGCATTAGGAAACTTATAATAATAAATGATAAACATGTAAAGGCACAAACAGCAGTGACTATACGTCATACATATGTTTCTCCTCAACACTGGGCCCTCCATCTGCATGCTGCGTGTTTGAAAAGTACACTGTGTCCTCGTCCTCTAAACCAAGAGAGTGGAACCTTTCCTTTCTGAAGAAGTTAGGGAGCCATTGGACATGAATAGCCTTATGGGATACAGAACAGTTCAAGTAGTTCACTTCTTTAAATATAAAGTGTCATTCTTTTCAATACAATGTGTATGTTTTATCTGACTCTTTCTGCTTTGGTATTCGTTGCAGCCCGTTCCCCTGACAGGCGCTTGTACTACAGTATGGAGTTGAGTCAGAGGTGCTCAATGGGTTGTTACCCTGTTCCTGACAACTCCCCTAAAACAAAAGGGTTCAGACAGCTAACTCATCACTGGATCAGAGAGTTAAGAGCCTTTTAAAACCGTGCATGTGCAATATTACTACTGGAAGTCACCAAGTCACGGATATTCTAATTAAAAGGGTTGGGCTTTGGTTGCAGCATCAATGATTTGCCGTAGTAGACTTTGTTGGTGATCCTCTTCTTAGGAACTTCATGAACTGGCTCCTCCAGCGGAGTCACAGTGTGCTTCTTTAAAGCGAGGGACTGGATTACTGAACGGGCCTGCTGGTCCCTTGCCTCGGAAGGTAATGTGGTTTACAGTCTTCGTATTGTTGAAATCCTCCACATATGCATCTTTCATTCCACAATGCCGGGAGTTATGATGTCGGTGTCACTGAAAACCAACTCTGGTCTGTTTACAGTTTAGCGTAATAGAAAAAGCCCTTGAAGGGTTCTCTTTAGACACACTGGAGTATTCAGCCATAGGCAGGGCTAGAGGACTTTGCTAACTGTATACGCTGCTGTATGTACCAGTACAAACAGCATTCCTCTGCTTCGCAATGAACACATGGAAATGTCTCCTCTTGCACGCCACTCCAGAATGCCCAGTAATCCCATCAAATCCAGTATGTTTAAAGAGCTGCACATCCTCACAGCTTCCAGAGGAAATAAAAAGGAGAGTGAAGACAACAGGAAACAACAGGATGTGTGTGTGGAAATTATTTTGGATTTGTTGCTCTCTGTCCAATTTTGAATCAAAGCACATTGTCCAAGGCAGCGCATGTGGAGCCGGTTTTCTTTCCCTCTTCAGGCACTCATAATGCAATTATCTCACTTAATGTAATAAATATGAGTAAAATAATGAAAACTAAAACACCCTTACACAGTGAGTTTATAATATACTGTATGTATGTACATATTATGTAATAAGGGATGATATTTTGCACTGTTTTTTTACATTAGGATTTTGTAGTGTTTTCTTACATATACAAATTTGATGATTAGTAAACCACAAAAAAGATGTATAAAACTAAAGACATTATAGTATCCAGGAGGCCTATCTGGTTTGAAATCAAAAGCCAAGCCCTCACACTAATAGACTGCTGGGAAGCCAGTGAGGGATCAAGTCCTGTTTATTGCACCATGGCACGGATATCAACTTACAATATAAGGTTATGGGTGGTCCAACGACCATTTTCTAATTCACAATGAAGATGCATTTATTCACAATGGTAATTTGTGTATACGTTTAATCTAAATAAGGTGCCTAAGTGCACAAAAAGCATCAAAACAGACTCACGGAGGGTGATTTGGATGAAATACCTTCAGCCCAGAATGTCCTCAAATCCTAGAAACTCCTCCGTCTACAACTAAAATGCCCTTAAATGCAGGAGAATATCTGATTGATTTCTCATATAGTGTCTAGTGTCAATCTTTGTACCAAGTCAGTTTAGTTAATGTCAAAGAGATGCCTTGTGAAATACACAACCAATGGCAGGCTTATACACAGTCTGGTGAGTCACACTATAGTGTCCCTAGTGTTGGTTATTGTGCTTCACTTTTACCACAATTGTTACTTTATGAAATGCAGATGTTTTAGAGGCATATAGCCAGCAATAACAACTCAAAGCATCCCAGTCTGAGGTTTTTCAGCCCATTGTGAAAAGAATGTATTTGAGACACATTCCTAAAGGCTGAAAAAAGGCTGATCAACCATTGTAGTCATTGACGCAGATTAAGTTCTGTTTCAATTCATCGTAAATTAACAATGTGTTCCCATAAATTGAGATTTTAAAAAGCTGAAGATCTATACATTATACCAGGCAATATCAGCAAGGTATAGCATCAGCTCTGGACCATATGATATTGCCTGGTATAATAAACCGGCCTCAGTGATGAGCATGAATAGAATAATCTAAAATAAAACAAGATGAGATAACACAAAATAGGATGAAGTTGAATGACCCCACAAAGGAAATTGAAGTATCCCTCCAGTAGAAGGCAAGAACAGATAAGTAGATATGTTTAAAATGACAACAACAACAACAAAAATAGAATATACATTATCATCTGTGGAGAGTATTTTAACTATGGTAATGTCAGTATCTTAAAATAAACACTTATGTGTTACGCACTACATTATGACAGAGCCCTTGCACAATAATGTTACGTGATTTTGAATTAAAGCATTACATATTTATAACGAAATCGGTATCTTCAGTAACTGGTGAACAAGTCTGTGGCAGTTCTGTTTGAGTTCATTCTCTCAATGAGATGAAACTAAACCTCAAACTAATGTGCTTTCGACAATAAATTAAATTAATTAAATTTCCTGGTGGCTTTGAGTGTAAGTTTTCATGATGTTCTTTATAAGCGTGTGAGTCAAAGTTACATCTGGACGATGAGTACTAGATTAGAATTTCAACTAATGATTATTTTCATTCAAGTAAAGGGACCCATTTACATTTTGTCTGGGCAGACAAGAAGAGTTCAGTGATTTATTGGTGGGGTGATGACACATGGGCTTATGGAAGAGGGTTGCAAGTCCAAACAGAAGTAGAGACAGAGACATTGATAATCTGGCTAGGAGCAGGTGGAGATAGGCTGGTATAAATACGATGGGGGTCAGGTGATCAGGTAGATGTAGGAGTCAGGTGACCGGCACTGGCGGGACAGTCTGAGGGCAACAAAAAATAAGTCACCATAATAAATGAAATACTAGTGAACACCCATATGCCTCATGGTAACACATTCACACTACCCCTCTATTATACTAGGTTTCATTTGAAAAAGACAAAATAAAAACAGGACTTCCCCCGGTATCAACCCCACTTCCCGAATGTCTTAACCAAAAGGAGGTTGGACTACCTGAAGGCTGTTTGCTGTCTGTTTCCAGCAGATGTGTATGATAGGCCAGGTCACGGGCATCGGAGTCTCCAAAGCCCGTGTCTGGGCTGCTGGTCGGCTCCAGGAGAATAGAGCTGCAGCGACACCGGGTGAGGGCAGCACAGCTGCTGGGTGATGTCCTGGGACACCTGGGACAATGTCAAAAGAAAAAACATTTAAAATATATATATTTTAATGCTTAAAAGAAAAGAAGCTTAATTAAAGAAATACTTTGCCTCAAAGTAAAAGAAAGAAAACTGTCAGGACTCAGCCAGCCGGGCTCCCCCCTCAGCCCGGTCACACAGTGACACGCTGTACTCCTCCGTGTGGATTATCTCTGTGGTCATTTCGAGTGGATTATTTTCTGTTCAACATTCAAGTGGATTACCTGGTGAGAGCCTTTTTACCTTCCCCTGGATTACAAGCGAGTTTTTGGTTTTGTTGTGTTTGATGTTCGATCACCCGTGGACTGAGGGGACACTTTGTTATTTGTGTGACTTGTTGTGCTCCAAAATAAACTACGCCGTGTGTTCGGCTAATCTGAGCCGTGCTTGTTGTCGTGCACTTGGGGTCAGAGACAAACCATAACAACATACTCCATGTCACAGCACAATCTATCCATCTAGGATATACCGTGACTTCAAGATATTCGCATAAATATGTGCATTGGCATACATATTATAAATTGCTGATCCCCAAAAATAACATTGGAAACCCTTAACAGAGGCAGACAGCCTCCAATCTACAGGACCTTTGATGTCGAGTGGAGTCTTTCTCCACGCATGTAACTTATGCAATTGATCAGTGCTGAAAAGATTGATCAATAAGACAATCAACAGAAATACTGTTTTTGATAATCTCTTCACAAGCATGGACACTAGCTGGTTCCCTCTTCTTTGTGTCAATGTGCTGCTTCTCTGCATTACATAATTAAGAGTGATTTAGGTTCTGGACTATCGCTCAGACAAAGTAAACTTCCTAAAGAAATCAGCTCGAGGAAATTTGGATGATTTATAGACATGGATATAAAAAAAATTATCCAAGTTATCTGTGGAACCAAAACAAAGTGCTTGTGTGACAGAGCATCACGAAACTGGTGAGGAACCAATTGGTAAGTTGTGTAAGATCCAGAAGACTGACCCTGGCCCTAAAACGGGGAACATATGAAGATACATGGATTTTGCATTAATTAAGGTACTCAGACCTTAATGTATTTACTTTGGTGGTTTTACTCCAGTAGCTTTCAACACAAGTGATAAGAAACCCAAACGGTGGTGAGATGAGCGTACCTACAGGTGGTTGGAGGGTCTGAGCAACACACGGGTCACCAGGTCGCTGTGTCCCGCAGGTCATGCACGCTGCAGTCAAGCCAGGGCCTAGGTTTGGTCTCAGCAATGGTAGGGACACTAGAAATTAGAACATTTCAAATAAATCTATCATTTTAATTAGACAGTTAGCCATTGCACGTCGTATTTGGGTGTGAATTGGTGTTTTCTCCAATGCATTTATTGCTACAGCATGATGGTGTGCTTTACTCTCTTGATGGCGATTACAACTTCCAATGGCATTTTTTCAATTACTAAAACCATTTAAGCAGAAATCTGGGACTTTTTTTTATGGTGTATGCTTTGACACACTCAAAACAAAGTACCTTTTTCAATGTAAGACCTCACCTGAAGCCCTGGTGGTCAAGCTGCTGCTTCCTGCTGCACTACACCTGCACTGAGTTTCCTGAATGCATCTCAAAAGGATGCAGGTTTGCACTGTGTGGGTAGTTAGCCTGCTAACGTTACTAGCTAACCCTAACAACGACCCGGGCTTTTTGATAGCTACTTACCCTCTGGGTGGTGAACAAACTTCGGATATTTTTTCTTCTTTTTTGGTGTCATTTTCCTATCTACAAAGCACAACAGGGTCGACATATCAATGATGAGACCAAACGAAATACTAATATGAGGCTTTATTATTTCCTGGCGTATTTAGTAAGTAGCTTACCGTAACTACTGTCAGTTACGATTCACAGAGTGAGTGGCCCCGTCTCCGACTGCCAGGAACCTCGGTGTGACACTCGACAGTCAACCCTCCCTGACTGCCAACATCACAGCAACAACACGCTCCTGTAGACCTTCACTGGTTACCGGTGGCCGCAGCATCCGCTTCAAAACATTGGTGCTTGCGTACCATGCTGCGAACAGATCGGGCCGGTCTACACCCAGGACATGGTCTGTGTTTATGGAACTCTGTAACTCTGTTCACATGACAACTATTCTTCTGTCCATCCGGGGAGAGGGATCCTCCTCTGTTGCTCTCCTGAAGGTTTCTTCCCTTTTTTCCCTGTGAAAGGTTATTTTTGGGGAGTTTTTCCTGATCCGATGTGAGGTCCTGGGACAGGGATGTCGTATGTGTACAGATTGTAAAGCCCTCTGAGGCAAATTTGTAATTTGTGATATTGGACTAATAAACTGAATTTAATTGAATTATTATGCAGAATGCAGTAATACCTTGCTTTGTCCAATACCTGAATCTAGAGTCTATACTATTTGGTTTAAATTCTGTATCATATGCAAGCCATCTAAGTTTTCTTAACTGGTTCCACAAATGTAATTGTTTTATGACTTCAAACCAGGTATAAAGGGTAAATGAGACAATGGGATTCAGTTGCTCACGATAAGTTAACATTTAATTTGCGGTCTGCGATCATTGCTTGTACTGGGATCCCTTTGCATTCCTTTTCCATCTCCTTCCACTTATCTGCCAGGATTGTCCAGAGGCCCCAGTGGAGGATTACATTACAGAGGAGGTTCCTGCTGTACCTCCCTTTTATGACATCACCAAAGTGCACACACTCACACATTGTAGCTGTTTGTTTCCTAAAGAATCAGTTTGTTAAATACTTACTCTTTTAAAGCTGCGTTAGTCAATAATGTTTTACTTATAATGGGTCAAATTATGGGAAAAATGATCTGCACAGCACCTTTTGTAAATGTACAACTCTATAAACAACACATTTACCAAATTAACTTCATAAGGCATAGAACATTGTGATTACAGCTTGTTGCACTGCCCCCAAGTGGCCAAACCATATAGTTATAATGTGTTTAAGTAATAACCACACATTCAGCCCAGTTTCCATTTATGCTGGAAGTGTGCATGCTCACTGTTCTATAAAGTCACCAAAATGTCAGCGATTAGGTGGACTATAACGTTCCACATTCACCAAATGTTTGCGGTTGTTGTAATAGTCAGCTGTTGTTTCTGATTTAGAAGAGAATTTCTTCAATCTTGTAACTGACAAAAGAAAAAGTCTGGAGTTGACCTAGCAACCCAGGGAATACAAGATTAACAGCAGAACATGTTTTGGCCCAATCCCATTGGTTGAAAATGAGCATTGTACGATTGGTGAAAACACCCCTCTCGAGGTGGCCTGGGGATGAAACGGATGACCTCATCGTTCTGTTCTGCTGAGGTTAACAGCAGCTGGTTCAGCTCAGAGAAAACACAGAGGGCGAACATCGTGTGGCTGTGTGGTGATCAGAAAGTAGTCTACTCAACATTAAACGGGACCTGTTCTGCTATTTTCGGGAGCATTTTTTTATTTCAAGTAACTGTTACAAGTTACGTGTTTACAATGCATTAATGCTCAAAACCTGGCTTGTTTTTTTCTCATGCTGGCTGTCCTGCTGCACCTCTTCTCCCCCCTGTCTGAAACGCTCTGTCATAGCACCCTCCTCTCTCTGCCTAGATTGGTCCACTGGCTTCCTCTGTCGTGATTGGTCCGCTGGCTCACTCTGTTGTGATTGGTCAGCTGGCTCCCTCTGTTGTGATTGGTCCGTTGGCTCACTCTGTTGTGATAGGTCCGTTAGCTCACTCTGTGGTGATTGGTCCGTTGTCTCGCTCTGTTGTGATTGGTCACGTCACAGCCCTTGTTGCCAAGCCTACGATAATTGCTTTATTTTTACGATACATTTGGCTTTGTATGAAGTATGATCACAGTAGGAACCCTAAATGTATAATATACTTTTTAATGATATTGAAATGGTGTTAAACAGTTTTTCTTGAATCAAATGATCCAGGCATAATGATTGGCCCCTCCTCCTCTGCTCATTGACAGCTCGCCAGCCGGGAGAAGCCGACCCCAGATCAGGATCTTTGTGCCTCCACCGTGTCCCGCGTGATTTTAATGTATAAAACACGTGATTAACGTTGTGAATGAAACCAAACCAAACTACTTGGTTAGGTTGATTAAAAACATCATAGTTTGGCATAAAATAAGTACTTTGTTACGTCATTTAAATTAGTGGTCTAGATTAAAATTAATCGTTTCTCACAGAGGTCTGCTGGGTGAACATCCTGTTTTTGTTTGACCCATCCACCACAACCGCCTCCATATTCAGACTTGTGGATTTGAATTAGAAACCTAATTGTGATTTGTCAAAAGCAAACGTCATCTCGGAGAAAATGTGTTTCCCTTGTCACTTTAAATGCAGTTTGGTTGTATGGGAACGTCATTCATCCTTCCTCTTAGATGCATGCTTTCGATCTGGCACATAGTGGCTACATCTTTATAAAAGTCGACGCCCAGGAACATCCCAAACACGTGGCGCCAGGTGGTCGCGTGTGCGCCATGTGGTCGCGTGTGCGCCATGTGGCCGCCAGGTGGTCGCGTGTGCGCCATGTGGTCGCGTGTGCGCCATGTGGCCGCCTGTGAGCCATGTGGCCGCGTGTGAGCCATGTGGTCGCGTGTGCGCCATGTGGCCGCCAGGTGGTCGCGTGTGTGCCATGTGGTCGCGTGTGCGCCATGTGGCCGCGTGTGCGCCAGGTGGTCGCGTGTGCGCCAGGTGGTCGCGTGTGCGCCATGTGGCCGCCAGGTGGTCGCGTGTGGCCATGTGGTCGCGTGTGCGCCATGTGGCCGCGTGTGCGCCATGTGGTCGCGTGTGCGCCATGTGGCTGCCAGGTGGTCGCGTGTGCGCCATGTGGTCGCGTGTGCGCCATGTGGTCGTGTGTGCGCCATGTGGCCGCGTGTGCGCCATGTGGCCGCGTGTGGTTGCGTGTGCGCCATGTGGCCGCCAGGTGGTCGCGTGTGCGCCATGTGGCCGCGTGTGCGCCATGTGGCCGCCAGGTGGTCGCGTGTGCGCCGTGTGGTCGCGTGTGCGCCGTGTGGTCGCGTGTGCGCCGTGTGGCCGCGTGTGCGCCATGTGGCCGTGTGTGGCCGTGTGTGCGCCAGGTGGCCGTGTGCCATGGTCATGACATGGAGATGGTGAGAAGTAAGTGAAAGCAGATGAGGGCACACAAGCCAAAGCGAGGAGACCCTCGTCCGACACCTCACCTTGTCCTCCATGCCAGGAAATGTGTGTGTGTATGTGTCTGTGTGTCTGTGTGTGTGTGTCTGGAAAGGGATCAGTGGGGGAGTTGGTGGTGTGTTCAGGGGAGGGGATCTTTTCTCTTATTAACACAGAAATGGGTCTTGTAACTCATTTGTTTCCAATTAAAGTCTGATACTCATTCCCTTTTATTCCAATAATCTCCTCTCTTTTAGTGCATCAAATACTTTGTTAGTATACTTTTTTAAAAGCCAAAAGACCTCAGGCAACCTGCTGAAGAGATTCCTCTGATCCCCAGCTGATGAATTGTGAAACCCAACGAATGTGGATCTGGGGTCATGTCCAAGTTCTTTCTCAATCATCCAACCTGTACAGGCTATCTGTCAGTCATACGCCCAAAGGACTCCTTTAACTCTTCTATGGGTATTCTTTAACCTTCTAGCTGCTGAAAGAATGTTTTCCACGCTGCAGTTTGATGATACTACTTTTTCCATGTCGCCCAATTCAAAAAAGTACAGATTGCGGTGGCGCTTCCTTTCTATTTCTCTTGACTTGGAGCAGCCAAGACATCAACACATGTCTCTAAAGCCAGCTGTGCATGATTTGGTGCTGAAGCGTCATCCAAACAGAGAGCAGCATTTGATTACATTGTGTCAACCGGACGGACGGACTGCACCTCTGATCCGTACACTTTCTACGGCCAAATTCAAGAGGAATGTTCTAGATGCACTCTGCCAATTATTATGTCATTAGGCTCAACCAAGTCTGTCCTGGTTGAAAACACATCTGTTACTCAGCCGCTTGTCGCTTGCATGCGAGAAGAAAAAAAAGCAGGCTTTTATTAGATTATTTAATTGGGGATCTTAAGTTTTCCTTGACAATTACTCATTTGCTCTGTGAGCAGCAGCAAGTGGAGCTGCAGGGTTTTCCCTCTCTATGGTGAGATAGGACATGGTTTCGGGCCTTTTTTGATTACATGGAGGGGATACGGGCCCAGTGTCAAGAGAGCTTTCCACTGATTCACATATGCTGAAGTTACAAGTGTTGCACAGAGCGCTGGAAGGCACAGGGAGGTTGGACCGTAGCCCTGTGGGAGGGGGGTGTTAGAAAGCAACTGGAGTGTGATCGATGGCGGCGCAGGAGGAGACAACAGGAAGTGTTTGGAAGCGGTGGCGGGTTGGGGGAGTTGCTGAACAATCAAGACGAACACTTTAGGCAACAAGTGGGAGAGACGTTTGTTTTCAGTCACAGTTACCACGGTTCCCAGAGTCCAGATGCAGTCTTTAGGATGGGGACTGGATTGTAGGGAGTTACTGAATGACCTTCAAATGTCTTTTAAATAGGACGCTTGCTGTACCAGCCCATTCTCCCTGCCTGCTAGTCAATGAAACAGCTTGGTCAGAGTCGTAGTTATAGGAGGAAGGAAGTGAGCTAGTGGAAAGGAGGTCTGGGTGGATGGAGGGCTCAGGAAACAAAGACTTTCACCCAGGAGATGAAAAGAATGTTTGGGACACACAAGTCAATGTTGACTTATTTCAAGTTTAGGTAATATTCCAATACTCCAATATGTTACATTTTGTTTGGTGGCCTAGACGTCATGTTACGATATGTTTTGTCATACTTGAATATGTAACAAACATTTGACCTTTTTCCTCGACCTAACCCTCCGTGTGTTTGCTCCATTCCACTAAGCTGCGTTACATTACAATAGCTCACATTTAGTTGTGATGCCGACATGTTTCTTAAAGCCACGTTGAGTTATGTTGATCTTAAATACAAAACCAACGGACTCATTTAAAATCCCAAAACCTTACGTACATTCTGCGTTACGCTACGTTGCGTTACGATGCATTACATTGTGTTACGATGCATTACGTTGTGTTACGATGGGTTACATTGTGTTACGATGCGTTACGATGCGTTTTGTTGTGTTGCGTTACGATATGTTGCGTTACGATGCGTTACGATGCATTACGATGCTTTACGTTGTGTTACGATGGGTTACGTTGCGTTACGATGCGTTACGTTGTGTTACGATGGGTTACGTTGCGTTACGATGCGTTACGTTGTGTTACGTTGTGTTACATTGTGTTACGATGCGTTTCGATGCGTTTCGATGCGTTACGCTGCGTTACGCTTTAACTACGTAACAAACCTAAAACCTTTTCCTAAACCTTACAGAGTAGTTTTCTTGCCTAGACCTAACCAACCTAACCTGTATTTAAGATGCTTGGTACGAGCACATCCAAACTGCTGCTTCATAGTTTGAAGTGTAGCGCCGCTAACAAAGGTGAGTTTAGAGACACAACGTGTTGGCTGCACATCAGAAAACAATCACTCATGTCTCCTGCAGCCACATACAAGACAGCATTATATACACATATCCAGCCACAGCCAGTGGGAGGCATAAAAAGAACTATGAAGACCTGTATTCTATAACATAAGCCTGTTCCAAATAAACGCCCTTTGTTCACTGAAGTTGAGGTAAATAACGGCTCCAGAAGATATACTGTGAGGATAAATATGTTTACAGGGTGGCTTTGTTATCAGCTGAGTTTTGAGAAGGTTTTGTTAATCCAGCAGGGTCCCAGTCTCGCTTCTCTTCTTTCAATACATGCTCCTCCAAAAACATCAGGAATCTTTTTTTATTTTTTTTCATCCAGGGCTGTACAGAATAATAGACAACCACAAAGAGAAATGATTCAATATGCAACTCTGGATTCAACATCAAAGCCTGCAGCACCTTCAACGTTGTAGTCTTGATAATCTCTAAAGTGTGTTCCAGGAGGCCCAGAGCAGACCTCATTCATACCGCCAGACGACCATAAAGCTGTCGCTGTGTCGAGGCACCATAAAGAAGTTTGAATAAACAGATGCCTCTCCCCAGACAATGCACACTTGGAAACCTTCCAGAAGTTATGAGCACACAAGCGGTTCATCTTTTCTTGTTTAAAAGTACTTCAAGGACAGCTGCCGTAACACTATATATTAAAATATCCAAAACAAATGCTTTAGTGTTGTTATGGATGGATTCATACAGACATGTTTTTTTGCATGTGATCATAGTATATGTTGGCTCCTGTAGCACCTTTTCTTTCCAATAATAAAAAAGCATTTTTAGGACCGTTGGGTTCTCACTGTGGTGGACTTCTTCGAGGAGGATGTTCCCACAGTCTGAGACGGATAAACAGGTGACGGATCCCACCAGAGAAAACAGCTGGAAGATTACTGAGGAAATGCCAGCCACCACACAACACAGCAGGGGTCAGCCGGGGTCAGCCGGCCTGTGTGGCTGCTGGTGCGTACTTTGTGGTTTCTGTTGCTTCAGTCCTGATTTGTATATTCAAATGTGGAGGAGAGACCACTCCTTTCTTACTAAGATCGGTTATCATTGTGTGCACGTTTGCTTGTATTGAAAGCCGGTATTGGTAATCTAAGCTAAATTACTTTCTCGCATGAAAACATAATCAAGCGTAAGGAAGTGACATATTAACGGCTTTTATTTAGCCTGGCTCATAAAACCATAAAGCCGTGATATTTTGTGTTTTTGTTTTCCTTTTGTTGGAAACTTTTTCCTCATAACGATAATCTTCTGAATAAAAGTCCAAGTTGTTTCGACCTGTATATGATCAGAAGCCTATGATTATTGGGCAGGTTATTCGTCATGACATTGATACATACATTAAAGGGAAACCACGCCCCATTTTCAAAATTAAATAAATATTATTCCTCTGGTCTAAAACAGTCCAAAGAATATTAGTTGATATGAACAACTCTCTCCCAAATCCCAAAACAAGTGTTAAAGCTTTGTGGAAAATGTGTGACGTCATTAAGTATAAAGTGTGGAGCATCGTGAGACACCAGCCTGTTAAACGGAACAGACCATAAACTAGAGCTGTTCTGGTGACACGGGGAGCTACCAACCACCAGGAGGACCATGACAAGCTCCTGGAAGTCATGTGTGTTCATGGAGGCGTGAGTCAAGATGAAGGAACGCTCACAGTGATCACAGGCGGTGGAGGAGGAGGATTCATCATCACTCTGAGCAGACCGAGGTTAAGGACAATAGAGGGGATTTGTTTTATGAGGTTCTGTTTTCCTTATCGACTAATTCAATTACAGACATTTAACAGCCCTCTCAACACCCAATCACATTTTACTCTCAGGCCTTGATTTTCACTGCAATATAAAAGTCCTGAATCTCTCTGGAAACCGCACAGTGATGGCTAGAAGTAGAGAGAACGTGCTGTACACATTGAACTATTTACATTTGAACACCCTCTACCTAAAGCCGCTCCTCTCTGCTCTGTTTAGCAACCTGCAGTTCACTCAATTTATTATTTATTGTCTCGGCCGAGTCAATAATTGCGTCCTAGTTATGCTGAGGAGCACATCATTTGATGTTATTTGTTTGGGGCGAGATTTTTAATTTCTAAAAGTAGAATAAAATGTTTTTTAATGGAATACCATTTTTATATGCTTCATTTTGGTTATTTTTTCTGTTGACAGGTTATCGTCACACATGTGTTCAATGGCCGTCGTTTTTTGCAGCTTCTGCCTCGGATAAACCGTTTAGTTTTGCCGATTGTTTTTTTTCCTTGGAGTTCAGAGGGTTATTCAATTCTGTTCAATTCTGTTTATTTTGTATTGCCCAGAATCACAAATTACAAAGTACTCTATTTTCATTCCGAATGTCATGTCCCCGCAGGGATTAAACATTGAATTTACCACACAGAGTGAGGTATTTTAAAAATGAGCTGAAAACCACTTCAGCAACATTCCCAGAGGGTGCATGCTCCCTCTCTGCAAGAAGTCTGCAGCACATGCAAGGCCGGAGTCCAGCACTGTAAGCCACATGGTGGTGGGGGTTTGTACGGGTTGTATAGGAGGCAAGTGAAGGTAACAAAACCCCTGTCCTGTAGAGGGAGCTTCACTCCTGCTGTTACATAACCGTGGAGGGCTTTGGCACATTCACAATGCAGTGTCTATTGTTGTGCTGTTGCTGAAAATCCTCCACTGGTTTTCCATCGGTCTGGCCTCACATCGGAGGCCCACACCCCAAAAAATTATACCGAACCTTGAACACTGAGGCTGGTTTCCCACATGTTTTGAATCTGCGAGGTATGCCGAGAAGTTCTACTATTATTGAATCTGATTAATTCGTTTGGCAGGTCACCCAGAGAAACGGAGAACAACATCCTGCTAAGAATTGAAGAGAGGAGGAGGAATATGAAAAGGGTGTTTTCAGCAGCGTAATGACTTACTTTTTCCTTTCTCTACTCACGAAAGAGCTAACGCACAGACCACAGCTGCTGCTAATGTCACACTAGCACTGGATATTCAGTACTTAGAAATGCTAATTAATCATTTCAGATAAATACGGGGATAAAAATATATACACTTTTATTGGACGGTTATAAAAAGTTGTAATGTGCATTCACATATTAATCACATGCACGCAGTGACCCTGCTGATGGCCACACTCCAGTCAGGGTCATATGGGGTAAGTTGTTTACATGAACCTTTGACATCGTGCATTCGACTGTGGTTGCCTTGAATAAACCAGTTAGCTAAATGTTCCTGTCCTCCTTCAAGCTCACGAGTTCAGCATGTGTCCACACAAGGACGAGCCACTTGTCTCTATACGCGTGTGAATGCAGCCACTTTCAAACTAACTACGGAAGCCGAGAACTGCCGTGCATGAAGCTTTTTTTTTATTTTAAACGTTATCCTGATATGTTGTAATCACGAGAAAACCAAGTAATGAACTCGTTGTCTTTGTTTCCTCTTATTATTATGCTGATCAGAGATCAGGAGTACAACACCAGTGTGCATAGCGATGAACACATGTCAAATCAGCAGTTTTCTCAAGACAACAAGTACATTATCTAAGCAAAGATAATTTACTTGTGATTTTGAGATAATGGCATTCATAAAAAGAATTGGAAGCATGGCTTCTGGAGTAAAAACAAGACAAAAGGAATTCTTAAAAGGTGTTGCATACAACCATTAACACAAAAAATGCGAAATACTCAACTTTAGCGTCAAAACTATAGCAAAACTTGTGAAGATTATAAGGACTAATACAGTTGGTTGTCTTCAAACTACAGAGGCTCCAGTTCTGAAAAGTGAAGCCAATACTGGTTTCTTGAATTTGCATTATTTGTAGTGTCCACCAGGGGGCAACTCCTCTGGTTGTATAGAAGTCTATGTTTCATGTGTTAAAGCTGCATTCTCTCTCTCCTGACCACCAGGGGGCGACTCCTCTGATTGTATAGAAGTCTATGCTTCATGTGTTAAAGCTGCATTCTCTCTCCTGACCACCAGGGGGCGACTCCTCTAGTTGTATAGAAGTCTATGTTTCATGTGTTAAAGCTGCATTCTCTCTCTCCTGACCACCAGGGGGCGACTCCTCTGGTTGTATAGAAGTCTATTCTTCATGTGTTAAAGCTGCATTCTCTCTCCTGACCACCAGGGGGCGACTCCTCTAGTTGTATAGAAGCCTATGCTTCATGTGACCTAAACTAAACTACAACTCATTTGAAAGCCTTGTTCTTAGTCTTTCACATCCAACCTGGAAAACATTACAGCCAATTCTATTTGTTATACTGTACCGGCCACCAGGTCCATATTCAGAATTTATATCTGAATTTTCAGAGTTTTTATCAGGTTTAGTCCTTAAAACTGATAAGGTTATTATTGTAGGAGATTTTAATATTCATGTGGATGTTGATAATGATTGCCTTAGTACTGCATTTATCTCATTGTTGGACTCGATTGGCTTCTGTCAGAGAGTACAGAAACCCACTCACTGCTTTGGCCACACCCTACACCTTGTTCTTGCATATGGCATTGACATTGAGCATTTGGAGGTCTTCCCACAGAACCTTCTTCTGTCAGACCATTACCTCATAACGTTTGACTTCATACTCCCGGAGTGTACACCGTTAGTCAAAAGTTTCTACACCAGTTGTCTAACTGACAGTGCTGTAGCTACATTTAAAGAAGCGATTCCTTCTGCATTTGATTCAATACCACGTCTCAATGTGACGGAGGACTTCTGTGCTAACTTTAGTGCGTCCCAGATTGATCATATTGTCGATAGTGCTACAGGCTCACTGAGAGACACTAGACTCGATAGCCCCACTGAAGAAGAAGACAGTGAGGCAACGGAGGTTTGCTCCCTGGTAGAACCCTCAGACCCAAAAACTAAAGCAAACTTCACGAAAGCTCGAAAGCATATGGCGTTCCACCAATCTGGAAGAATCACGCCTAGTTTGGAGAGATAGTCTTAAAACATATAAAAAGGCTCTCCATAATGCCAGAGCAGCCTATTACTCATCAGTAATAGAGAAAAATGAGAACAACCCCAGGGTTCTCTTTAGCACTGTAGCCAGGCTGACAGAGAGTCACAGCTCTGTGGAGTCGTGTATTCCTATAGACCTCAGTAGTAATGACTTCATAAACTTCTTCAATGAAAAGATTTTAACTATTAGAGGCAAGATTGATGATCTCTTGCCCTCAACTACTGCCGATCTGTCATCAAGAGGAGTGGCCTTGAAAACGGCTGTATGCCCTGGTGTATATTTGGATAGCTTTTCTCCCATTAACCTAGACCAATTGTCCTCAACGGTTTCTACTTCTAAACCGTCTACCTGTCTCTTAGACCCCATCCCAACGAGGCTGCTTAAAGACGTGTTGCCTTTAATTGGCACCTCTCTGTTGGATATTGTTAATGTGTCTTTGCTAACAGGCCATGTACCACATTCCTTCAAAGTAGCTGTAATTAAACCTCTCCTGAAGAAGCCCACTCTTAATCCAGAGGTGTTGGCTAACTACAGACTGATCTCTAACCTTCCCTTCCTCTCTAAGATCCTTGAGAAAGTAGTCGCAAATCAGTTGTGGGACTTTCTACATCAGAATAGTTTATTTGAGGAGTTTCAGTCAACATTATCAGGAAACACTCCATAAACTTTCATTGCTATGCAGATGATACTCAATTATATCTATCGATCAAACCAGAGGAGACCAACCAGCTCGCTAAAATTCAAGAATGTCTTAAAGACATTAAAACATGGATGACCTGCAACTTCCTGATGTTAAACTCAGACAGCTCTGTGGAGCCGTGTATTCCTAGAGACCTCAGTAGTTTTAATTTGGATGGTTTTTCTCCCATCAACCTTTTCCCAATTTTCTTCAACAGTTTCCAATCAGGAATGGGACTGCATCCTGTTTGCATGAAACATCGAAGATACAATGAAAGGACATAGTGACTATTCAATTAAATTCAATTCAGTTTATTTTGTATAGCCCAATATCACAAATTACAAATTTGCCTCAGAGGGCTTTACAATCTGTACACATACGACATCCCTGTCCCAGGACCTCACATCGGATCAGGAAAAACTCCCCAAAAATAACCTTTCACAGGGAAAAAAGGGAAGAAACCTTCTGTAGAGCAACAGAGGAGGATCCCTCTCCCCGGATGGACAGAAGCAATAGATGTCATGTGTACAGAATGAACAGCGTTTACAAAGTTACATAAACACATTACATGAATATGACAATGTATGAATGGACCTCCAATCCATGAAACAGAAGGAGGTAGAGAGGAGGGGGGTGGGGCATCAGCAGGGCCAACAAGGGAGGCCGGCTCACCAGCATCAGACACCTCCAGGTCCAATGGACCCTATGAGACGTGAAGTCACAACGACTCCGGGGAGGAAGCAGAGTTAATAAGGTGCAATGGAGAGATGTAAATTCATCCATAAGGAGAGAGAGAAGATGAGATAGGTGCTCAGTGTATCCTAAAACATCCCCCAGCAGCCTATAAGCCTATAGCAGCATATCAAGGGGATGGACCAGGGCAAACCTGATTCAGCACTAACTATAAGCACTATCAAACAGGAAAGTCTTAAGTCTACTCTTGAATGAGGTGACTGTGTCTGCCTCCAGGACTGAAAGTGGAAGCTGGTTCCATAAAAGAGGAGCTTGATAACTGAAGGCTCTGGCTCCCATCCTACTTTTTAGGACTCTAGGAACCACAAGTAGCCCCGCATTTAGTGAGCGCAGCTCTCTAGTGGGGCAATATGGTACTACAAGCTCCTTACGATATGATGGTGCATCACTAAAGTCTTCTTCAATACAGCATGATGTTCTTTTAGTAAATTATGTCAAATAGAGTCAAATAGACCATAGACTACCTTGTGATTGACGGGTCGCTACCTCCACTAGAGCATCTCTGCGTCACTCTTCAACAGGCCAAATATGGTCACTTCCGTTCACTGGTTGCAAAAAAACAAGATGGTGACAGACAACAATTAACTCATGGCTTTAAAACTGCAGTCCACAAACCAATGAGTGACGTCACGTCCACCTCTTATACAGTATGCATGTTATGGTTGTTGGACAGTATGTTTGAATGTGTCCATGAAATTGGTTGATTAGGTTATTCGTTCAGAAAATGTTATCTTTATTTATTTCTCACCTCATAATATTCACTTTCTGTGTGTTCTCCAAGCAATAGTTGTAGAAAAACAACAGTTCTCAATTATATATTATATATTTACGTGTCAGTTAATCACACAAAGAAATCACCGTCCCCTTGTGGAAAGCCCTTTACATTTATAAGCAGCAATAATCGCTAATTAAGCTATTAAAGTAATAACAAGAAACAAGAAAAAAGCTAATGGTAAAAGAGTTTTGGAAAGGATTATGGTTACTGGTTGAACTCCAGCACAGGTCATTTAAACCAGTCTAAACTAATTATATTGGAAACTAAAACACATTTAACTAATCTGCTAAATCCAACCAAAGCAATGAACAAGGAAGTTAATAAGCTTCCATTCATATTTAATTTAAGTCTGACTTGCTTTAGCTTTAGCAAGATTTTCAAATCATTTCTTAAATTGGTCTTCTGGCTCTTTGTTTTGTGGCTGGTTAAACTGGTTGAACTGGGAAAGCAGAGGCCTTTCCAAAGCTGTGGTGTTCTGGGAAGTGTTGCAAAACGACCGATCGGGCCAATTGACCAAACCCTGCCCTTCTTTTTCTCAGTGTAATTCAAATGGGAGATTATTTCACTGTGAGACTTTTCTTTCTTTGCGATGACGGCTCTTTCTGGGGTTTGCCTTGTTGTCAATGCATTGCTAAAAGAAACCAGTGGAAAAAAAACAATTGTTACTGTTTCCAGCAACAATTGTCGGAGAAACAAAATCACCCCGCTAGCCCAGAACACAGCTGGATGTATGAGTTGGCGTATTAGTGGTGGGTTTTATTATGATAATCAATTAAATGGCCTCCGTAATGACACAAACAACATTATTGCCAAAGAGGATGTTTGGACAAAGACACCTTTTCCTTTCAAATCATCAGCTAATAAAAATCATATCCAAGTATTGTATCTTAATGGAAGGGGGCAATACCCCAAGGCCTTGAACATGTTGACTAATAGGCATTGAAAAAGTATTGTCACTTTTTGTTTAACAAGAGCTGGCACGTGCATTTGGATAAAGGCTCAAGGTTAGTTAGGAAAGTCAAGGTGTGACCTTCAGAAGGTCACAGTCTTAATGTTTCAATGGGTTTGCCTGACGGGCCAAAGAAATACAAAGAACAGTGAGAGTGATGACATGTTTGTAGCGGCAGGATGGAAGTGCTTGTCCAGGAATACAATGCTGGAATTCGTCAGTTCAACTTTAACTACAACATATATGTTTTTTGTATATATATTAGACACAGAATTCTTATTTCGAAAAAATATATTGTACAACCATCTGCTCGCAAGATGGTTGTACGATATATTTTCACGAAAAGAAAGGTGTGACTTCCCATCTTCCCTTCTGTATTAAAGAATCAAATGGTTATTTATTGACATTCCCTCCATTTCAATAGGCGTGTGACCATCAGCTCATCTGTTAGGCCTCTCAGCCTGGCATCTAGTGGGGAGAGCATGTCTGTCCACGGATCAGACCCATCGGCCTGATATGTGTTGTGCTCATTTATGATTGTATGCTCAAGGACCTCTGGTGGTTGTGGTGATTCACAAACATTATTATAATTGACCATTATATTGTTTTATTCCTCACTTCTCTTAACTGGCTGTTAATGGCCTCAAGTGATCAAATGTCTTTTGCTTCAGTAGCAAAGGACATTTACGGCAATCAGCTGGGCTAAGGACCAGTTTACAAGCCTTTGTTGTGACATCCATAAAACAATGTGGACTAATTTTGACCCGAAGCATCTAAAGATGAATTCCATACTTAATGTGTAAAATTCCTTAAATTTAGGCACGACTCGAGATGAATAAATCAGTGTTTTTGTTGTCTTCGCCAGCACCTTGCCTGTCAGGGAGCCAAGAGGGCCAAAGACTGTATACAAGGAGTAGACTGTCCAACTCGCTATCATTTGGGAAATTGTAACGAAATGCAATCAATGGTTTTGTTTCATAAATATCAATAGAAACTTACTTTACTTAACTTTTGTTTTGTTGCCTAAATTGAACTTTCTATTTAAGCCCAAATATAGTTTTCCTAAACCTAATTATTGTTTGGTAATGTAATAGTTACAGCGAGCAACCTGAAAGAAATGGACGATTGGTGTCCCTGGACTAGAGAGTAAAGATGTCTGAGACGACTTGTCACAAGGACAAGAAGCTCGATGAGGGAACCAGAGCAACTCTGTCTGACTTGATGACACCACATTGAACTGTCTCATGCTTGCTGCCAGGAGACTGCTTTCCCAGTCCCAGAGAAGGATAGTGCACACAGATTTTAGATTCAAAGGTCAACATTGTGGCAAAATTAGCTTTTTGTCTTACATCTGGAGAGGGAAATTAATCATTTTCTGACTGAAAATAGTTTTCTGTGGAAGTGACTTTTCTTCCTGTAAGTGCATCCCAACCGATTTGTGACGTCCAATCATAGTACGTCTGTTAGCATTACGCTCACCGTTCTTTTCAATGCAACATATCTTAATCATTAGTTGCATACGCAAGCTCACACGCACTCACTCAGATTCATACGCACAGGCCCTCCACGTTCACTCTAAACCAGCGTTTACTGACTGACACGCGGTCACCCGGGACCAGAGCAGCAGGGCACAAATGACGCCAACGGCCTGCCGGTAACGCTTTCACACTCGGGACTTTCTCCTCTCGCAGATTGCGTCTTGTCTTTCCCAGCGCGAGCGTAAAGAGGGGGCCGACGCGCTGCCAACCCAAATACTGGTCACCGTCCAGGACATCGTGAGCAGACACAACGCACATGGAAACTTGTGTGCCTCACAACTGAGAAGGCAGCTGATGAAATGAGTGTGAAACGAAGCGCGGCACTGTTCTGCTTTTTGTCTCCAGACATTATGCACACACACAGTGAGGGTTAATTAGGACCACAGGACAAACCAAAAAGAGATTTGGACAAACGATTCCCAATGTTAAAAGGAAAAAGTTGAAAAGTGAGAATAATGTTTTCATTTGAAGAGAAAATAATATTATGAGCAAAAGAAGGCGTAATTTATCCAAAGTAAAGTCGTATGGTTCCTTTAAGACCAAAATATTATCCGTCATGCTTGAAATTAAGTTTATTAGATTACGTTTATGTTTTAGATTCTGTGATGCCTTTTTGAACCTGTAAAATACTTGAGTTTGTACTGCAGTGTCACTCGACTGGCATAAAGCTCTGATCGATAGCATGTGGTCTCATCTGGTTCAGGAACTGTACCAAGAAATGTGGCTCAACCTCACACAGATGGCAATAAAAACAAATTCAATGGATGTTTTGTCCTCAATATGAAAAAATGAGAGAAGAAAAGTCCTACGGAGTTGTATGAAGGGAACATTACAACTATTGCCTCAATATGATAACCATAAATGCTGTTTTGACTATATTTCGGTGACCGTACAAGCCAACATTGTTGTTCATGCTAGCTAGATTTGACCAGCCCGGTGAACCACCATCAAGAGAATACTCAAACGTAATTGTAAAATAAGTAATTTAAATTTCTAATCTGTGATTTTAACCTTAATTATTGTCACTAGGGTGGATGATGGCCATTTAGAATTTCCACTATTTCTGGATTTTCCTTTCGGATTGTTCATCAAGGCTTTTTGTTTTTCCATGATAACCATGAACTATACTCAATGACTGTGAGTACTTATCATAAAATGTTCCCTTAATGTTCATTGAGATGTGTTTTCATGTTTATTAGAGCATTAAATTAAACGTTGTGTAAATCTAAAAAATGACAACCAAGCAATGGCTTTTCCACAAAAACCTTTGCCTTTTTGGGCTGTTCTATGATAAAGAAATACCCAATTATTATCGTTTCAAATGCTTCCATGTACCCCTGGTTGGGAGTCATTGTATTATGTTGTGTTTTCTGTGCCAACGAAAGCTCAGAGCGATCATGCTTGCAATTCTTTTCAAGCCTTTATTGGACAGTAGAGAGCTGACAGGAAATAAGTGCCATGTGACCCGTGATCAAGCTATGTTAGAAATTAGTTACAACTGGAACTTCCAGTTTTTTGACTTCATTCACTGACAGCATCACTGAGGCGGACGACCTTCTAACTCGGTCTGCGGTTCACTGAGTCATCTCAGACACCATGCTCCTGTAGAACCAGCTGAGTCAACTAACAAGGTGATTCCTTGCGTCATCAAGGATTTTGCATCATAAATCTCCTAGCAACCATGTCTGTCACTATGACGAGTTCTGCTCGTGGCTGTCTTTCAATAATGACTAAAAACAGTCCATCACAATGGATCAGACCTTATGTTTCACACATGACTTCTGAGGACTTCTTAGTCCACTACGGTTGAGGACCAGGACCTTTCTAGTCACATTCTACCTCCTGACAAAGTCCTACACCCCACTTTGTTACCACTATCTTGAGTAAAAAAATAAAGAGTCACGATAGCACGATAGCAATCTCATACAATGTAAGTAGACATGCCACGTTTCAGGTAAAAAGACCTCCAATATGGTCACAGTCTCACAAACACATTGTAGTACCTTTGGCAAAGACTGAATTGAACAGCACTGTTCTGTGCCTCTGTCTTTCAACACATATGTTTTCCCAAAGTTCATCTTCCCCATATTATCTAATGCATGCCCTGTATTGGAGGGACAGGAAGTGGAACCTTTTGTGAGTTATTGGAAGGTTTGTTTAAACAATTCTTTTGGACAGATGGTTTGCACATCTGTTCCACAAGTTGATTCAATTGTCTACTTGGGAATAAGAAGCAGAACCTGCCTCATACGGGAGAATTGGCCTGAGATGAGAGTGCAGTGGAAATGGCAATCTTGCCAAATACAAAATTACATTTACCAATTTGTCTGAAGCTGGCGGTGCTGTGCTTTTTACTTTATTTACTCATTAATACGATAATAACCTTAATTTAATCATTTATATGAAACTGGTGTATATAAAACACAGATTCTACAATTAAAGTGACTATTTCTGTTTATACATTTAAATGTGTTTTTTGCATATGTTTGTTTTTAATCCACTCTCTTTTGCCTCGAGCCATTTCTCTATTGTTTATCGATTCTTTCAGTTACTAAAACCATGAGCTCACTTTCAGTAAACGACCTTTAAAGGAAGATGTCTTGGCACTTGTATGTCAGATTGATGAAATAAGGTTGGACTTGACATCCGAACATCTCACATCAACACAAGAGTGCATCCAGCTGCCACAAATGATTAACAGGTATTATGTTTCTGATACAGACAGCACTTAAAATATGTTTGTATTGGAACTGGCCTACTTTACGTCATCAGGAGTCTGGTCCATTTGTTGCTGTGACAATTGATGTCAACTCTGAGTTAGATTGAAAATTAATTTATCAAATGTTCTTCTTTTAAAACTGTTTTGTTTATTGAGTTCCACATACAAAGAAATGGAAATATGGCTTTTAATAATGCATCCATTGTGACAGCTCTGTTTCTATATTTAAGTGTCGTTATTTCAGTCTTTCTGATATATCTGTCTTAAATAATGTTCATTTGTGTCCAGCCAGGCTTCCTGCAGGCTCAGGTTGTGTCTACTTTCAGTTCTGATCATTTCCTCAGCTTTTCATTTGTCCTGTGTAGGAAGCTTCTACTGTTGTTGTCCATTTTTGCCAGATTTCCTTGCCCTTGCTATGGATAATATTGTGACTAGATTTCCATCCCTTCCTTCTACAGTTCTCGTAGTAAAGCTAAACATGCACAAGATAAGCGTTCTCCTTTGGCACTATGTTTGGCACATAAAACATTTCCAGACAGCTTCTGTGCACTGAGCTGTCTGGACCAGCCAACTGGTTACCAGTGTCCTGCAGCCCTCAGACATGAGAACATGAACAGAAGGAAACACAACCAGGAAGCAGTGTGTTTAGTAGGCAGGAGAGACAAGGCTGAGTATTGATAGAAGACATAGAGGCTCAGTTGTTGGCTATGAAGACAATGGTCTGCTTTTTAAATAAGGTGTCAGCTCATAAAACATATTGTTAACGTGTGATTAGACTAACCACAAATGCACATCAATTAATTGTCTACACTGTATTGCTTGGACTTTATTTGACATTATTTGGACTCATTTAAAAGCTGCTAGAATCAACATACAATGGATCACGTGATTATATGGGAAGTGAAAGTTGTTGCTTACAGTCAAGAATGCACAGAGAACCACTCAGACTCTGCAGTTAGCCTCAGCTCTACTGTGCGTTTTAGCTTTGTTCAGCTCGTTGTTTTGGTGTTGAAGACCACAACTATGTTCATGGCATTTTCCCATCGCGTTGTTTGGGGCCATTGTGCACCACCTGCTCGGCACCAAACAGCACACAGACACAGTCGGTGAACTTGGTGCAGCCTTTAGCTGCTAAGGAGTGTATTTCCCTCAGGAGTTGGTACCAACGAAAGCTAAAAGGAGAGTGACTATTAGACTCATTCATCATGGCCAGAACCAAGAGTCCACGTGAATGATCATGCTGCTCCCTCTAAGCTGCATGTGTGAATACGATGAGCAACTGTTTGTTAGCATGTTAGCAAGAAAAAGAAAAAAAAAGAGTGATATGCCACTATGGTGTCCCCTGCACGGCGCTCTTTAAGACGTCGTCTGGCTTCTAAGGTCGCTTTCCCACCAAACCCCTTTTCACCCTGAAATATTTCGCTGGGTAGTTTAATTTGTTTGGGCCGGTGGAAACCAAATGATCGAACAGAGACCACCTGTAAAGCGGACTCTGGTGGTGTTCGTTTGTGATGTGGAAGTAAACAAACCGACTACAGGAATTCATGATTTGTGAACGACGCATGAAGATAATCTCAAACAGTCTGTGTAACTTCATGTTCACTCCTCTTGGTTTGTTTCTGAGTAATACCGTGTGAACAGGAACCAGAGCTAAAATGTCTCATTGTATCCCCGGGGTCCGGACCATTGAACCCAACTACGGCTGTGATAGCACCCTGAGAGCCACGAGCACTAACATGCATTGGAGCATATCAGCAGCATATGTAGGGTAAAGAGACACAGAAGGCTGCTGCATTGGAGTGATACTGAGAGCTGTGGCCTCTTTCCAGATGCTGAGAGCAAAAATATGGGCTTAGTGCCACATGTGTTTAGCAGCCTATAGCATTAAGACTGGTTTGTCATGAGGTTGAATCTGAAAAAATTATGGATATCTGAAAAAAAGACCGTCCTTCTGGAACAATGGGGTTCATAAAAGTGAAAGCTTTTGAACAAATATCATGAATCTATAAAGACTTCACAAAGCCTCCATTAGCATAATCCAACTCTGAGCTATCTGCTCATATTCTCAGTAGCTCTAACGCCATTAAGCCTCAAGTAGGTATTCATTATGAAGTACGCTTAGCCAAACAATGGTCCACCTCGTACCACCAGACCTCTTCCGCCACTTTTCTCCTGTCAGTCCGACACAACCTTGATCCCACTAACGAAGCCAAAACCGTTGCACAACATTTCCATTTCATGATGCCAACTGGATGTTGTTGCCGCCACCTTTGAACTCAGCAGCGTGTTTGTGCAAGAATTCACTCATTTTATCAACCTATGAGACAAACGGTGCCAGAAGAGGAAGAAGAAAAAAAGCTCTAATGTTTTTAGTCATGCTTATTATCGTTCCTTTTATTTTCCTCGCTGTGTTTTAAAAACTGTAAATGCACCATTTGTGCATATTCTAATGAATTAATTGTATCGGTGTCCAGGATATCAATTTATATATCGCGATAAAAGCATTATCGTGAATGTTTTTTAACCATGATGATGACGTCGTGAAAATCTAAAATATGTGAAAAGGTTTAAAGATCTTTGGTGCGTCACTCCTCCGACAGCATATGTGCTACAAATATGCTTAATAGTTTTATACATATGGAGACATCCATTGAATATACATTTGAAGATATTCAGTATTGCTCAGTGATCAACTGTGCATAAATTCAACATGATGGCAGATGAAGTTTATGAGCTCTTTTGAGTTATGAACTGCATTAAAGTCTACAGAAGGCCAGTCAGTCCCATTGTATTTATAACTGTGCACCTGCATGCACTGCAAACTGTATTAAAATGTTTAAATGCACATTGTTGCGCATGAGTCAACTGCGCATGCGCAAACTCAAGATCATGGCAACTGCAGTTTATGAGTTATTGTTAGTTAATTGACACGTTAAGTTCCATCTCCTCAACTCCCACATTGTATTGATCAGTGTCCAGGACTCTGACTTCTAGATGAAACTAGACTCAAATTCTAAAAATGGTCTGTGTCACACACTGATCAGCTGAACTGGTCCTTACATGTACAGTTAACACACGGTTCATAATACTTACATAATAAAACCTGTGTTAAGTTTAAGGGCAAATACAACCAACGCTCTATATTTAAACCTATGCGTTGTTAATGTATTTATAATGTTGTAATGACGCCAATCAGCACCACTACTTATCACAGAAATCACACTCACTTTCATGAAATGCCTTTCCAGTTTGAATGTCTCAATACCATTTTGCATACTTGAAGAAATTATTGTTCAAAAATCCCTCGCCTTCTTATCAACTCTCTTATGTGTTGCAAGCCTATACAATTAATGCAGTCAGAGATGGAATAAGCGAGAAATCCACAGATATCCTTTCAGATACGTTTATTTTGTTCACTGGAATGTGCCCTATCTGTACATGCACTCCCTATATAAATCATATTTGACTCCTTTTATTTGGTGTAATGAATTTAGGGGGAGCAACAAGATACCACGCAGGATGCAACAACGATCTGGCGAGGAGTGGATGGAAATTTGTTTCTGCAGCTAAAGTATGCAGAAGTAATAGTCGACGAGAAGACACAATATAAATTCTAAATGCTATAGTGTGAATGCTGTCATTTGACTGCCTCTAGTCCTTACACGTATCAACATACATGTGCATTAATCCTCTTTTAGGGTGAAAGAGCCATGGTTGCATAATGTATGGTGACATAAGAAGCCCTGCCTCCTTCTCTGTGCTTCCTGTTTAATTGGTCCGGCCTCTTTCGCAATGCCTCTTGCCTGGTGGGCCGGACAAAATAATCTGAATAGAATTGAATTGATTAAGTGTATAAAGGCTTTTTAATTATTCTCCACCGTTACGCGTTGCACTACCAGCAATAGAGCTACACACTCTGCCTCACGTCTGTCCAGCTGGAGGGGAACTGTTTCCAAACAGGGACTGTCTCTACACTGCAGGTTTCTTCCTTGCTGCTCATATTTGTTTGAAATTCTTGCCAAAAATATATTACACAACCAGACTGGAAAAGAATTGTGTCCTTCCCAGGGTGCTCTGCAACCACATGTAGGTCAGAGCATTAGGGAGAAGGTTGCTTTCCACAGGGGGGTTCAGGGGAGGCCTCACTGTGTGGGAAAACCAAAACAGACTCACCGATAGTTTGTGTGTTAGCGAAAGGACTTATTGTTCTGTTGTGTTGTTGTTGAGACGGATCCAAGCAGACTGGGTCAAGACTGGGTCACCTCCCCAATACATTGAGTAGTGCTCCTCGTGAACATGAACTCAAGATGCTTTACAGTCATGGAAAATTCATGAATTCCTTACTAGATTAGCTCAAGGCCTTCAAACCCACCATCTCCACACACACACACACATACACACACAGACACACACACACACACACACACACACACACACACACCTCCAGACCACTAACACGTCAGGTCAAACACTCTGCTTTATGGTCTGTTTGACTCTAAATGACCATAATTAACAAAATGAACATCATGCTGTATTGAAGAAGACTTGAAACTAGAGATTGAGACCATAAACTCATGTTTACAATGTTTACTGAGGGAATAAATCAAGAGAAGTAGAGTCATTTATATAGACTTCTATACAAATGGACGTAATTCGAGACAAATCGATGCTGCTCATCCTCCAGACGGTGCCATTAAACTAGGGCAGAAGACGATGAGGTGATTTAAACAGCACGTCAAACCTAAAATTGTAAATAATGTAGAATGCAAATGTAATGTCTCATGTATTCACTTGGAGGTTATTACCGTCTCCTCATTGCTCCACACAGGATCCAACGTTTTCATCTCCTCAGTGGACTTCTAAGTGACTTCACGTAAGTACATCATTTATTTGATTTCATGTATTCGCTGAATCTGTTGCACTTTGTCACATTTCAATACACCTCAGCCAAAGATACGTTTTAGTATACAATACAAAATTAGGACAATGTTTGTTTGAAAACATTTTTTTTTCCTTGGACCTGTAATCTTCCTGATTGGCAAACTTCCACTCTCATGTTACTCCAGCGAGCAGCATGAAAACAATCAACTAGTCAAATGTTATCACAGGTCTGTGTTGACTTTTGTGTTCTTGTGTCGAACAAAACGTGTTTAAGGAGCCAGAAAATAAATGTGTGTGTAGCCCAGTGCTTGCAGTACATGGGAAGTATCGAGCAAAGTGGAAACAGTGTGTGTGTGTGTGTGTGTGTGTGTGTGTGTGTGCGTGTGTGTGTGTGTGCGTGTGTGTGTGTGTGTGTGTCTGTGTGTGTATGTGTGTGTATATGTGTATGTGTGGTACTTGCTCACCTTACAAGGGTCCTGGGCATTGGTTCTTGTTTCTGGGGTCACAGGAAGTTCTGAATATTTCAGTCAACGTGCCAACACTGAATCGACGAGGGCGTTCCAGGTAGGAAGAGCGAGGAGGAAAGCTGAGGGGAAGCGCTGGCGTTTATGGGCTTTGTAAAGAGCCACGTGGGAGGCTGACTCGCTCGCTGCAAACACAAAGGGATGGATTGTCCTTGAAGTCAATCTGTCAAGATCAGCATTTTAACTTTTCTGCAAAAAGAAGAAAAAGATTTATAGTGGCATCCAAGTATTAGTGGCGCATTGTTTCTTCACCTAATTTCTTGGAATATTCTTTAATGATTAATTAATAATAATAAAAAATAATTAATAAATGTTGGTTTTGTTCTTATCTAAATCTCAGAATAACTTACTAAGTTTGAAAGAGTATGGGACTCTTGTAAATGGCACTTTTCCCTTCATTTCCCAAGATGCTCTTCAGTTGTGTGTTTAAAAGCTGCATTCTGCGAGTTGTGTTTGTTTGTCTTGTTTCGGTCACACAACATTGACATGTTACTCAAAAGCTGTTGTAGTGAACGTGTTAGCCACAGTTACCAGTTGGTGTGAGTTAAAAGGCGATGAAAGGCATTGAAGTGTTAAATAATAAGGTCTGTGAAACGTGGCTAAATCCTGGAGTAATAAACGCAGCATTCACTCTTTTTCTTTGTACCTATTCCCCAGAGCAGAGGACTCTGGCAAGAAGAAGTGCTTCATGGTGATTCATTGTAACGCTAATGGAAAATGTAAGCTGACGGGATCTTAGTTCACAAGAGTTAACATTACATTTTTAGATTTCATAAAATAAAATAAAATTATTGATTGGTTGATTGAATGAAGAGGTCATGTGTACACATTTTTGTGAAACATTAATATTAGCACCAGACAACAACATGGGGCAACAAGATGACAGGGTTACTGTTAGCTGGCTAGCATTGGCCTAGCTTGTTAGCCTTAACTAGCTTGGTATTTTCGAGATAGTTGGCTGTGTTTCAGCAACCAGGCTTTATTATTAAATAAAATCACTTGTGCAGATCAGATTTAGTATATGTATTCATGCAGGTCAATCAAGCTTTCAATTTTTCGACAAAAGAAATTAGCTCAGCAGAACAGTATTAAAAAAAAGATGATGTCCCTATACTAGTTCACTAGAGTTAACATTACATTTTTAGATTTCATAAAAAAAATTATTGATTGGTTGATTGAATGAAGAGGTCATGTGTACACGTTTTATACTCAATTTACATTTGCATAAACATAAGTACCCCAGTTAGCTTCTTCTTAACCACACAAAATGCATGTCGGATTATATAGTGACGCAGCAAAGAAACACTAATAAGTATATTTGTTATTGATTCACACATATCTGAACCACAGTGGAAACCACCTCAAAATCCTATGAGTAAAAATGCAGCCATAATGAACAAAGGGCTTTACTTGGGAAATAATGAACAATAATCTGTAATTTAGAGATGATTTATTTCTGTACCAGTGAGGTACTTTTGCTTTTTCCACATGAAAGATGGTTAGTCTGCTCTCAGGACACAGGGGTGTGCATGAGCACCCACGTGCAGTCCTCTTTCTTTAACTTTGTTTTATGTCTCCATGCTTTGGATGAATCGTTTCCTCTCTCCTCGCATGATTTCTTTGAAAGGTGCAAGTGAGGGAAAAGGAGATGCAATTGGGAGACTTGGGATGTGCCCCTGGTTTCTTCCCGGCTCCCTCCTGGTTACTACTCATTCACCTCACCTGTCCAGTCCACCCAGTTGCCTTTTATCTACTCATCTACTCAACAGTACATCTACCCCGAGTTTCCATGCACTCCTCGCCAGATCGTTGTTGCAACCTATGTGGTATCTTGTTGGTCTTGGCCGCTCAGTGTTGTAGATTCTGAGTTTAATCCAACTGTTTTCCTTTACTTGTACTCCCCTTGTCTCCCTGTGCCCGCGGTTTCCCAGCTCGTCTCCCTGCCACGCTCTCCACTGCCTTGCTTTGTTCTACACGGTCCCCCACCCTCGCCCTCTTGTTCTGGGTCTCTGCTCCACAACATTACCCCATAGTTCCCTGGAAATAAAACATTATAACACTATATTTTTATTTGTCTGCGTTTGGGTTCTCGACCTCACCCCTTGACAAGTGTTGCAGTCATAACACAGAACATAAAAAAGAAATCTGAACTGTAATGGTTTACTCACACACTCATTATGGTTTATCAATGTCAAGCAAGAATGAAAACAAAGATGATGAAGTTGTAATATATTATTGCTTGTTTAACCTGAAAGCTTGTGACGTCACCCGGGAGCCCCAAGGGGGCATTTCCTGCCATTGAGGCTTTGGAGCTTCCCCCCTCCTGCGCCCCAACGCTGGACATGACTCACCTTCAATATTTATCTGTGCGTCTCAGATGGTGAAATACAATATCCTCACAGCAAGCTCCTCGCAGGTCAGCGAGGGTCAGGGAGGGAAAGCAAGACACCTCCCTGCCAACGTTTTAAAACCATGACAAGCTGAGAAAGGTATTTTTGACAAGATTGTGCACATATTACTTTATGAACGTCACTTTGCTCCATCCCCTTCTATGTTTTGTCAAGATTACATCAAGTTTCAGTTCCCTAGATTGGAGAATGACCAGATTTTAATGGTGCACCACCATTGATTGTACATCAATGTCACCTTGAATTCTTGAGATGACTTGAAAATTTAAAAAAAACTGAGAAAAGTCTTAATGAACTAAGGCAAATGTGGACGGCATTAAGCAACAGCAAAATTATATAAAACGTGCATCCTCATGCGGCGACCTCTAGTGGCAATAGAAATTATGACAGGGGCAAAGATAGACGAATGGGTCGGAACAAACACAGGACTTTCAACCGGGGAGCCGTTGTTTGTGTCGTGTGAAACCAAAAGGTTAGTTCAATTAGGTTTAACCACACGTCCCGTGTAACGTAACAAACACTTATTTGCAACCGTTTCACAACGCTAAGTGGAAAGGTCATATTTAAAAGTATTCGATTGAACAAAACGGCCCAGTGTTGCCAACTCAAGTAGCTCGTAGCATTAGATCCAAAAGTCGCTAGAAAGACGCCAAGTCATTGTCGACTTTCTTTCTTTAAACAACCAACATGGCTGATGCTAGTCACAGAAGTTAAGCTAGCAGCTTGTGGACGACTTCGGTGGCGAGCAATGAGTGCACGGTCAGAATGTGCTCGCAGGCCGGCAGGTAACGCCCATCAAGACATTCTGCCTGAATGAAATGATCGGACAGCCATGTGACAGCCACAGATACCTAAATGATTAACTCTTTTCTTTTGGCACAGCTTTTGACTCTTTGACTTCTGTTGGGATGTAGCCTAATGAGTTTTATCTAGAATATCAACAATATTTTTGAAGAAGATGACAAACGTTTCCTTCAAAGGAAAGTTGTAAGAAAACTCATAAGTTGTACTATTTACTTAAAAGTGTCTGAATATCCTTTCCATGTGTGTGTGTGTGTGTGTGTGTGTGTGTGTGTGTGCGTACGTGTGTGTGTGTGTGTGTGTGTGTGTGTGTGTGTGTGTGTGTGTGTGTGTGTGTGTGTGTGCGTGTGTGTGTGTGTGTTTACATAATAACCAACCACTCCCTCCCTGGAGGGGATGTATGCCATTGGAAAGGTCATCTGGGTGGGCATGTGCTCTGTGTCGGTCCACTGGTGCCACCCATGACATAGCAGCACAGCTTAGTCAATTTCTCAGGGTGTGGGTGGGACAGGGCGAGTGATAAACTAAAATGTCACTGACGCTGTGTATGTGTATGTGCATGTGTGAGTTTATCCACATGTACACACACATGGAGCTTTCTTATGCCTCTGCGTCTGTATGTGCAGATAGGATTATGTGCCTGTAGGTGTGTGAGAGAGATAAAGAGGCCACGGGTAAAGCTCTCCTTTCCCTTCATCCTCATACAGGACGTGGAAAAAACACCTCCTTTTCCTGTCGGGACGGCTCCTGTACTCCAACAACAATAAATCTTGCCGTTTGGTTGAGCGGTTAGCTGCAAAGCATTGCTCCTTTGTGGAGCAGTCAGTACTAAAGGTGGATGGTGCCACACGGCCAAAAACCCAGTGTATCGGAGCGCATTGCGATTAAGCAGAAATGACTGCAAACTGCCCTCGAGCTGGGTCTTGCATTGATTTGGAGATTTATAAAAATATTTCTAGCACACTTTCATTCCAACTGGTCACATTGTCAGATCCTTTGGCGACACTTTTCTGGGTGGCCCAGCGCACACAGGGATAGCGTTGTGAATTCAAACACTAAAAAACTAAACCGAAAAAAGTTTTGCTTAGTTAGGTTACGAAAAAAGCTTAAAATAAGTTAACATAACATAAACAACCAAACATAGGTACAGAAAACACGTCAAAAAATAACGGGACTTAAAAATAATGTGGCGTGTGTCAAGAGGCTAAGACGCACAGATGTATCTGGTCATTTTTTTAAATTAAAACTTCTTTCCAACCTTTTTTTCATTCATTCTTTTGTGCGGTCGTTGGGGACCGCTGTGTTAGACCCTTCGGCTGTGTGTGTTTTTATTTTTATTTATTTATTTTTTATACTCCCAGAGCATTTTCTCTAATAATGATACGTTCACTTTGTAGTTCTTTGAAAAGCCCGATGCGTCTCATACAGACGCTAAAGTGGGTCTGGTGCGTCGAATCACGCGGCGAGGGGCGTGGCAAAGCGTCTGTCTCCTGGCAACGGGCTGAGCTTTGTGTGTTTTATTATGATTCTTGAAACTATTTTAATCCCATGTCACTGTCCGTTTTGCTATGATTGTGTCTAGTTCTTAATCTCAATGAGACTGCCTGATTAACTAAAGATTGAAAACTGGTTACATGTTATTATTATTATTATGATTTCTTTTTTGAAATTATGTAAAGGTGAGACTATTTGTGGGATTTAGCAGCTACATTTAATATTGCTATACATTGTGTGCAGGCCATGAGCACTGATGAGCTGTGTAGCATCTTGTTACTGCACTTCACCAACAGGATAACAAGTTCACCTCAACACTCGGCCGTCCGTTGGGCGTCGCGGCCTTCGATAGGCGGCAGGAAACCAGCGAGGCCCTCACAGGTCAGCCGAGGGCGAGCTGCTCCCACATGTTGAAACAGAAGTATCGGAGCTATGTCACGAATATCGAATTAAAATCAAGACTTTGCTGAGGACGTGACACCAGACCTCGTCACAGTAACCGCGCCCCGTGTATCCATTGTGAAAACGGCGAGGACGTGACGCCTGGAAAGAGCGAGGAGGAACAAGGCCGACTTCGGGACACGTCTTGACCGCCCTCCGGGTGAACTCAGCGTGGGCACTAAAGATATCAGAGAAAGTATTTACGGAGACCAACCGGCCTGGCTTCTGTCACCAAGCTGACGTTGTGTAACGATCACACACAGGAGTGTGTGTTGCTGTGTTGGATCGTAACCGTGGCGCCCGCTGCTAGGCGTCCGAGCAAAGAACGGAATCTTAGAGTGAAATGACTCAAATAAAAACACTGATTATTTATAGCATCCCTGTATGCCTCTTTCACATCCCCTCCACCCCATTCCATCCCACCACACCCCTTTAATGAGGGTGCTGCGATAGCATTGAGCCAACCTACCTCTTTGAATTCTGGGTAGTTCTTCACTGTGGCATAAATGTCTGTAATCACAGTCATAAGTCACTTTTTTACGTCATCTGAAAACAGATTCAGAGACAGCTGACAATCATTGACATAACGATGTACACTCTACTGCACTGAAACATATGCTTCATCTCCCATGACAACCAGAGAGTCACTCTGTGTCCATTTGGGAGGGAATCCGTTGGTCACATTCCTCCAAATCTATTGCAATGAGAGTGTATAGGTTTACGTAATGTCACGTTTTGTTTCTGTGGGAAGTGTGTCCAGCCCTCTTGTTCCCACTTCCTCTTCCCGTGCAGTCACGATGCATCCTGAGGAGGGTGAAGGAAGCTCTCTGGCTCCTTGGCCAGAAGTCGCTGAGTACTTTCACGTGGTGATTGATCTGGATTGGACACGAGTCAGACAAGTGGGTCTCCACCTCCACAGTCATCTCATTGTACCTGAAGGAAGTTTCAATCCGTGAGTCAGTGTCTCTTCTGGAAGGAGTGCTTTTCTTAGCTTATGGTTCTATTATTAGGCACATTGTAAATTGTGCTGTGACTGGTAATTTGTACATAATAATCAAGAGAAATTACATAGAGCACCCACATTCTGTGAGGCAAATGTTCTTTAAGGCTGCGTAATTAGTCTATTTTAAAGAGTCGTTTTGCTGAAGGAGCTCAGCATCAACGTTTTATAAAGTCGATATAGCTAATGTGCTAGCAAACTGTTAGTTATTTACACTTCTAGCAGACACAGTGTTTCTGTCCACCTGCAAAGGTAAGTCCAATATGAATTCTCTTTGAGCTCAGTCTGTCATCTGGTGCTGGACAGCTGCAGTAAACATGATCCCTGAGCTCGTGGAGACTGAAGCACAGGCTGAATGCAGGTGAAGAGCAAAAGAGCCTTTTGGTTGGTTCAAAATGTGCTCATAAACTGGCTGCTTGTGAAACAAGTCGCTCTCATCTGACTGGAATACAGAGATATATCACCTACATATATAATAATAATGATAATAATAATATATGCCCCCAGAGTCTTATCCAAAGCCACACATTAGTCGAGGGCTTCTGAGATTGAGCCTCTTTATATTCTAGAGGCTATTGTACAGTTTAGATTAAGACAACATAAATTAGTTTTATAATTTGATCAGCAGTTATCGTATGTAATCATTATCTGTAAAGTAGTGGACTAAAGAGTGCAACATTTCCCAATCTGAAATATCTTAAGCCTCACAGTACAAGTCGGACGACTTTTGGTTACTTTGTGTGGAATGTCATTTAAACTATCTTTTCCCTCAAACGTTCTATGAGATGTTGACTTTAATAACCAACATCCTGGTTCCCAAGAAACTTATTTGAATCATCTCCTTTTCCTCCTTAAGCCTACTTATCCAGCCTAATAATGAAATATGAGGGTCACGGTATGAAGTGGCACTCCTTCTAAACACTGATTCATCGACAACAGGAGTTTCTAAGTATGAAATATGGCATGTCAAAATATTAATTAATAAATATAGAGCATATTACGAATATTTAAATATATATATATATACGTATATATCTCTATATATGTGTATATATAGAGATATATCTATCTCAATATACATATATGTACTTATAGAGAGAGAGAGAGAGAGAGAGAGAGAGATCTATATATTAATATATATGTTATAGTATATATATATATATATATATATATATATATATATATATATATATACTATTTACTTTATCAGGACAAAAAGAAGTTGATAGTGGGACGTTTGTCTCTCCCCTCGAGACCGGGAATATCATCTAAATCTAGAAAACTCATGGGAGAGGGTTATGGGATATGGTTCATTCCCCTCTTATTAAAAGTTCACGTACACGTGTGTCGGAATGTGTGTGTGTGTGTGTGTGTGTGTGTGTGTGTGTGTGTGTGTGTGTGTGTGTGTGTGTGTGTGTGTGTGTGTGTGTTGATGGGACAGTCTCTTTGAGATAAGGCTTGTGGACGGGGGGAGGGAGGCTTGAGCAACCAGACCGGGGCTCTCTCTCTCTGGCCTGGACGGAACTTCCTTCCTCGCCTGTCCGACAAAAGAACCCACACCGAGTGTTTGGCTCTTATAAATGGGGACTTTGCTCAGCCTCCAGTCGCTGAATCCGCTTCAGAGCGTCGAACACGCAGGTCCTGAGCACCGCAGGCAACTTTTCTAACATTGCCACCATGACTCCCTCCTCTCACGCGCTGCTCGTGTGTGTGGCGGTCCTCTGCGGGCTGGAGGAAACGGCCCGGTCCCAACGCGCACATTGCGCCGCGAATCAGTGTTTTGCGTTTTTCCAGGAGCCCGAGGACTTTCCAGGCGCACAGAAAAGCTGCAAAGACTCCGGCGGACAGTTGTACACTTTGAGCTGGGGAAACGTGGACGAGATCGTGACTGTCAGCGGGAGCTACTGGGTGGAGCTGCCCGGCGCCGACGCGGCAGCAGAGGACGCTGCTGCGGGTTTCCAGAGCTGCCCGTCCATCTCCTTGTCGACGGGGGGCAAAGTCAAGCTGCAGCGGGCGCCTTGCGAAGGCACCCGGAACGCGTTCCTGTGCCAGTACACGTTCGAGGAGCCGTGCAGTGGTGTACTGACGGGCGCAGGCGCACAGGTGACCTACACCACGCCCATGGACTTCAGGGTGGACGATTCGGAAACGTTTCCACCGGGGACCATCGCGGTAACGGGGAAGGTTGGCGGTATCTATCCGGAATCAAAGCACGTGTGCGTGTCCAGGGAGTGGATGTCAGCTCCCTGGAGCTGTGAGGTGCTGGGGGGCGGCTGCCAGCACACCTGCATGGCCTCCACAAACACCTGCGCCTGCCCCCCGGGGAAAGTCCTCCATCCCAACAACATCTCCTGCACGACGGAGGCCTGCGAGGAGAACCGGTGCACGGGCGAGGGCGAGGAGTGCGAGAACACCCGGGAAGGGTTCAGGTGCACCTGCAGGGACGACTTCGTGGAGGAGGACGGCGCGTGCGTCAACGTCACGATCTGCCAGAGGTGCGAGCACATGCGGTGCGTCAAGTTCCACGGGGTTTACCAGTGCATGTGCCTCGAGGGCTTCAGGGTGGCGGCCCACGACCCCACCAAGTGCGAGTTCATCTGCGGCAAGAAGGACTGTCCGGTCCGGTGCGACGGGAACAACCAGGACATGTGTTTCTGCCCAGCCGGCTACATCTATGACCTCCAAGACGGCACGCCCCTTTGCACCGACATCGACGAGTGCGACATGGGGCTGTGCCACCACAGGTGTGAGAACGTGTTCGGGAGTTACCGGTGTTTGTGCAACGAGGGGTTCAAGCTGCACCACGACGGGGACACGTGCACGCCCATCGCAGACGTAGAGGAGGGTGATGGGTCGGGCTCCAGTCCTCCTCCTCCTCATCTTCACACCACCCCGGCCAGCCCTCAACCGGCCGCGGTGCCCTCTTACGTCAAGACCGGCAGCGTCCTGGGTATCGGTGTGTTCGTGATACTGTGCGCGGTGCTGCTGTACTTCGTGGTCCGGAACGCAGCCAGGCGATGCAGCAGGTTCGAGCTGACCTCCATCAAACACCGGGACATCGACATATTCTACCTGCAGCAGGTGACCTCGGAGACGTACAAGAGGCTGTCCCTGGACAGACCGTTCAAAAGCGACTCATAAAGATGTGCACTATGTTATACTATTTTACTAGTAAGCTGCTTGTCCATCTTCTTTTTATTTCCTCAAGGGATGAAGTGTTTTGGACTTTGGAGGGAAACCGGCTCTTTACCCGGACAGCGGCCCTAATTGTCCAATTCACTATGAAAATACATGGATTCACAATGGACATTTTTATTGTTCTACTTTTAATGTAAATGCGGTGCCAGAGTTCCTAAAAAAGCATACATTATATACAATACATAGTTATTGTATATCTGCTTTTTTATTCTTATTTTATACAATAAGTATAGAATTATCAAAACAATATAAAACATTATTAAGTTCTAAAGTCAGTTAATTTGAAAATAAAGAGTTTTAAAGAGAGTAGTCAGGGCCTTTTAATGTTTATTAATTGTATCTGCTAAAGAGTATTAATGTTTCTTTGAATATGCCTCTGGCCCCTGCAGCACAGTGACTTTCCCTGGTGTGAAGTCCTCCATTGTGGACTTTTATATGGAATTGTTGTTAATTTATCTACCATTTTGCTTTTGTTCTCCATTAGGGCAGTTTATTTTGGACCTATAAAACAAATGAGAGGCTGTTACATGGTACTAAAGTTAGTATGGTCCCTTTTTCTAATTACAGATCCAGCAATGCAAGCCTTTCATGTATTTGAAAGACAAGATTCTCTCCCAACAGAAGCAGCTGTTTGATGCCACTTTGCTGCCGTCTGAACACACACATGCTGCGCTGGAGTTCAGTTCTTTATTGGACAAAAAGGAAACCTTTGCTCGTCATCCTTGTTTTGCACACGTTTGCGTATCGTAATGTAACATTCCACATCCTCGTTGCAATGTCTACTGTCTTTGTGAACAACCTCCATTTAATGGTTTTGGTCTGTGTCTTTCTGTCAAATGTAAAAACGCTGTACACTTTTAGGATGTTATAATGATGTTATGTAAAGTGTATTTGAGTACCATGAAAAGTGCTATATAAATTAAATGCATTATTATTATTATTATTATTATTATTATAAAAGCAGCCTTGTTTTGGTCAAATACACATCATTTTTCTATTGTGTGCTGTTCGTTTGTGTTTGACTGATGTTTTTCATTTTAATTTATGACATTTGAGATGGACGCTCTCTGATGTCCTTGGCCACTATGTGTTTTGGGTTGCTATGGAGACGGTCTCTGATGACTAGAGTATGTTTTAGCATCACCCAAAAATGCCAAAAGTGAAATGTCCAAGAGTTTAGTATGCTTATAACTTCCAAAGCGGTGTGTCTGCTCTGTGTTCCACCTGAACGTCCAGCTGTGACTCTCTGGGTCCTGAGGGCCCGGTTCCTTCTGTAGAACCATGAGAACAGTAAAACTATACTGATGTCATGTTACTGTATTCTCTGATAATACTGCGCACTGACAGTCACATGGGACTGAATGTGGTTGCCTTAACAGTTTGACAGACGGCTGGAGCTTTTATCAGTCTGTGAATATTTTTACAATTGAATGATAAATAAGGTTATGAACACTAAATGTTGGTGTGTGATTCACAAAGGTTTCTTTATATATCATATTTAGGGTACTTTAATTGTGTATTCATAAGCACAATGCCCAATCTTTGAGGCAAGGAGGACTTGGTGCAACAGATTAACAGAATCATCATAATTGTATTAATACATAAGATGCGAGGAAGAAATACTGGAGGAGAAAAACACTTAAATAATAGATGCCTCTTTGCATTGTAGCTTTTTTTTCATCTTATTTTATCGGGTGTTTGCACACAAAAGATAATTCAGTTTTTGTGAATTTCACTGCTGACCTAATTTCTCAGATGAAAATCAACACAATATATGTATGTGTGTATATATACACACATATATATATTGTGTATATATTGTTCTCCCTTATTCTGCCTCGTTATGACATACAATGACAGAAATATGTCCAAAACAAGTCAAAATGTTTTGGAACTATAATAATAATAATCATTTTATTCATAAAGCGCTTTTACAAACATTACAATCATCATAAAAGAGCTATGCACTAAAAACATAGAAACATTATCACACTATAGATAAACCCTCAAGGCAAACTGGAGTCTGACCACGAGACGAAATAAACGACTCGTTCACATGACGTGAGGAGTGGCGTTGAGGGGCGACTGCACGTTGGGTAGATGCCCCCACCTCCCCTTGCGTGCGCGCGGCCTCGCGCGTAAAAGCCTTGCGTAATTTGGGGATGTGGTCCGCCGTGCACAGGAGAAAGTTTTTTGGAAGAGAGGGCGGGGGAGGGGGCAGTGAGAAGCGCAGAGGGCTGATTAAAAGCCACTTCCTTTCTCCGCCGGGGCCCTAAACATGGAGTCAGAGGGCTATAAATATGAACGATATGTTTTCTCAAACAAACAAACCTATACACGGCCGGGGCGTGCGACAATATAAACGGGAGCAGCGAGGTTCAAACATGGGGGACGTAACGGGACTATTTGTTTTCTTGTTGACTTTCCTGGTGGGGCGAACCGACGGGATAGAGCCGAGCAGCGGGTACTGCATCGGGACCCAGTGCTTCACTGTGTTCCATCACGCCAGCGACTTTACAGCCGCGCAGGACCGATGTAGAGACCAGGGAGGACATTTGATGACCGTGCGGTCGTCTGTCTCCCACGACATTCTCTCCATCCTGTTGGGGAACTTGACGGGGCGGTACTGGGTCGGTCTACATCTGGCGACCGGCTGCCCGGACTCTGCTGCTGAGCTGAGGGGCTTCACGTGGGTGACCGAGGACAGCGAAAGTGACTTCTTCAACTGGCCGCCGGGTCTTGACAGCAGCTGTTCCTCCCCGCGCTGCGTCTCGGTTTCCCAAGAGGACGAGTTTCAATGGATCCCCGAACCGTGTCGCGAACACTTGGCCGGGTTCCTCTGTGAGTACAGCTTCAGTGACCCGTGCAAAGGACTTGCGGTCGCGCCGGGCGAGTCCGTCACCTACAGGACCCCCATGGGGTTTGTGGGCGAGGATGTACTTTCTTTGCCCCCCGGGAGCACCGCCGTCCGGATGCCGGCCGAGACCAAATACGTCTGCTTCACGGAGCAGTGGCTGCAGGCACCCTGGAGCTGCGAGATTCACGAGGGCGGGTGTGAGTACAGGTGCGCGGCGAACCCCAAAAACGAGCCCGTCTGCTTCTGCCCGACGGGCCAGACCGTCAACCCAAAGAACAACGTCACCTGCGAGGTGACGGACGCGGACGACCCGTGCGCGGCCCTGCGCTGCGCGCACGCCTGCTACAGGGATGGAGACTCCCACGCCTGCCTGTGCGGCCACGGCTTTAAGCTGGCGCAGGACGGCCGGTCGTGCGTGGACGTCAACGACTGCGGGGACAAGCGGCAGTGTCCCGGGGAGAACTTCATGTGCGTCAACAGCGTCGGCGGGTTCCAGTGCGTCTGCGAGGATGGATACATGGCGCGCGGCGGCCTGTGCCTCGAGGTGGACGAGTGCGTGTCCGCTCCGTGCGAGCACATTTGCGCCAACACTCCCGGCAGCTACGACTGCTCTTGTTATGACGGATACAAAGAGGACCCGAAGTCCCCGAATAAGTGTGTGCTCCACTGCGGGAAGGAGGAGTGCGTCGCCGAGTGCGACCCAAACAACCGATACGAGTGCTACTGCCCCGACGGGTACGTGGCATCGGGGGAGACGCAGGTCGTCTGCATAGACATGGACGAGTGCTCCTTCGAACAATGCGATCAGCGTTGCAAAAACACGTTCGGCAGCTACGTGTGCTCGTGCTTTCCGGGATACACTTTAGTCGGAGAGGTCACTTGTGTCCACACCGAGGGGGACACGGACGGAGGGTCGGAGGGCTCCGGAGAGGGCACGACCCCGAGCGTCCCCACGACATCCGCCGCGCCGCCTCCGGATCCGACGAGGCGGCCCTCGGCGGTGTCGGCGGGGGGTCTCGCGGGGATCATAGTGTGCACTGTGTTCTCCATCTTGCTGGTGCTGTTTCTGGCTCATCGCATCCTCAACGGCAGAGGGAAGATGGAGAGCCGCGGCGCGCTCAAAGCCGCGGAGGAGGAAGCCCACGGTTTACAGCGCGTGACGAGGGACGCTTAAAAAGGGCCCACATATAAAAGACATTTTAAGCACGACCCCACAGAGGCAATGAGGTGACTCAGCAAAAACAACTGGGGAGACAGGAGTGATGCCACAGGAGACAACGCCACCATAACCTCACCAGACAATAAATATAATACACCAAAAAGTATGTTTCACTGTCCTCGGTACTGTTACAATTCAATTCAAATACACCAGATGCGATGCAATAAAATATGCAAAATAACTGTTTTGTTATTTTTAAGTTTGTGCATTATTACATTGTTTAAAAAAATAAAAAGCGAATAAATGCAGCTCAGTCGGCTAGTCGTGCCTCAGACACGGGCCGACTGCCCCACCTTGTGGAGAAAGAGGAGAACTACAGGTCAACCACATGAATAGTGCACATCTTAGAAGGAGATCTACCTAAATAGAGCTTTAGTTACAGATTTGCTACATATGAAACCTTAAATGCGATGATGTTTTATAATAAATGAAACCATCAAGTATACAAGCTGAGAGGATTAGTAGATTAATCAGTTAGTAGTTTAAAAGCAATCACTTCATGGTTCCAGCGACACAAATGTGAAGATGTGCTGCTTTTCCTTGGGCTCTGGGTAATCGTGACATAATTTCTCACTAATTTCACTATTTTCACACAGTAGTAGGGTAGTAGTAGTAGCCTAATATAGTAGCAGTAGTAGCCTAGTATTGTAGTAGGGTAGTAGTGTAGCAGTAGTATGCTAGTAGTAGTAGGGTAGTGGTAGTATGCTAGTATTGTAGCAGTAGTAGCCTAGTATTGTAGTAGGGTAGTAGTGTAGCAGTAGTAGGGTATTGGTAGTAGCAGTAGTAGCCTAGTATTGTAGTATGGTAGTAGTGTAGCTGTAGTAGGGTAGTGGTAGTAGCAGTAGTAGCCTAGTATTGTAGTATGGTAGTAGTGTAGCAGTAGTAGGGTAGTGGTAGTAGCAGTAGTAGCCTAGTATTGTAGTATGGTAGTAGTGTAGCTGTAGTAGGGTAGTGGTAGTAGCAGTAGTAGCCTAGTATTGTAGTATGGTAGTAGTGTAGCTGTAGTAGGGTAGTGGTAGTAGCAGTAGTAGCCTAGTATTGTAGTATGGTAGTAGTGTAGCAGTAGTAGGGTAGTGGTAGTAGCAGTAGTAGCCTAGTATTGTAGTATGGTAGTAGTGTAGCAGTAGTAGGGTAGTGGTAGTAGCAGTAGTAGCCTAGTATTGTAGTATGGTAGTAGTGTAGCTGTAGTAGGGTAGTGGTAGTAGCAGTAGTAGCCTAGTATTGTAGTAGGGTAGTATTGTAGCAGTAGTAGGTTGGTAGTAGTAGCAGTCGTAGCCTAGTATTGCAGCTGTTTTTTTAATCATTTTAAACATTTAGAATTTTAGTAAAGTATTGTATCAGTCATTACCTAGTATTATAGCAGTTTTATGGTAGTAGTAGTAGCAGTAGTATTGTGCAATGAAGAACGCTTTCTTTGAAAGAGGAAGAAGTTATTAGAAGTGTCGTTATTTAATTTATATATACACATATACATGTATATATATATATATATACACATATATATATATATATATGTATATACATGTATATATATATATATACACATATATATATATATATACATACATACATATATATACACATATACATACATATATGTATACACATATACATATATATATGTATACACATATACATATGTATACACATATACATATACACATATATACACATATATATACACACACACACACACACACACGTATATACATATACATATGCACACAAAATAAATATATGTTGTTCTATAGATGAAATAAAGGAGGTGTATATTCATTTAGTAAATTATTTTTGATTTATTTTGGCAGGAGAGACAAGTGAAGAGTCAGAGAGAGGAACAGACAGTGAATACAGAGAATTTGATTTTACTTGAACATTCATTTTCAGATGTTAGTGTGGATCATTATTTGCAACATTTAACCTGACCCCCATGTATTGCTGCTTGGCAGATTATTTATGCTGCCGTCCACTGACCTGGTTTTAAAGCTATTGTTATCCAATTTCAATTAACATCTTAAAATGCTCATATTTACAAGTAAATGGTGATTGGATTTGTAAAGTGCTTTTCTAGTCTTCCGACCACTCAACGCACTTTTACATTACATGTCGTCATTCCCCCATTCACACGCATTTATACACTCACCATATAAGGCGCCACCCTTGCCGATCAGGACCATCTAATCATTCATAACCATTCATGAGCAATTTGGGGTGAAGTGTCTCACCCAAGGTAACATAGACATGGACTAGCAGAGCCTCTGATTGGAGGAGGGCCCTGATCTACCACAGAGCCACAGTTGGCCTTGGCCAAAATGTGCGGTCAGTCACTTAGTGACGGCCGTATCTGCTGGTAGAGACCAGTCATGTTGATTTCCTGGAAGGCTGCAGTCAGCTGTGGGATCGACTCGTAGGTCATCACTACAAAACCCTGGAGACTGATCGCAAGACATGGAAAGAAACAGAGAGAAAAGCTCATGAGGGCTGCAGACATATTGCCAGGAGACCAGCGCTGGATCTGCCCTCATTCCATTCTCCAGTCATCGGTCATTCATACCCATGTCCACCGGAGGAAGAGGTCGGGCTTTCAGTGAGAACCTTCATCATCCTCTCTTTGCATTTCTTGCCTGAAGAATCCACATCTACCTTCACCGTTCTCAAAAGGCGACAAAACTCCTGAAAAGAGATGATTACAGTCAGAATGGTTACAGGAGTCCAACATTACGTTACTTTGCAGTTAAAACAGATGTGTTCCATACAATAAGGGTTATAACCTGTATAACATTTACAGCTATTTGCAACTTCTTGTTCTTTTTTCTGTTTCTCAACATTTTTGAGTTGCAGCCATGTTTGAATAAACCTCTCGTGTCTATGAAGAAAAACAATGAGAGGTGAGATAAACAGTGCAACTTCAAACCTAAACGAGCTGCTTAAAATTAATGGACTGTTGTAATTCATTTCAACCAGCGATTTGTCTTCCTGTTGTAGATCATGGTCTCGGTTTAAAGAAGCCAACTTTGACTGTTAGTTTTAGAACAACCTCAACCTGCTCCCTCTGCAGACTTCCCACGGCTCTTATTGGTTGTTTCCTCCATCAGTTATTCGATTGGACGCTGCGGCTGATCAGACCGATACGATTGTTCGCAGCATCACCAACGTTTCATACGAGTGAAGACGAATCACAGATCTAACTCAAGTTATATATTTGATTTGTTTTGTGATTAAAATATATGTTCATTGGAGGTCTGAACAACAAACCTCAAACGACTTTCTTCATTGAGAGGTGTCGGTTTGATGAGTTATGTCATTTCAGTTTCCCCTGAAACATTGATCCCAATACATTTATTCCAGTGTTCAAGAGAGACCATAATCATATTGTTTAAAACACATTCAAGGCAAGGCACGTTTATTTATAGAGCACAATTCATACACAAAGCAATTCAAAGTGCTTTACAGCTACATAAAATTACAAAAAGGCAAATAAAATCATTCCATAAAAACAATAATATATTAATTATATTAAAATCGAAGAGTGCATATAAAATACTTTCAGTTGTCAAATAGAACCGTTTTCAGCCTGGATTTAAACATTGTCAGAGTTGAGGCCTGTCTCACATATTCTGGAAGACTGTTCCAGATTTTAGCTTATAGTCCTGACTCTGGGCACCAGGAGGAGACCACTCCCTGAGCTTCTCAGAGCCCGAGATGGTTCCTATGGCTCTAACATGTGAACCACTCCCTGAGCTTCTCAGAGCTAGAGATGGTTCCTATGACTCTAACATGTGAACCACTCCCTGAGCTTCTCAGAGCCCGAGATGGTTCATCTGGCTCTAACATGTGAACCACTCCCTGAGCTTCTCAGAGCCCGAGATGGTTCATCTGGCTCTAACATGTGAACCACTCCCTGAGCTTCTCAGAGCCCGAGATGGTTCATCTGGCTCTAACATGTGAACCACTCCCTGAGCTTCTCAGAGCCAGAGATGGTTCATATGGCTCTAAGATGTGAACCACTCCCTGAGCTTCTCAGAGCCCGAGATGGTTCATCTGGCTCTAACATGTGAACCACTCCCTGAGCTTCTCAGAGCCCGAGATGGTTCATATGGCTCTAACATGTGAACCACTCCCTGAGCTTCTCAGAGCCCGAGATGGTTCATATGGCTCTAACATGTGAACCGCTCCCTGAGCTTCTCAGAGCCAGAGATGGTTCATATGGCTCTAACATGTCACACATGTACTTTGGTGCTAGACCATGAAGAGATGTGTACACAAGCAGAGCTGTTTTAAAGTTTATTCTCTGAGCAACAGGAAGCCAGTGCAGAGACCTGAGCACTGGACTAATATGGTGGTATTTCCTGGTTCTAGTCAGGACTGGAGCAGCAGCGTTCTGGATGTTCTGCAGCTGTCTTACAGCTCGTTTAGAGCCCAGTGAGCAGGTCGTTACAGTAGTCTAACCTGCTGGAGACAAACGCATGGATTAGTCTCTCCAAGTCTGGTTTAGACACTATTCCTTTGATTTTGGCAATGTTTTTTAGATGGTAAAAAGCTGTTGATGTTATTGATTTAATGTGGCTGTTAAAGTTAATTTCTGAGTCCAATATTACCCCTAGATTTCTAACCTGATTTTTAGGTTTTAGAGAGAGTCTCAAGGTGACTGATAACACTTTCTCTTTGTTTCTGTGGGCCACAGACAATGATTTCAGTTTTGTTTGAGTTTAGCTGGAGAAAATAGTTTTGCATCCACACACTGATCTATATATCAATATATATATATATATATATATATATATATATATATATAAATATATATACTGATCTGTTCGATGCAGTGACAAAGTAAATCTACAGGCCCATATTCACCTGCCGTCAGTGACACGTAGACCTGAGTGTCATCTGCATAGTTGTGGTAGGACACGTTATAGCTGCGTATTAGCTGGCCTAATGGAAGCATGTTTGAATAATAGGGGGTCCTATTGACCCCTGGGGAACCCCACAGGTCAAAGCCATTTAGTCTGAGACACAGTTACCAATTTCAACAAAATACGTCCTGTCCTCGAGATAGGACTTGAACCAGTTTAGAGCAGTACCAGAGATTCCCACCCAGTGTTCTAACCTCTGTAATAAGATCCCATGGTCAACTTCAGCCAGTAGAGCGATTATAAACAGAACATAGAACACAGTATAAATACCACACACTGTGTATAAATACTCTCTGCAGTTTGTTTACCAGGTAACAGACTACATCCGTAGTATGTTAGTGATGATAATTATGTCTTTATTAATATTAGTACACTGATAACTGTGTCTTTATTAATATATGTACACTGATGATAACTGTCTTTATTAACATTAGTACACTGATGATAAGTATGTCTTTATTAGTACAGTGATGATAATTGTCTTTATTAATATTAGTACACTGATGATAACTGTCTTTATTAGTATTAATACAGTTATAACTGTCTTTATTAGTATGAGTAGTGATGATAATTATGTATTTATTAATATTAGTACAGTGATGATAACTGTCTTTATTAGTACACTGACGATAACTGTCTTTATTAGTACACTGATGATAACTGTCTTTATTAGTATCAATACAGTTATGATAACTGTCTATTAGTATCAATACAGTTATGATAACTGTCTATTAGTATGAATACAGTGATCAAAGGTCTCTCCAGCTGTGAAAGATGACTGAAAGCTGTCCACCGTCATCAGAAGCCTTCAGAGGAAAGGCCGTCTCATTTCTCTTAAGACTTGTTTCCTCTCCTCGTATGGTGAGGGAAACGGGACACAATTCATAGACTCAGGAAGTCACATGACTTCCTCCTCTGCTCCAGACAGGATCATCATAATTGCTGCGGCCACTAGACGGCTTCACAGATGTTCTTTTGGGCACTTGACTTCAGGTAGTGAACTCTTTGGCCTGTGCACTGTGACTAATCATTGCAGCTCTGACATAAAACAATCAACATTTCTTTCCAAATATAACATGTTTAACCTTCAGTTGTTTAAGCTTCGCAAATGTGAAAAGTTGCTGCTCTTGCTTGTCTTCACAATAATATAAAGTCAATGTTTTTTTTGGACTGCTGGCCTGACAGAAGTCATTTGATGACATCAACTTGGGTTCCAGTGAATTTAGCATATAAGCTTTGTTCTGAAGAAGAACATAAGCTCTATATCAAATTGTTGTGAGGGCACTGTTCTTCTAGATAATGTGGTCATTCAGGTTTGAGCCACAGGGTACTCATCAACCATATCATATTCTCATGTTTTGCCTGTATTGATTTACCTCGTTATCACAATAACGCAGTAAAGATGTGTCCATTTAATAGTATTATACACGGCTCATTTGACAACTGTATGTTTTTCAAGGGCATACTCAATACATATTTAAAGTCATAAGACATGGCCATACAGTACATGCCGTATACAGGACATACACAAAAATAAACTTTTGCAACTTTGCGCGACGGCGGGCTAAACATGTGCGTCAGTACCTTGATGTTGGGTCTGGCTCCCTGCAGAATCACCAGTATACTCCGGCCCAGTAGTAACCTCCCACCGAGCTGCAGCTGCTGGGTCCAGCGCTGCAGCTGACTGGTGTAGCGATTCTGAGATCGGATGTGGTCCAACGACAGCACCGCCGTCCACTCCTCCTCTTTGTCTCTCTTTCTCCCCTCCTCCTTCGCCTCGTCCTCCTCCTTGTTGCCTCTGCAGTTCTCCGTCACCTCCACACATTGCTATTTGTTGGGGTTTCAGATCAAATGATTACTTGTGGAGCATTCCTTTAATGTTAAAAAACAATGTTGTCGTTGTGTGCTCTTTTACCTGCAGCCACTCCACTAGCTGATGGACCATCGGTTCTGGAGGTAAAGCTGCAGCTTGATCCAGCAGCTTCTGTCTAATGTCGTGACACTGACTCCTTGAAAGACCAGTGGAGGAGACAGAGATGACGGGGGGACAGGAAGGGTAGCGGGGGTGCAGCTGGAACAACAGCCTCACGTCCGGCCCTCTTTCTCCTCCAACGGTGCTGTTGATCTGGACCATGAGCCCATCCTGAGCTGGAAAGCAAACGGAGGAACATTGTAGCGCTGGAATTTATTTGTCTAGCGCCTGGATTTTATAATCAAACTGCATGGCTTTTCATTTGGAATTAAAGGCGTTGAATAGCAAAGGCTTTATTTAGGAACTGTGACATCGTTCACCATACAGCAATTGTATTTGTCTCATTACCACCATGTATTTGTCATGTTCATAGAAGCAGTGATGTCACTTGGAAACTTTAACTCAATGTTGGTTGCAACTGGCTACATAAACACAAGGCTTCAACATCTCACTTCCGCATTGTCGTGTAGCCAAAGACTTAAGGTCGGAATTCACGTGGATGTGGTCAGTTCGTTACAACTTAAAATGTGAGTGACATGTGAGCGGGATGTGAGCGGGATGTGAGCGACATGTGAGCGAAATGTGAGCGACATATGACATGTGAGTCAAAGGTACGTGAGCTCGCTAAAATTCAAGAATGTCTTAAAGACATAAAAACATGGATGACCTGCAACTTCCTGATGTTAAACTCAGACAAAACTGAAGTTATTTTACTGGGCCCTGAACACCTCAGAGATCAATTATCTGGTGATGTGGTTTCTGTAGATGGCATTGCCCTGGCATCCAACACCACTGTAAAGATCTTCATCTACGTAACATTTTAAAAATCAGGCACATCTTGTCCCAAAAAGATGCAGAAAAGCTGGTTCACGCGTTTGTTACTTCCAGACTAGATTACTGCAACTCCTTATTATCAGGCTGCTCTAATAAGTCTCTTAAGTCCCTCCAGTTGATCCAGAATGCTGCAGCTCGTGTACTCACAAAAACTAAGAAAAGAGATCACATTACTCCTGTATTAGCTGCTCTGCACTGGCTCCCTGTAAAATCAAGAATCACATTTAAAATTCTTCTCCTCACCTACAAAGCCTTGATTGGTGATGCACCTTCATATCTTAAGGAGCTTGTAGTACCATATTGCCCCACTAGAGAGCTGCGCTCACTAAATGCGGGGCTACTTGTGGTTCCTAGAGTCCTAAAAAGTAGGACGGGAGCAAGAGCCTTCAGTTATCAAGCTCCTCTTTTATGGAACCAGCTTCCACTTTCAGTCCGGGAGGCAGACACAGTCACCTCATTCAAGAACAGACTTAAGACTTTCCTGTTTGATAGTACTTATAGTTAGGGCTGAATAAGGTTTGCCCTGGTCGAGCCCCTTGATATGCTGCTATAGGCTTATAGGCTGCTGGGGGATGTTTTAGGATACACTGAGCACCTATCTCCTCTTCTCTCTCTCCTTATGGATGAATTTACATCTCTCCATTGCACCTTATTAATTCTGCTTTCTCCCCAGAGTCGTTGTGACTTCACATCTCATAGGGTCCATTGGACCTGGAGGTGTCTGATGCCTGGTGAGCCGGCCTCCCGCGTTGGCCCTGCTGATGCGCCTCCTCTCTACCTCCTTCTGTTTCATGGATTGGAGTTCCATTCATACATTGTCATATTCATGTAATGTGTTTACGTAACTTTGTAAATGCTGTTCATTCTGTACACATGACATCTATTGCTTCTGTCCATCCGGGGAGAGGGATCCTCCTCTGTTGCTCTCCAGAATGTTTCTTCCCTTTTTTCCCTGTCAAAGGTTATTTTTGGGGAGTTTTTCCTGATTCGATGTGAGGTCCTGGGACAGGGATGTCGTATGTGTACAGATTGTAAAGCCCTCTGAGGCAAATTTGTAATTTGTGATATTGGGCTATACAAAATAAACTGAATTGAAATTGAATTGAATGTGAGTGGCACGTGAGCGACATATAACATGTGAGCATCGTGTGAGCGACATATGACATGTGAGTGGCATGTGAGCGACATATGAGCTGTATGTGAGCGACATGACATGTGAGCGACATGGCATGTGAGCGACATGACATGTGAGCGGCATGTGAGCGACATGACATGCGAGTGGCATGTGAGCGACATATGAAAGTTACGTGAGCGACATATGACATGTGAGTGGTACGTGAGCGACATATGACATGTGAGTGGTACGTGAGCGATATATGACGTGTGAGCGACGTGTGAGCGACATATGACATGTGAGTGGTACGTGAGCGACATATGACATATAAGTGGTACGTGAGCAACATATGACATGAGCGGTACGTGAGCGACATGACATGTGAGTGGTACGTGAGCGACATATGACATGAGCGGTACGTGAGCGACATATGACATGTGAGTGGTACGTGCGCGACATATGACATTAGCGGTACGTGAGCGACATGTGAGTGGTACCTGAGCGACATATGACATGTGAGTGGTATGTCAGCGACATATGAGTGGTACGTGAGCGACATATGACATGTGAGCGGCATGTGAGCGACATGAGCGGTACGTGAGCGATATATGACATGTGAGAGACATGTGAGCGATATATGACATGTGAGTGACATGTAAGGGTACGTGAGCGATATGACATGTGAGCGACATATGACATATGAGCGGTACGTGAGCGATATGACATGTGAGTGGCATGTGAGCGACATGAGCGGTACGTGAGAGACATGTGAGCGATATGACATGTGAGCGACATATGACATGTGAGCGACATATGACATATGAGCGGTACGTGAGCGATATGACATGTGAGCGACATATGACATGAGCGGTACGTGAGCGACATATGACATGTGAGTGGTACGTGAGCGATATATGACATATGAGCGGTACGTGAGCGATATATGACGTGTGAGTGGTATGTCAGCGACATATGAGTGGTACGTGAGCGACATATGACATGTGAGCGGCATGTGAGCGACATGAGCGGTACGTGAGCGACATATGACATGTGAGCGGCATGTGAGCGACATGAGCGGTACGTGAGCGATATATGACATGTGAGAGACATGTGAGCGATATATGACATGTGAGTGACATGTAAGGGTACGTGAGCGATATGACATGTGAGCGACATATGACATATGAGCGGTACGTGAGCGATATGACATGTGAGTGGCATGTGAGCGACATGAGCGGTACGTGAGCGATATATGACATGTGAGAGACATGTGAGCGATATGACATGTGAGCGACATATGACATATGAGCGGTACGTGAGCGATATGACATGTGAGCGACATATGACATGAGCGGTACGTGAGCGACATATGACATGTGAGTGGTACGTGAGCGATATATGACATATGAGCGGTACGTGAGCGATATATGACGTGTGAGCGACGTGTGAGCGACATATGACATGAGCAGTACGTGAGCGACATATGACATGTGAGTGGTACGTGCGCGACATATGACATTAGCGGTACGTGAGCGACATGTGAGTGGTACGTGAGCGACATATGACATGTGAGTGGTATGTCAGCGACATATGAGTGGTACGTGAGCGACATATGACATGTGAGCGGCATGTGAGCGACATGAGCGGTACGTGAGCGATATATGACATGTGAGAGACATGTGAGCGATATATGACATGTGAGTGACATGTAAGGGTACGTGAGCGATATGACATGTGAGCGACATATGACATATGAGCGGTACGTGAGCGATATGACATGTGAGTGGCATGTGAGCGACATGAGCGGTACGTGAGCGATATATGACATGTGAGAGACATGTGAGCGATATGACATGTGAGCGACATATGACATATGAGCGGTACGTGAGCGATATGACATGTGAGCGACATATGACATGAGCGGTACGTGAGCGACATATGACATGAGCGGTACGTGAGCGACATATGAGCAGTACGTGAGTGACATATGACATGAGCGGTACGTGAGCGACATATGACATGTGAGTGGTACGTGAGCGACATATGACATGAGCGGTACGTGAGCGACATATAACATGAGCGGTACGTGAGCGACATATGTGAGCGACATATGACATGAGCGGTACGTGAGCGACATGACATGTGAGCGACATGACATGTGAGCGGCATGTGAGCGACATGACATGTGAGCGACATATGAGCGGTACGTGAGCGACATGACATGTGAGCGGCATGTGAGCGACATGACATGCGAGTGGCATGTGAGCGACATATGAAAGGTACGTGAGCGACATATGACATGTGAGTGGTACGTGAGCGATATATGACATGTGACTGGTACGTGAGCGACATATGAGTGGTACGTGAGAGACATATGACATGTGAGTGGTACGTGAGCGACATGTGAGGGTACGTGAGTGACATATGACATGAGCGGTACGTGAGCGACATATAACATGAGCGGTACGTGAGCGACATATGTGAGCGACATATGACATGAGCGGTACGTGAGCGACATGACATGTGAGCGACATGACATGTGAGCGGCATGTGAGCGACATATGAGCGGTACGTGAGCGACATGACATGTGAGCGACATGACATGTGAGCGGCATGTGAGCGACATATGAGCGGTACGTGAGCGACATGACATGTGAGCGGCATGTGAGCGACATGACATGCGAGTGGCATGTGAGCGACATATGAAAGGTACGTGAGCGACATATGACATGTGAGTGGTACGTGAGCGATATATGACATGCGAGTGGCATGTGAGCGACATATGAAAGGTACGTGAGCGACATATGACATGTGAGTGGTACGTGAGCGATATATGACATGTGAGTGGTACGTGAGCGACATGTGAGGGTACGTGAGTGACATATGACATGAGCGGTACGTGAGCGACATATGACATGTGAGCGGTACGTGAGCGACATATGACATATGAGCGGTACGTGAGCGATATATGACATATGAGTGGTACGTGAGCGACATATGACATGAGCGGTACGTGAGCGATATGACATGTGAGCGACATGTGACATGTGAGCGGTACGTGAGCGACATATGACATGAGCGGTACGTGAGCGACATATGACATGAGCGGTACGTGAGCGACATATGACATGAGCGGTACGTGAGCGACATATGACATAAGCGGTACGTGAGCGATATGATATGTGAGCGACATATGACATATGAGCGGTACGTGAGCGACATATGACATATGAGCGGTACGTGAGCGATATATGACATATGAGCGGTACGTGAGCGACATGACATGAGCGGTACGTGAGCGATATGACATGTGAGCGACATATGACATGAGCGGTACGTGAGCGACATATGACATGAGCGGTACGTGAGCGACATATGAAATGAGCGGTACGTGAGCGACATATGACATATGAGCGGTACGTGAGCGATATGACATGTGAGCGACATGTGAGCAACATGACATGTGAGCGACATGTGACATGTGAGCGGTACGTGAGCGACATATGACATGAGCGGTACGTGAGCGACATATGACATGAGCGGTACGTGAGCGACATATGACATATGAGCGGTACGTGAGCGATATGACATGTGAGCGACATGTGAGCAACATGACATGTGAGCGACATGTGACATGTGAGCGGTACGTGAGCGACATATGACATGAGCGGTACGTGAGCGACATATGACATGAGCGGTACGTGAGCGACATATGACATGAGCGGTACGTGAGCGACATATGACATGAGCGGTACGTGAGCGACATATGACATAAGCGGTACGTGAGCGATATGACATGTGAGCGACATATGACATATGAGCGGTACGTGAGCGACATATGACATATGAGCGGTACGTGAGCGATATATGACATATGAGCGGTACGTGAGCGACATGACATGAGCGGTACGTGAGCGATATGACATGTGAGCGACATATGACATGAGCGGTACGTGAGCGACATATGACATGAGAGGTACGTGAGCGACATATGAAATGAGCGGTACGTGAGCGACATATGACATGAGCGGTACGTGAGCGACATATGACATATGAGCGGTACGTGAGCGATATGACATGTGAGCGACATGTGACCAACATGACATGTGAGCGACATGTGACATGTGAGCGGTACGTGAGCGACATATGACATGAGCGGTACGTGAGCGACATATGACATGAGCGGTACGTGAGCGACATATGACATGAGCGGTACGTGAGCGACATATGACATAAGCGGTACGTGAGCGATATGACATGTGAGCGACATATGACATATGAGCGGTACGTGAGCGACATATGACATATGAGCGGTACGTGAGCGATATATGACATATGAGCGGTACGTGAGCGACATGACATGAGCGGTACGTGAGCGATATGACATGTGAGCGACATATGACATGAGCGGTACGTGAGCGACATATGAAATGAGCGGTACGTGAGCGACATATGACATGAGCGGTACGTGAGCGACATATGACATATGAGCGGTACGTGAGCGATATGACATGTGAGCGACATGTGAGCAACATGACATGTGAGCGACATGTGACATGTGAGCGGTACGTGAGCGACATATGACATGAGCGGTACGTGAGCGACATATGACATGAGCGGTACGTGAGCGACATGTGACATGAGCGGTACGTGAGCGATATGACATGTGAGCGACATATGACATATGAGCGGTACGTGAGCAACATGACATGTGAGCATTGTCATATTCATGTAATGTGTTTATGTAACTTTGTAAATGCTGTTCATTCTGTACACATGACATCTATTGCTTCTGTCCATCCGGGGAGAGGGATCCTCCTCTGTTGCTCTCCAGAAGGTTTCTTCCCTTTTTTCCCTGTCAAAGGTTATTTTTGGGGAGTTTTTCCTGATTCGATGTGAGGTCCTGGGACAGGGATGTCATATGTGTACAGATTGTAAAGCCCTCTGAGGCAAATTTGTAATTTGTGATATTGGGCTATACAAAATAAACTGAATTGAATTGAGCGACATGTGACATGTGAGCGGTATGTGAGCGACATATGACATGTGAGCGGTATGTGAGCGACATATGACATGAGCGGTACGTGAGCGATATGACATGACATATGAGCGATATAACATGTGAGCGACATGTGAGCGGTACGTGAGCGACATATAACATGTGAGCGATATGTGACATGTGAGCGGTACGTGAGCGACATATGACATGTGAGCGATATGTGACATGTGAGCGGTACGTGAGCGACATATGACATGTCAGCGACATGTGAGCTAACTTAGTTAACTCACCAGACTGCTGGACGAGCAAGAACTCTCCTTCTCCGCAGTAAATGGACGATAACACGGAAACTTCCTCAAAAGCCGCTTCAGACATTATCTACGAATCGACGCCATGTCTTCTCCGCAACAGTGCTTTAAAAAAGGCGACATGTTATGAAGCCGTTATTTAATGTCATATTTCAGTGGATTCAGCAAAGAGTGATAGAAGTGATGCTGCTATATGTGTCCGTCTCTCAAAGTCGTCCGGGTAGTTCCGCATACAACGTTCGCCACTTCCGCGACACAATTAGCGCGCTGGAAGAACCAGAACCTTGTATTGCCAAGTATGTTTTCACATACAAGGAATGTGTCATGGCGGTGGTGCAACATTAGACAACAACATTAACAGCAACAATCAACACAGTGCGAGGATTAAGAATATAACATATAAAATAAAGTGCACATACAGGCAGGTAGCAGTAAACAGTGTAAAGTAAGTGTAAGTGACAAGTTTATTTAAAGTGAAGAGTTAAGTGATGTGCAGGGGAGTGACCGGAAGGAAATGGTCCTGGGGAGTCAGTGGGGGACTGTTCATGAGGGTCAGTGGGGACCCGGACTCTGTTCATGAGGGTCAGTGGGGACCCAGACTCTGTTCATGAGGGTCAGTGGGGACCCGGACTCTGTTCATGAGGGTCAGTGGGGGACCCGGACTCAGTTCATGAGGGTCAATGGGGACCCAGACTCTGTTCATGAGGGTCAGTGGGGGACCCGGGCTTCAATCTTTCTTGCTCTTCAGGGTCCTTGAAGCGAACAAGTCCTAAAGGGACGGCAGATTTCACCCAATCACCTCTCAGCAGAGCAGATGATGGACTGCAGTCTGCCCTGGTCCTGGTTAGTGGCTGCAGTACCAGACACTGATGGAGGAGCAGAGGATGGACTCAGTGATGGAGGTGTAGAAGTGCACCATCATGATCTTTGGCAGATTGAATTTCTTCAGTTGCTTCAGGAAGAACATCCTCTGCTGAGCCTTCTTAGTGATGGAACTCATGTTCAGGAGACGAGTTAGAGGAAGACGAGTTAGAGGAAGACGAGTTAGAGGGAGACAAGTTAGAGGGAGACTAGTTAGAGGAAGACAAACTTAGAGGGAGACAAGTTAGAGGGAGACTAGTTAGAGGAAGACAAAGTTAGAGGGAGACAAGTTAGAGGAAGACGAGTTAGAGGGAGAGGAGTTAGAGGAAGACGAGTTAGAGGAAGACGAGTTAGAGGGAGACGAGTTAGAGGAAGACGAGTTAGAGGGAGACGAGTTAGAGGGAGACGAGTTAGAGGGAGACTAGTTAGAGGAAGACTAGTTAGAGGAAGACAAGTTAGAAGGAGACTAGTTAGTGGAAGACTAGTTAGAGGAAGACAAGTTAGAGGGAGACTAGTTAGTGGAAGACTAGTTAGAGGAAGACAAGTTAGAGGGAGACAAGTTAGAGGGAGACGAGTTAGAGGAAGACGAGTTAGAGGGAGACGAGTTAGAGGGTAGAGGGAGACGAGTTAGACGGAGACGAGTTAGAGGAACACTAGTTAGAGGAAGATGAGTTAGAGGGAAACTAGTTAGAGGGAGACTAGTTAGAGGTAGACTAGTAAGGGGAAGACGAGTTAGAGGGAGACGAGTTAGAGGGAGACGAGTTAGAGGGTATAGGGAGACGAGTTAGACGGAGACGAGTTAGAGGAAGACTAGTTAGAGGAAGACGAGTTAGAGGAAGACGGTTTAGAGGAAGACGAGTTAGAGGAAGACTAGTTAGAGGAAGACAAGTTAGAGGGAGATGAGTTAGAGGAAGACGAGTTAGAGGAAGACAAGTTAGAGGGAGATGAGTTAGAGGAAGACGAGTTAGAGGAAGACTAGTTAGAGGAAGACGAGTTAGAGGAAGACTAGTTAGAGGAAGACGAGATAGAGGACGACGAATTAAATGAGGTGACTGTGTCTGCCTCCCGGACTGAAAGTGGAAGCTGGTTCCATAAAAGAGGAGCTTGATAACTGAAGGCTCTTGCTCCCATCCTACTTTGTAGGACTCTAGGAACCACAAGTAGCCCCGCATTTAGTGAGCGCAGCTCCCTAGTGGGGCACTATTATAATTAATGCATTACTGCATTAAATATAATACTGTATAATACCTGTACAATAATTACATTCTGTAAAGATGCAGTTTCTGATCATCAAGAGCTATTGTATTCATAATTTATAATTTTGAATACAATTTTGTAAAAGATTTTTTTTTTTTTTTAAAACAAAAGTGCAAAAGTGCTCAGACTTTCCTGAACATAGAAATGTCTCCTCTTTCTTTAAGTTACGCTGACAAGGTCAATACGTTTTTAAAGTAATTTGACTATACTGGAAATTCCAGAACTGGAAGCAACTAAAATATCTGGGTGAAAGAGTAAAAGTATACAAACAAAAAAAAGAAAAATTATTTGAACTGCTGGAGTCTTTCCCTAAAAAATCTTCTTCCTGGACTGGAGTCTTCTTCCTGGACTGGAGTCTTCATTCTGGACTGGAGTCTTCTTCCTGGGCTGAAGTCTTCTTTCTGGACTGGAGTCTTCTTCCTGGACTGGAGTCTTCTTCCTGGACTGAAGTCTTCATTCTGGACTGGAGTCTTCTTCCTGGGCTGAAGTCTTCTTTCTGGACTGGAGTCTTCTTCCTGGACTGGAGTCTTCTTCCTGGACTGGAGTCTTCTTTCTGGACTGGAGTCTTCTTCTTTGCACTGGAGTCTTTTTCCTTGACTGGAGTCTTCTCTCTGGACTAGAGTCTTCATTCTGAACAAGAGTCTTCATCCTGGACTGGAGTCTTCTTCCTGGGCTGGGGTCTTCTTTCTGGACTGGAGTCTTCTTTCTGGACTGAAGTTTTCTTCCTGGGCTGGGGTCTTCTTTCTGGACTTGACTGGAGTCTTCTTTCTGGACTGGAGTTTTCTTCCTGGACTGGAGTCTTCTTCCTGGACTGGAGTCTTTTTCCTGGACTGGAGTGTTCTTCCTGGACTGGAGTCTTCTTTCTGGACTGGAGTCTTCTTCCTGGACTGGAGTCTTTTTTCTGGAGTGGAGTCTTCTTTCTGGACTGGAGTCTTTTTCCTGGACTGGAGTCTTCTTTCTGGACTGGAGCCTTCTTCTTTGCACTGGAGTCTTTTTCCTGGACTGGGGTCTTCTTTCTGAACTAGAGTATTTTTCCTGGGCTGGAGTCATCTTCTTTGGACTGGGGTCTTCTTTCTGAACTAGAGTATTTTTCCTGGGCTGGAGTCATCTTCTTTGGACTGTAGTCTTCTTTCTGGAATGGAGTCTTCTTTCTGGACTGGAATCTTCTTCCTGGACTGGAGTATTCTTCCTGGACTGGAGTCTTCTTTCTGGACTGGAGTCTTCTTCTTTGGACTGGAGTCTTCTTCCTGCACTGGAGTCTTTTTCCTGGACTGGGGTCTTCTTTCTGAACTAGAGTATTTTTCCTGGGCTGGAGTCATCTTCTTTGGACTGTAGTCTTCTTTCTGGAATGGAGTCTTCTTTCTGGACTGGAATCTTCTTCCTGGACTGGAGTATTCTTCCTGGACTGGAGTCTTCTTTCTGGACTGGAGTCTTCTTCTTTGGACTGGAGTCTTCTTCCTGGACTGGAGTCTTCTTCCTGGACTGAAGTCTTCTTTCTGGACTGGAGTCTTCTTCCTGGGCTGAAGTCTTCTTTCTGGACTGGAGTCTTCTTTCTGGACTGGAGTCTTCTTCCTGGACTGGAGTCTTCTTCCTGGACTGAAGTCTTCTTTCTGGACTGGAGTCTTCTTCCTGGGCTGAAGTCTTCTTTCTGGACTGGAGTCTTCTTCCTGGACTGGAGTCTTCTTCCTGGACTGGAGTCTTCTTTCTGGACTGGAGTCTTCTTCTTTGCACTGGAGTCTTTTTCCTGGACTGGAGTCTTCTCTCTGGACTAGAGTCTTCTTTCTGAACAAGAGTCTTCTTCCTGGACTGGAGTCTTCTTCCTGGACTGGAGTCTTCTTTCTGGACTGGAGTCTTCTTCTTTGCACTGGAGTCTTTTTCCTTGACTGGAGTCTTCTCTCTGGACTAGAGTCTTCATTCTGAACAAGAGTCTTCATCCTGGACTGGAGTCTTCTTCCTGGGCTGGGGTCTTCTTTCTGGACTGGAGTCTTCTTTCTGGACTGAAGTTTTCTTCCTGGGCTGGGGTCTTCTTTCTGGACTTGACTGGAGTCTTCTTTCTGGACTGGAGTTTTCTTCCTGGACTGGAGTCTTCTTCCTGGACTGGAGTCTTTTTCCTGGACTGGAGTGTTCTTCCTGGACTGGAGTCTTCTTTCTGGACTGTAGTCTTCCTTCTAGACTGGAGTCTTCTTTCTGGACTGGAGTCTTCTTCCTGGACTGGAGTCTTTTTTCTGGAGTGGAGTCTTCTTTCTGGACTGGAGTCTTTTTCCTGGACTGGAGTCTTCTTTCTGGACTGGAGCCTTCTTCTTTGCACTGGAGTCTTTTTCCTGGACTGGGGTCTTCTTTCTGAACTAGAGTATTTTTCCTGGGCTGGAGTCATCTTCTTTGGACTGGGGTCTTCTTTCTGAACTAGAGTATTTTTCCTGGGCTGGAGTCATCTTCTTTGGACTGTAGTCTTCTTTCTGGAATGGAGTCTTCTTTCTGGACTGGAATCTTCTTCCTGGACTGGAGTATTCTTCCTGGACTGGAGTCTTCTTTCTGGACTGGAGTCTTCTTCTTTGGACTGGAGTCTTCTTCCTGCACTGGAGTCTTTTTCCTGGACTGGGGTCTTCTTTCTGAACTAGAGTATTTTTCCTGGGCTGGAGTCATCTTCTTTGGACTGTAGTCTTCTTTCTGGAATGGAGTCTTCTTTCTGGACTGGAATCTTCTTCCTGGACTGGAGTATTCTTCCTGGACTGGAGTCTTCTTTCTGGACTGGAGTCTTCTTCTTTGGACTGGAGTCTTCTTCCTGGACTGGAGTCTTCTTCCTGGACTGAAGTCTTCTTTCTGGACTGGAGTCTTCTTCCTGGGCTGAAGTCTTCTTTCTGGACTGGAGTCTTCTTTCTGGACTGGAGTCTTCTTCCTGGACTGGAGTCTTCTTCCTGGACTGAAGTCTTCTTTCTGGACTGGAGTCTTCTTCCTGGGCTGAAGTCTTCTTTCTGGACTGGAGTCTTCTTCCTGGACTGGAGTCTTCTTCCTGGACTGGAGTCTTCTTTCTGGACTGGAGTCTTCTTCTTTGCACTGGAGTCTTTTTCCTGGACTGGAGTCTTCTCTCTGGACTAGAGTCTTCTTTCTGAACAAGAGTCTTCTTCCTGGACTGGAGTCTTCTTCCTGGGCTGGGGTCTTCTTTCTGGACTGGAGTCTTCTTTCTGGACTGAAGTTTTCTTCCTGGGCTGGGGTCTTCTTTCTGGACTTGACTGGAGTCTTCTTTCTGGACTGGAGTTTTCTTCCTGGACTGGAGTCTTCTTCCTGGACTGGAGTCTTTTTCCTGGACTGGAGTGTTCTTCCTGGACTGGAGTCTTCTTTCTGGACTGTAGTCTTCCTTCTAGACTGGAGTCTTCTTTCTGGACTGGAGTCTTCTTCCTGGACTGGAGTCTTTTTTCTGGAGTGGAGTCTTCTTTCTGGACTGGAGTCTTCTTCTTTGCACTGGAGTCTTTTTCCTGGACTGGGGTCTTCTTTCTGAACTAGAGTATTTTTCCTGGGCTGGAGTCATCTTCTTTGGACTGGGGTCTTCTTTCTGAACTAGAGTATTTTTCCTGGGCTGGAGTCATCTTCTTTGGACTGTAGTCTTCTTTCTGGAATGGAGTCTTCTTTCTGGACTGGAATCTTCTTCCTGGACTGGAGTATTCTTCCTGGACTGGAGTCTTCTTTCTGGACTGGAGTCTTCTTCTTTGGACTGGAGTCTTCTTCCTGGACTGGAGTCTTCTTTCTGGTATGGAGTTTTCTTCCTGCACTGGAGTCTTTTTCCTGGACTGGGGTCTTCTTTCTGAACTAGAGTATTTTTCCTGGGCTGGAGTCATCTTCTTTGGACTGTAGTCTTCTTTCTGGAATGGAGTCTTCTTTCTGGACTGGAATCTTCTTCCTGGACTGGAGTATTCTTCCTGGACTGGAGTCTTCTTTCTGGACTGGAGTCTTCTTCTTTGGACTGGAGTCTTCTTCCTGGACTGGAGTCTTCTTTCTGGTATGGAGTTTTCTTCCTGCACTGGAGTCTTATTTCTGGACTGGAGTCTTCTTCCTGGACTGGAGTTTTCTTCCTGGACTGGAGTCTTCTTTCTGGACTGGAGTCTTTTTCCTGGGCTGGAGTCATCTTCTTTGGACTGTAGTCTTCTTTCTGGACTGGAGTCTTCTTTCTGGACTGGAATCTTCTTCCTGGACTGGAGTATTCTTCCTGGACTGGAGTCTTCTTTCTGGACTGGAGTCTTCTTCTTTGGACTGGAGTCTTCTTCCTGGACTGGAGTCTTCTTTCTGGTATGGAGTTTTCTTCCTGGACTGGAGTCTTATTTCTGGACTGGAGTCTTCTTCCTGGACTGGAGTTTTCTTCCTGGACTGGAGTCTTCTTTCTGGACTGGAGTCTTTTTCCTGGACTGGGGTCTTCTTTCTGGACTAGAGTCTTCTTCCTGGACTGGAGTCTTCTTTCTGAACTAGAGTCTTCTTTCTGAATTAGAGTCTTCTTTCTGGACTGGAGCCTTCTTCTTTTCACTGGAGTCTTCTTCCTGGACTGGAGTCTTCTTTCTGAACTAGAGTCTTCTTCCTGGACTGGAGTCTTCTTTCTAGACTGGAATTTTCTTCCTGGACTGGAATCTTCTTCCTGGACTGGAGCCTTCTTCTTTCCACTGGAGTCTTTTTCCTGGACTGGGGTCTTCTTCCTGGACTGGAGTCTTCTTCTTGGACTGGAGTCTTCTTTCTGGACTGGAGTCTTCTTCTTGTACTGGAGTCTTCTTTCTGGACTGGATTCTTCTTCTTTGCACTGGAGTCTTTTTCCTGGACTGGAGTCTTCTTTCTGGACTGGAGCCTTCTTCTTTGCACTGGAGTCTTTTTCCTGGACTGGAGTCTTCTTCCTGGACTGGAGCCTTCTTCTTTCCACTGGAGTCTTTTTCCTGGGGTCTTCTTCCTGGACTGGAGTCTTCTTTCTGGACTGGAGTCTTCTTCTTTGCACTGGAGTCTTCTTCCTGGACTGGAGTCTTCTTTCTGGACTAGAGTCTTCTTTCTGACCTAAAGTCTTCTTCCTGGACTGGAGTCTTCTTTCTGGACTGGAGCCTTCTTCTTGTACTGGAGTCTTCTTTCTGGACTGGATTCTTCTTCTTTGCACTGGAGTCTTTTTCCTGGACTGGAGTCTTCTTTCTGGACTGGAGTCTTCTTCTTGGACTGGAGTCTTCTTTCTGGACTGGAGTCTTCTTCTTGTACTGGAGTCTTCTTTCTGGACTGGATTCTTCTTCTTTGCACTGGAGTCTTTTTCCTGGACTGGAGTCTTCTTTCTGGACTGGAGCCTTCTTCTTTGCACTGGAGTCTTTTTCCTGGACTGGAGTCTTCTTCCTGGACTGGAGCCTTCTTCTTTCCACTGGAGTCTTTTTCCTGGGGTCTTCTTCCTGGACTGGAGTCTTCTTTCTGGACTGGAGTCTTCTTCTTTGCACTGGAGTCTTCTTCCTGGACTGGAGTCTTCTTTCTGGACTAGAGTCTTCTTTCTGACCTAAAGTCTTCTTCCTGGACTGGAGTCTTCTTTCTGGACTGGAGCCTTCTTCTTTCCACTGGAGTCTTTTTCCTGGACTGGAGTCTTCTTTCTGAATTGGAGTTTTCTTCCTGGACTGGAGTCTTCTTCCTGGACTGGAGTCTTTTTCCTGGACTGGAGTTTTCTTCCTGGACTGGAGTCTTCTTTCTGGACTGTAGTCTTCCTTCTAGACTGGATTTTTCTTCCTGGACTGGAGTTTTCTTTCTGGACTGTAGTCTTCCTTCTAGACTGGATTTTTCTTCCTGGACTGGAGTCTTCTTCCTGGACTGGAGTTTTCATCCTGGACTGGAGTCTTCTTTCTGGACTGGAGTCTTCTTCCTGGACTGGAGTCTTCTTTCTGAATTGGAGTTTTCTTCCTGGAATGGAGTCTTTTTCCTGGACTGGAGTTTTCTTCCTGGACTGGAGTCTTCTTTCTGGACTGTAGTCTTCCTTCTAGACTGGATTTTTCTTCCTGGACTGGAGTCTTCTTCCTGGACTGGAGTTTTCTTTCTGAATTGGAGTTTTCTTCCTGGACTGGAGTCTTCTTCCTGGACTGGAGTCTTTTTCCTGGACTGGAGTTTTCTTCCTGGACTGGAGTCTTCTTTCTGGACTGTAGTCTTCCTTCTAGACTGGAGTCTTCTTCCTGGACTGGAGTCTTCTTCCTGGACTGGAGTTTTCATCCTGGACTGGAGTCTTCTTTCTGGACTGGAGTCTTCTTCCTGGACTGGAGTCTTTTTTCTGGAGTGGAGTCTTCTTTCTGGACTGGAGTCTTTTTCCTGGACTGGAGTCTTCTTTCTGGACTGGAGCCTTCTTCTTTGCACTGGAGTCTTTTTCCTGGACTGGGGTCTTCTTTCTGAACTAGAGTCTTTTTCCTGGGCTGAAGTCTTCTTCTTTGGACTGTAGTCTTCTTTCTGGACTGGAGTCTTCTTTCTGGACTGGAATCTTCTTCCTGGACTGTAGTAATCTTCCTGGACTGGAGTCTTCTTTCTGGACTGGAGTCTTCTTCTTTGGACTGGAGTCTTCTTCCTGGACTGGAGTCTTCTTTCTGGTATGGAGTTTTCTTCCTGGACTGGAGTCTTATTTCTGAACTGGAGTCTTCTTCCTGGACTGGAGTTTTCTTCCTGGACTGGAGTCTTCTTTCTGGACTGGAGTCTTTTTCCTGGGCTGGGGTCTTCTTTCTGGACTAGAGTCTTCTTCCTGGACTGGAGTCTTCTTTCTGAACTAGAGTCTTCTTTCTGAACTAGAGTCTTCTTTCTGGACTGGAGCCTTCTTCTTTCCACTGGAGTCTTTTTCCTGGACTGGAGTCTTCTTTCTGAACTAGAGTCTTCTTCCTGGACTGGAGTCTTCTTTCTAGACTGGATTTTTCTTCCTGGACTGGAATCTTCTTCCTGGACTGGAGCCTTCTTCTTTCCACTGGAGTCTTTTTCCTGGACTGGGGTCTTCTTCCTGGACTAGAGTCTTCTTTCTGAACTAGAGTCTTCTTTCTAGACTGGATTTTTCTTCCTGGACTGGAATCTTCTTCCTGGACTAGAGCCTTCTTCTTTCCACTGGAGTCTTTTTCCTGGACTGGGGTCTTCTTCCTGGACTAGAGTCTTCTTTCTGAACTAGAGTCTTCTTTCTGGACTGGAGCCTTCTTCTTTCCACTGGAGTCTTTTTCCTGGACTGGAGTCTTCTTTCTGAACTAGAGTCTTCTTCCTGGACTGGAGTCTTCTTTCTAGACTGGATTTTTCTTCCTGGACTGGAATCTTCTTCCTGGACTGGAGCCTTCTTCTTTCCACTGGAGTCTTTTTCCTGGACTGGGGTCTTCTTCCTGGACTGGAGTCTTCTTCTTGGACTGGAGTCTTCTTTCTGGACTGGAGTCTTCTTCTTGGACTGGAGTCTTCTTTCTGGACTGGAGTCTTCTTCTTTGCACTGGAGTCTTTTTCCTGGACTGGAGTCTTCTTTCTGGACTGGAGCCTTCTTCTTTCCACTGGAGTCTATTTCCTGGACTGGGGTCTTCTTCCTGGACTGGAGTCTTCTTTCTGGACTGGAGTCTTCTTCTTTGCACTGGAGTCTTCTTCCTGGACTGGAGTATTCTTTCTGGACTAGAGTCTTCTTTCGGACCTAGAGTCTTCTTTCTGGACCAGATTTGACTATACTGGAAATTCCAGAACTGGAAGCAACTAAAATATCTGGGTGAAAGAGTAAAAGTATACAAACAAAGAAAAGAAAAATGATTTGAACTGCTGGAGTCTTTCCCTAAAAATTCTTCTTCCTGGACTGGTGTCTTCATTCTGGACTGGAGTCTTCTTTCTGGACTGGTGTGTTCTTTCTGGACTGGAGTCTTCTTTCTGGACTGGAGTCTTCTTCCTGGACTGGAGCCTTCTTTCTAGACTGGGGTCTTCTTCCTGGACTGGAGTCTTCTTTCTGAACTAGAGTCTTCTTCCTGGACTGGAGTCTTCTTTCTGGACTGGAGTCTTCTTCTTTGGACTGGAGTCTTCTTCCTGGGCTGGGGTATTCTTCCTGGAGTGGAGTCTATTTTCTGGACTGGAGTCTTCTTCCTGGGCTGGGGTCTTCTTCCTGGACTGGAGTCTTCTTCCTGTACTGGAGTCTTCTTCCCTGCAGTAACAAATAAAGAGGAATGTGTTACTGATTCCTATTAGAAACACCACAATATTTTTTCTACTATTGATAACACCGCATAAATGGGCAACCGGCCCACCGCCCAGTGTTCTGTGTTGACAGTGAACAGCAGAAATAAACATGAATTCTAAAATAGAGTGATATCTTTATGGAGAGTATACAAGGTACAATGAATTAAGAGTCTCCCCTGGTATCAGTTGTTGTGTCTTACTCGATTATGTCCCTGATGATTGAAGGACTCTTTCCTTGGACCATCTTGTCGGTCCTTCTGCTCAAGTGGACTTTGGCAGCACATATTATTGTAGCAGTAGTACCCTAGTATTGTAGCAGTGGTAGGGTAGTATTGTAGCAGTAGTAGGGTAGTATTGTAGAATTGGTAGGGTAGTATTGTAGCAGTGGCAGGGTAGTATTGTAGCAGTAGTAGCCTAGTATTGTAGCAGTGGTGGGGTAGTATTGTAGCAATAGTAGGGTAGTATTGTAGCAGTAGTAGGGTAGTATTGTATCAGTAGTAGCCTAGTATTGTAGCAGTGGTAGAGTAGTATTGTAGCAGTGGCAGGGTAGTATTGTAGCAGTAGTAGGGTAGTATTGTAGCAATAGTAGGGTAGTATTGTAGCAGTAGTAGGGTAGTATTGTAGCAGTAGTACCCTAGTATTGTAGCAGTGGTAGGGTAGTATTGTAGCAGTAGTAGGGTAGTATTGTAGCAGTAGTACCCTGGTATTGTAGTATTGTAGCAGTAGTAGGGTAGTTATGTAGCAGTAGTACCCTACTATTGTAGCAGTAGTAGGGTAGTATTGTAGCAGTGGTAGGGTAGTATTGTAGCAGTAGTACCCTAGTATTGTAGCAGTAGTAGGGTAGTATTGTAGCAGTAGTATCCAAGTATTGTAGAAGTAGTAGGGTAGTATTGTAGCAGTAGTACCCTAGTATTGTAGCAGTAGTACCCTGGTATTGTAGCAGTAGTACCCTAGTATTGTAGCAGTAGTAGGGTAGTATTGTAGCAGTAGTACCCTAGTATTGTAGCAGTAGTAGGGTAGTATTGTAGCAGTAGTACCCTAGTATTGTAGCAGTAGTACCCTAGTATTACAGCAGTAGTACCCTAGTATTGTAGCAGTAGTAGGGTAGTATTGTAGCAGTAGTACCCTAGTATTGTAGCAGTAGTACCCTAGTATTGTAGGAGTAGTACCCAAGTATTGTAGCAGTAGTACCCTAGTATTGTAGCAGTAGTAGGGTAGTATTGTAGCAGTAGTACCCTAGTATTGTAGCAGTAGTAGGGTAGTATTGTAGCAGTAGTACCCTAGTATTGTAGCAGTAGTAGGGTAGTATTGTAGCAGTAGTACCCTGGTATTGTAGCAGTAGTACCCTAGTATTGTAGCAGTATTAGGGTAGTATTGTAGCAGTAGTACCCTAGTATTGTAGAAGTAGTAGGGTAGTATTGTAGCAGTAGTACCCTAGTATTGTAGCAGTAGTAGGGTAGTATTGTAGCAGTAGTACCCTGGTATTGTAGCAGTAGTACCCTAGTATTGTAGCAGTAGTAGGGTAGTATTGTAGCAGTAGTACCCTAGTATTGTAGCAGTAGTACCCTAGTATTGTAGCAGTATTAGGGTAGTATTGTAGCAGTAGTACCCTAGTATTGTAGCAGTATTAGGGTAGTATTGTAGCAGTAGTAGGGTAGTATTGTAGCAGTAGTACCCTAGTATTGTAGCAGTAGTAGGGTAGTATTGTAGCAGTAGTACCCTGGTATTGTAGCAGTAGTACCCTACTATTGTAGCAGTAGTAGGGTAGTATTGTAGCAGTAGTACCCTAGTATTGTAGCAGTAGTAGGGTAGTATTGTAGCAGTAGTACCCTGGTATTGTAGCAGTAGTACCCTAGTTCTGTAGCCGTAGTAGGGTAGTATTGTAGCAGTAGTAGGGTAGTATTGTAGCAGTAGTACCCTAGTATTGTAGCAGTAGTACCCTAGTATTGTAGCAGTAGTACCCTAGTATTGTAGCAGTAGTACCCTGGTATTGTAGCAGTAGTACCCTAGTATTGTAGCAGTAGTAGGGTAGTATTGTAGCAGTAGTACCCTAGTATTGTAGCAGTAGTAGGGTAGTATTGTAGCAGTAGTACCCTAGTATTGTAGCAGTAGTAGGGTAGTATTGTAGCAGTAGTACCCTGGTATTGTAGCAGTAGTACCCTAGTTCTGTAGCCGTAGTAGGGTAGTATTGTAGCAGTAGTAGGGTAGTATTGTAGCAGTAGTACCCTAGTATTGTAGCAGTAGTACCCTGGTATTGTAGCAGTAGTACCCTAGTATTGTAGCAGTAGTACCCTAGTATTGTAACAGTAGTAGGGTAGTATTGTAGCAGTAGTACCCTAGTATTGTAGCAGTAGTACCCTAGTATTGTAGCAGTAGTACCCTAGTATTGGGCTGGGGTCTTCTTCCTGGACTGGAGTCTTCTTCCTGTACTGGAGTCTTCTTCCCTGCAGTAACAAATAAAGAGGAATGTGTTACTGATTCCTATTAGAAACACCACAATATTTTTTCTACTATTGATAACACCGCATAAATGGGCAACCGGTCCATCGCCCAGTGTTCTGTGTTGACAGTGAACAGCAGAAATAAACATGAATTCTAAAATAGAGTGATATCTTTATGGAGAGTATACAAGGTACAATGAATTAAGAGTCTCCCCTGGTATCAGTTGTTGTGTCTTACTCGATTATGTCCCTGATGATTGAAGGACTCTTTCCTTGGACCATCTTGTCGGTCCTTCTGCTCAAGTGGACTTTGGCAGCACATATTATTGTAGCAGTAGTACCCTAGTATTGTAGCAGTGGTAGGGTAGTATTGTAGCAGTAGTAGGGTAGTATTGTAGCAGTAGTACCCTAGTATTGTAGCAGTAGTACCCTAGTATTGTAGCAGTAGTAGGGTAGTATTGTAGCAGTAGTACCCTAGTATTGTAGCAGTAGTACCCCAGTATTGTAACAGTAGTAGGGTAGTATTGTAGCAGTAGTAGGGTAGTATTGTAGCAGTAGTAGGGTAGTATTGTAGCATACAATGAAGAACGCTTTCTTTGAAAGAGGAAGAAGTTATTTTGTCATTTGGGAAATTGCACCATGTTTCTCCGTTTTGACCCTGGATTTGCCTCTGACAGCGGGGCGTTAACAAGCATCACTGCAGATATTTATTAAGAAAAGGAGCCGCAGGTCTGCGGGGAGGAGGAACTCACTCTGCGGGGAAGAGGAACCCACTCTGCGCGCAGGAGTTTCCTTGTTTGCGCCACAGGGACACTGGTAAGATTTTCACTTAATTAACGTTAAAAACTGCGAATCGTGCGTCACACACTCGCTTCATTTGGTCGGTTTGTCTAACACACTCGAGTGGGTCAAACACTCGCGACATTGTGCAATAAACGTGTCAGTCTGCCTGTTCGGTAACGTTAATAAACCAAAATATAGCTCCTGTAAAAGTTAGGTAGCAGCTCGATGCCTTTTATTGTAAAAGCTTGCAGGCTACAGGTATTGAGGAATGAATGAATGTGAAATGATTGCGCTATTGATGTTAATATGCAGGAGAAGCTCTCATATGGACCTAAACACAGCACCCGCCCCCCTATTGAGTTTAGTAGTATTAAGTATTATTATGTTAAGTATTATTATTAAGGACACATGGTTCATTTTAATACTGCCTCACTATACATAATAGGGAGAACATATATAACATGTCTGCTGGGGGGGGTTGTAACATTTTATTAACAGTGTTATTCAGTTGTAATTATTAAAGGTTTTTTTAACCAATGTATACTGTCCCATGAAGTTGGAAAGAATGGTCATAATTACGCTATATATTACATATTGTAGCGACCCTGTAAAGAGGGCTTTGTACAGCAACCCCTCCTCTCTAGCAATCGCAGGCATGATGGTCAAGGTGCGTGCCTGTGATTGGTGGAACGGAGGGGAGGCGGGGTTTGACCTGTCTGGGGGACAGGAGGGAGTTAAGTGTGTGTGACGGGAACCGTGTTGTTGTAAAAGTGTCGGTGCTGGTAGCAAGTGAGTGTCTCATGAACGGCTGTCAATAAAGCGTGCCTCCAAGGACAATAACCAGTCTCCGTGTGATAAACAAACGTAGCGAAACGTTACATTGGTGTCAGAAGTGACTTCGGACGGACAAGATCGCTGATTCCGGTGGAGGTCTAACCTAACTTGGTAGGGAGCTAGCGGGTAGCCTGCTTTCCAGCATGGATCGTGTCGGCGGGACGAAGGTGAAAAAAGAAGGTAGAGACATGGAGGAGGAGGGAGCTTGCGGATGGTCAGAAGACGTCGCCAGAGGGTTCACGGGAGCTACAGTGGAAGCGAGGAATCGCCTGAGAGAGTCTGCGGTGAGGATGGCTAGAGACGCGGGTATGAATCCCTCGTCGTCTTTTCCCGCCGTTTCTCCGGGGAATGTAGCGCTAATGGCAGAGGGCGGCGCCCAGCACGCAGTTGCTGTGCCGACGGTGAAGACGCCAAAATACGCCGGTAGGTCGGCCTGGGAAGCTTTCCTGGCCCAATTTGAACTGTTATCACATGCCGGGGGATGGTCCACCGAGACTAAAGCGCTACAGCTGGCGTTGTGTCTCACAGACGATGCGTTGTCCTGCCTCCTGCTGCTGAGCCCGGAGGACAGACGTAGTTATCAAGCTCTGGTGGGAGCCCTTCAGAGGCGGTTTGGACAGTGTTTACAGCCTGAGCTCCTCCGTAATGAACTGAATAACCGCTGCAGACAACCGGGGGAGCCGCTTCGGGTGTTGGCCAATGACATAGAGAGCTTGTCACGGAGGGCCTATGTACACATGCCTGCCGGAGTACAGAGCGAGTTGGCACGGGACCAGTTCATCAGAGCAATCTCTCCCACTGAATTGCGTGTCCAAGTGCAGCTACAGCACCCGCAATCATTGCAGGCGGCCTTGGAGATGGCCGTGGAGAGAGAGAATGTGTGGGGTGTAGCGTCTGGAAGCGGACAAAGAGAGGGATCACCTGCTGTAAGGGCTGCAATGGCGAGGCCATCAGAGGAAGAGAGACCAGCATGGTTGACTGAAGTGACTGAACTGATTAGAGCTGTGTCGCTACAGCAAACACACCGCCCACACCCTGGGCCCAGGGTCTGCTGGGGGTGCGGTCAACCAGGGCACTTAGCCAGAGACTGCCCCAAATCAAGCAGGTCGCAGGGAAACGGCTCGGGGCCCGTATAGAGGAGGATATGCGGACCCCGACTATAACTCCAAACCCATATTCACAAGCCGTGACAGCAGATGAGGGAACCCAACAGCGCATCCGGGGGAGCCAAGCTCCGCGTCTCTCAGAAGCAGATGACAATGCAGACTTGGAGCCTGTTGTGGCAGTGGGACGCACTGGTAAAGGAGATTCGTGCTATGTCCCCGTCACGGTGGAAGGAGTGCCCTGCTTGGCGCTAGTGGACACAGGGTCAACAGTAACCCTAGTTAGACCAGACATGGTCCCAGACTGGATTCAGTTCGACGCCACCTCCGTGCGACTGCGCACGGTCACCGGAGAGCTTGCACCCATGAAAGGCAAGGGTCTACTGACTGTGGCGGTGGGGGGGTGTCAGTGTGTCACCTGGTGTGGATAGCTGCAGTACAGGACCCATGTATCCTGGGGTTGGACTTTTTGAGGGCCGCGGGCTGCCAGCTAGACTTGCAACAAGGCACAGTGAGTTTCCAAGGAGGGCCGGCTATAGCGATGATCCCCACCCTTCCACTGCACCCCCTTGTCCCTCCCGCACCATCAGCAAGTACGGTAGAGACTGTAGACAGCAACCCAGCCCCCCTCTCTTTCTCCTCTGAGGTACCCCTTGCATCTTCCCCATCTGACCCCACCATGAGCTACGCAACCCCACCCCCGCCTGGGGGTTGCCAGAAGGAGGAGGAGGGGACTCTGGTTGCGGTGAGGGAGGTGTGGAGCAAGAACTGTGGCGGCCTGCTTCCCCAGCAGCAGGAGCAGCTGTGGCAGCTTCTGCTAGAGTTCCAAGGCAGTTTCGCCAAGAGCGAAGACGAGGTGGGGCAAACCCATCTAGTACAGCATGAGATTGACACAGGGGACGCGCGTCCTATCAAGTGCTGCCCACGCCGCCTCCCACTGGCTCGCCAACAAGCTTGTGATGAAGCGGTCGCAAGCATGCTGCAGGCGGGTGTCATCGAGCCTTCCGACAGCCCCTGGGCAGCAGCAGTTGTCATGGTTCCCAAAAAGATACGCGGCTGGCGACTCTGCGCTGATTACAGGCCGGTAAACGGGGTAACCAAGAAGGATTCATACCCACTGCCCCGCATTGATGAGTCTTTGGACCTGGTCTCAGGGTCCTCTTGGTTCTCCTCCCTGGACCTCCGCAGTGGATATTACCAGGTACCTCTCGCCCCGAAGGCCCGGCCCAAGACTGCTTTTTGCACCGGACGGGGGCTGTGGCAGTTCAAGGTCCTCAGTTTTGGACTTTGTAATGCCCCTGCCACCTTTGTAAGGTTGATGGACAAGGTATTGGAGGGAATTCCCCGTCAGCAGTGCCTAGTTTACCTGGACGACATTCTGGTTCACGGTGACTCATTCGAGCAAGCCCTGGCGTCACTGCGGCTGGTGCTGGAAAAAATCAGAGCAGCAGGCCTGAAGCTGCACCCGGAAAAGTGCCACTTCATGCAAAGAGAGGTATCCTTCTTGGGACACCGGGTTGGCGGTGAGGGCATTGGCACAATGCAAGAAAAGGTGCAGGCTGTCGCTGACTGGCCCACCCCCACCAACCAAAAACAGCTGAAGAGTTTTTTGGGCCTGGCCTCGTACTACAGGAGGTTTGTACGAGGGTTTGCATGCACTGCTGCTCCTCTGTTCCAGCTGCTGCAGAAGGACAGCAACTTTTCCTGGACGGAGCAATGCCAGATGGCATTCAGCAACCTTCGGTCCTCCCTGATTGAGGCTCCGGTGCTTGCCCCAGCAGACCCTAGCTTGCCTTTCACGCTGGACACAGACGCTAGCGGGTCAGGCGTCGGGGGAGTACTTTCCCAGTCAAGACCCGAAGGGGAGCGAGTGGTGGGTTACTTCAGCCGGGCATTCAACAAGGCTGAGCGGCGCTACTGCGTCACCCGCAGAGAGCTCTTGGCAGTGGTGCTGTCAATCAGGCACTTCAAGTACTACCTGTGTGGCTTGACTTTCACGGTGAGGACAGACCACTCGGCTCTACAGTGGCTCATGACATTCAAGGAGCCAGAGGGGCAGGTGGTTGGAGGAGCTGCAGGTTTTTGACTTCACCGTAGAGCACCGGGCGGGGACACGCCACACAAATGCCGATGCGCTCTCACGGCGTCCATGTGCCGCAGGTGGGTGCCGCTACTGCGAGCGGAGAGAGACTCGCGAGAAGGAACTGCGTGAGGAGGAGGGAGACTGTGCTGCAGTTCGTCGGGTGGAGGAGTTAGTATGCCGGGAGCTGCAGACGGTGGACTTGGCAGAGTGGAGACAACACCAGGATCAGGACGCGGACCTACAGCCGGCATTACAGTGGTTGGAGACACAGCGGCGGCCACCGTGGGAAGAGGTGGCAGCGTTTTCCAAAGCAACCAAAGGTCTGTGGTCTCAGTTTGGGTCTCTGCGCCTGAGTCAGGGCGTACTTCAGCGGGCATGGAAGGAGCCAGCAACGGGAGAGGAAAAGTGGCAGATGGTGGTCCCCAAGGACCTACGGGATGCGGTGCTTGAAGCCATGCATGGAGCCGCCGGCTCTGGGCATTTTGGAGTTTCCAAAACACTGCGGCGTCTCCGTCAGGGCTTCTACTGGGGACAGTGCAGGAGGGACGTGGAAGACTATTGCCGCCGCTGTGACCCCTGTATGGCACGAAAGGGTCCCCCAGGTCGCTCTCACGCTCCACTGCAGCAGTTTCCAGTGGGGGCACCGATGGAAAGGGTGGCCGTGGATGTGGTGGGTCCACTTCCGCGCTCAGACGGAGGAAACCGGTATGTACTCACCGCCATAGACTACTTTACAAAATGGCCTGAGGCGTATGCTCTTCCAGACCAGGAGGCCGAGACGATCGTGGAGGCCCTGGTGGGAGGCATGTTCAGCCGGTTCGGAGTACCGGAGACCATACACAGTGACCAGGGAAGGAACTTCGAGTCGCGGATGTTTGCCTCTATGTGCGAACACCTGGGCATGCACAAGACGCGCACCTCCCCCCTGCGTCCTCAGAGTGACGGGTTGGTGGAAAGGTTCCATCGCACCATGGGCCAGCAGCTGGCCATCCTCCTGTCGCAGAACCAGCGCGACTGGGACAAGCATTTGCCTTTGGTCCTCATGGCGTGTCGCTCTGCAGTTCAGGAGACCTCATCCTGTACGCCCGCGCTGCTGATGCTGGGGAGAGAGCTCCGCACCCCTGCGCAACTGGCCTTTGGGCGGCCCCCTGAACCCCCAGACACCCCCCCAGGACCTGAGTACGCCAGGAGGCTGCAGGACCGCCTCGAAGCAGCCCATGTGTTTGCTCGGAAGCAGCAGCTGAGTGCAGGCGTGAGACAAAAACGCAACTACGACGTGAGAGAAAAAGGGAAACACTTTCAGGCTGGAGAGCTGGTTTGGGTCTACAACCCTGTGCGTAAGAAGGGCCGGTGCCCAAAGCTCGACAGCCAATGGGCCGGGCCCTGCAGAGTTTTGGAGAGAGTGGGAGAGGTCGTGTACAGGGTACAGCTACCCCCTAAGGGAAGGAGAGTGGTGCTCCACAGAGATCGGCTGGCCCCCTACAGAGGGGTCTCTTCTCCACTGGCATCAGGGGTACGGGGAACTACTCCCCAGCATGCCCTCCCGGCTCACTCCCCAGCCAGCTCTCCTGGGACGACGCAGGGGGTTGCAGTGCCTATGTCTCCAACTCACAGGAACCCCACAGCGCCCGCGCCCTGGGCTGCAGACCCGCAAGGCAGTAGCGGCCCGCCAGAGACGGAGGCATTCCTCTCCGTCCCCACTGACCCAGTGGACACAGCCCACCAGACGGCCCGACCGCAAAGACAGAGAAGGCCCCCGGGCCGGTTGAGAGACTTTGTGGTTAGATAGGGCTGGGGAGGAGAGGTGAATGTGAGACCTTAAGTACCAGAGAGGGCAAGAATGCGCCCTGGTCTCACTAGAAGTGACGGTAGTCCACCCTGATCTTCTTTAAAAAAAATTAAAAAAAAGAATTAGAGTTCTGATTGTTTCCATTGTTGTGGAGAAGTGTTACTGGAAAATGTTATTTTGTTTCCATTATTGTGGAGAAAGGGTACAGGAAAATGTTATTTTTTTCCCCCCCCATCGTTGTGAAGAAGGGTTACAGGGTAATGTTCCTGTTCGGGTGTTCCTTGGGGGCAAGGAACTTTGTAAGGGGAGGGTAATGTAGCGACCCTGTAAAGAGGGCTTTGTACAGCAACCCCTCCTCTCTAGCAATCGCAGGCATGATGGTCAAGGTGCGTGCCTGTGATTGGTGGAACGGAGGGGAGGCGGGGTTTGACCTGTCTGGGGGACAGGAGGGAGTTAAGTGTGTGTGACGGGAACCGTGTTGTTGTAAAAGTGTCGGTGCTGGTAGCAAGTGAGTGTCTCATGAACGGCTGTCAATAAAGCGTGCCTCCAAGGACAATAACCAGTCTCCGTGTGATAAACAAACGTAGCGAAACGTTACAATATATTTACTTTTAGTCAATTTAAAATGATATATTTTTATTTCCCACAGTGCAACTTGATAGTGTTGATCTAGGTTTTATTCCCCAGACCTTTTAGAAAGTGTGCACTAAAGTGAACTTCATGTGGAAAATCAGAGTACCCCGTTGATACATTACATACCGAATAAATTATTTAATGTCCATGTACTTCCAATGTTTAGTTTTGAATGTGACAAGAGGAAGAAGTGAATCTTGAACTTAAAAATTCATTTTAGCATCACAAATTTAAATGAAATGTAATAGTATTTAGTATGGCAGGTGGTCATTACAATATGATCATTACAATATGACACAGTTATTTGCTCAAGTCAAACATGTCAACTGTTCGAATACTGTTGGAGCTTTGTTATTCAAGCTCATATCAGGCATGAAGCTGCATCAGGCCGTGAACATCAGGCCAAAGCAAACAGTCTTTGCTCTACCTTACTAAATGATCACATACCTACCTTTGCTCTATTTTCACTGCTGAGCCAAAGCAACAACATGGCATTCTTTAAGCTTTGCTAATATTTGACTTTCTCTTTGGACATCTTGCTAGGGCGAAGACAGCATGTGGACTCTGGCTAATCAGTTGGTTCTAATCGGATTTTACCTTCAGGTATGTCTATACCATTTACATTGCTGCTTGCTCATTGAAGTTGTATTCAGTTTTTCTCAAACTGAACAGTTAGAAAACAGCAATCAGAAATGTATTATAAAAAAATCTATAGTCAATTTAATTCAGATTCCTTCCCCACAATAAATAAAGAAAAAGTTAGATTTTTGGGAAATATGCTTATTAAAATTCCAAAAAATGCTTATCCACTTTCTTGCTGGGAATCAGATGAAAAGATTGAAATCACTGTCATATTTGTATCATATGTATGAACTGCCACCACCAGTCGGTTAGCTTAGCTTAGCATAGCACAAAGACTTTAAACTGGGGGAAACAGCTAGTCAGTCTTTGCCGGACAGAAATAAATTCTGCCAACCAGCCCTTCTAAAGCTCGCTAAATAATATGTTTTGTATGGATTTTAAAAAACTTAATCAATGCCTATTTTGAGTCTTTATGCTTAGCTAAGCTAACCGGCTGCTGGTTCCAGCTCCATGTTTACTGTACAGATGGTACCAATCAATCTTCTCATTTAATTTTTAACCAAAAAGCAAATGAGTACATTTCCCTAAGATGATTCCTGTAACTTATAATTGTAAGTTATTTTTCAATTTGCAGAAATAATGCAACCTTCCTACCTGCAGGTAACCACATGCTACCCATCATGCACTTTGTACGGACTCCTGGCTGATTGTGGCTCACGGGAATACTACTGGATTCCGGCTCTGCCTCCAAACATCACACACCTCTACCTGCAGATGAACTACATCAGGGAGATCAACAGCAGCTCGCTCAGGAGCTATGATCAGCTGCGAGAGTTAGATCTTGGAATGCAGAACGTGCAGCTTTTCATAAGGAACAACGCTTTCCTCAGGCAGAGAAGATTGACAAGGTTGGTCCTAGGTGCCAATATCGGCCTCCAGATGGAGCCGAGGGCTTTCGCAGGACTGCTAAATGTACAACACCTCTTTTTGGATTATTGCAATTTGGCAGACTCCATACTAGCAGACAGTTACCTGCAGCCACTTTGGTCCTTGGAAATGCTCGACCTCTTTGGTAATGAGATAGTGAGAGTTCGACCAGGGCTGTTCTTTTCGAGACTTACAAAGTTCACACAGCTCAATCTCACATTGAATCGGATTGAACAATTGTGTGAAGATGATCTTGTTGGTTTCTGGGGGAAAGACTTCAAACTCCTGAACTTGCAATCCAATAAGTTCTATATCAGCTATAGTAAAGACTTTGACTGGGAGAGATGCGGAAACCCTTTCAGAGGGATGACTTTTAAAACCCTTGACTTATCCAGCAATGGGTTCAGCCTGAACACAGCAAGGCGATTTTTCAACGCAATAGAAGGTACTCCAATTGCTCATCTTATATTCTCTGGACCCATGGGCAAAGGCTTCTCATATGACAACCTTCCCGACCCAGATGAAAGCACATTTAAAGGCCTAGTAAACAGTTCAGTTACTACTTTTGATTTGTCTAAAAGTCATATATTTGCTTTGCAGAGGGCTTTTTTAAGTCCTCTAAAGGATGCGGTCATTGTTGACATTTCCATGAACAAAATCAATCAGATTAACAGAAATGCCTTCAACGGTCTTCAGGGACATTTACGAATGCTCAACCTGTCTTCCAACCTTCTGGGTGAAATATACTCTCACACATTCACCAATCTGACGGACCTTCGGGTGTTGGATTTATCTTACAACCACATTGGTGCATTGGGAGACAAAGCATTCAGTGGGCTTCCAAAATTACGAGCATTATATCTGACAGGAAATTCACTGCGGAACCTGGGTTCCACAGCGCCATTACCAAACCTAGATTATCTTTTTTTGAGAGACAATAAACTGAAATCTCTCTGGAAAATCAATCTATTGGGCAACAACTGTATCCACGTAGATGTGACCGACAACAGATTAACAAACTTGGAGGATGTTTATGATATTTTAATTAATTTCAATCGTCTCAAGAATTTCTTCTTTGGCGGCAACTTCATCAAGTGGTGCGGAAGTCCAGAAGTTACAGTACCTCGTAATAATACATTGCAGGTTCTGGATCTTCACGACAGTTCCTTGCATGCCATTTGGGAGCAGGGGAAGTGCCTCGACCTGTTTGATAATCTAGAGAATCTGCTTGGTCTCAATTTAAGCCTCAACTCACTTGCGACTCTCCCAGAAGGGATTTTCCGCGGCCTAGAGTCGATCATAGAGATCGACCTCTCGTCCAATGCTTTCACCTATCTGCAGCCGGACATCTTTCCGATCGGCCTGAAGAGACTGGATCTCTCAAACAACTTTTTAGCCTCCCCGGACCCGGCGACCTTTCGGTCTCTGCTCTTCTTCAGCCTGGCTGGGAATCGGTTCCACTGCGATTGCACCCTGGAGAGTTTTGTGAAGTGGCTGAACGCAACGAATGTAACCTTTCTGAGCCCAATTGAGGAGTACAGGTGTGAGTTTCCAGCCGCTCTCCAGAATCTTCCTCTGCTGGAATACTCTACGATTGTCAAACCGTGTGAGGAAGACGACGAAAAGGCCGTCGGAGACCTTAAGTTTGCTCTCTTCGTATTGTCCACTCTCCTCATACTCGTCGTGGTCCTCAGCGGGATCGTCTACGCCCGTCTCCGAGGGCGCATATTCATCGTCTACAAAAAGATCGTGGGTAGGGTTCTCGAGGGCCCAAAGCCGATGCCTCCCGTGGACGAAGTGCAGCACGATGCCTTCCTCTGCTTCAGCGACAATGACTACGGCTGGGTGGAGGCCGCTCTGCTTCAGAAGCTGGACAGACAGTTTTCAGAAGAGAACCTCTTCCGCTGCTGTTTCGAGGCCAGAGACTTTCTGCCAGGAGAGGATCACCTTTCAAACATTAGAGATGCCGTCTGGAGTAGCAGGAAGACGGTGTGCGTTGTCTCCAAAGAGTTTCTTAAAGGTACAGTTCTTCAGTACCGTCTGCTGAACCTTTGGCCATAAAATATATTTATTTTCCTTTCTTTCAAGGAACAGTTTGACATTTTGAGATGCACAAATGTCCTTTCTTGCCGAGAGTTAGATAAGAAGTTCCATATTGTTCTCATATATGTTTGTTTTTGCACCTCCTGAACACCTCCTGAAAATCTTGTTTTTGCTGACCTCCAGTGGTTAAACCTTTCACCTGGCTGCTGACTATTTCTTGAACTGATTTATGAGTCATGTGACATTTCCAGCCAGCCAGCAAAGACTTAAGGAAGTCCTCCTTGTCAAGAAATAGTCTGGCACTTAACCTCCTAAACCACAACTTGTTGCTTTATTAGACCTTTATTTAGCAAGTCGGTTATACTGTAGGTACAATGTTATTGATATAGTGTGATAATTAGTGTGCTTTAGAGGCATTTTTTAACCTTTAGACAGAGCCAGGCTCGCAGTTTCCTCCGGTTTCCAGTCTTTATTCTAAGTTGTAGCTTCATATTTGACCAACAGATATGAGAGTGGCATTGTTCTTGTCATCTAACTAATTCAACTCTAATTGAATGAGCGCATTTGTTAAAAATATTGAACTGTTCCTGGAGACTTACGCAGTCCTTAGTTTCTAAAAGCTTAGCTAGCTGCATTCCCACCAAATCAGGCAATGCGCAAAAAACCCCGCCAGTCCTCCCATTTCTTTGAATGTTGGTCAAGCCATGGCCGTGGGGGCCGCAAGGGTAGGCGAGAAACGTCACGCCATTCACATTAACTGCCATCCGGAGTGGCCGTGACGGAACAAGAGATGTTCGCTTGGTGTCAATGGCCAATTGAGTGCCACTCCCACATACGATGAGAACGTTTAATTATTTCACACGTCATTACTCCATTCAACCCTGTCAAAGGTGAAGGATAAAGAAACTAACTGGGTGGCATCTGTTTCTAGATGGTTGGTGCTTGGAGGCATTCACTTTGGCCCAGGGCCGGATGCTGGAGGAGCTGACGAACGTGCTGATAATGTTGGTGGTAGGGAAGGTGCGTATACTGCAGTTATTGTCTCCACACCCATGCCATAACCTACAAGTAGTCATGGACCTGTACTTGTAGAGCGCTTTTCTAGTCTTCCGACCACTCAAAGCACTTTCACACTACTTGTCATCCATCATTCACACCCATTTATACACTGAGGGGAGGGGCTAAGCTTCCACCTGCGCATACGGACTAACATTCACACACAGTAGGCACTATGGGAGCAATTTGGGGTTAAGTGTCTTCCCCAAGGTCACATCGACATGGACTAGTCGCTAGCGGAACCGTCGATCCTCTGATTGAAGGACGACCCTGCTCACCACTGAGCCACAGTCGCCCTGTGATCCACTGTCACAACAACATTGTTAATGGGTGATCTCATGAATAACCAAATATTAAATTGGCATAGTTACAGAAAGTGCAGAAAACGGGTACTGTGCAATTTTTACTGAAAATAAACATTTAAAAAAGAAAGTTCTTGACTCTCACTTAAGACCCTTCTCTCCATGCCCGATACAACTGAAGGTGGCTCACTACCAGCTGATGAAGTACAAGGCAGTCCGAGCTTTTGTCCAGAGAAGGGAGTACCTCACCTGGCCGGAGGACCCTCAGGACCTGGAGTGGTTTTATGAGCGCCTCGTCTCACAGTTACTCAAAGACACCAAGGTGACAAAGCTGGCAGAGGAGGAACCTGAACCCGACATCCGGCCTCACTACGAGGACGGGGTCCAGCTTGAGGACATCCGGCCTTACTACGAGGACGGGGTCCAGCTTGAGGACATCCAACCTCACCACGAGGACGGGGTCCAGCTTGAGGACATCCGGCCTCACTACGAGGACGGGGTCCAGCTTGAGGACATCCAACCTCACCACGAGGACGGGGTCCAGCTTGAGGACATCCGGCCTTACGAGGACAGGGTCCAGCTTGAGGACATCCAACCTCACCACGAGGACGGGGACCAGCTTGACAACATAGCGGGGGCCCGGTGAGACCACTTGGCAGGATGAGGACCATGTTGGGTCTTACCACCTTACAGAGGAAGTAAAGGCAAAGACTGAAGTTGTGCAGAACCTGTTCTTTTTATTTCAATGTATTTAGGTGATCTGTGGTAAGATATTAAATGAATTCATATTTTTTATTTTGTTATGTATTTTTTATTGTCCACATTTCCAGCACTTTAGTAATGATTACAGACAATACATGACTAAATTATTATATTGTTGGAATCCATAATGTGTTAACTGAATGAAATGTTTTAATGATTAAATTAATAAAGTGTAAGCAGTACAGTAACAGTAAGCATCTGCCAGTCAGCTGTTCTCTCAAATATCATTTTTCTTTTTCTAATAAAACATTATTTTGTAATTGGCAATATTGCAATACTCACCCTCTTACAGATTTTTATATGCATGTAAATATGCTTATGTGCAGACAAAAAACTATATTAAAAAAAACATTTGTTTAAATCACAGAAATAGACGTCCCCCCAAAAAAATGAGAAAAAGGGGAATGTGCTAACTGTTCAAGGTGCCTGATTGGTTTAAGGGCCCCTTTTGTATTTGTATTTACTACTTTCACCACTAGATGTGGTCTCTGATGAGCCATCTGTACTGGCTGTCTGGAGATCAGTAAAAACCCACTGATCATTAGCGAGGGGCCACATGGAGACTCCTTCCATTTGCTTTATTAAAGCATCAGCAGCAACTCATTCCTCTCTCTCTGGACTCAAGAGGTCAGCAGGTTTTCTTTCAGCTGTGCGTATGCAAACAGGAAGTCACTGAGCAGAGGGAACGCTTCCGCCCCGATGGCCCGGCCGCCTGCATCCTCCCGACCTTTATGAGCCAGCTGTTGGGAACATTGCAGCGTCCTGCTGCTCGTAGAGTGCGGGCAGTCCATTAATCTGAGCCCGCCGCACATTCACATCCAACTGACCGAGTTTATGATGGAGCTCTTTACATGCTCTGGGATTCACAGCAGTTTTAGACTTGGACATGTTAGTGTGCAACATGTGGTGGGTGTCATTTGGATGGAGATAGATCTAATAACTAGGTGAAGGCCCAGAAGGATAATATATCATTTGGGATACGTCATTCAAATGGTCAACTAAACCTTTTATTTACATTTTTGTGATCTTTCATAAATGCATTCTGTGTCATATAGTCAGGTCAGCCTGAGCTAACCACCGGGGCACGCTCACGTGCACTAAACGCGTGCACAAAGCAGGGAGGAGCTCCAACAACAAGCACACAGAGGGGCCTTTACAATCCGCTCCAGGCCTGGTGCAGGTTTCTGAGACCAGGATCCCAGCACACACAAACAATTACATGTATGCCAAGACCAAAAGAACGAGTTAATGCGGAGCTGAACAACATGAAATGAGAAAGTGACAGATAAATGGAAGCTTTTCCCCCCAAAACGTAGAATATTAAGACCCATGTTCTTTTAACTTTCATTTTAATTGCTTAAGTACATTTGACAGTTTCAAGGCCCCCTGGACAAAAAGACAATAAATAAATAAATCAATTGAGGAAGAAGAAACAACAATTTCCGTTTCTCTGGACTTGAGCAGCGGCTCCACCAAAATCTAATTTGAAAAGTGGAAGCAAATGTTTACCTCGTAAACAAGCTCTCCTCCTCAGGACACATACACGCCTCCTGGATGGGGAAATGTAATAAACCCCCATGGACGCAGCTAATATTTGACCTCTGTGAGTAAATATAATTACAGGGATGCTCACGCAAGCCTGAGGAGGGATCCTCTCAGGGAAGTGGACCTGTCTTCACTGCAGGGAGGAGGAGGAAGGAGGAGGAGGAGGAGGAGGAGGAGGAGGAGGAGGAAGGAACACAAGCTGATCTCTGTGAGCCAAAAATAAAGTCTTTCCTTCGACACAGGAGCACCAAGCGAGCCCGCGTGGGCGGGGTTACTGGTGCTGTGTTTTATGGGGTTTGTTTGTTTGTGGAAGTTTGTTCTGGGGTTGGGGGGCGTGTTGAGGATGAGAGGAAAAGAACCAGAAGCACAGCGGTACTTTTCCTCTGCGACACTCCAGGCCTGGATGGTGTCGCAGAGGAAAAGTACCGCAGAGCAGCTCAGTTGGGAGGGGATAAATAAAGAAGGAAGGAGGAAAAAGAAGAAAGAGAAGTAGAAGAATAAAGGAGAAAGAGGAGAAGAGCAGAAAAAAGGAAAGAAAGGGGAGAAGAAAAAGAGAAGGAAGAGAAGAAATAGAAGAATAAAGGAGAAAGAGGGGAAGAAAGATGAGAAAAAGTAGAAAGAAAAAACAGGAAAAGGAAGAGAAGAAAAAAAAGAGTAGGAGTCGTCGTCCATCTGGGGAGACTTTCTTCCAGACTTCTATGTAACATTTACATCTGCAGTTCTCTTTTGAGCCACATGAGGGCGCTGCTTCACTCATGAAAAGGTTTAAAGAATGAGATTGATCGCCTGTTGAGTTTAGGGGGCCACATGTATTCATTTGGTCTCATTTGAGTATTTAACATGCACTTATTGTTTTCAATAACACGTGCATTAAACAAAGGTGGTGATTTATCAAACGTAGAACTCTTCTACACAAAGTGGAGGAAACGGGTGCTTCTGGGATGGATTCAGTAGCAGGGAGAGGTCAGAGAAGGAGTAGTCTAAGATTCACCACCTCTTCCAGCCCTCGTGGTCCTTCACCGCAGGGTGCTGATGGGACAGTCGCCCTGAGGTGGGGTGTCCCCACAGCACTCCGCTCTGAGTCTGAGCCCCCTCTCCGTTACTCCACATTGATCGCAGCTGAACGTGAACCATCGCTTGGAGGAGGCCGATGGCTTCAAAGACTGCTCATTTTGTTTCTGCAGATATTACAGAGCAACTCATTTCAAATGTAACAAGCTTACGGTACTTCTCTTTATGACATCCCCGAACTTACAGTTGCTGCAGGTGGACTTTGAGAAGAGGAAGTGTGTGTGTGTGTGTGTGTGTGTGTGTGTGTGTGTGTGTGTGTGTGTCAGACAATGGGAGACAGTGGGACAAAGAAAGTGATAAAACAGACATTTTAATCATACAGTACATCTTTAATCCGAGGCGTGTGGTGACACAGGATTTTACACTCGGCTCCAACAAATAAAAATAAAAAAATATGTAAAAAGTGTCCGGCGACAACTTTTCAACCGGCTTGTAAAAAAGTGGCACATTTCTGTCACGGCTGATGTGATGTCATATCTGACGAAACATACTGACAATTACTCACAATATGTACAATACCATTTCATGGCTGCTGTACGAGTATATTTAACACTGTAGTTTCCATGGCGGTGCTTTTGGGAAAAAAAGACGGATAATTTCCCATAATTATATAGCTTTAGCAACAGTGTACAATCAAAGACATCATAATGTGGCACGTGAAGACATGTAACAGATTATATTCAGATGGTCCGTGCTGTTGGAACTCATCGAGGCACTTGATTGACAGACGGACATTGTACGGGTTATTCCTTTTTTTCTATTTGTCCTGGATAGAGTGTTTATTAAAATATCAATTTGTCATCAACATAAGCTTTCAGAAGGGGGATTGGTGGTTATTGCAATAGGAGGCACGCTGGTTTCAGTTCTCGGCCCGTTGACCTCCGCAGTGCACTTCACCTTCAACGTCCGGTTGAAGCAGTAGAGTTTCTTTGGCGAGGCCGAGGACGCCCGCTGTCTCTTGGAGCTCCGCTTGCACTTTTTGACGCTTTCCTCCGGCGTGACGGGAATACTTTGGAGCTTCTCCTGGTTTCCAGGGGTTCTACAACAGGCGTCCGTTTGTGGGGTTGGATCTGTGGACGCGGGGTCATCGCTGTTCCTTCTCTGTCTTTCATGTCTGCTTGTGTGAGGTGAGCCCGGTGAGGGGCACCGAGTCTGGGCTCGAGTCGGGGCTGGGGTGCTGATATTTTGGCTACAGTCGAGGCTCGAGTGCCCCGTTTCGTGTCTCTGGTCGTCCTCGTGTCCCGCAGGCTCTGAGCCAGGAGCTGGGTCCGGGTCCTGGTTCAAAGCCGCCGTTGTGGATCTCTGCTCTCTGGCTGAACCAGCCTGCAGGGTTGCAGTGTGGACACAATACTTCCTGAAATGGCAGCTGTGGGCAGGTCCTTGCCTGGGGGCCACGACTCTCCCCTGGGAGCAGTGGTGGAAATGGACGGGGGGGCAGTGGACATAGTGCATACGGCACTCTGTGTGTGTGTGGACCGGGTCCAGGTTTGTAGGGAACAGAGGTGGGTTGTGTGTGCCCGGGGTTGTTCCTGAGAGCGGGAGGAGCTGTGGGGTGGGGGGGCAGGAAGGAGAGTCCTGGGGAGGCTGTGCACAGGAGTGGGGGGTCCACTGCTGGGATGGGTGGTGAGCAGGAGAGGGGTCCCCGCAGGAGCAGTTAGCGGTTTGAGAGTACGGACACCTGGATGGGGTGCTCGGTGCGGCCACGAGGCCGTTCTCCGGGCCGGTTCTATAGTGGATGTGGGAAGAAGGGGCATTGTGGTGCTGAGGAGGGGTTCCATTGAGGAGCTGAGCACACACCTCCTGCTCCTCTCTGGGGACATCTTCAGTCTTCTGACCAGAGGCCAGGGGCTCCAACTCGTAATGCTCCACCTCCCCACCCCTGCCATCCAGCTGGTACTTCCCCAGGCCGGAGCCTTTCCCTTGAGGTGGGGGGCTCATGGATGTGACCTCGGAGAACACCTGACACTGCATCTTCTTGGGCAGGGGGATCTGGCCGCAGGTCCCCTGGGGTCCCAGGCAGCGACACATGCACTGAAAGAAGAAGGTGGCAAAGGCCCAGCTGATGCACATGATCAGCATCATGAACGTGCCCAGCTGGGTGTAGGCCAACACGGTCGAGGGCATCATCATGGCCCCGGCGACAAAGGTGGTCAGTGCCGCCATGGCGATGGCGGAACCCATGCGGCTGAGGGAGAAAATCACCTTTCCCTCGCGGTCGGGCTCGTGGGCGAGCCGGTAGGCCACGCCGTAGTGAACGGCAAAATCCACGGAGAGCCCCACAGCGACGGATATGGTGACGGACTCCAGGACGTTCAGCTCCCAGCCCAGGAGCACCAGGGAGCCGACCGTGACGAAGATGGTGCCGGCGATCGACAGGATGGCGTACAGACTGATGATGACATTCCAGGTGGTCAGGAGCATAACGCTGAAGGCCACGGTGACGGACAGCGCCATGGCAACCAGAGTGCCGTCCGACAGGCTGTCCTGGAGGTCGTAGAACTCCAGGTTGCTGATGAACCAGCCGTGACTGAGGCCCGCTGGAGCGTACCGGAGCTCTTCAGCGATCCAGGCGTCCACCTGCAACAGAACCACGATCGTTAATGTCAGGAGAACCAAAGCTGTACGTACAGTGACCAAAAAAACACGTAGTTACTACAACCTCAAGGTAGAACTGGTACATCTTCTCATAGGCCAGGGTGAAGAGATAGGTGCTCTTGAACTCCAGCACTATGGCTCTGATGGTGTCATTGATATCGAAGCGAGGTCCGGGGGTCTTGCTGTCTAGATGGTAGTTGGTACTCCGATCCAGCTCCATGATGGCTCTCTTGATGCACAACTCAAATACCTCCTGCTTGTAGGGGAAGGTGGACTGACTGCAGCAGGGGTAGACAGAAGCCTCCTCACAGTCCTGGTTCTCCATCCACTGTTGAAAGAGAGTTGATTATAATCAGTGACGCCACAGTGATGACACTGGGTAGTGTCAGTAAGCTGTCAATGTCTACATTACAGTTCATACTTAAATACACGTGCAGACCTGTTTGAACGTCTCAATGAAGCAGCTGGTGAAGTCCTGCTCCTCGGACTGAAAGACAAAGCTCTGATTTCTCAGCTTTTGGCAGAAGTTGAGGATCCACAGCTGAGAGGCTGGACTGGCAATGTTGAAGCTGCTGTCCAGAATCAGCTTTCCCTTGTTCTTGGGGTTCAGGGGGTCGCCGTTGTCCACGGCCAGTACGCCCCAGATGATGGTGATAGGCATGTGGAGGTCCTCGCCGTGATGCACCCTCTCGAACATGAACAGCTTCTTGTACTCGGCGTCGTAGCGCTCGAACGGGTGCGAGGAGCGGAACACCTGAAACTCGGCCAGCTCCAGAGACGGGAGCTTCATCTTTGGGTTGACGCAAACCACGTAGGCCCCGCCCACCGTGATGGCGAGGAACCAGAAGAGCCAGAGGTAGCGCAGTTTGATGACGATGCAGGGCAGCACCTTCTCGAAGAAGATCCGGGACGCCTCGGAGACGGTGAACAGGCATTTGTTGGCCTTCTGGCAAAGACCCGCCCAGAACATCCAGGTGCAGTAACCCCTCTGCTGGTGCACAGGCTTGGTGCAGGGGAACATGCTGGGCAGGTAGCGTTCGTGGAGCACCACCACAGCCGGCAGCCACGTCACCATGAGAATGTAGTTCACCAATATGGCGGTGCCCGCGTAGACACCAAAACAGCGGATGGCGGTGATGTTGCTGACGTAATTGGCATAAAAAGCGGCGGCGGTGGTGAAGCTGGTGACGAACATGGACAGCGCGGCGTGTTGTAGCGTCACGCCAACCGTCTCGGACAGCTCGGCGTGCGGCTTGTCGAACTTGGTATAGTTCCACACGTCGCAGAGCACAAAGGCGTCGTCCGCGCCGATGCCGACTAGGATGATGAGGGCCGTGAGGTTCATGAAGGGGAAGAACTCGAAGTTGAAGACCAATCGGTAAAGAAAGTAGGACACGATCAGCGAGCTGATGATGGCTATTATTGTCATGAGGGTGATGAAGATGGATCGCGTGTACACGCACATGACCAGTAGGACGATCACTATGGCGATGGCGGGGTACACCGTGTCCGTGAGGAGGTAGTCCTGGAAAAGGTCGTGTTTGATGCCGAACTCGATCCCCGTGACTGTGGTGATGCCGTCTGAGGAGTTCCAGTTCTCAAAGTTGTCCAGGTAAATGTTCATCATGGTCTCTCCTTTCTCTGTGGGAGAGAAGAGCATGCTGTGTTTGAGCACGGGTGGGGGGTACTCCAGACTCTTGGGACTGAGGAAGTCTTTGTCCACCAGGAAGTGAAGGATTTGGTAGACGGCGTTGTACTTGGCGCACTTCCGGGGCACGCTGGCGCACTTGAGCTGGTCTTTGCGCCGCAGGGCGTTGTCCCAGCAGTCGGACGCCAGCGTGCCGTTGTGGTAGTACTTGGCGCAGGAGCGCAGGATCTTGAGTGTGTGCGATACGTCGCGCTCCGTTATCTTTTGGCAGGACGACCTGTTGGTGAGGGCCGCGATGTAGTTGCCGAGCGTCCAGCTGGGACAGCAGGAGGCGTCGCTGGTGCGCTGACAGAGACTCCAGTAGTCGCGGTGGGAACGCACCTGGGAACGGAGACACAAAGTGAATTCACAGATAACAGAAATCCTGTCTCATGACCTGGAGGATTGGGCCGTCCTACGCACCCTGGTGTTGTCCAGGTGGCACATGGATTTGATGGCCTGAATATTCCACAGGTTCTTCCCCTCGGCTGATGTAAACACCAGTCTAGAGTAACTGTCACCTGCATAAGGAAAAGACCTTTGTTACTCAAATGGGAAAACCATCTTTCCAGAGTTAATAAAGTACATATGACAATTCTACCATCTGACTGGAGGAGAACTCTTAAAAACAGACATGCAGCTATACACTGATCCTATTTGGTAAACAGCACATTCTGTAAGGCTCCACTCTAAATAGAGTTCATACGTACATGTTTTGTCATCGTACAGTGTTTATATTGTATACATGAGTTCAGCCAGGGTCCTTTGGGAGCTGGGTGGGACCCTAAGAGCTTTTGGTTTAGCATCTGGTCTAAATTGGATTGGTGCTCACCTGGCACGTCACAGAAGAACTCTTTACTGAAGTCCCACTCGGCTTGCCGTTTGTCTCGATCAAAGTGGTCCTCGGGCCACCTGGGTTCTTGGTGACTAAAACAGGAAACAAATAAAAGAAACATTAGTTTTGTTTGATTCAACCAGCCACGATGAAGACGTGTGTGTCCGAGACGGAGCAGAAGAAGACAAGTCTGTTGGCATGTTTGGTGAACGGTGAACCGAGATGCTGCCAACTGGTTGTAAAGCCCTCACTCACCGCTGCATCTTATATGCTCGAGTTGAGTGGCCATCTCTGGCAGCACGCCGCCTTATACATTGGCATATTATTATTTATAAAGCTATCTTGGGTCTGCTCCCCTACTACTTATGTAACTACATCTTTAAATCCCAGAGCAATTAATGCTTACGTTCCAATGAGCTTTATTTATTAATTATGCCCAAAATTCACTCTGAATTTGGTAAGCACTGTTTTAAGTTCGCTGCACCTGCTGCTTGGAATGCACTGCAAACACCTCTAAAGTTAAAGGAGCTCATCAACCTTGAAACTTTGAAAACTCGTGTGAGAGAAATTGGAGCGGCTTCATAGCGCACTTGTTCTTGTTTTGGTGTGAATCCGGAGCTTTAGTCCTGTTGCCTTAACCTCTGCCTTTTTTTACAATGTATTTTAGCTGTGTTATGTGATTTCTGTCTTGTGACTGTTGCAATTTTTCTATGTTGCTGTCTTTGCTTCCCTTGAACAAGAGGTCATTGTATCTCAACGGGACCGACCTGGTTAAATAAAGGCTAATAAAATTTTTTTTAAAAGTCAACTCAGATCTGACGCCGAGCAATGCAATGAGCTGCCTCCCCCCCTCCCCCTCTAGAATCAGATGAATGACGCACAGCAGTACTAGCATACTGGTGTCATTATAATAATGATCATAATGGTGGCTCTGATTGAAGCAGGGGACCCCCTAGAGAGGGAAGGGGGTGAGGTCTTTGGCATACATGTTTGCATTGTGTTTGTGTTCAGTGAGAGCAGAGTGTGTGGGGGGGAGAGAGACAACTTGAGTAAAACCATTAAAATAAATATGAAAGTTGTGTATTGTACTGTAAGTACACAACTCGTTCTGTAAATAAATAAATCTGTAAATAAAAATGAAATGTAACGTGAGGTCGTATCCCCTTTTCTCATACGTCAGTGTGGCCACACGTTTACAATACGAGAATCAAGCTGAGCCAACGCTAACCAGATACCACAGGGACACAGACAACAGACAGAGACACAGACAGAGAGAGAGACAGAGAACAGACAGAGAAACAGACCGAGAGAGAGACAACAGACAGAGACAGACAACAGACAGAGACAACAGACAGAGAGAGCCAACAGAGAGAGAGAGACAACAGACAGAGACACAGACAACAGACAGAGAGAGCCAACAGAGAGAGAGAGACAACAGACAGAGAGACAGACAACAGACAGAGACACAGACAACAGACAGAGAGAGACATAACAGACAGAGACAGACAACAGACAGAGAGAGAGATAACAGACAGAGAGACAGACAACAGACAGAGAGAGAGCCAACAGAGACAGAGAGAGAGAGAACAGACATAGACAGACAACAGACAGAGAGAGTCAACAGAGAGACAAATTAGCAGAGAGAGACACAGACAACAGACTGAGAGACAGACAACAGACAGAGAGACAATAGACTTAGAGAGACACAAACAGACAGAGACAACAGACAAAGCGTCAACAGACAGAGAGACAATAGACAGAGACACAAACAGACAGAGAGACAGACAGAGAGACAAACAGACAGAGACAATAGACAGAGAGAGAGACACAGACAATAGACAGAGACACAGACAACAGCCAGACAACAGACAGAGACACATACAACAGACAGAGACAGACAGACAACAGACAAACAGACAGAACGAGACGACAGACAGAGAGAGACAGACAATAGACAGACAGACAATATACAGAGAGACAGACAGACAACAGACAGAGAGAGACAGGCAGAGAGAGAGACAGACAACAGAGACATGCAAAGACCTGCTCTTGATGAGAGTACAGATGACAACCTGGTGGATGGACAGATGTTATAGTCCACAGCATCCTTCAACTCCCCTCCATCCCCCTGCTTATGATTGTTTAATCGCCGCCCAGGTAAAAACTTAGTTGAATAAATAAATAAAAACAGCGATATATAGCTTTGGAATCCCTATATTGCATTTCATTGCAAGTTATTCATTTGTGAACAGCTTGTTGGTGAACAAAAAAGAAAAAGGTGTGCCGTTACTTCTTGGCCTGCTCGTCGGCGTATTTGAAGGGGTAGTTGGCCAGCGTGGCTTTGTAGCCCGTGTTCTTCACCATGTTGTTCCATGTGACCAGGCGCTGCCCGATGGCAGTTCCCCGCGGCTCAAAACCCTTTTGGGGAGAGAAAGACAGCAATAATGGAAGAGTGTTCACGGTGCTGATAAAGAGTTGAATATCACCCGCTCTTTGACCCAGTGACCTTAAGTCTAAATCCTCCTGCACATTACACATGTATCCTTGTCATCTTACCTCTTTATGCATAGACTCACTCATAACACTAGTTGTTATCATTTATACAGTATCTTTGTTTTACTTCAAGCTGAAGTGCATTTCTTGTCTAAACCTGCCTTTTTGTCTATTCTTCTCAGCTGTTTATAAGTTGCTGAAATTGAAATAGTAAATTTGTCTCAAAAGCTGTGAAAAGTTTTCCTCTGCACGTATAAACGGTATGAACACTTTGTATTAATAAAGCCTTTTTAATCAATGTGTCTTTTTCTCTCAGAGTTTGTCATGTGTTCGTCTGGTGAACATAATAATAATAATAATAATAATAATGATACCAGAGCTCTGTTTTGCAGGAGCAGAGCATTGTGGCTCTGGACTCACCAGCAGTGGGTCAGAGAAGTCCGGCAGGTCGGGCACCAGGACGCCCACCAGGGCACACACCACGATGAGCACTGTGCACACCCCCAGCACCACCACGGGCCAATCGGCTATCAGCTCGGCATAGCTGGAAACCAGAAGGGAGTGGGTGTACACGGTGATGACAGCCATTTTACATTTAGACAGCAGTGCTGATTAGTTCTCAACACACTGGAGTCATTTTGAGCCTAAATAGTTCGAGTCGACAACGATTCAAAACATTGGAATCCCGTTTAAGAAAAAAGTGTGTCGTCAAAATTTGCCGAAACATTTTAGTCCCGAGTCCAATTAGACCGGATCTCATGATAGCAGCAGATAAGCAATTTTAGAACAATTCAAAAAGCTAAGCTACTAACATATCGATCTGTACTGGAGGCAGAGTGGTTCACAACGTCAGCCTGATTAACGGTTCAAAAGCTGTTCATCAAAACATGCGTCACGGCGACAACGCGGCCTTGTGTGCGTGTTTGTGCACGACGCGCTCACAACAGTCATCTGGCAACGCGCAGTCCTGTCTATACAGTCTAATAATGCTTAGAATCAGTTACAAATCAAAGTACATAAACATCAGAAGCATAAACGTCTGCCAGTCGGTCCTGAAGACGCAGAAGGTTCCCAGAGGCCATGTACACTCTCGTGACCCGCGGGGGCCGTGATGGATGGGTGACACACATTAAAAGGAACGGGAGGAGAGCGCTTTGCGTTTCAGAGTATCAACACGGAGAGAAAGTTGTTTATGTAACTTTGTAAATGCTGTTCATTCTGTACACATGACATCTATTGCTTCTGTCCATCCGGGGAGAGGGATCCTCCTCTGTTGCTCTCCTGAAGGTTTCTTCCCTTTTTTCCCTGTGAAAGGTTATTTTTGGGGAGTTTTTCCTGATTCGATGTGAGGTCAAAGGTCAGGGATGTCGTACGTGTACAGATTGTAAAGCCCTCTGAGGCAAATTTGTAATTTGTGATATTGGGCTATACAAAATAAACTGAAATTGAATTGAATAGAAAGAGAAGTCTTTGGCAGGTCTCACCTTTTGGGGAATCGAAAGGGCCTCGCAGGGCTGAAAAACAAAGAGAGGGAGAGTCAGGCTTACGTTGTGAAGTCGAAGCAACAGGCGATAAAAACACATCAGCGGACAGCTCGTCTTCATAATCCTCCGTCATCTTTCCTTTTTCCAGCAGCGGACTCTCTGGGTCACTGGACCACTGGAAACATTCAAAACCAACTTCACATAATACTCTTTGCATCTCAGATGTGACAGACATGCCATCACTCCTGATGCACACCACAGACCGCTGAGGACAAGCAGTGTGCCACAGCTTGACCAACACACTGAGGGGCACGACGTGGAGACATGAGCTGCTCAGGATCATGTAGTACGGGGAGAATTGTGATGCTCAAATTAGGTATTTTCAGGTTCATACTGTATTCTGGACAATGGCTGAATATGTTTTGATACTTTCACAGTAATTTCATATAGCACCTAACCCTGCTTTATAATATATATTTGTTTTAAAGACATGGACATTCCCCTTTCTACAAAATGGGAGCAGAAAAGAGTCTTCCTGTCACTTAAATAACCACCAGGACAGCTAACCGTGGTTTATATTCATCCAGAAAAGACAGATTTACAGATGAATGGTCTGTCTGCCCCCCCCCCAATCCCCATATGGCACAGAGGAACAAGAAGTGAGTCCTAGGGTCGGCCTCTGCTGCAGCTCAGGTCCCTAGCACTCAGGTCATTGGTCCTATTTTAGGCGATCTGGCCACAAAGAGGTGTCGCCGCATTTTCCGCCTGTTTTGCCGTCAAAGTAAAATCCGCAGAATGTTGTAATTATGGTAATAGAGGCACAAATTAATTTGAGCGATAAGTGAGGAAGTTTACTCAGGTTGTGGGGAGGCCGTAAATTCCCTTTCAACGTTTCACTGGACACATTAATATGACAGCCAGATGTAAAGTGGTACATACACAGATACAATATATGCATATGTTTTGTATTCTTGGAGACTTATTCATGCTCTCAAATAATGAATTATTCCTGCTTATAAGAATATAACTGACTACTTCCCTTCATCAAGTGACCTTTAACCTGGTTCAAACCAACACTGCCTAATGAAAACCACGTCTACCCCTCTTTGAACCCGTCGCCTAGGGAAAACTCTGTATTGCTAATGTTATTCTTTTCACCGTGCTCTCGTCTCGTGGCTTCCCATGTATGGCCTCCGACTGCGTACCTCAGGACACAGATGTGGCCCAAAGACGGAGGAGAGGAGTTATTGGAAATAGTTGGAATGGATTCGCGAGAGAGCTTTCAGGGCATATCTGTTTGTCAGCTGAAGGTCTGTTTTGAATTTTGGATTTGCAGCGCTCAAATTTGAACTCCAGTTCCGTCCGATTGGAAAGACGCGTGGCATACCTGAGCGGCCAATTGGCCCCGGGACTTTGAAACGGCTACGACGAACAGATCGGGAACCCATCCAGTCAAGAGCAGTTAATCATCCCCCGCTCGTGAAACCCGGGGGCCTTTTCGGAGCGACGCATAGAAGATGAATTCAAGATCTGGCCCGTTGAGAACATTTTATTCTGGGCTCAATCTGTCTGAAGTCCACAAAAACAAAAAAGGGACACAGCACCCTCAGAGCTTGGCGGAAATAAAAGAAACGGTTAAATGAAAACGCCATCAGAGGCTCTAAATCCAGTAGCTCGCTCGGTCTTTTCTTTCCTCTCCCCTGGCCCCGACTAACCTTTCAGTGTTATTCTATTTACCAGAGGGAGAGTGTTTCAGGATCAGCGGGCTAATTAATAAGGTAAACACAGACCTCCGGCCGCTCACTCAGCACCGTGCTGACAGAGGGGAGAAACGGAGAAGCAGATGTGGATATGAGCGAGGGATCTTTTTACTTTCCAAGATGGAAGTCGATGACCAAAAGAGAAATGCAATGAGCTTTTCATTTTGGTGGCGTTGGATGTCACTGGGAGGGACGTACTGCTCATTTAGAGCTTTACGTGTGCTTGAAATGACGCGCCGTGTACCAAGTGGTGACTGACCTTATGTCTAAAAACCTGCAGCCTGGCGTCTTAAAGAGGGGCAATGGGCTCTGGACCGCTTCTCGTCCACAGCATCGTAATGTTGCACACTGGCCGACGGGTGGGAATCAAAGTCAGGTGGTCAAGCACTTCACTTGAAGTAACCTTCAGCAACAAGGCCTCCCTGTAGGGGCAACACTTTATTTATTTTTCTCCATTTTGATTGATAATTATCACAATATATTTATATATATAAATAATAATACGCAAGACACAGGTGAAAAAACTAGAGGTGCCAGAGATATGGTTAAATCTATGGGCTATGAATAACCAGGCCTCCACCTCACAATCTGATAGCCACAAACATATTGGACGGGTTGGACACATATTGTGCTACAGATTATTAGACCCTTCCCATACAGTATGACATGCAGGGTTGCAAAATTCCGGGAATATTCAAAGTTGGAAACTTTCCATGGGAATTAACGGGAATATACGGGAATTAATGGGAATAAACTGGAATTTGGGGGTAATTTAACTGTATGTACCTTGTCATAAGCAGACATGCATGCAAACATTTATAATACAACTTTTAAAAATGACATTTTTGACATTTTGTGAGTAGAACTTTATTCTTTCATCGAACAACCAAAACATGAACGTTGAATAAAAAAGGTCTTTGATCACCCCCCCCAACCCAGTGTTTTTCCCTGAATCCTTTCAGGTCTAAATGTTTTCTTCCTGGACCTCATCAACGTCCTCCTCACTGCTGTAAAGTTAGTCTACTGTATACAAATAAAATTGGTATTAAAATGAACATGGCTTCAGTTCACCAAGTAATCAATATGCTATATGACAAACAGTGTTGGGAAAGTTCACTTTCTACATGAACTAGTTTAGTTCATAGTTCACAAATTTTAAAATGAACTAGTTCAGTTCATAATTCAAAATGTTGAACTAAGTTCACAGCTCCAAAAAATGAACTAGTTCAGTTATCTTTTTCAATATGTTGCAGCTATAATTTAAATCTCTATCTGTTTGCAATACTGCTCTTGGCCTCTACGCCACTCGGCGCTCTCACACTTGCCAGGCATAGGGCTGAAACGTTCAGACAACACTGATGACAAAGACGTTCAAAAACAACAGAACGTTTTACGTTTATGTTTCTGGTAGACAATGCTCCCAACCAGCTGCATTCAGGGTCCAGCTGAGCTCGGCGTGCATAGTCTTGTTCTCAACTACATTCAAGTTCCCTGTTATATGTATTTGCAAATAAACTTTTTTTCTTCAAAATTCCCGAGACAAAATTTCCGTGGAAACTTTCCGGAAATTTACCTGAAACTTTCCGCCCCTTTGCAACCCTAGTGACATGTAATAAAAGCGTAGGGGCCAGTGAGAGATGTGTGTATGGGCACGAATACTATAGTATAATATTTATTTATATATATATAAATTTAAAAAAATCACAATCTCATTTCATATTTTTTGTCAAACGTGAGAAATTCTACCAGGTTTTAGGTGTTTTTAATGCCATTATGCCTTTCGGAATTTTTTTTGGGGGGAAAAGTGATATTGTGAACCTTTAAGATGACACCAGGGACACACAATATTGTGGGGTAATGCGTCCGTTTTTGCAGATTAACATGCACGAATCTGTGTGTGTGTGTTATTGTCGAGGAGTGTGTAGTTCAGAGGCAGGGGGGGGACGGCTGGGTAAATACTTGGTGAATGAGGCCTTCAAGTCGGAGCAATGGCAATTAGTGTCAACCGCCGGGCTGCTGGGCCCGCCTCGCCCCGAGTAGTGCCTCGCCGGAAAGCTGCACACAAGTGGAGGTCGGACCTCGGCATGAAACCGGTCCAGACTACCAGCGATCCCATTGGAATGATCATGAGGCCAGTTAGGCCTGATGAGAAGACTTAAGAGTGTATATTTACACAAATACTCTTATGGCTAAAGCAGCGTTCTGAGGGACGTTCCCCCAAAACAGAGCCGAGGGCGTCTGACATTAATATGGCCGTAAACGTGAAACAGGGATAGTTAACCGTTTGCTAAGTACAGACGGTTCAAGAAACAGTTCTAAGGATTGAATATGAACTTTAAATCGTGTGCTGACAGTAAAGTCTACATCGGGCCATTAGGGGCATGTGATAAGTGGACTGTCTCACAAAATGGCCCAAAAATGTAGAGCCACGTTTCTGTAAACAATAAAAATGCATCAGTGTAAACTCGTTAATAACTATAAATCAATACATATGAGAAATACCCAACAAAAGTGTTAGAAGAAGTGCTCTTAAGTGTAAATTCAATGTGATCTTCAAACACTTCTCCAGACCATTCCAACCTCAAATAACGAAATCTTCAAATGTAATTTTCAGAGAATAATACATCGAAAAGGCCAATGTTGCAATACATAACATTTAAAAAGCAGAGATAGGTGTTTATAATAAGTTATCTATGCGAGATGTTCCGAGGTGCATCAACCTCAGTAACACAGTGGGATCACAGGGCATCGCATTTCCAACAGGCCTCCAATAAACACTGTTTTAACACAAGGATTAAATGGAGGTCAGCTGGGGACGCTGTCCTCTCATTACTGTGACACATGGGACATTTCACGGGGTAGTAAAGCTCATGTGGAGGAGGTTGTCACAGGTGGCATAATGTTTATATATCGGCCATGTCTGGATGTTACATGTCAGTATGTGGACAAACCATAAGCTTCCATTTTTTTCATATTATTGTGCTTAAAGTGGGATGAATTTGTTGCGTCATCTCTTAAAATATGAAGAACGCTATGGGAATCAGAGTGGTATTGTCTTTGACCCCGCTGATACAACAGAATGAAGTACGCAGTTTCATGACTGCTCATTTGAGAAAGTAAACGTGTTCTTCGATGAAGTAAATAGACAACAAATCATGTTTGTTTCCTTGTGCTAGTGTTAGCTCACCGTAGCAACCTGACTAACGGTACACAAACAAACGGCAGCTGGTTTCTTTTGTTCCGCTGGTTCTTGCCTGTCTTCTATTGCTACCTAGCGGTGTATAGCCCATGTTTATATCTATATTCAGAAGCAGAAGGAATGGAGGTGTTTTCACGTTGGTGAGCATGGCTTTCCACAGAATACTTGGAGGTGAAATACGGACTGCGCACACATTCCAGGCATACGGGACTTCAGCACTGTAGCCAATAGTTACAAGCTGTCAGTCTGCGTGACGTCTTTATTAAGGCTGCTCCTCGCCTCGTCTTTATGTCTTCAAGCTCACAAACCCAGAAACAAAGCACACGCAAGAGTGTGGAGCAGCTGGTACAGAAACCTCCAAAAAGATTCTTGCTGGTCCCGGGAACAATCAAGCATATGGCCAACCCAATAATTCACCATGCATTAAAAGAGAGCGATGCCTGTCTAGGCAATGAGAGACGTTATAGAGCATGCTGTTGGGGAACAGGTCAAAAAAAGACGCATCGGGAGAACCAAGTGTCTTCTTCCACGTCCCCCAGGGAAAAGAGCCGAGGCCTACACCGTACATCCCATAATAACTACCTTTTCTGTCTGTTGCTGCAGGATTAGGGAGTAAGTACTGGCCCGGTTTTCATCAAACTTGGTGGGTGAAGCATGGACTAGGAAAGAACCATGAGCATTTTGTGGCCGATCCGAATCCCTTCTGCAACACAGGGCTTTTGGTCTTTTAAGTGCCCAGAAAAAGAGAAAACTTGCTGTTTATCTCAAAAAGGTTTGCTGCTTGTTTCTGTTAGTTTCAAACAAACATTAATGTGAAGAAATAAAACCCATTGTATAAAACTCATTAAATACATGCATGTACTGTAAATTGAACTCCAGAAATCCAAATAAAAGCTTAACTAAATATAAGTCAATCTACTTCTTGGTGAACATAAATTTACCGTTTAAAGCAATATTTCACTTTGGACCTTTTTAAGCGTTCTGCAGGACCATAATTAACCCCCTCTTTGTTTTAATTGGGGAAAAACATTAACATAATCAAGTGACAGAAAGTGTGTGGACATTATTATTATTAATTTTTATAAAAGTTTTATGTGAATATTTGTTGGTTTCTTAGTCTCCGTGTTCCTAAACTGTATTTCTAGAGAACCACTTTTTAAAAATGAAAAACCACCGTGACCCAATTCACAGCAGGCCTCATTCTATACCTGCTCAGTAACCTCCTTTGGATTGTTCTCTGGTATTAAACACGCCTTCTTTGAGCTTCAGACTGTCGTTTGACAAAACAAACAATTTGAATACGTCATCTCGGAAATTGCCATGGTTATTTTTTTACTTTTGTTATTTTATGGACTACTACAACAGTATTTGCTGCAAATGTAATGAGAAAAGAAAACAAATGTAAAGCTATTTATCTTTGGGTGCAAGAAACTTGAAACTATGATCTACAAGAGCAATTACTGAGTATCATACTATATTATTATGTGTCTCGTGTATCCTGTATATATTTATACCGTAGATAAATAACCCAATAGATAAATCCCTCTAAAACATCTGGGGATATTTCCACACCGCTGCTTCACTGGCTCTCCTGTACTGCTGGTCACTCACTAATGGACCTGCATGTGAGCTGGTTATTTTAGTCTGGTGACGTTCATTTGGAGACTAAAGGCTTGTTCGCACCACTACGGGTTGTTTGTTATAGCCACTGCTCATTTGATCTGTAAGCCTCAAGATAGTCAGCTCCTGTTGTGGATGAATGTCGTGAGACATGAGCTCAGGTTTTCAGTTATTGTTTCAGTGTACACCAGTGTTATGGAGCTTCCTGCAGCATGTTTTTTTTATTTTGAGCATACAGCCTAACAATTTTAATGTTTGACTGTCACTTATTAAAACTTAGTGCAAGCAGTCAGTAAAACATCTATTTAGCTGCTCTACAGAGTACGCCCCGAACAGAACCAAGACAACAAAGCCCTAAAACCCCCAAAACACTGCGCCACAGTCTGGACACATGTAGTAGTTTATCCCTTTCAAAGTATGTTATGCTAATCTCAACCGGCCAGCAGCAGCCAGATCTCTTCACCCAGCTGAGGCCCAGCGAGCTGCTCAGCCAGAATATGAGAAGTTATGACAACGTCCTGCTCACATCAGGCTTTGATGCCGCGTCATGGGACAGCGTTGGGCCTTTGATCTGGGATGCTATCTTTATGGGCTTTGCGTCAAACTCAGGAACTATACATTAAAACCTGGGGGAGGGGTACAGAGAGAAATGAAGATGGTTTCAAGAAAGAAAGCAGAGAAACTGAGGAATCAGTGGGGGAGGGGCGGGACAAATACCACAAACTCCTTGAGCCGGGCTCCAGCCCGTGACACAGACCATGGTACTCGCCCAGATGTTTCCTGACCCGGCCTTCAAGCTTCGGCCAAACATATTCTCAGTGGAAAAACACTCAATGGGTTCAGTAAACTATCGATTAGTTGATTTAATCGACGGATCTGCAAACTAAGAACAAGGCAAAAGCACCACTTTAAAGCTTGTGTTTAACAGAGTTGTGCTCATAGGTTTCTTGAAAATAAGACGTTCAGCATGAAAAAGAAAGAAAAGAAAGACTAATCCAGAAAATAAATCCTAGGTTGACTAAGAACAACCGGCCTATTGGTGGATAATCGACTGAGAGGGTGCAGCACTGCTCCTCAAACCTCCCGTACAAGCTTCAGTCTTCCCTTCATGCAGAGCAAGTACTCTGCAGTGTGGTGACATGTCTGCCTCCGTGGGCATTCCGTATCATGGCAACCAGACACAATCAAAGCTCAGGTAGCTCTCAGGCTCAAAAGGGTCACCTGCCCCTGGTTTAGTAGTTAGAGGACCAACAGCTGGCCGCTCTATCCCACCGCACCTCAAGATAAAAGGCCCTGCTGGTGGGGAGATTTTCATCACTAGGAGCTCCACAGTTTGTATCACATGCATGTCCACGAGCACGTATCAACGAGATGCCCACGTACCAAAAAAAAGGTGCAGTCAGGAATTGCCACAATTGTAAAAATGGGTGCAAACGCTGCGTTGTTTAAAATTCAAAAAGATCTGCATAGTACCACAGACACTCCAAATGTAGGCCGAAAAGTCCTTCAGTGCGCACACAAGCCGGGATGTAAACTATGGAGTAGAGGGAGAACAACGACATCATTAAAATCATAAACCAGTGCACGACATGTGAAAATCACCTGTCAAAACTCAGGGAAAGCAACCTTATGCTTCTCCAATACGTGGCTAACCTTGCAGCTCCTACGGTGCAGAGCGGATTAGATGGAAATCTCCTCCATCCATCACCCAGCCTTCACACAAGCGCCACTGAGCCGCAAAATATACACAACATTTCCCCCCAGATGCAATCTTCTCATCTCAGTTGAGTTTAACACCATGTAACTGGGGCTATTAACTGAATGTTTTCTGTGTATAAAAAAAGAAAAGCTAGAGCCTGCAGGCTGTTAAAAAGACCCGATTGCTAGTTTGTCTCCTTGTAAATGAACTGTGACGGTAAAGTGGTCCGGAGGGTCACATGGCACCACCAAAGCTATGCAGTATTATGTTTGCATGTGCCGGAGCTAACTCCAGTAGCGTGCTAACACACAGCTAACATTGTCTCGCTAACAAGCAAGGCGCTAAAATAATGCTTTGTCATGCTGAGACCTGCCGTTTTTAGCTAGCTACGGGCATTGTTTAGCGCTTGGTTTTCAGAGCGTGACGCCTTGTGCTCCGTCTCTATTCCAAGCTTGAGTGAGGTGTAACCTTAGACTATATGTAAGAAGTGGACGTAGTCATCTGTTGGTTTGTGCACTGCTGTCGCCATCTTGTTTTCTTGCAACCAATGAACGGAAGTGACCATATGTAGAGGAGTGACGTTGAGATGCCTTATATGGCTCCGATAAATCACAGAAACCCCGCTCAGTCAAATAGACCCTAAAGCATCCCCTGTTTTATGGTCTGTAGAGTAATTTATATAGACTTCTATACAACCAGAGGGGTCGCCCCCTGGTGGTCAGGAGAGAGAATGCAGCTTTAACACATGAAGCATAGACTTCTATACAACCAGAGGGGTCGGCCCCTGGTGGTCAGGAGAGAGAATGCAGCTTTAACACATGAAGCATAGCCTTCTATACAACCAGAGGAGTCGCCCCCTGGTCGACAGTAGAGAGAATGCAGCTTTAACACATGAAGCATAGACTTCTATACAACCAGAGGAGTCGCCCCCTGGTGGTCAGTAGAGAGAATGCAGCTTTAACACATGAAGCATAGACTTCTATACAACCATGTAGCTCCCTTTGCACTAAAAACATGACACTTCCAAAAGGATTATTGTAAACTACTGACTGAGTTTATATGTCTACAGTATAAATACGTATAGGTTTAAACACGCGTGTTATTCTTTCTAATGTGCAAAGCCGTGTCAAGCTGACACCCAGCTGTCTGACAAGAGAGCGAGAGATGGAGGGAGACAAGAGAACTGAGGTCAAACTAAAAGAAACAATTAAGGGCCAACAAAAAACAGAACATTTAAAAAAAGAGCAGAAATTACAATAAAGGCTGCTGAAGGTCAGACAGGTAACACTTTGCAGGCATGCATGGTCCATCCCAAAAAGATAAATTATAATTAGCTCGGACCCATTCAGCTGATAAAACGTTGCTCCACTGTTTGGAGTTGTCATGTTTTCACACAGCTTCATAGCAACCAAACCACCTGGCGCCTACAAATACAACGCGATTCAAACACGCTCAAGGTCATCAAAGCTGACCTTTCCCTGGGACGGCGTCGGAGGGAGCGAAACAGGAATTCTTGTTATCTGACAAGGCGTGAATCTAAACCAAACTCGTGGTTGCCATAAACAACAGGAGCTGTTGCAAGTGAGGCATCGGTGTAGAGGGAAGAAACATTTAGCACCACGAGAGAGTGAGCAGGGGAGGGGGAGGTTAAATACTAAACGTGACCCCCGGATGATTGAGTGTCAGTGAAGTGTTTGGTGGATGTGTGTGCAGTGTCATCGGTGTGCAGGTAGAAGCAGGTTACTTAAAGCTACACTTGGTCTGTGTTGTGCTTACAGAGGTCTCCTTCTGGGCTGCATCTACCTCACAAGTGTGTACTCGGAGCCTTGAAGCCCTCGTACGATCCAAGTGTGCACTCGGAGCCTTGAAGCCCTCGTACGATCCAAGTGTGCACTTGGAGTGGACTGCTTGTCTTCCAAAAGCAACAAACAAATCTCTTTCATTTGTGGATAGCTACAGGACGATATACAAATTTCATGTCACGTTTATACTGGCTAAAGTAATTCTGAATCACAAAATGTACTTAAAACTCTTAAAATGGTCCAGAGTTAATAGTCAACAGTTGACACGCACACAAATCAGAAATTAATTGTTAAGCTTTATGTACTATAACGATTTTGTATTGCTGCTTGAGAAAATGTGTTTACATATAAGAATAAAGCAATGTTTATTCTTTGTCATTATTCTTTTTTTCTCACAATATAATAAAAAAAATGGTAACCGTACTAGTAACGATACAATCCTAATGATACACACGATAAGTAAAACAAAATAGTATTTAAGTGCATCACCCGAATCCTAAAGGACAAAATAACACTTAACTCATAAATCATAAAGTGTCGCTGCATTAATGCAGGATGAATGAATACAAATAGTAACGCTGTGTGACTGAAGTCTTTCTAACATGATAATATAATACTAGTAATTTCTGTGTTTTTTTTTTAAATCAGGCTCTATAATTCACCTCTCTACCATGACAGCGAGGTAAAAAATGTAAATAAAAAAAAGACAGTCAAATGGAACAAGCATTCCTTGGTACAACGCCCATTCTTTTGGTACAACGCTGTGGCTTAAAGACTTTCATCTGGAGCCTTTTTAAACCTGCTGGCACACACCGAGCAGACCCGGAACAAAGCTGACATCCTAAGGACACCCCGTTTCCGTCCGATCCTAAATAATACACATAAAACGGCTCCGAGAAATAATCTTAGAGCGGAGACGTGATCACAATGCTTTTAACAGACCCAGAGAGAAAAAGGAACAGAAAGGCCGCTTCTTTTTTACTTTTTCAGCCACTGTGCAGAAAATAAACTGCCCAGATGTGCCTCGCCGTATCCAAGAATATTGGCTTTACTTGGTACGCGTTGTAAGACCGGAAAGGCTCCGGAAAGGAGAGAAACACTAGGAAACAAAGCACGGGCTAATCTTGGTAAATGGATTAATGCTTGGTGAAGCCGAGAACAGGGGCATAAAAAAAGCCCCTGTTGTGAAACAGACGTATAAAAAGGTTTCCCCTAGGAGCTAGAGTTACCACTTATCGGTGTGTGTGTGTGTGTGTGTGTGTGTGTGCTCGTGTGCGCTCTCTGTGATCACAGATGTAATCCCTCGGCTAATCTGGCAAATCGCGGCTCCGAGGCAGATAAAACCGATACCTGACACCATCTTGTCTGACTCCATACCCTCAAATTATGGAGGGTATTAGGGATCTGTATATCTTGTTTTTTTTACGTGACTACCGGCAAACTGAAGCAGGCACAGAGGCCAAAATAAAGAGGGAGCCGAGGTCTGAAGGTTTTTCTTGTAACGTCTGGGTTCAGGGCAAAACTGAGTGAGTTTTAGTGAGACAGCTATATAGTTTCCTTACGTCTAATCTCACCATCTGAGGCACGTGTGTGTGTGTGTGTGTGTGTGTGTGTGTGTAATTCAAACCTGTCATCGCTGAACAAGAGGGACCTGTTTGGTAAATAAAGAGCGGTTTCAACATCGGAGACACAAACGTCCCGCGCCACATCTGCTCCCCATTCTGATGGAGTGGAGGGGGAGGGATGTGAGGAAGAGAGAGGGACTTAAAGTGAGAGAAAAATGTGAAAGTAAACGGAGAGCCGAAATAACCGCGGGTGCTGGTGAGTGCATCCAAACGCCTGCAACACAATCCTGTTGCGGGTCCTTCTCTCTGCCCACCCACTTCATTTCATTTGTGCACGCCAAGTTCCCTCAGCTTTCAGCGCCACCCACGGCTCCCTCCTCCTCATGACAATCATGAGGGGAGATCCCACTTCATTTCAGCCAGGAAAATTCCACGTCGGGCAGCAAAGAAGATATAAAAAAAAGTCTCATGCAAATCAGATTCCCTCCCAACGAGCCATGCCGTAAAAAGAAAAAGGAGGAGCCGATATGAGTAAATAATGACTTCTGTGGAGACGGTAAATATAGGATTATGCAAATGATTATGCAAGGCATTAAATGGCTACAGTTTCAAATGTGGTGGAAAGGCCTGTGGTATTGGTGTAAAAGGGAGAGAGGAAGAAAGAAACTCACTGAATATGGATTGCAGGAGGAAAAAAGAAAGCAATGAAAAGAAGGTTCAATGCTAACATTCTGCTTCTGACTGGACACAGCATGGTCGCCGGGAGTGCGCTGGCATGCAGGTCATTTCCTCTCTGGTGTTGTGCATCAAACTTTGCTCTGGCTGTTTGCATCCCAACAGCCAGGAGGGAAAACTAACATAGAAGCACAATATTGGCTCCGCCCACGAGTCACGTGGCTGTTTGCATCCATGTTCTAAAATGTCCTCACTTCAACCTCCTATCCTTGTCATCACAACAGGTCTCGTGACCTTTGACCTCCACAGTCTAAATCAGTTCCTCATGAGTTCCTCATGGACCGGACATTTGTTCACACCTGGTTGAAGCAAAGATTTTAGTCTTTGCTCCAACCAGGTGTGAACAAATGTCCGGTGAATGAAATCACGAGGCGAGTTTCAATTAAATGGCTTTGTGCCACGACAACCCACGAAAGCCTCAAAGGCAAAAGGCCCATCGGTGACTTCCATCCGCCGCCATTCTCCCAACACGGCGGCGGGTGTTACCCATGTTACCCATTACTGCCGACAAACCGTGACAGGCCTGTAAAAACAACTGGCCCGCATTTCTCTGAAATATTGCCCGCATGTATCAGAACCGCCGGAACCAGCTCCCGCTGCATTCCAGGACCGACACCATCCCTAAACATGGATGTGGCATGTTATTAAGCATAGGGGCACAGGCAGGCAGTGATGAGGTGGAGGGGGCCTGCGTGGCTATGAGAGGCCCTCTGTTGGGGCCGATGATCACACAATCATCAACACGTGTACAAGCTAACAGTCGAGCCCGGTGTGGGCAAATATGCTCTCTGGAACTGGTCCGAGTATATCAGAACTGAACGTAGGTCTCGATCACACCCTCCGCCCCCCACGCTCTTTTGAACATGAACTACATACAATTGTTATCCGATCTCATTAAACATTTGATCGCACAATGAAAAGGCCAACACACACTAAGGATAGCTCAGATCAGGGAAATACCAGAATGCAGAACATCACTTGATGTTTAGTAAAATAATGAGTGAAGCTATGAAATAAACCGAGGTTGATCCATTACAAAAGCACGACAAAGCCCCTCCCCCGTACCTGATTCCAGTCGTCTGGTTCTGGAGGTGCTCCTGCCAGCGCTGGTGATGGTGGTGTTGGAGACAGAGCGGGGAGGACGGGTGAGGAGGTTGGGGGTGAGAGTACGTGCAGGCAGAGAGGCAGCACGGGCAGGATGCAGCAGCCCCAGGGTGGGGGGCGGAGCCGGGGGGGGAACCGGGCCCCGGAACCACATTCTGAAAGAGCGGGCACTCCTGCTGTCCGCAAGGGCAGCAGGGGTTGGACTGGAAGTGACAGTGCTGGCAGCAGAGCGGCGGGGGTTGGACGGAAGGGGAGGTGGAGGACGGGGAGAGGCTGGTAGAAAGGTGGCGTTTGGCCGGCCTTTGGGAGTCTGTGAGAGCCGGGGGGGAGGAGGCGGCGGCAGGGCCGGACATGGGGAGGTTCCTCAGGGAGCCGTTCTGTTTGACCACGTTGCCGTTGTGGCTCGGCCTGTTCGCCCTCTGGACGACGTGCGACCTCTGCTGAACTTTAGATGCCTCGTCCCCGTCTGCTGCGGCAAGGGGGTCCTCGCCGTCGCTGACTGGTGTGCTGGCGTTCAAGGGGGTGTTTCCGTTGGCGGCGAGAGGATGGTGCCCTCCGTTGCTGAGGGCCAGAGGGTGGCCACAGGCATCGCTCAGGGCCATGGTCTGCTCCCAAGGACACCGTCACTCCTCTGGGGAGGAGAAGGAAACAGGAAGAGAGCTCTGTTTTACAGCAGGAAACATCAGGGTAAAGATTCATCCGAAATCAATGCGATTGGTCAGAAACAATAAATAAATAAATAAATACAGGGAGGCCCAAGGTCTTGCGTTTGTGTGTAAAATAAAAAAGGGAGAGAAAAAGTTGCCGTTTCCCTTCCTGAGGCATGAATGGAATAATTCTTCTTCTTGTCCTGTCTGTCCTCTCAATGTCAAGCTATCAAGGCATAAAGACTAGAGGCAGTTAGCCTGGCTCAGTCCTAAGGTTCAGTACATGTCTAATTGTTTGTTTAATTCTTGCTGAGCTAAAGCAAACTGTCTTGAAATCCACCTTCATGTTCATCGGACGCAATACTGATCTCATTTAACTGTCTCACACCAAACTGCTGCAATATTCCTTAAAACACATTATTGCAAAACGTCAAACACAAAAAGATAACAGATGATGAGATGCATGCACGATCTGTTTATCGGGCATCCAAGTGATACAAATCAGAGATCTCTTTCCTTTTAGACTGGATGATCTCACAGAAAGGCCAGACCACACGTCCTGAGCCGTCTCCATTCAGAGGGAAATGACAGGAAATGTATTCACTTGTTTTGCAAACTGAGGAAACACACTAATTGCATTCTAGATGCTCAAAGTGGCATTTTCAACTAGGATTTGTCGACCTATGAACAAGCGTTTGATATTCAATGAGCGGGTCCACATTGACATTGTTCTCAACAGTGCAGAATAATCACCGACCCACTGAGATCAACAGGGACTTCCAGCAGCCGCTAAAGCAGATGAAATGCGCCTCATCGGCTTTTAATCCACATTCTTTACCCACTTCACTGGAATTTACCCGACTGTGTAACCAATGATGTTAGAGGTCAAGCAATGAAAACCCATGCGGATTCCGTCCGCAAAAGAAAAGATGAACCAGACAGACGCCTGCCCACTCGAGTTAGACAGGGAGGAGTTTATTTTAGATTTTTATGATTTACCACTGAAACGTTTGACAAACCAAACTTGTTTTCTGTCTCACAAAGTGCCATCAAATAGGGGCCGTTTCAGATCAATATGATTTACCGAGCGTGAATCCTGAATGTTTGTATGGATTACAGAGCGTGAGGCACCCCTGCATTAGGGGGGCGGGGGCTGCAGAAATGGTTCCAACAGAGTGAGCAATAACAGGAGGTTCACGTTATGCTACAGTTTCAGCCCCCATGTGTGCTTTCGGCTTCAGTTACCAAACACTCACAGGAGACCGGGATGTGCAAAAGTAAGAGCAAAGAAAAAAAGAAAATTGAAAAGAAAGATGTGTGCGTCTCTCCGGCTTTGTGCCATGATATGCTTGAAAACTTCAAAAGTGGTTGAGTTGTTTGTCACAGGTAATGCAGGGTCGAGGTGGGCTTGGAACAGAGCCCACCGACAGCACCACAGTGGAAAGAAACCGGACATGGTACTACAAGGCTTTCTTTATTTGATAGAGATAGAGAAGTGAAGGCAGTCTCTGTTACGTCAACTGAACATGTTTCTGTGTCCGTGTTAAAACTAAATCTAAAAGTCAAGAAATATATAAAAAATATTATATAATCTACCCACGGCGAAGTGCCTGCCCTAACGTCACTGGCTGCCATGCAGCGTGCCTCGGCACTGAAAACCACGGAGCAGAGGCGCAGCGGTTTTCTGCATCTTGAAGCACACCGTATAGAAAAGGCAGACCCGTAACAGCGGTTTGTGTTGGCTCACATTTTTGACTGATTACAATTTCACAGTTGGAAATTTTGCTTTCTGATCAGCCGCAAACACAAATAACTTGTTGCTCACCGCTGAAACAACGGGCGTCAGACATTGTGAACATGAAAACATGACTTATTGCATTTCTATCTCCGCTGTGCAGACTCATCAAGAGATGGACCCTCGACTGGAGGCTGGTGACGTGGAGAGTGTTTCAGATGCTGCAGACCTTATTATGCAACCATATCTGGTGAAATAGGATTCCTTTGTACCATCACAATGCCCACTCAAGGGCACATATTTGTAAAACTGCAAGAAAATGAATGATTACATAAAAAATAAAAAAAGAAGACCCTGACCTGTATGAAAACCTAAAGTACACACCTTGAGTTTCATCATAGCTATTCACTTTACGCTTTTAGGAAACCGTTTTTCATTTCATCCAAACCATGACCACAGGGAAATATTTCGCCCACACAATGCTTGCATCTGAGCAGCAAGCGATACATCACGTTAGCTGGATCCGACGGCAAGCGAAAAGTCTGTATGCATGTGACCAATGCGCCCTGCGACACCTCAACATGAAACGTGAGTCGGTGGCTGGGAGGACGGGGGGAGATGGGGAAGAATAAACTTCAGAGCCCCCGAAAAGAGCTCAGAATAGCAGAGCGCTGAGGGAAACGCAGATGAAGTCATTAGTATGGCTCCCACAGCTGTCAGGAGCCTGTCAGGACTTAAAGAGCCTGGGTGGAAACACGCAGGCTTCATGGAGCTCAAGACGGGGAAAGGAGTAGAGAGAATATAGTTCAGAGCTACAAAAATGTGCAACTAAGTTGGCTACTCGAGTCTAAAGGAATTTGGCCTCGGCTCTGTGTGTGTGTGTGTGTGTGTGTGTGTGTGTGTGTGTGTGTGTGTGTGTGTGTGTGTGTGTGTGTGTGCAAATGCGAACGTTGACAGGCAGGTGAGACATCTAGGGCAGACTGTGGACACAAGCAGGGTTTGTGTCTGGCTTCAAAATAAAAACTGCCTCACAACCAAAGAAATGCTACCGTCGTTCCATCTGCCTAACGGGGAATTTAGCTGGCGTTCTCAGGCCAAGAGACGCCAGAATGACTTAATTAATGCACATTAGGGTTGCCAAAGAGCAGCTGGTAGTGATACACAGTTAACAGAAGAGAAGGAGGTAATGCTCACGGGGACTTAAGGGGGAAAGGAGCAGGTCGTAGAATTGGGATTTCCTCCTAGGTTCTTTCCCTCGTCCTCCGATCCGTCTAATCCGGATTGCTGTACTTTAAAGATTTTAACCGTCAGAAAAACATTTAACAACCACGACAACCATTTTTTATATCAAGTGCCAAGTTTCTTGGTAATCAGTGTGCCATATAGACACAAAAACATGTATTGGCATTATGACACCACATTCAAATTTAAACATCCAATAAATCTGTAAAGTTATTCAATTCGTAAAGGCAACATGCAATTAAAAATAAATCTGAGAAGGCACATCCACATTTCCAAAAGGACCCCTCTCCTGCACACGTTCCGCCAGTATGTCGGTCAAGCTACCGAGTGCAAAGGTCGCCTGCCTCAGTCCTGGTGTCAAAGTTCAACTCCACAATATAACGGGTATATAAAAGGGGTCCTTGGTTTCCTTTTGGCTTTGAACTTTAAATTAAAAAGAAGCGACCATGAATCCCCAAACAATCGCTCACAGTTAACCAGACAGGTCACACACACTCCGTCTAGACTTCCACATGCGATGAAGTGTCATTTCCCCCCTCGTTTTCACCACAAAACCAGCAGCTTTAAGGGATTTACTTGTGTCAGTAGGGTAGCTGCACTGGGCCTCCCCCACCACACCAGTCCTCACTGAGAAGAACCACTGTGCACCCTTTAAATAACCACCAAAAGCCGACCAGCGTCAATGGATCCACCAGCGAGCGGTTTTGGATCCACGCGGGTGATGATGAGGCGCTTCTTATCGCCATCTTTCATGTGAAGTATTTGATTATGGGGTGTGAGACCCTGGGGGGCGACAGCCATCCTGCATCCCTTTCATTGAAACTAATAGGCAGTAATTACCAGGAATCTGTCGAGAGACACTTAATAACCACATTGCTTCTAATAATAATAATAATAATAAACATCAACAACAGGCAGAGTTGTCCCTGCTAGGTACTGGCATGCTAGAAGTGGCTTGAGGAGACACTCTTTGACACGTTTCTGGTGGTTAGGAGCGATGTGGACATGTTTGACCCCCACCCCACAACTGGGCTGTTAAAGGCTCAAGGCTACAGCCAGGAGTCTCAGTGAATTAGGTGAACACAGCCATGTTGGGTTTTTCATCATTCCACCAACCCAGGTGTCCCAACAATCAGCATGACAACTAAATTAGTTAAGAATTAGAGGAATTGATTCCTTCTATTATTAGAATAAATAGAATATGTGTAAGTGTGAGACGCTGCAAGGTATATGATCTTGAATTTACTCACTGGTAATCTCAGTAAATGCAGAAACTTTACCTCAGCCAGGATAAAGCAAATACCTCCCCCAGCCAATGTTGACATCACTGTGAAGAACAAGCAACACAAGACCTCAGCTGGGGCACTCCGTTCATTGGGCTACTCTTTATTTCTTCTTTTTTTAATGGCGGACATAAATCCTAACGATTGTGTACATCATGGAAACTATGTCGTTATAGTGGAGCATTGTGCTTTTTAAAATGGTTTATTGTAACCGGAGACAGGCGTATGCTTTCCATCTTTTAAGAAAAACATACATTTTGTTCTTAAAAAGCAAGCTTGTCCTAGATCCTACCAGTTGCTGGTTGGAGCGGTTACCAGTAACACGAGCCGCGTCCCGCTGCACTCGGACGGACACGGGGACGCTCAGCGACGGGCACGCGTGGACACACGCACACGCACGCAGCTCGCCGACTTCCACTTGTAAAAGAAACCCAAGTGTTGGTGTTTTTTTCACAACCAGGGCAGCAGTCACACCGTGCTCGTGCTATCCTACCGTGTGCTCGTGTCTCCCGGGGCTGTGCGCTAGTCGTCGCCGGTGGGATCCGCAGCACGCGGCGCTTCGTTGCAGCCAAGAAAAATCGAAGAATCCCTCCGGGGTTTAGTCAAAATGTCCCGTAAAACGGAGCCGCGTGTCGGGGAGAGCGGGCTGGTTCTCACGGCAGTGTGTCCCGAATGACACACACGAGCCCCCGCTCTCTGCTCTCTCTCCGGGGGGAGGAGGGGGCTGGGACTGGGCTGGAGAGCGCCGATAGGACGGTCTCACTGTCCGCCTTTAACCCGCTCACTGCCGGTGGCACGCGCCAAGCGACGCACCGCTCACGCGCGTTCCCACGAGACGTTTTAAAAGAACTTAGAAAGCTGTGCGCGAGAAGAAAGAAAAACACAACGCACATCGCGTAGAGCACAGGGTGTAATGCACAGGTTGACATCCCTTTCAACCAACGTCGCTTACAAACATATTCATTCCACAAACGTCTCCCATACAGATATGCTAAGAGCATAGCTTACATGCTAAACAAACGGAGTTCACACGTAGTTATTCTATTATTTTAATAAGTTACTTTCATCAAAGCTCTCTTGGCTCAACACCTCAGTGTCCTGGATGGGATTCTGCTGCTAGTCGCACGAGACCGTTATCAACAGTTAAGAGTTGAGTTAGAATACATCGTAGAAATGAAATGACCAAAGTTGGCTTTCAACCACCCGACTTGAATAACAGCCTTTAATTATCTGAAATCCAACCGGTAATTCCTTAATAAGGCCACGCCCACTCTCAACACATCAGTGTACTTTAAATTACAGATGACTGCTCACGTGTTGGCTGCTCTTCTAGGTTTAGTTTAATAACTACTTTCACCTCCACACCCGAGGCACCAAAACACATCCTCGACTTCAGACTCATTTTCTTCCCTCATCCAGGTGAAAGAGTTCAGGTCAAACGTGTGACATTTCATGAACATTTCATGAATACGACATGGTTAGTCATTGATTAACATGTTTCTGTGTGTTCACACACAGAGGTACCAACTGAAGAACAGGGCACTCACGGGACAAATGTGGACATATAAGTGTGTCTTCATGTTATGTCTTCTTGCCTTCACAAACGGAGGGACTTCCTTTGATTCAAGGATTATGAAAGATGTCATTTATGTAGCAGTCTACATGGCACATGCGATGCCGGGAAACCATTCAATGCATTATTTTATTAAAGACAAGTTGAAAGCTTGAGCTGCACACAAATACAGAAATCACGTTCAAAGTGAATGTGCCGTCTCATCTTTGTGGTCCCCTGATTTGTAATAAAGAAATGCCTCGTGTCTACTGGAGACTCTTCTGAAGATGATTTCCTCACAAAACAACTGATTTGTCTCAGCATGGGGGGGTGTTATCACAGGGAATGCTGGGAAGGCAGAGGGCCGTACCTGGCTTTAATTTCAGCTGTCCACCAGGATTAGGACATAGTTCATATAGCAAGCTGTAATCATCTGCAGTAGTGAGGCGCTCTCTCACAGCTGGGCCCCGGGGGGCCAGTGGAAGCCTCAGCAATTTAGTGCGTTTGTAGTTGCCTCTAATAATAATAATAACCTGGTACTAATAGGTTGTGTAGAGTTCATTGGGCCGCACTGGGCTTTCCTTTTCCTCTGCAAATAAATTAATCTATTGCGGCTGGTGTTCTGATTCTTGTGTCACGACCATTGTCTGAGAATCCGCGTGGGTACTGACCCAAACGCACTTCATAACACGCTGCTGCCGCAGTGAGGGAGCTGCCTCAATGATTTCAGCTCAAGAAGCCGCCCCCCCAGGAAATAAGAGGACGAAAGGTATTTCAGCGCCAGCGCCGCTGTCCAGCTTCTCACCTCCACTAAGATCAACATTGAGTCGACATGTGGCGTCAAAGTACCCTGTAGAGTTTGGGTTCTGCCTGCATGGAGCTAAAGGGAGGAACCACATCAAAGGCTAGCGCTGTACCAGGAAGAACGGAGGCCCTGGTGAAGGCCCAACAGCCCCTGGGATGATAGCACACAACTCATCAAAGTGACAGGGGGGTTGGGGGGGTTCTGAACCATTTCAAGCTTTAGCTTGGCATGTCAAAAATAGTGTTTAATGTGTCTTCAAACTTGTGTTTGAATCAGTTCTCCCTCGGCCGGTTCCAAAACGCCGGAGGTAGAACAACTACCAGACTTAAAACCAAAAACAGCAAATGCTGTTTTCTCTCTCCACCCAAGAGACCTTGAACAGCTGCAGAAAAAGAAAAAAACTAAAGAAAAAAAAGGCAAAAACAGGGAAGGGAAGAAAAAAGAAAGGCTTTTGTCCTGTACGTTTTAAACATGATCCAACTCGTTGTGTAATTTAAAGCACATTAACGGTGATCTAATAGCCGAGTGCTCGGATGCTGGATCGTAATGTGCTCCGACGTATATTCTGCAGGAAGGCGGCAGGTAATCCGAGAAGCCCTAAGAGCGCCGCGGCTAACCCTGCGCGTGATAATGTCGGGCTAACGAGAACGAGAGGGAGACTTAAAAGGGGGCATTAAAAGGAGTGCATGTGGATGACTAAATGAACAAAGGGAAAAAGAAAAAAGGTGCGACTATAATTGGCTGAATGAATAAGAGACTGAGAGGCAGCACTGCTCACATTGCTCCCTGGCTTCTGTAGGTCTGGGATGCGGAAACCAGGGAAACCTTATCCCCTTCGACACCTCGGCGGTGAGGACGGACATCTCCCACCCGATTAGCGTCGAGCCCCCTGACGTGCACCCGACGAGGACCCAAGGGGGCTGTGTGGGATAGCCTGCATTCAAACGTAGGAACGGGAGGCGTCCCACCGGAGGCCACGGCGCCCACGTGAGCAAAGTACGTGCGTCTCGCAACCTCTTGCGTTTAACTCGGAGCAGTTCGGTTCGAGTAGATATCGTAGACTGTACGCAAGAAGTGGACGTAGTCACTGTGACTGTGATCGGTTTGTGGACCGCGGTTCATCTTGTTTTGTTTCTTTAAAGTGACAACCCAACGTTGAATAGGACTTTTTCAGGTGACCAAAATATTACAATTAACTTTCATGAACTAAAAACACACTTTCGAAAGGGCTCAAGTTGTAAGACGGAAAAACACACTCCCCCAGACCGGACACCACTGTGGTAGAGACTTGTCAATCACGGTAGGCGCCGCCCTAAAGCGTACCCTGCTTTGTAATCTGTTTGACTCTAAATGACCATCATTTACTAAATGGACATCACGCTGTATTGAAGAAGACTTGAAACTAGAGATTGAGACCATAAACTCATGTTTACAATGTTTACTGAGGGAATAAATCAAGAGAAGTAGGATATCAAATGTGGAAATAATCCTTTGACAGTATATTGACATCGTACTAGCAACATTACTACTTTCCAATGTCTATATCCGTAAGACAGGTTAAGAGACATGAAAAAGGTCAATATCTACAGTATTGTTAACTCAACACTTTTGGATTATGTTTTTTTTTTTAAAAGCCACGCATTCTTTTTCTTTGGACTGAATCCCTTCATTTGCTAACAATACTTTTATTTTGAAATATTTGTAGGACAGTATTGCGCTTCTTAACAACCCTTCTCTACAAAATGTGTTTTAATAAAATGGAATGTTCTATAATTGATTGCCATTATGACATAAACATAGCATCAGAAAACTGTCTGTGGATAACCACCCGCGGAACCTGCGTCAACAGGGTGTTGTAGAAGTCCCGGGCCCCATTCCATTTCTGTCGCTCTGCTGTCTTCTGTAAATCTGATGCATCATATTCAGAGGAACATATGTCTCACACATGTTTTAGTTTGTTGGTTCTTTTCTTTGCAATGTTTCCAAGCCAAGCAGCCACCATGGGCGCATCTGCAGCTTGGTGGAGGACTTTGTTCAATGGTGCTCACTTACAACTCAACACTGCTAAGACCAAGGAAATGGTGGTGGATTAAACCCACTATGCTACCAGTCTCCATTGAGGTGGTCAATGTAGAGGTGGTAGGCACATACAAGTACCTTGGGGTAATTCTGGACAATAAACTGGTCTGCCAACACGGCAATCTACAAGAAAGGGCAGAGCCGGCTGTACTTTCTGAGGAGGCTGCGGTCATTCAACGTCTGCAGCAAACTCCTCGAGATGTTTTACCAGTCTGTCGTCGCCAGCGTCCTCTTCTACGCAGTGGTGTGCTGGGGAGGAAGCACTAAGAAGAAGGATGCAGGGCGACTGGATAGGCTGGTGAAGAAAGCTGGCTCTGCGGTTGGTGCTGAACTGGAGTGCATCACTTCAGTCGCCGACAAAAGGACCCTCACCAAACTGCTCACCATCATCCACCATCATCCACTCTACGGTACCATCACCCGACAGAAGAGTCTGATCAGCTGGAGACTGCTGCCATGCAGAACTGATAGACTGTGTAAATCATTCATCCCCAGAGCCATACAACTGTACAATAAATACAATCTGTCAATCAAAGGTACCTCACTAGACATCAGTTGACAGACAGTTCACTAGGAACAATGTTTACTGGCTATGTTAGCCTTTTGCACAGCCCCCAACTTACTTACTTACTGTTTACACTGACACTTTTTCACTGCCTACTGGCTATGTTGGCCCTCTGCACAACGCCCCCCCTCCCTCCCTCCCTCCTCCTCCACCCCCAGCCTGGACTCCTAGTAATGTGTGTTTTAATTTTTTTGGTCAATCTTTTTAAATAGTTTAATAGTGTGTATGTGTATATTATGTTTGTGTGATGTTTGGAGCTACTTGGATCCTGAATTTCCCTTAGGGGATCAATAAAGTACTTATCTATCTATCTATCTATCTATCTAGCTTGGTGTTGTGTGTGTATATGCTGCATGGTGCATGCTGCATGGTGTTCATGTACAGCCGACTGTGGAGCTGCAGTCAGCTCATCTTTAACCCTCAACATTGGGAAGGCCTGCGGTTGGTTTGGGGTCTATTGTCAATGTATAGCCGAGTTTTGGCAGATGCCAAAATCACCATGTGAATTTATGTTCCAACACAATGCTGCATGCCCATGAAATGAAACAGAATCAGCTCCAGGAGCAGCACCAAAAGCAATGCCAACTGTAAAGGCTCAGTCACGTCAGCGTTTAATAAGGAAACGTTTTGCAGCAAAAATCCACGAATTTCAAACGGTAGCTCTGCAATCTCACTGGGGTAAAGTAAATCTGCTCCCCAGCAGATAGCAAGTCGTCCTAACAGAATAAAAAAGTCCTCAAAGGAGGAAGCTTCCTGAACATATTAGCCGTGTTGCATCACCCACTTGTATTTAACCCTCCTGTTAGAGTATAAACTGCTCCGTAAAAGAATAATGTAATTGTATGTTTTGATAGTACATCTTTGGAATGAACTGTGTACTTATTGACCTGTTGGTGTAGACTGGACTAATGTAGAAAGGAGAGAACAAGCTTGTGCTGCGATTGTAACGCTAGATGGTTGTTAATGAAAGGGCTGTAGCTCATGGGCAGAGTGGTGGGCAGGTAGCCGGTTCCATCCCCGCTCTCCCCATAGTTTATGTTGAAGTGTCCTTGAGCAAGACACTGAACCCCCAGTTGCTCCCCGGGCTTCACTGCAGCCCACTGCTCCTTAATAACTCAGGATGGGTTAAATACAGAGAATAATTTACCCACTGTGGGATTAATAAATAAAAGAAGATAGAGTAAAAAGGATGGACGGTGTGGATGTCATAGATGAGTCCCAAATGGTCGACTCTATCTCAGAACTGGCCTTGCAAAATCAAGTCTGATTTTAATACAGTAGATAAAAAGCAGATTTTCATGAATTTATGAACACCGAAACTATTTCCCAATCGGATCCAGAGCGCAGAACGAGTGTGCGCGCGCACACACACGCACGCACGCACGCACACGCACACACGCACACGCACACACACACGCACACGCACACACACACAAGAAAATGAAAGGCACAAGAGTGAGAGTCGTTGGCTCCAGCTATATGGATTGGTAGAGCTGCACCAGTCTTCTCCAAGGTGTTGACTGGCAGCTTCGAGGTGCGAATGACATCACAGCCACATGTTTGATTCACAATGTTCGGCAGGTGCAATACCCAGAGGCGAGGATCACGAAAATATGTAAATGTGCTGCTGCCCTCTCTTATATTACATATTGTGATTACAGCTCACCAAAGAGACAAACTGTTGTGCAGGTGACAAACTGATGTAACTCAGGCGTCTTTTTATTTTCGAGTGATCACAGGATAAATTGAACATGAACAATTTAAAAGGACTAGCTAAATGCTAACGTCAGCATGCTAATAGGCTCGCCATTCCAACGCAAAATGCATCTTCAATGTGAGTGCCAAATGTCATGGAAATCCATCCAATATTCGCCTGGAAATGTCAGTTAAAAATGGCAAATGAGAAGTCATGTGGCCCCATGAATTCCTAGCGCCATGCTACCAGCACTTAATAGTCTTCACTGGAAAATTCCTTTTGTTGTTTATGTGGAGGACATTTTTGTTCTGAAATGCTAATCACCGTCTTTGATTGTAAAATTTGCCTTGAGAATCAGCATTATTTATATATTTTTCTTCAGTACTGGCCAACTGCAATTATTTGGCGAAGGAACATGACCACGTTTAAAGATTAAAAGCAGAGGCACAAAACAAGACTCTTTCTTCTAATTACGACTGTTCTTCCTGAGGGTTTCACATGGCATTGGGGGCTTTGGACCGGCCTTTTGAGAGATCACCCTGGTGCATCTTCCCCCTGCTCTTCACCTCTCCCTTTTCTTTTGCCTGAGCAACTTCCTTCTCAGGAAAGAGAAACAGTTCAATCACAACTCTTCTGTCTGTTGTCCTTCAGAGGGCAAGTGTGTGTGTGTGTGTGTGTGTGTGTGTGTGTGTGTGTGTGTGTGTGTGTGTGAGTGTGTGTGCGTGACGGGGAAGTTATGCAGAACGTCAAGAGGGGAAAGTCACAAGGACAGGGAGGATAACGTGATGGATGGACGTGGGAGAGGAGGGACAGACGACACACACAAAAGGGTTGTGCACGAGGAATTTGGTGGACAGATGTTTGTGTGTGAAGTAACGGAAGAGGGGACCAAAGTTAGCGTTTGCTCATAAGGACAGGGACAGCCTTTTAGGAACTGCACAAACACACACAAAGCCCCCCCCCCCATACTCAAACACATTGCAGCCCATCCTCTGGTAAGGGAGCAGACTTGGTGCCGGACTCTTGTTGACGGCAGCGTATGCAAGGATGCATGGGCATCACTTCTTCTGAGGGACGGAAACATACCAACAGTACATTATGTAACTACAAAGGTTAGCTAGCACTCAGAATTTTGGTCAGAGGTGATTAATGTTATTATGATAACTAACAATCCCTTTATTACCGACTAATCCGTTATTCTTTCCAAAGCATTGAATAATTGTCTATAAAACTCTAAATTGCTTGTTTTGTCTGACCAATGACTAAAACCTGAGTAACAATTGAGGAGCAGGAACCAGAGAGTCATTTCTGCTTGATAACGGACCAGTGCGTAAAGACTTCTTCAATTGGCAGTAATGGAATATAATATTCAATAATATGTTTTCATTGCTTTGTAATCACTCAAAACTAAGTATTGTTTTAATTAGTTTAAAATGAGCCTTTCAGGGAGCTGGTTGTCTTCCACTTACTACAGTAGCCCAGAACGGTTTCTCAATCTGTGTTCTCGTGGACTTGTGTTCTTGTGGACTAGTGTTCTCGTGGACTTGTGTTCTCGTGGACTAGTGTTCTCGTGGACTAGTGTTCTCGAGGACTAGTGTTCTTGTGGACTAGTGTTCTCGTGGACTAGTGTTCTCGTGGACTAGTGTTCTCGTGGACTAGTGTTCTCGTGGATTAGTGTTCTCGCGGACTAGTGTTCTTGTGGACTAGTGTTCTCGTGGACTTGTGTTCTTGTGGACTTGTGTTCTTGTGGACTTGTGTTCTCGCGGACTGTGTTCTCGCGGACTAGTGTTCTTGTGAACTAGTGTTCTTGTGGACTTGTGTTCTCGTGGACTTGTGTTCTCGTGGATTAGTGTTCTCGCGGACTAGTGTTCTTGTGGACTAGTGTTCTCGTGGACTAGTTTTATCATGGACTTGTGTTCTCGCGGACTAGTGTTCTCGCGGAGTAGTGTTCTCGAGGTCTAGTGTTCTCGCGGACTAGTGTTCTCGCGGACTAGTTTTCTTGTGAACTTGTGTTCTCGTGGACTAGTGTTCTCGTGGACTAGTGTTCTCGTGGACTAGTGTTCTTGTGAACTAGTGTTCTCGAGGACTCGTGTTCTTGTGGACTAGTGTTCTCGTGCACTAGTGTTCTCGTGGACTAGTGTTCTCGAGGACTTGTGTTCTCGAGGACTCGTGGACTAGTGTTCTCGTGGACTGCCCAACTACTGTTCCAATTCTAAAGGCTGCATCCAGCCAAGCACGTTCCAAATGCCCGGATGTTACTTGCTCTGCCCATTTTACCGAGGTGTCTCTACTTGGGACAACCAAATATTCTCACCTTCAACAGGGAACAATGGCGGAGGAGAAAATACTAAAAGTTGAATACGACTGTTGTTGAGTCACGGAATGTAATTTTAGGAATTAGTTGTATAACCATCAAATCTGTGGTTGGTTTGTCAAGATTCAGCCTAAAGACGGTACTCTCGGATTATAGACGCTGTTATTCTAGAACCTGGTACCTGTGGTTCTGTAGTAGACTTTTTCAGAAGTTTGGTACATCAACTAGGTACCAAAGTATTTATTCTCGTGTCATCCCTTAATCCGGCACACTGGTCCTTTAAATAATTAAACTGATTGCCTATTCCCTTATTCAACAAGATGTTTCAGAGCCACTAAAGTGTGTTATGTGATAGTGAATATAAATGTACGATGTGTCTGCTGGAAGAGCCCCTAAACTATTCCGTCTCGCCCTCTATAACCCATGTAACTCCATCCTCAGGCAGGTGAAACATGCGAACAAATATCAAAGAGAGTAGAAACGTTGAGAGGACTTTAGGAGACTTGGACGAGGAGTTACAGGCAGCATATAAAAAGGCCCCAGTATGAACCTGGAGCAAGAAAAACTGTGATAAAAGTTGAAAGATCGCATCTGTGTGTCAGATTTATGTGAGGGCCTCCGAGACCATGGAGAAGGAAAAAGGGGGAAAGAATTTTTTTTGTGTGGTTGAAAATGTCAGAGGAGGTGTGAGATCACATCCTGCTGTCACAAACCTTTTGGCAGTCAGAAAGCCTGAGATAGAGGTGGAGATGTGGGGAAGGACGAAACATAGAAGGGTTTAAAGGAACGCGCTGTGAGAAAGGGAAGTAGCCAGGGTGAGAAGAGACTTTCTTTTTCCAAACGCAAACCCCGCAGACGAGGTTACCAGAGATCTCCTCAAAGCGCCTTCGCCATCTCACTCATCGGCTGCTCTCCGAGGATCTCCACGTTGCCTACCTGATCGCGGACAGACGAGCGTAATATGCGGGCTGAACTTCCCTCCCCAGGACGCTTGCTGCGTTTCTCCATCGAGTGTTGCGATCTTCTCCACCGTGGAGCTTTTCCAACAGTGTGTGGCGTTTGTGTCCGACCATCAGAATGTCACACTAGCTCACCACAAAAGCACATTCATCGCTCTGTTATTCACTCCGTCTGCAACCCACGCCATCGACATACGCTGCTGGCTTTCTTTTGTTGCTCTATATTAAATAAATAGTTTCTAAGTTCCAAAATAATTTCTCCAACAACATTAGTGAGCTTCTATTTTTAAAACAAACCAGCATACAGTATATGTTGAAGGAGACTGTTCAGATTAACATGGACAGCTACAAAAAGCCAACTACCCAGTTGTTTTATTGAATCGGACTCCAGCAATGAATCTGCCTATTGGATCTGAAATGTTTCAATGACCTTATTTAATCCATTTAGGTATAGTTTTCAAACCTTTAAGCATGCAGGTACTAGTATCGGACCACACGCCACCAGAATGGGACCAGGGATGGTAGCTAAGCTAAGCAGACAATCTAATGCCTGAATAAAAACCTGTTCAAGTGCACAGTACCTAATTACATGCATGGCCTTTGCAGTTTGATGAAGCGACACAGCTCAATTGACCTCAGCATGATAAGCCTAATAGGAGATTCGGTAAGACTTTCACACTTTCTTTAGACGCTAACAGAGACACTCTTCATCTCAGGGCATCTTAAGGTTTCGCACCAATAAAAACAAAAAAAAGGTTTGGTAAGAAATATGTTTGAATAAATCACATTATTTGACCAACTTAGAACGGGATCAACAAATGCAACTCGAGCCAGAATCAAACCTAAAAACTACCACCAATTACATGCTGGAAGATTAAATCTGTTCAGGACATCAGTTTCCAACCATAGCCTGCTCTGTCCAAATGTGGCTCGCCGGTGAAATGGGTACATACTGTAGTTCAGATTGTTCAGCGCGTACAGGCCCAGCGGTGTGACAGACAACAACAATCACTGTTTCCTGCCCTGCGATGTGGCGTGCTACACGATGACCTCGTCCCTCTCAGAGAGCACTGGGCACGGCACTCTGCTGTGAGAACACAGACCTTGGCACGTCACCGCAGTGCCTCAAACCAAAACACCAGTGCCAAGGCCAAAGGAGTGACTTCATTCTGTGTGTCATCTCACTGAAGGACAAGTGGGCTATTGGAGGGCCCTGTGGGGGCTCAGAGCTGGGTAGGAAGGAGCTAAACTAGGC